>NW_022111369.1:56339949-56357997 GCF_000313985.2 Echinops telfairi
TAAGGACTGTGCCCAAGCAAGACTGTACCGTGGAGCAATGGCTGAGGACTGCACGGTACTCTCAAACAAACGGCGTTTAACTGAAAGAACTTCTATCTATACCTGTGACTTTGCACACATAAGAAGTAAGATGTGAAATTCTTACCTTGTGTCTGTTTCCTGTTCACAGCGTTATCAGCTTTATGTCGCTTCTAAAGTAAAGAACAACAACAAACAAATTAAAAAACCGTGACAAAGTGCATGAGTGTTAAACAAAAAAGCGCCCCCACGGGAAGAGAGAGTTCTTTCAACGTCTGTTGTGTGACGTGTTCTTCCGTTAGGTCCCTGTCAATTGGAGAAAGAAGCAGGTGGAGGTGAGATGGATCAGAGGGCACCTGGGAATTTTGAAACCCAGAGCCCAATCGAAAGCACCTTTGTACAGTTCTGCTGGAAACGCAGGTCATCTGCCCTGAGCACACACGCTGTCAGGTTTGGGGCCTTGGAGCCAATTTTGTCTCCTAGGGACCTGAGAGGGCAGACTGGAACTGTCCTGCCGGGGTTCCCAGGCTGTGATCTGTAGATAGCCATGTCTGCTGCTGGTGGTTTTGAGCTGCCAACCTTCCAGTTAGCAGCCCAGCACTTACCCAGTGCATCAGCAGAACTCCTACATTAGCATTCACTGCTATCGACCTGATTCTGACTTACGGCAACCCCGTAATGGTGGGGTAGACCTGTTCCAGGGAGTTTCTGAGAATGTAAATCTTTTATGGGAGAGACAGCCTTGTCTCCTCACCACTCTCCCTCAGAACTACTAGTAGATTTGAACCACTGACCTTGTAATTACTCACTGCCACCAAGACATACTGACCTATAATGACCCTGTGAGACAGAGTAGAACTGCCTTAGGAGTTTCTGAGACTGTAACATTATGAGAGTAGGAAGTCTCATCTTTCTTCCAAGAAGCAGTTGGTAATTTTGAACTGCTAATCTTGTGTTTAGCAATCCAATGCACAACCCACTCACACAGCACTATCCCACCACACCACCAGGGCTCATTAAATTAGCATAAAAAAACAAACACTTTCCACTGGCTGTATCTCAACTCATAAGGCTTCTAAGTGAAAAGATTGGGGAAATGATTCCTGCCACATCCATCGACAGCAGTGGTTCTCAATATTCCTAATGCTGCATCCCTTTAATACAGTTCCTCATGTTGTGGTGACCCCCTATGAAATTATTTTTGTTGCTACTTCATAATTATAATTTTGCTACTGTTATGAATTGGCCGACACTTGTGAAAGGGTTGTTCAGCCCCCCAAAGGGGTTGCAACTCACAGGTTGAGAACCACTGATCTACCAGAACAAGGTCAAATAGCTTGTCAGAGTAAAATACTACAACTTTCTAGAAGCAGCTGGTAGGTGTGAAACACCAAGCTTGAGGTTACTATGCAATGCTTACCGACAAGTAACAATTAGTATATTCCAAAACCAAAGCAAATGCACTGCCATTAAGTCACTTCCAGATCACAGTGATCTGACAGACAGAGGAGAATGACCCCTGTGGCTTTCCAAGGGATCACACTCTTGGCAGGCGCCAAAGCCTCATCTTCCTCCCTCCGAGTGGCTGGTGGCGGTCCAATGTGCAACCCACCGTGCCACCAGAGCTCTCAAATTAGGTAAGCTTAAAATATTAATGTATTAGAAATGTTGGAGCTGAAAGCTGATGTATCCTTCTCCTTCAATAAATTGCTGGAAAAGGAAGATTGCCCATGAGGATTATTTATAATCACTATCATTTAATGCCAGTAGAGAAAGAAAATGTGACAGCTTCCATAAAGATTGACGGCTTTGGAAACCCAAGAGGGCAGTCTGCCTCTGCCCCAAAGAGTTGTTTTTGCTCTGAGTTAGAATGGACTCGGCGACCATTAAATATTGGTACTGAAATCTTTAAGCTTCTTATGAAATTCATCATCTAATGAAGCTGAGTAGATTCCCTTTAATTTAATGACAAGCTGATGGCTATAAATGACTGGAACCAAAGACTGTCGCCCTATTTGCATACAACCTCTTCTGCCTACTGCTTTCCAACACCCTTACCCATGTAATCACAGGCCATACCATCCTCGCAAAACCACTTAAAACAATTACCCAGTAAACAGATCAATGATTCTAAGTCTGAGTGGGTGAGTCTGAGGAGTTACATAAGCCAACGTTTGGTAGCAGTGAGTAAGTAGTAAGCAGAAAGAGAAGGTCAGGGGCAAGGTGAGAATTTGAGTAGCAGAGGAAGCAACCTTCTGCACAGTTGAACTAACCCTTCTTCAGGGCTTACTTCTAAATGTAAGCATCAGATAGAACACATCGGATCCCATTAACGAGGCAGAAAGAGTGTCAGTAACAATGCCCAGAGGTTCTGTAAGAGGAAGTCCAAAGTCAGATGCAGCTGCACCTAACAGACTATGGAGTGGGATGGAACACAAGGAGAAACACGAGTTCCTGAGTTTTCCATTTGCAAAAAACATGCTTCAGAATAACAGTGAGGACATAAAAATGTCTCTCTCTGCAGGAGGGAAGTCCAGAGCGGTGGCTTAGCACTCCGCTGAGGCACAGCCACACACGAGCTTCAGCATAATAGCTGGTACTGTGAATTCTGCGGATCCAAACAGTCGGTCACAGAATGGCACAAAATTCAAATAAAGCATTCACAATGCCTCTGTGGTAAATGATTCTTGCCATATCCATCCAACAGAACACACTAGAATAGCTTCTTGGAGTAAAATGCTAATGACAATGTAATAATGTAGACATTTCAGAGCAAACTATTGCTTCTCCAAGCACAGTATATTTCTGTTGGTGAGTATTCATAAATAAATTTCTGCTAAATCTGTATCATCAGTAAAGAGCATTTTATAATTGAGGCAACTCTAAAATACTCTTGCTAGCTTGTTAACGAAGATCTTAACAAAATGAGGCAGTAACTCTGAATAAATTTTGTTCTAAAAATAAATTTAGATATTTGGGGACGAAAAGGGAAACTATTTCCAAAATCATGCACATGTGTGAGAGACAACAGTGAGACTTCTAGCTGAAGGACACAAATAAAAGCCAATTCGTTAAACATGCACTTCAAGTGGGAAATTTAATCTTAGTGAAACTCACGGAGAATCTGAACATTACTTTCCATTTCCAGAGAATTCTCAGACATGAGAATCTCTCTTTCCTCAACCTTCCTGTCAGAGAATAAATTAGGTTACTTGCTAGGAGACAACTGTGTTCAGTTTAAACAGAAGCTTCCACTAAAATAGAGTCTTCTTATGACTACAAAAAGAATTAATGATCTGATCTTTGTTTCTTTAAAAAACAAAACAGAAAAACTCATTGCAGGCTTGTCAATTTGGACTCACAGCAAGCCTCTAAAACAAAGCAGAACGGCCCCCAGGGCTTTCAAGACTCTGAATCTTTACCACGGCAGCCTGCCACCGCTTGCTCCACCTGAGTAGTTTTGAGATTCGAACCACTGACCTTTCAGTTGGCAACTAACCTCCTTTTCTAAGAGAGATTATTTTTGCCTTCTAAAATTTTGAATGGGTTAGAAAAGATAGACATTCTCTGAGTCCAACTACCTTGTAGTAAGTTACAATATTAAAGAATTTGTTTTTTATAAATAGAAAAATATTGTCGAGATCTAGTAAGTTATGTGACAATATCAGTCTTTGATTGCCAAAAAACAAACACTGCCATTGAGTAGATTCCATAGAGAGCCTGTATGACAGAGCAGAAGTGCCCCAGTGGGTTTCTGAGGCTGTAAACCTTCCCTGCTGTAGAAGCCTCACCTTTATCCTGCTGGAGCCACTGCTGGTTTCAAACGTGCAGGTTGTAAGCCAACAGGTAACCTACTGTGCTACCAGGGCTCCTGAGCTTTGATTGACAGTACTCTATCAGTAGATCCTTTAGGACACTAAGTATGCTATCGACCACTCCCAACTTCTGGAAGCCCCTCCCTCCTTTGCAGTTGTGGTTGTTAGGTGTCTTTGTGTACCCTTAACTAACACCACCCCCTCCCTGCCACCAGGGTCTTGTAGCCTGCAATCACTACTAGAGCACATCAGTAGGTCCAACCCTACTGTGTTGGTTACCAGACGGGCACTTAACCATTGTGCCATCTGGGCTCATCTTTGCCCTCCTAGGCAACTTCTTAGCACATCCCTGCCCAGATTTCCCACCTCTATCTTTTCCTCCTTTGCCAATTGTGTCAGGGGTTGACTGACTCTCCAGCCTTTTCCCCTTCTCACCGTACAGTCCCTTCCTAGCTCAACTCATCTGTACCTATGGCATCCCTTACAACTCATATTTAAATACATACCCGTGGAAAACTCTCGTCAGAGTTCCAGACAATTACATTGAGCTGCCTCCATTGAGCCTCTCCACGGCATCTCTAACTACGCCAAAAATCAACCTGTATCCCTAAACCCCAAGAAGGGGTCTTGGTCTTAGAGAATGAATCACAGATCACCTCCCTGCACAAAGTGGGCCCCCAGATGAATGGCAGACATCTAAACAGTGAGCTGCTCCGCAGGAGAAAGGCGAGGTTTTGTACTCCACAAAGAGCTGCAGTCTTAGAGACTCATAGCAGCAGTTCCCTCTCTCCTATTATAGGGTCACTGTATGGCAGAAGTGACTCAAGGCAGTGAGTTTACCTACCAGAAAAACTAAACCACCCCAAATACCAATGCTGGTGAGTACCCTGAGCACCAGGAACCCCCAGTCACTGCCAGTGGAATGGGTGCAGCCCATTTAGAAGACTCTCTGCCATTGTCTTAGGAACCAAACACAGTCTGATAAACAATGCAGCCATTGTGCTCCTGGAGACCTCCGTGAAGGGACTGAAAATCTATGCCTACATAAAGCCTGCATGTGAATGTTTATTGGTTTATTCACACATAACAAAAACTGGAAGCAACCAAGATGTCTTTCACTAAGTGAATCAACTGTGGTCCATCCATACAAGAGTGCTTAATTCAGTGATAAACAGAAGTGAGCTATTAAGCTATGAAAAGACACGGAGGGACCTAAACCATATTGCAAAGTGAAAGAAGCTAGCCTGAAAATGCTGCATGCTGTACGATGCCAACCACATGAGGGTGTCTAAAGGTACTGCTGTAAAACTCCTAGAAACATTCATTAAACAATATCAAAATATGAAGCTATGGTCCATTTTTATAGAAGCAGATGGTTTCTTCTTTCCACCACAGGCTGCCAAGTGGTTCAAACCACCAACCTTCCCATTTTCAGCCCAGTGATTTCCCCACTGTGCCTCGGGCTCCTTTCACACCACTAGCTTGATTCTCATGAAAATGGCAGAAAATAAGCAACAAGTGCTAGTGAGGATGTGGAAAACTGGATCCTTGGTGCTGATAGGAATGTAATACAGTTTAGCTGCTGTGGAAAACATATCGGTGCCTCGAAAGTTAAAACAAGAACTACAGCTAGGTCCAGAAATTCAACTCCTAGGTATAAACCCTAACGAACTACAACCTGGGACTCTAATGTTTAAATTTGTTCAGCGATACATGCCAATACATGCTACAACATGGTTGAAACGTGGTTTAATGTTTAAAACATGGTTGAAACATTAAACAAAGTGAAGTAATCAGGACACAAAAGAATCTCAAAATCCATTGTATATAATATGTAGAATAAATTAATACATAATGACAGAAAATAGATTAGAGATAACCAGAGGTTGGTCAGAGGAAAGACTGAGAAGCTATTGAGTCAGGCCACAGAATTTCTGTGTAAGGTGAAGAAAATGATTTGGATTTTATTGACCATGCAAAAGCATTCTACTGTGTGAACCAGAACAAACTATGGGTAACACTGCAAAGAATGGGAATTCCAGAACTCTAAATAGTGCTCATTCAGAACCTGTACCTATAACCCAAGGGGCAGTCACTGGAGTAGAGCATGGGGATAGCGTGTCATTTAAAATCAGGAAAGGTGTGCATCAGAGTTGTATCCTCTTGCTATATTTATTCAATCTGAATGCTGAGCAAATAATCTGAGAAGCTGGACTACATGAAGAAGAAGCAGGTATTCAGGCTTAAAGGAAGGCTTATTAACAACAGGTAACATGCAGCGGAGGACTTGCAGCACTTACTGATGAAGTTCAAAGACGACCACCTGCAGTGTGGATTACAACTCAGTGTAAGAAAATTTTAAAAATCCTGCTTCTTCTGCCTTCTGAAGAACCTCAGTTTTTAAAAATAAGTCATTTAATTAGGGGTTCTTACAGCTCTTATAATAATCCATGCATCAATTGTATCAATCACATTTGTGCATATGTTGCCATCATCATTTTCAAAGCATTTTCTTTCTATTTGAGCCCTTGGTGTCAGCTACTCTTTTCCCCTCCCTCTCCCACCCTGCCACCCTCATGAACCACTGATGAATTAGAAATAATTGTTATTTTCATATCTTACACTGTCTGCTGTCTCCCTTCACCCATGATTCTGTTGTTTGTCCCCCTAGGGGTGGGGTGTTATATGTTGATCATTGTGATCACTCCCTCCTTTCTTCCCCCACCTTCCCCCTAATGGTTATCACTACTCCCATTACTGCTCTGAGGCCTTTATCTGTCCTGGATTCTGTGTGTCGAGAGCTCTTATCTGTACCATTGTACATCCTCCAGTCTAGCTGGATTTTTAAGGTAGAACTGGGTCATGATAGTAGAGGGATGGAGGAGAGCGCATTAAAGAATTAGAGAAATACTGTGTTCCATCGGTGCTATACTGCACCATGGCTGACTCCTTCCTTCCTTGTGACCCTTCTGTGAGGGGATAAATAATTATAGACTATATAATTATCTACAGATGGGCTTTGGGTTTCCAAAGCTTTGGGTTTCTGACCCCCCCTTGTTCACATCGATATGACTGTTTTGGGTCTTCTGATGCCTGATATCTGATCCTGTCAATGCCTGGTGATCACACAGGCTGGTGTGCTTCTTCCATGTGGCTTTTTGCTTCCCTCCTAGATGGCTGCTTATTTAACTTCAAGCCTTTAAGACCCTTGATCAGTGGTTCTCAACCTTCCTAATGCTGCGACCCTTTAATACAGTTCTTCATGTTGTGGTGACCCCCCCAACCATAAAATTATTTTTGTTACTACTTCATAACTGTAATTTTGCTACTGTTATGAATCGGGTGATGTCTGTGAAAGGGTCATTTGACCCCCAAAGGGTCATGACCCACAGGTTGACAATTGCTGCCCTATATGCTATATCTTCTAATAGCCAGGCACCTTCAGCTTTCTTCACCACATTAACTTATGCATCCATTTTTTCCTTGGCAATCATGTCAGGAAGGTAAGCACCACAGAATGCCAGGTTATTAGAACAAAGAGATCTTGTGTTGAGGGAAGACTTGAGTAGATGCCTAATGTCCACCTGGTACCTTAATATTTAATCTATAAATATATGTACATAGACCTATATCCTTATCATTATATATTATTATATTTATATATATGCATACCTATATTTATATCTCTATAAATGTCTTTTGCCTCCTACTTCTTTCCTCCCTCTCCTTTTACTTTCCTCCTGTGCCACTATCATGTTTGACTTCCATTGGGCTCTTGGTAGTTCCTCTCAGCTACATTATACTTGCTCAAACCCCACCAAGAATTCTACACCCTCCTCACCATCAATTTTAGACCACTTGTCATTCCCCTGTCCAGAGTTTGGTGTATCCCCACTCCCTTTCCTCCGCCTCCTCCTCTCCCATGTACATCCCAAACTGTTGGGACTGTGAAAATAGGTATATGGAACACTGATGTGGATCTTGGTCAGTTTTGTCATCCCACTGGGATTTAAATGAGCCATCCTGAGAGCAAATGTAGGACCTCACAACCACCCACAAAGAAGAGCGAGGAATGGTGATCCGTGTGTCAAAATTTCTCAGTACAAGAGAAAGACCCGTGAGACGAGAGAGAGTGAGCGACAACAAGAAAGAGTGGCAGAGAAGCAGCAGCAGAAAGGCAGAACCAGGGGCCTAGGAGGGCCAGACCTGTGCACTTTCTAGGCCACAAATGGAGAAAGCTGATGCTGGTAGAGCCGGGTGCCATAAGGCACTGAATCAAGGGAACGATTTGCCAATCCACAGAGCTAGAGCTCTGTGCCCTGAGGACATGACTTACTGGCAGAGTGGGTTGTCTTTGGGTTTAGATCATCACAGTTAAAAGAACTCTATAAAAGTTGCCTAAGCAGGGTACAGGCTAAATGGTCATAAGGCCGGGAGTGCCTGCTGCAGAGAGCTTGTTCTGATCAAAGAACTATTTGCTACTTCATTCACGGACCTGAATTGTAACCTGCAGCTTCTTTCGTAAACCGCACAACTGTGGGAAAAAAATAAATCCTCACAATTTGATTCCTGGAAAAAGACTGAAGTTGCCATGCATTTCATTTTACTTGGATCCATATCCAAGGGTCATGGAAGCAAGAGTCAAGGCATCAAGGCATCTGGTTTTAACGTGTTAAACAGCCAAGGTTTCACTTTAAGGACAAAGGCGCACCTGATCCCAAACAAAATAACCCCCCTGCCATCGGGTAAAACCAGACTCACAGAGAGCTTGATTGATAGAGCAGCATCACTCGTTAGGTTTCGGGGGCAGCAATTCCTTAAGGGGCCAGAAAGCCTTATCTTTCTCTTGCGGCAGTGCTGGGGGTTTCCAACTACTGACCCCACAGTTAGCTGTCCCACTTGTCAGTGTCGAGCAGTAAGATGTCACTTTGATCCAAGCCATGCTGTTTTGAAGCAGCACATATGCAAGGGAAAGTTGGACAAGAAGGCTACAATTCAAACGGCTGCATCTGAATCACGGTGTTGGCAGAGAATGGTGAACATGCCACGGACCCTCAGAACAAACCAGTCTGTCTTGAATGAAGCACAGCTAGGACGCTCCTCAGTAGGGAGGATGGCGAGACTTGGTCTCAAGTACTTTGGACATGTTATCCGAAGAGACCAGTCCCTGAGAAAGAACATCAGGCTCGATAAAGTTGAGGGTCAGTGAAAAAGTGGAAGATGCTCAACACAGCAGCCCAGTAGCTGCACCAACAGGCTCGCACTTAACAGTTGTGAGGACGGCACCGGAGTGGGCAGTGTTTTGTTTTGTCTGCTGTATGTAGGGCCACCCAGTTGGCAGTACCCTACTACAATTGCATACCTGTGAGTTGCTAAGATGGCCAGTTTGGTTACATATATTTTACCACAATAAAATAACCAAAGAAAACACTAACCAGTACTACATGTGGTAAATATCTGGTGCCCAATGAGCATGAGGTTAAACAGAGAAAGCAGAAAGAGGCCAAATAGCAGAGGCAGAGCCACAGTAAAAACCAATCCCTATGTCCACAGCGCTCCTTAGAGGCAAGAGGCGAGACTTCACCCTATATACTTTGGCCATGTTGTCAGGAGAGACCAGTCCCTGGAGAAAAACATTATGTTTGGAAAAGTGGAGGGGCAGCAAAAAAGAGGAAGAGCCTCCAGGAGAGATGGACGCAGGGGCTGCGACAATGGGCTCAGGCAGAGGAACACGAGGAGGGCACAGGACCAGGCAGTGTTTCCTTCTGTTGTGCCCAGATCACTACGGATCAGAACCATCTCCATGGCACCTACCAACAACGTGGATCGTCAAAGCCAACCACAATAGGAAGGATGGTGAGCCCATGTGGGCAACATGGTGACAGGAGTTCCAAAATTCTCAGCTCATGATAGCCATCAAATATCACTTCCAATAAGAGGACTATGTTGTTCTACACACACATCTGCCGTGTGTATTCAGACACTTCGAAGCTTTGGGGCAGACGATCTACAGGGTCAGCACACTCCTTTATTTGAAGTTATGGGTTAGGTCTCCTTAAGGAGATCACAGTTTAATTCTCTGCAGGAATAATACTAATGTTTGGGAAACTTTAAATTGGAGCTTCCTTGACAATGTCTCAGGCTCTCATCAGCTGGCCAGCTGACATTTGTAAGGCGAGGCAGACCGTTGGCAACAAGTAAAGAAGTATTTAAAGAAGACAGAAAGAAAAGTGCTGCCTTCCTCGACAAAGGTTAGCTGAAACTTCTCCTTTTCCTCCCCTCTACCACAGAAAGGCAAAAATAGCTAGCATGCTGTTACTCTCGTTGAAGAAGCCATAAAGCGGAAAGGAAACAGAGCGGCCACGGTAAGATGAGAAGAACACAACACGGTAAAAAAGGATGGCATTTGAATTTTCTAGAATGGAAAAGTATTTTAAAGAGCCTTTATATTTATAACTTGAAGTTTACGTCATGCCACTTAATTGGAAGTAATGTTCAAAGGTCGCTTCCTCTTCGAAGCAATTAGTATATTCTAATTAACTTATTTCATTACTAAACTACAAATGTAAGAGAACATCATAACAGGCCCTCTGCAAAATATTAATTTGTAGACATCAAGAGGACTTAACTCCAGGAAAGGGGGAATATTTTACATATTTGTATGTTGAATGAGCGTTTTTAAACAGACTGGTGAAAGAGTCCTAGTGGCACAGCCAGGTACAGTGGACTGCTAACTAGAGGGTAGACAGTTCAAACCCACTAGCGACTCCGTGGGAAACAGATGAGGCTCTCTGCTCCTGTATAGATTTACTGAAACCCTCTAAGCTAGGCGCTAGAGCTGAAAATGTCATGCAACCCCACAGGCCTTGGGGTTTACTTAGAGTTCAGTGAAAAGAAGGCAGTGGGGTTAGGGCACACCAAGAATTAAATGGTTTAAGAAACTAATAGTTTAAAACATATGTAAAACAGTTACATTTGTTTGACAAAAAATAAATACTCACAATATCTTCTATTATCTCTTTGATAGCTGCCACCACTAAAATAAATAAAAGAGGAACCAGCGTCGTATAACGGCCTGTAGGTGACACATCAGGTATTTGCTATTTGAAGGAAGAAGGAAGAAAAAGAAAAAAAAAAAACCAGATAAATCGGGTGAAAACTACAAAGTTTATAACAGATTTATAAACAATAAAGTCTTAATGTCTCAAAATATTCCTCATCAATTTTTGCCAAATGAGGTAGTGTGAGGCAATTTGGTATTATTGAATAAAGAGCTGGAAGTACGAGCTAATTAGCTTCATAGTAAGCAGTAGTGTATAGGGTTCATACCAATATATACCTATAGGGGACTGAATCAATCAATGATAGTATATCCATATAGTAAAATGCTACAGTCATTAAAAATGACATTTTAAGAAAACAGCAAATAACATGGGAAAATATCCAAATGCTACTACACAAATAACACAGACTATAAAGTACATTACATGATCCCATTTTGGTAATATCAATCAATGGTCCATGGATAGGAGAATGAAAAGAAAAATCAGAAGGAATACATACTTACAGTTTGATTGTAGCTCTATCAGAGGGGTGTGGAATAAAACCCTTTTTTTCCCCTTGATACTTTGCTGAACGTTCTAATTCTTTTTACAGTGGATACAAGCAGATGACCAGGCCTTTCCCCCCCAGTGCTAATGAGAGGATTAGAATGGTCACCCCTTCAGTTAGCAGCCCAGAGTGAGCTGCCACGTCCAGGGATGGACTTTTTAATAAAGTACAGCATTGTTCCTGGTGGCAATGGACACAAAACTGAAGGAAAGCACATGCTTTAGATCAGTGACACATTCCAAAGTCTAGAATACTTTCACCACTACTAAAATGAAGAAATTACATTTTAAGAAAAAGTCTCATCCCTATTCACCACCAAAATGGAATGGTCTCACATGCATAGGCCATTTAAAGCAGGCCACAGGATGGTAGTGGGATTCAGACACTGCTTGGGGCAGGAGCTGGAAACAGCCACCACCACCAGGTTCTGTCCCTGTCCTGGATCCTCATTGGCAGAGCCTGGCCACACATGGGCTTCACTAAGACCTGAACATCTGTCGTTGAACTAAGGCTTCTATGAGGTGACTTTACCTGAAGCAGCGCGATAAAGAGAAAAAATGAATTAGCGGCTCTTCTGAACTGAGAGTAGAGAAACCGTGGCAGGAATGTGATAATGTTGTATTTTGCAGTGCTGGAAAAGATTAAACAAAAATTAGCATAAAATGTAATAGCACCACCCTGAGTACACCCACATTTACAAAGTTCTATTATCACTATGTCAAAAATTGGAGGCGTAGTTTCACCCTCTCTTTAAAATTGATAAATCATCCTCCAGGGTCATTAGCCTAAATGACAAATAGTGAAAGAGTTGATTAAATAGTAAAGATGGACTCCTCTTACAAATTTTATTTTCTGTGGAATATCTCTAGCCCTCTTTGGACTATACTGCTTAAGGTTACAAAGAAAACAGTTTTAGCTAAGAGAGCATATAAAATGTTAATAGAAAAAGATTGCGAAAAACAATAATAAAATCCAGCAGGTGAGCAGGTCCCAAACCAAAAATCTCACTGCCATCGATCCAATGCTGACTCAGAGTGAGCTTGGAGGACCCAGTAGAAGTGGCCGTGTGGATCTTTGTGGACACAGACCGTCTCGTCTTTCTCCTACAGAGGAGCTGTAGTCTGCAACTGCTGACCTTGCCTTTGGCAGCCCACCGTGAACCCACTCTGCCACCAGGGCTCCTTGTGAGCCCCGAAGACTATAAACAAGGTAAACGTGCCTTCCCTGGGGTTCTGCCTGAATTTTCCTTATGAACTCTTGACGACTTGGCTAGGATTCTACACCAAACACCCCAGACACGGCAACGGCCAGGGAAAGATGATCACTGTTTACGTTTTAGAAACATCCAGACCTTACTCTTGTTGATCAGAGAGAACATTCAAGGAGACACGTGTGCTATTCCTCACACCAATAAGTGGTCCTATAGAGGGTGACGCTGTACATATTGATTTCACATTTCTCAAATCTGGGAACTCCGCCACCGGGGGAAAACTGTGCTGATGCTGGGGTGTTCGCTTGGTCCTAAGGGTCGCATGGTGCTAGAGTGCCTATTGCGGACCTAGATCCTTTTACACTGCTTCCGGAATGACAACGAAGCACTGAGCGGATTCCCACGCACCTCCCATCTCTAGCATGACAGCACATCTCGCAACTATCAAAACTCCAAATTAAACTCACTGCGATCAGGCTGATGCCAACTCACAGCGACCCAAAAGGGCAAGGTTGAACTGCCCTCCTGTGAGTTTCCAAAACAACTCTGTCTGGGAGTAGAAAGGCCACCTTTCTCCCAAGGAGAGACTGGTGGTTACCAGCTGCTGACCTCGTGGTGAGGCCCAACTAGTAGCCACTAGGTCACCAGGGCTCCCTTCCCCAATTATTAAAAGCCACTCATCTGAGGACTATTTACCCCCAAGGAGTTCTCCATGGAATTGTAAAGAGCTCCCCTCAAATGTGAAATCCTATTAACATCATCCTCGTAACAGGGTTAAGACGGCCGTTGCCCATTGTGAAGACACTGCATTGGAATTAGTGGAGGAGGGCTGCTGATTCTTTCAGTCTTCCTCGCTTTCTTAGTCTTACTGCATCTCATGTGCAGGAGAGAAACAGCCTACGTACACTGGTACCCATGGGCTCTCAAAGCAGTCACGAGTTTAACTGAAAGCTCTTTGCAAGCATTTCCATTTCCCCTACACGGGGGAGATTGTCCAATTGCATTGTTTGTTGTGACGCCTGGTCCCATAGTCTCTTTAGAGTCCTACCTGACATGATTATTGCAGAATCTTGTCAGCTGGGGCTGGTTGATGAATATAGTCCTCACTTCATCCTGGTCAGCTAGCGAGGTCTTCTCCGACACATCATCAGTCTTCTCGTAACCTTAGGAAGGGACAGGCTTTATTTGGTAAGAACAGTTTCACTCGGTTATCCACTCACAGCATCTCAGAGCTAGGAGTCCAGAATCTGAACATCTATTGACAACCACTTGCTTCTGTTACAATAAAACCGGAAAATCTTCACATCTAGCACATCGGCAGGATTTGAAAGATGGCATGGCGTAACTTGTCACACAAAATGTACTCCATTTTCAAAAACAGTGATAGGATGTTCAACTTACAACCACTTGTCACATAAAATGATGTCCAAAAGTAACAAAGAAATTTTAAGCTAGTTTTCATTATGGTTTTTGACAAGAAAGAATGAGGCAGAGGTCATCTGAAATGAATTAAAAAACTTGAACATACATATTTAATGCTTTCTCTGTTTTTGCCATTTTTCGGGTTGAGTTTTTCCGATGTGGGGGTTGGATGCAGAAAGCAAAACAAAGGTAAATATTAAGATTTAACTAGACCACCAGGAAAGGGCTGTCATGCATTATAATCACCCAATCGTTCCTCAAATGAGAATGTATGTCAACCAACAAACTGTTGAGTTTTTAACCATCATTAGGTCATCCCCCCTCCCCGTGGCAATACAACAGAGGCTGGGGCTTTCAATCAAGTAACACCTTGTTGCAATGTTGATATAAAACACTTTTTGAATATGAGAGTCCATACAAGTTCTAAAAGACTAAGAGTACAGAGGAAACCTTTTCAATGGTTTACGTGACGATTCGTGAGAATTCAATGAAATTGGATCTCAGAAGTTGCCTTCCTCTCCAAGCAGTGCATCTCGAATAGCTGTTTCTCCTTCATGCAGAACCCGAACCAATCCCACTGCCCTGAACTCAACCCTGACTCCCAGAGAGAGCCCACAGGACAGGATACAGCTGCCAGCTCGTCCCAAAGTTGTAACCTTTATGAAAACAGGCCATCATGGTTTTCTCCGGGGGAGCAGGTGGTGGCTTTGAACCACAAACCTTTCTGCTAGCAGCGCAGTACTTATCCGTGGAGCCACTTGTTTTCTACTCAGCCAGCGCCAACTTCTCAGCACCTAGTCTGCCTGGGAATCTCCCAGGATACCTGAAGTCAGTGACCCTTCTCGGCTCACCCCTCCACTAAAAAGCACTCACCTGGAGATCTGGCTACCGTCTGTGGGTGAGCGCGCCTCCCCTTCCAAGAGTGGGAACCCCCAGAGGCAGGAGGGGCTGTGCTACTCATCTGCTCATCTGCCCAACACCAGCACCAGCACCCGCAGACAAACTCGCTGTGTACTTACTGACTAACTAATTCCAAGTGGCAAGGGAGTGGCGGTTGGGTTTTTTTGTTGTTTAGGGCAAGCAGACGTGTCTCCACCCACTGATAAGGACGCTCAGAACAGCCACGTGCTGGTAATAACCTCTAGAAGAAAGGTATGACTCTGGGTTTGGGTGACTGCCTGAAACCAACAGGCCCTTGGGGCCCTAACAAAAGTGGGCCCAGGAAGAAAGACCCTGGGGGTGGGGGTAGAAGGGGCTGGTGGTTACAAACGACCTAAGGCAGGCGATGGAACATAGATACAGCAGCTTTATGCTGGGCAGGACAGGATGACCAAAGGCACACGGGTCCAGGTCATGGAGGCTCTCCGCTGCTGTGAAGAAATCTGGATTTCCTGCAGGTGGACCATCCTGGAGTGCACCAGAAGCTTCCCTGGCAAGACAGGTCCAGGGAGAAAGTCTGCCTTTAGACTTAGACTTAACACCATGGCTGTTCAAGGCCTCCAAAGTAGATACGTACTGCCAAACCCAACTTCTACCACGTGCCTGCCAGCGTGTCGAACTGTGGTGGCTTGTGTGCTGCTGTGACGCTGGAAGCCACGGCACTGCTATTTCAAACACCAGCAGGGTCACCCAAAGTGAACAGGTTGCAGAGAGCTTCCTGACTGAGAACAGACAATGAAGGAGGGCTCAGTGAGCGAGAGTGAGGAAGGCCCTTTAGGAGATGGACCGACACCGTGGCTCAAGCAGTGGGCTCGGGCACAGCAACAATGGTGAAGATGGTGCAGGACCAGGCAGTGTTTCGCTCTGTTGTGCATAGGTGGTTGCTCTAGGTCAGAACTGACTCGATGGGACCCAACTACAACATATCTATGTTACAAAGTACGTAAGACTTAATCGGCTTTGCCCAAGAAAACACATGGCCAATGGTTGCCTTCTACCAGCAAACCAAAAAAATCAAACTCACTGCCAGAGTCAATGCTGACTCACAGCGACCCTATACGGCAGGGTAGAACTACCTTTGTGAATTTCCAAGACTGCAACTCTTTATGGAAGCAGAAAGCCCATCTCTCTCCCCCAGGAGAGATTGGTGCCTTCGAACTGCTGACCTTGCGGTGAGCAACCCAACTCATCGCCACTGCTCGACAGGGCTCCTACCTCCTACTACACCATGTTTTAAATATAACATGACCTTTCCCCTAGTTTTATATCATTAAAATGTCCCTTGTGGATTGTCAGATAAAGGCCTATCAATCTTCAGAACCCTTAATATTCTCCTATTAGCTGCTACTTAGCCACAGCACCAAGACCAGTGTGTCCTGTTTCTGCATCTAGGTTTGATACAACCACCATTCCTTCCACTGAGCTGACCTTCTCAAGGTTGGACTCTATGTCACTGGACATTTTGGTTTTTTGACCTGGTAAACGCTTAGTTCTCAGGCACTCTTAGCCAGAGCTATGTTGACACTCCTCACCAATTCAGATCTGTTTACAATGGGTCTTGAATTCTGCCGCATGAAATTGTACATTGAATCTCAAAAATTTGGGTTCAATATTGTGTTCAAATATTTCTATAACACAAAGGACCCTCTCAGGACAAAAAGGATGTGAACCATTCTTTTCCCTTAAATGAAAAATTGGAGTAATTCAAACAACCTTAATGGGATGGTAGAGAGGGCTTCAACCAATGGTAGAGACTAATTGACTTCTTTAAAAACAACCAAACCGAAAACAAATCAACACAATTTGGGCAGTCTAGACTGGTAAAAAACACGGGAGGGAAAAGTCTCAATAGTGCTATTGCCTTTGGCTTTCACCCAGGCACCGTAGCACTATAGGAAAGTCTCAGAATATGGTGTCTATGAACTTGAATCGATGGAGAAAACCCCTGGGCCCAGGCAGTTTTGCTCTGGGGTTCTTGGATGGGGCATGGTGCTGAGGGAGAGAGGAATGAGCTCCCACTGGAAGCAGGAAAGGAGAGACTACTCGGTCAGTGGGAGGTGAAGCATCACTCCCACTCTGTCTCTGCAGGCCTCTCAGGGCTTCAGGACTTGGCTACCAGGCTTACTCACCACCACTTCTCTGTGGACCCTGTAGGGCCCAGGGTAGGAGTACCTCCTTGTATTATGCATTCACCTCTTACTCATTTCTAGCAGATGATGGTAAAACAGCAGTGAGCAGGCTTCATTTATTTGTCACATCAGGGGTCCTCTGGAATAATCAGGAGGGAGGCGTCTGAGAAACAGACTGGACTTTTTGCTATTCTGCAAAGCAGGGGTTTGAAACGACTATAACTTGAGTGTTCAAAGAATTCTGACCCTACATCGTAGCAGCAAAAGACGAGTTGCCTTATGTAACTTTGTTGCACAGGCCTTTTTACTGCACAGAAAAGCAAGGATCTACTTTGAGGGATAAGGTGTGCCTGACCCAAGATATGTGTGATAGTTTTTTTGTGCCAACATGGCTCCCATAGGAACATGTGGGTGGAGTTTATCCTGTCAATCAGGCCGCAGCTTGAGTGGAGGACAACTGAGATAAATGGCTCTCGGAGGCTGGCTTCTTCCTCTTTCTCCAAGGTGGTGGGCTACACACTCTCTTCTCACTGCTTCACCTTCCCTGTGACACAGGGCTGAGACCTGCCAGAGTCTTGTGATGCTTCCACTGCCACTGAATCCGCAAGACTCTGCACCTACCAGCCTGTGATCTTCCTGCATTCTCCGTCATTGCATGTAGCTATGAGTCTGAAGAGGGATTCATGGCCTAATTTCAGACCTATGGACTTGATTTGGACTGCGCTGGGATGTTTTCTTGATATCCAATTACTCCTTGATATAAAGCTCTTTCTGATGATGCCTTATACCTGATCCCTTCGACACCTCGTGATTGCATAGGCTGGTGTGCTTCTTCCATGTGGGCTTTGTTGCTTCTGAGCTTGATGGCCGCTTGATTACCTTCAAGTCTTTAGGACCCCAGACG
>NW_022111369.1:56359125-56360631 GCF_000313985.2 Echinops telfairi
AGTTCAAACACAGTGCTGGGCAGTAGTTCATTATGTGGTACATAAGATCGCCTGTACCTGACGAGACCACTCCTCATACCACCACCGCCAGTTTTCTTGCATAACTTATGATATTCTCTGCAAATCACCACCTTTATCAGCTTTGATGAGCACATGAGGAAATTCATGTTCATATCTGGGCAATATCTTCACTTACTGTAGCAAAGGTGATCGAAGGAGAACCCTCCCAACTTAACCTCAGAAATGGTAGAATTAAGGTGGCACCATTGCCAATCCTTCCCATACAAAGTCCTGTCCTTTATTTATCTGTAATTTTTATTTTATTTTATTGGGGCTCTTCCGGCTCTCATTACAATCCACACATCTATCCATTTTGCCCATCTCTGTACATATGTTGTCATCATCTTTTTCAAAACATTTTCTTTCTACTTGAGCCCCTGGCATCAGCTCCTCCTTTTCCTCCCTCCCTCATCCTCCCACCTTCCCCTTTCAGTTTTTGCTGTTGGTTTTTCTTTTTCTCTTTATGTTTTTGTCTTGTTGTATTAGCTGTTGTTGAGTTATTTTTGCCTTTTTTTGGGTGTCCTTTATTTTAAGGAGGAAAGCTGTGCTCCTTAGAGTTTCACTTAGTAATGTCCAGACAGCACTCACACAGGCATTAAAATTGGCCCGTCACTGTCACCAGTGGCTCTTCCTCCACCTGTGCGAATGTCCTCAGGACCGTTTGCTCTTCAGTCATGGTAGGTGTGTAGTTTATAGGCGAAGGAAAGAACTCCTCATCATACCCATTGGCATCTTTCATGGTCTTTCCTAGCACTAGCGTACATACTAAAAACATGTACTGCTTTCATCTTGATGGCCAGTGTCAAGGCTGGAGGTTTGAATAGGGCAACGGAAGAAAGGGTCAAGTGATCTGCTTGTACAAAGGAAGGAGTCAAGAAAGAGCTGGAAAGTAATGGTACTCTGCACACATGGAGTCGCCAGGAGTCAGTTAGAATCACCAAGCCAACAACTACCATCAGTACTTGCACCTGTACTGGAAATGGCCAGCAGGGAATGTGATTCTGGGACCCCTCCATTACCAAACCTAAGTCAACTCTGAGGCCCACTGTGGAATGAGTCCAAAATCTCACACCAATTGCAGTGAAACGGACGTTACGGGGTAAATGGCAGCGTCAAGAGTAAATTGCAATCTTAAGCAAGTTATTTACTCTCGCTGAACTTCCGTTTCCTGGTTTACAAAACAGCAATATTGTGCCTACACCTCCTGGAATGTTGCTGCAATTAGCTGCTGTTGAACTGAGTCACGTTTGACTCACGGAGATCCTGCAAATGCATAGAGAACTGCTCCAGAGGGTTTTCAAGAAGGAGACGTTGTGGAAGGAGATCCTCGCCAGGCCTAGTTTCTTAGGCAGCTGTGGGGGTTTTAAATGCTCACACTTAGCTAGAGTTGAGTGCTTAACCATTTGTACCCATCACCAGGGACTCGACACCAGCTGGAGTCCATAC
>NW_022111369.1:56361414-56364020 GCF_000313985.2 Echinops telfairi
ATACCCTTGGGATAAAAATGGTCATCTACTTCTCACACGAGGGAGTACCAGCTTTAAGTCAAAGGGCTACAGGTGAGTCTGGGTAATGCCCAGGACACTTAGTGGGGTCTCCGCTGTGAGTACTTCCAGTGTGGCCTATGAAGGATGTTGTGCACCTCCAAAGAACAGTCTGAAGTCCCAGTAGTCTATAGCACGCAGACTGAGTCTGGATGAGAACTTATTGCCATAGAAACTCCCAAACTGAAATCCCATAGTTAATTCAACTCACCCATGTTGCCTTCATAGAATGCCAATTGCCAGGCTGTGTGTCTGGTGAACTCTGAAGCAATCTAATGGTGATTAGATGCCATCTGATATACCCATCACACAAAAGGTTTCACAAAGCCATGGAACCCAAATCAAAGTTTAATGAAATACCCTTGGCAATGGGGCAGAGGTGCATCAAATCTTTGAGCTAACTGCTTCTCCTCCCCTCCATAGTGCTGGGAAGACTGCTGTCAATGTTTAACTCTATGAATCACCCTTTCTCTAACCAACCCAGTCCAAACCCACTGCTATTGAGTCGACGCTGACTCATGGTGAACCCACGTGTTACAAAGTAGACCTGCTCCACACTCCTGCCATCCCACCTGTAATCTTTATAAAAACAGATCACCAGACCTGTCTTCTATGGTGTTAAGGACTTAAGGGCTACAAGTGAAAAGGCTTCTTTTCCCCCATTCAGTGTTTGCCATTTTTCACATAATACTTTAATTCCCATCCCTAGCAGAAAAGCAGTTTCACTTTCTGAGTTGTGGTTTACTTTGACCAGTGACAAAGTGACTTAGTGTTTCCCCAGCACACACCAAGGCAGGTGGGCCTCTACACTCTCCATTACTAAAATCACCAAATGCCCTTTCTCGACTTCAGAGGACCAAGAAGTTCTGCATTGTGATGTAAATAGACCTATTTTACTTTCAGCCACTGTACATGCTACGAAAAGATACTGCTTTGTATTTCTAAAAAAGGATGTGCAAGTAATATCCTCCGGGTGGCCACTTCAACGCTGAGTGACCGTTTCCATTATCTAGAAAACACAGGCCAGTATCCTAATCATCACTCTGAAGTGAGCAAGTGTCTTCTCCTAACAGCATGTGCTCATTAAACCCACTCTCCACTTAGAGGCTTGGAGCAGAGCCCTAGCTCTTCTACCAATTATATACGTGACCCTGAGCAAACCACTAATCCCTGGAGGTTGTTCCTTCTCCTTGGAAAACGAGGAAGCTGGGCCAGTCTCTTTCAACTCTAAAATTTTATGAAATTAGTGTCCACTGGACACTGGGCAGGAAAAACAACAACCCAGTATCTCATTTGTTCGGAAGAACAAGGAAACAAAACAAAATATAATCTCCCTTGATGAACCTTGTTCCTTGTTCTACAACAATAGATGCCTTACTTAATCAGCAGGCAACAGTTGGACATGACATCAAATGGTGCTCTGTGATTATTGTGAAATGTTTAGATTTGTAAAAATAAGCAAGCAGTTATTATAATCTAATGCCAGCAAACAAGCTGGTGAACCTACACTGGCTTTGATTTTGGATTACTGAGAATGTTGATATAAAGTTTTCCTTTCTTCCTCTACCCAGATCCATCACCCTCTATTTACCAATACATGCACACAGTAGAGTGTGAGTGAGAGAGAGAGAGAGAGATGGAGGAGGGTCCATGGGTTTTTAATTAAGAAGACTCTGATCCTCTCATACATTGACAGAAAAAATATGCTCTCTGGACTCTTCAATTTCTCATCACAAACCTCACTAGTCACTCAAGAAGGCAAGCCCATTGTTTATTACTTCATTCAGTCAATATATTAAGTGCCTATTGTATGTCCCAGGCACATTGATGAAAGCTGGAAACACAGAAAATCGGAGATAAGCTCCTTCCTCTCAGGGTCATACTTTTTGGAGAAGAGCCGCCATCATTTTGGATCATGGGTAAGTGTGATCAACATAATGATAAAAATAAAACAAGCGTTTGCTAGAGCGATGGAGCGACTTCTCTGTGCTTTGATTTAATCATCCGTATCAAGAAGACAATATTACCTTACCCCAAGAGGGAGCTTGAAGGTTCAGTAAGTTAATGCATGAAGAGTTTGTTAGCTAGTTTTATTGTTGCTGTTTTCATGATTGCTGCTGCTTCAATTACTGCTGCTCCTTTACAGCACAGTGGTGAGAGAAAACTTCCCCAAGAAGGCAGCTGAGTTGAGGCTTGAATGATATGCAAGATACGTACAAACTCTGTAGAGGAAAAGGCAGGACCCAAGAATGAGCTTTGCATTTCTGGGAACATGTGGACCAGAAATAGTGAACAGAGAAAGCACGCAAAATAAGGAAGTCAGGCTAGATCTGAGAGAGAGCCAGGGCTTCCTACTCTTGTAAACAGTTACAGTCTTGGAAACTCTCAGGAGCAGTTCTACTCTGTCCTATAAGGCTTCTGAGTCCGCATCGACCCGATGGCAGTGAGTTTGGCTTTTTGGTCTGAGAGTAGATCAAGAGAAACAAGAAACCTCTTTTTCTTTGTAGTCATTTTATCAGGGGCTCATACAACTCTTATCACAATCCATA
>NW_022111369.1:56366997-56368224 GCF_000313985.2 Echinops telfairi
CACACAACTCACCGTGCTCTGTTCTACTGCACGCACACAACTCACTGTGCTATGTTCTACTGCACACACAAAACTCACTGATGTTTTGTTCTACTGCACATACAAACTCACCGATGTTTTGTTCTACTTCACATATACAACTCACCTGTTTTGTTCCACTGCACACACACAACTCACCGATGTTCTGTTCTACTGCACACACACAACTCACCGATGTTCTGTTCTACTGCACACACACAACTCACCGATGTTCTGTTCTACTGCACACACACAACTCACCAGTGTTCTGTTCTACTGCACACGCAAAACTCACTGCGCTCTGTTCTATTGCACACACACAACTCACCATGTTCTGTTCTAGTGTACATACAAAACTCACTGATGTTCTGTTCTACTGCACACACACAACTCACCGATATTTTGTTCTACTGCACACACACAACTCACTGATGTTCTGTTCTACTGCACACACAAAACTCACTGATGTTCTGTTCTACTGCACACACAAAACTCACCGGTGTTTTGTTCTACTGCACACACACAACTCACTGATGTTCTGTTCTACTGCACACACACAACTCACCGTGTTCTGTTCTACTGCACACACAAAACTCACTGACGTTCTGTTCTACTGCACGCACAAACTCACCATGCTCTGTTCTACTGCACACACACAACTCACCATGTTGTGTTTTATTGTACATACAAAACTCATTGCCTTTGAGGTGATCTGGAATCAGAGTGGCCTTATAGGTCAGGGTTGAACTGCCGCTGGGGGTTAGAGCCTCGTCTTGCTCCAGTGGAGCTGCTGGCAGTTTCAAACTGCTGGCCTTGCAGTTAGCAGTCCAACAAGCGATCATATAGCTACCAGAGTTCCTTATTGTACATGTAGGGTATGACATGTAGAATTGACTCCATGGCACCACCAACAGCAACATTACTTTAGACCAGCAGTTCTCAACCTGTGGGTCGAGACCCCTTTGGAGGTTGAAAAACCCTTTCACATAGGGTGCCTTATTCATAACAGTAGCAAAATTACAGTTATGATGTAGCAACAAAAATAATTTTATGGTTTGTGGGGGGGTCACCTCAACATGAGGAATTGTATTAAAGGGTAGCAACATTAGGAAGGTTGAGAACCACTGGTGTAGATGCTCCTAATTTTCCATCATATAAATGTGACTGTTTTGATGGACATATGACAATTGGTTGGCGATCCCTTTTCTT
>NW_022111369.1:56369993-56371324 GCF_000313985.2 Echinops telfairi
GTCCCTCAGTCTTCATTGGGCAATGCTTCCCACCCTCCCCACTGCAGGCAATCTTAGGTGGATGGCCCATTAAGTCATCCAACCCTTCTCTGACTTAGAGATGGGCACAGGGCCCACATTTAGCCAATCACAGTCAACATGCCTCCTGGGCAGGTGGAAGGGTTGAGCATTGATCCTGGGGCATCTTGAAGTGACTGTCTATTCATAACGCTGCCTAGGATCATCTCTGACCTGTGTGCTAGGCTTTTCCTTTGATTCCAGGAATCAGTTGCTTTACTTATAGGGTATGCTCTGCTTCTGCCTTGGCATTTCAGTCCCTTTGTAGAAGCAGAGCCCTGCCCTTTGTTTTCTTTTACTTTTTTATTGTGGGTTCCGAGAAGGTGTCTCGAGCAGATCATCGGTTTTACATTCAACAACTCCTACACGCTTTGCTGGAGCTCATCCACTGCAATCCCCTCACTGCATCATTTATCTTACTTCCTGGCTGGGCTTCCTGTTTCCAGCCCTTTGTCTTTCCTAACCCTCTCAATGTCCTGGGGTAAATGTTGACCTTCAATAGTTGATTATTCTAACACGGAGGTGAGTGCCAGTCACTATCGAACCAGTAAGCCTGGTCTCTTTTATGCTTTGAAGTTGGTTTCACAATTTTCTCCTACTGTATGCAGGCCTTTTTTCCCCTTAAATACTTTTTGGGGGGAGCTCTTACAGCTTTTATCACAATCCATCCATCCATCCATTGTGTCAAGCACATTTGTACATGTTGCCATCATCATTTTCTTTCTACTTGAGCCCTTGATATCAGCTCCTCATTTTTCCCTCCCTCCCTCATGAACCCTTGATAAATTATAAATTATTTTCATATCTTACATCGTATGCTGTCTCCCTTCACTTTTCAGTTATTCATCCCCCTGGGAAGGGGTTATATGTCTATCCTTGTGATCGGTTCCCTCTTTCTCCCCCCACCTTCCCCTTACGCTCCTGGTGTCTCTATTCTCATTATTGGTCTTGAAGGGTTTATCTGTCCTGGATTCCCTTTGTTTCGGGCTCTTATCTGTAGCAGTGTACATGTTCTAGTCTAGTCAGATTTAAGGTAGAATTGAGGTCATGATAGTTGGGGGGCAGAAAGCAATAAAGAACTAGAGGAAAGTTGTATATTTCATATTTAATCGATGCTATTACTGCACCCTGAATGGCTCATCTCTTCTTTGTGACTCTAATGTGAGGGAAGATCCAATTGTCTACAGATGGGCGCTGGGTCTCCACTCCATGCTTACCCCCTCCCATTCCCATTGATATGATTTTTGTTCTGGGTCTTTGATGCCTGATACTTG
>NW_022111369.1:56372554-56373381 GCF_000313985.2 Echinops telfairi
CTCTCCTTCACTCTTCATTAGATCCTATGTGCTTGATGAGATGTGCCCCTCTCCCCAAGCTATAGCTTCAGTGCTGTACTCTGGAGTGCATGTTTGGGGGTGCAGTGGGTGTGGTGTCCACATAGTTGGGATTGGGGCCAGGCCCCCGTAGACCTCTTTATTGGTTCCCTGCTACATGCTAGTATGCTGTATTCATGTCTTATCGCATCAGGTTGAAGCCTGGTCTCTCTCCTGTGGAGATACAAACAATAACCTCCCCTTGAGTAAGTTAGTGCCCTGCTGCCCTGCCCCGCCCCCCATCCATGTCTTTTTTTCTTTTTCTTTTCCCCTCCTATTTAGTTGGCTACCAGATATATCACTGGATTGGGTTTGGCCCCTGCTATAGTACCTGGGCCTTACCCCAGGAATTTATGTGCATAGTAGCTTTTCCTCTATGCTCCTTTTACATTTTTAAGCTTACTTCAGTGGACTCATGTACTTGTCCTCTTGTGCTTGGCTTACTTTGCTTAACATAATTTATTCCAATTCTTCCCATGCAGCAATGTGCTACATGTGTTCATCAATGCTTTTTAGAGATGCACAGTACTCCACTGTATATATGTATGTTCCACAGTTTTTTGATCCATTTGTGCTTTGATGGGAATTTGGGCTGTTGCAATTGTGAACTGTGCCACGGTGAACAATGGAGCACAGATGTCTGGCTGTGGTTTGTTTCTTGCCTCTTCTGGGTATATGTCCAGTAAGGGAATTGCTGGGTTCTATGGTAGCTCAGTTTCCATGTTTTAGATATTGCCAAATTGATTTCAATAATGGCTGTACATACCTAC
>NW_022111369.1:56374120-56389784 GCF_000313985.2 Echinops telfairi
TTTTTATTTCTGGGTTTTCAGTCCTTCTCCATTGGTCTGAGTATCTGTCATACCAGTACCACACTGTTTTCACCACTATGGCTGTATAATAGGTGCTAATGTCAGTTAAAGCAAGTTCTCCTACTTTGTCCTTCTCCTTGAGGAGTTCTCTGCTAATTTGGGGCTTTTTCCCTCTCCATATGAAGTTGGTAATCAGATTTTCCAATTCTTTGAAGAAGGACGATGGTACTCATATTGGGATAGCATTAAACTTACATTGTCTTTTGGGCAGAACTGACATCATTACTATATTGGGTCTTCTGATCCACGAGCATAGGATGTTGTTGCATTGGTTTCTTATAA
This sequence comes from Echinops telfairi, assembly GCF_000313985.2. Classification (NCBI taxonomy): domain Eukaryota; kingdom Metazoa; phylum Chordata; class Mammalia; order Afrosoricida; family Tenrecidae; genus Echinops; species Echinops telfairi. The sequence continues at coordinate 56,374,463 of NW_022111369.1, forward strand.
TAGTATTCTGTAGTTTTCCTCATACAAATCTTTTTTTTTTTTTTTCATCAAGAATATCCCTAGATATTTCAATGTGCTTGGCTATTATAAAGGATACTGCTACCTTTTTAATTGCCTCTTCCATGATTTCGTCTGATGTGTATAGTTCTCTGATAGACTTTTGTTTGTTGATTTTTGTATCCTTGGTATCCTTGTATCCTTTGTTTCCTTGGTATACCCTGCGATATTCCTTTATCACTTCCAACCCTCCACTTGTGGAACTTTGTGGATTTTCAATATATAAAATCACATCATCTGTGAATAACCATAATTTCACCTCTTCCTTCCCCAGGTGAATACCTTTAATGTCTTTTCTTTGCCTTAAGTTGTTAGCTAGGACCTCCAGTATGATGTTAAATAGGAGTGGGGACAGGGCACCATGTCTGGTCCCTTTTTCAGTGGGATTGTTTTGGTCTTTTCTCAGTTGGCTACCAATGTGGTAGCTACATAATCTGGTGTAAATTTGGGACTTGAGAGGATTATGAGTGAAGAGGTGGAATCAAGTCTGCCAATCTGGTCATACCCAAAAAGGCCTCTGTGTGGGCATGGTCTTCCTTGGAAGGATTCTGGAAATTCCTGATTTCCTCCTTTGAGGCGAAAGACACACTTTCTCGGCTCACTCCCTTGAAGACTCTTTACTGACAAGGCTGACTCCCTGGGAGACTTCCCTGAGGAGAACCCACTTGGATCTATCCTGATGCAGCCCTGGGAGGTGGCGAAGCCACATGGAGATGCGTGCCAGAACTGAGCTGCTTACAACAACACTGGATTCACAAGACTTCCCACCCACTGGCCTGTGATCTTCCTGCATTCATTGTCATTGCATGTGTTTCATGAGTCTGAACAGGACATTATTGATCGGTATAAGACATAGGGGCTAATATCAAAGTTATGGACTTGATCTGGACAAGGCTTCTCAATATTCAATTGGTCTTGTGTGTTGTGTCAGTCTGGGTATACTACAGAAACAAATCCATGGACACACACATATGTGTATAAGAAAGATTTATATACAAGAGCAATTGAACATTGAGAAAGCATTCAACCCAGTCCAGATCAAGTCCTTAAGTCCGATATTAGCCTATATGTCTGATACCAATCTATAAAGTACTCTTCAGACTCACGAAACACATGCAATGACACCAAATGCAGGACGATCACAGATCAGTGCATAGAAAGACTTTTTAGATCCAGTGGCGTTGTAAGCATCTCAGCACTGGCAGAGGTCTCCATCTGGTTTCTACGGTTTCAGAGGTCTGGTTGCATCAGGGTAGGTCCATGTAGCTTCTGCAACTTAGGGCACTAGCATAGTCCCATGTGTCTTGTCTGCAATGTCTCCCAGGGAGTGAACAGAGAGTCTCCTACCTCCAAAAAGGAAACACCGGAACTCTCAGAAATCTTAGGGGAAGGCTATGCCCACACAGAAGCCTCATTGGCTATGACCTGATTGACAGGCTAGACTCCACCGCCACATGCTTAATCCTTAAATTGACAATTATGTAACAACAACATATGTAAACCTCCTTCCTATATACACATCAGTGCCCATGAATTTGTTTCTCTAGTCTACCCAGACTAACACAATCACTTTGGCTCTTGGTCTTTCATATATAGCTTGTATAATATTGAAGAATTTTCCTTCCATTCCTATCTTCTTGAGTATCTTAAACAGGAATGGGTGTGGAGGTTGTTGAATGTTTTTTCAGCATCTATCGATATTATCATGTTGTTCTTATCATCTTTCATGTCAATGTTGTCTAGCAGGTGTTCTTTTTGCCTCCTGAACGGTTGCCTGGTTTTCATTTATTAAGCTGGGAAAGTTTTTCTCTGAGAATTCTCTTGCTATTTTTACGGTTGACTTCATTGTATCTTGTTACAGCAATCTCCAATTATTCTAATATTGTTCCTATTCATAGCATCAAACATGACTCTCAGGTTTTCTTCAGCTTCTCTGATTATCTTATTTGACTGCCTTTCCCATTTGTTGAAGCCTGCCTTATCCTCTAGGTCAGAGGTCCTCAAACTTTTTAAACAGGGGGCCAGTTCACTGTCCCTCAGACTGTTGGAGGGCTGGACTATAGTCTTAAAAAAAACTATGAACAAATTCCTATGCACACTGGACGAGTCGGCTGCTAAGCATGACAGGCAGCAGTGGCAAAAACACCAGGTGGGCCGGATAAATGTCCTCAGCGGGCCACATGTGGCCTGTGGGCTGTAGTTTGAGGACCCCTGTTCTAGGTAACTGGTGTGATTCTCTGCCTCCTCAAGTCTGTTTGCGAAGTCTGTTGATTTGCTATTGGATTTTGTTATTTTATTCCTTAAGTCTCATATTTCCCTTTGGTGTGTGTCCTTTATCTCCTCTATCATTTCATCTTTTTTCTGTATTGCTTCCCTCGCATCCTGTATGACTTCAAGCAGCATTTTGAAGATTGCTTTCTGTGGCAGGTCAATGTATGGTTCTTCTATGCACATCTTTAGGTTCATGACTTCTTCCAGCATTGTCTTTTTTTCTCCTGCTTTTTCATTGAAGCTGTTGGAGCTGGTTGCTGTTTATGTGTTGTTTTAGAGGAGCCTGGCGCCATCTTCCAGAGAGTCAAAGAGCACTGGACTCTCTCTTTGGGAGACCAGTAGGAGTGTTTCTTCGAACCACCTGCAGCTAACTGCACAGGGTGGTTGTGATACCGCTTTATCTTCCTGTGGTTTCACTCTTACCCTAGCCAACCAGTATTCCATTATTTGGAGGGTGAGTTGGATGGTCCTCTCAGGGAATGCTGGTTGGGTAGTTATGGGCCTGTGAGGATGGTGCTTCACTGGATGATTTCCCAGGAAGCTCTGGTGGTGTGACCCACGGAGGCTTGGAGCACCTTGGATGGCATATGGCAGTGCCAGCTGTAACAGGAGTGCCATGGAGGGCAGGTGGGTGTACCCACCTTGGTGTAGAGCACCATGGATGACAGGCAGAATTACTCTAGTCAGAGAGATTAATGTGGAGGTTGGGCGGATGTTCCTTCAGCATCGTGGACCACCACAAAGGGTGGGCAGGAGTTCTCCAGCCACTTATAGGACTTTGGTGGGTAGGCAGGAATTCCACTAGCCATTTGAAGGGAGACCCCCCCAGCCATTTGGGATGTAGTGGAGGGTGGGTTGGGTTTCCCCAGTTGCGTGTAAGTCCAGGCCATTTTTAATGTTCACTTTTGCAGACTATTTGGGAATGGTAGCTGGGGACTGTCTAGTTTTTCTAGTTCCAGGGTTGTAGAGACTGGTATTCCCATGGCGTATTAGTCCACTGGACCAGTTGTTTCCATATGTCTTTCAATTTTCATTATCCTTCTTTTCTCCAAACAGGGAAAGGGCAATACTGGTACCTTAGATAAATGTTTACAAGCTTTTAAGACCCTAGTACTCATTCACTAAAGTAGCTTTTTTTTGGAGTCCACTGAGAATATGGTCCTGTTCCTGCAGGTCAAGTACAGAGTCCTATCTTGAGGCCCATCTAACATAGGTGGGCACAGACTGACACCTTTACATTAACTATCCCAGCCTTTTTAACAAGAAGCTGAACCCTGTTGCTTGTACGCCAATCCCTAGTTAGGTTTCTGCTGTGTGGTGGGGATGATGATCTGGAGCCACAATGCAATCTCCTTGCTTACAGGATCAGCAGGCTGGGGGACCCTCCCAACAGGCACCACTTGCTCGTCAAATCTCCCTTGATGTCAACATCTGGACTCACCAAACACATAGATCAGCATGCCTGGGATAATGGTAGGTTACTCTTCTCCTTAAAATATTTGCACAATAGTAAAAAAAGTTTTCCAGATCCTACTCTCCTCACCTTTAATCTTTGATATTCACCATATTCCTTGCTTACTATTTTCCTAACTGTTATAACAAAAACTCTATTAACCTTGATAATATAAAATATGGTTACAGGCAGTTCTTGGTTTACAAATATACAATTATAGTTAGGAACCAATCTCCAACTCTCCTAGGTACATGCAATAGCTAATAATAATAGGTGCTATATTGCAAGAAATGTAACATTTATTGTTTCATCATGTTCAAGATGTTTTAGTATATTGCTAAGCGTTTTATGAGTATTTATCATACACTGGTATACCATTTATAAGCACTATAAGAGGCTTCAAAAAGTTGGTGGAACATGGAATTAAAAGACAGAATTTGTCCACCAAGTTTTTGAAGGCCCCTCATATATACCAAGATAAGCATGGAATAATGGATGTTTGATACACGCCATACTTAACTGCTCTGAATTACATATTAGACATAGAGGATGATTTATACACAGAATTCATTCATATTTCAAGGACTGCCTTTGCTTCAAAATGTAAATTTTTTTTCATCTAACAAAAGGATTCCCTCCTTAGGTATTCTTCTCACAATGATGAAGTTAAGGAAAAGCTGCTTCTCATATGGAGATTTGTTCCTGGTCAGAATGCTAGTGAGGGCCACAGCCAGGACAACTCTGGAAATTAATAGTCCACCCTTGCTATGAAGTTCTAACACTGACAAATGCATTCATTCCGATCTGCAACAGTTAAGCTTAACCTCACTACCTCTTCTAATTCTAGGGACCAGAACACTTCGTTGGGCCATATTCTACACCAGTTTTTCACTTGCTGCCTTCCCTTGAGACTTTCTACTCCTGTAATGAGTGAGTCTCAGAAACCCACTGGGGCCAGTTCTATGCTATCCCATAGGGCAGCTATGAGTTGGAATTGACTTGATGACAGTGAGTTGGGTTGTGCTTTTTGCTTCCTCTGCCCTCATAGCCCTTTAGCTGTTACTTAGATGTGAAAGCACTTCCCTGGCCATTCTTTCTAGAAATGTCCCCTATGGAAGTTTTGAACATGTTCTCTTTTTAAGAGACCGCCATGTTTCCAATATTAATCTTCTGGCCTACATGCTTATGTATGTAGCAGCTGAGAATAACAACTGTGACAGATGCCGATGCACCAGCCTGAGGAGACATGTAAGTCCCTATCAGGTGTAACACTCGAATAGAGAAAGCAACATAAACAAGGCTTCTGAGACCTCCCTTGCATGTAATCAACAGTTACCAAATTTTCCAATTTTCCATTTTAATATCCCACTGCTGCAGAGTCAATTCTGACTCATAGTCACCCTAAGGGTGGCTTTCTAGACAGTAAATCTTTATGGGGGCAGCCAGCATCATCTGCCCACGTTGTAATATTAGACATCCGAAGATTCCCAGAATTTTACATTCTCCTCCACAGCCCTAGGCTCAGTATTATATTCTCCAGTTTGGATTTTCCATTTACAAAAATGGTAAATAATAATTTTTCTTTTCTAAGTAAGTGTCTTTGTGTGAACGGGCCTAAAATTACACAAGGGTAAAAGCTCATAAACAGTGTTTTTTTTGGTGTGTTTTAATCTAAAACAGGAAAAAATATAATGGCTTAACACTTCCTAACCTCATGCTGAATTGCTGCTAGCTCCAAAAATAGTACTACAAACGCTAAGTGGTTCACACTGAGAAGAAACATTATCCTTAAGCTGCATTGTGAGAAAATCTACGGTGTGCCTAGAGTTGAGTTGCATGTGTAGAAAGCACTCTTATCTCCTTAGCTGCCAGCCTGGGACATTAACTGGGAAGAACAATCATTTTGGGTCTGCTGAGCTGCTTGGAAATAGTACCGAAAAGATTTGCTAATGCCAAATTGAGTTTAACTGCAAAAGAAGAGCAATGAAAGATGAAGGTATGTAATGACACTGCCTGGGGAATATCCTATAGATCCCTTAGTGATATGGAAAAACAAATAGTACTATCCCAATAGAGATTGAAGAGGAAGGAAGATGACACTAGCACCGAGGAGCTCCAACTACCAGACAGCTCTTGAAATTCTCAATTAGCTGAAAGCACTGTGGACCTGCCCTGGCATCGAATTCATCTCTGAGACCGTACAGTAAACACCATGAGGAACTCTGCCATAGGTCGGATCCTAGTCAAGTCAAACATGGCAAGAATGGTACTCTTCAAAACCTCAACTGCACCAAAGAGTTCTTGAAAAAGAGTGAAATACTAATGCAAACCAGGCAGGTGTCCCTGATTTTCGGAGGATGTGTTTTAAGCTATCACCAGGACTCAAAAAGGGACAGATGCCCTGAAGGCTCTCTCAAAGTACCACGCCAACTAACTGTGTGAGCTCCTGGGCAGGGGGCAAAGGAGATCACTGCTGCACAGGAAGTTCTTGAACCTGTGAAAGACGATTTAAAAAGATCACGAGCAAAGGCTGGAAGCAGGCCCATAAGCTCAACAGCAAATCATAAGAAACATACATCTGAAAATAGAGGAAAGGGGTTTTAAAATTGCTAGAGACAAGGAAAATGGTCTTTTCTTTCCTTCTTTTATTTGTGATAAAAAAAAAATTTTTATGGACTAGGTATGCTGCCCACAACATGGTGTAATACTAACAGATGATAAAAAGCAGAACTTCGCAACTCCTACTTTGTCTACTTTGGTTTATCCTCACTCAAAGATAAAAATCTTCACACAAGAACAGTGAGAACATATCTGAGTTGGATGAATTAAAGAAAAAAAGTGGGGAAGGGTTAGAGGGCTACTAGAGGGGAGAAAGACAAGAGGATCTAACAGCTGTTAATGAGTTCTTATTTCATAGCCTTCCCTCCACATACAGACACACAGACACACACAGCGTGCGCGCGCAAGAGAGAGAGAGAGAGAGAGAAATCTATTTTAACCTTTAAAACTAAGAGAACCTACAAAATAGTTAAGGGAACTGTTACTGAACAGAGAGGAACCATGGTGAATGAGACATTTCAAAAGATGAAGATTCGAAAATAATGTCCTTATATTCTGGGGAAAAAAATTAAGGGAGTATGAATCCTGCACATTATAAATCACTCTTCAAGCAAATGGAGGTATCCAAACAGGTTTTCAGAGTGCAAAGAATTATACAGTTTTTAAACTACTTTTCTTAGGCTAAGTTCTCTAGAGAAGCAAAATTTGCACGTGTGTGTGTGAGAGTATGTGTGTGGAGGGATGGAGGGAGGGAAAGAAGGAGAGAGAGAGAGGTAGATTTTTCCCAAGGATATTATTGCTCATGAGGTTGTAGAGGCTAGCAAGTCCCAAGTCCATGGATCAGGTGTCAGGCTTTTCCTAACTCATATAACTGCCGAGTTCATGAGCTTAAGATCAACAGGTAAGAAAGCCAGTTACTGGCTCACAGGCTGCAGAAGTTGATGAATCCCAAGATTTGTAAGCAATCTAGCAGACGACAGGTCACAGGAAGACGAGTCATTGGTAGGGTCAGAAGGGTTGAGGACCCATTTACAAGCTGGAGGCCAGCCACACCCATATGGGAACTCCCCTTGGAGGTACTGGCTGCTCACAGCAGATCTCATCCTGGAAGTGATTAAATTATCTCACAAAATCATTACATGATTGCCAAACTACACCATAACTGCCAATTCCATGGCCTAGCCAAGGCAACAACAACCTTAACCATCACGGTATTTATGGTGAAAATCTGAAAATTTAGATGTTAAAAAGAACGTTTCTTTTCTGCAGTGAAAATTCCGTTAACACCAAATAAAACTTAATTGTGTTTAAAATTGGTCTCTTACACCCAGTATTCATTCTTGAGGATCAAATGGGATTATTTCTGCCCTTGAAAAAACGTCCTTTACATTTACATTTATAAAGTCCAATGTCTGAAGAATACTGATTGGCTGAGTTTGAGGTTATGCTCAGTCAAAATCAAGTGCACGTTATTGAAAGGTTTGTTTAAAGGCAGTGGCACACTAAGGACCCACTTAAATTAACCAACCTCCCTCCCTTCCTTCCTTCCTTCCTTCCTTCCCATCGAGTCCTAAAAATCTGGATTCCGATCAGGTTTCACAGGCATCCCTAGAAAACCCAGCCTAAGCCAAATACTTTTGCCTGTGTTGTTACTGGTAGGGGCCGTCCAGTCGGTTCAGAAATCTTGGTGACGAAACACTGCTTGGTCCAGGATGGTCCTCACAATTGTTCCTACCTTTGAGCCTGTTGTTGCAAACAGGTGTGCATCTATCTCACTGAGAGTCTGCATCTTTTGCTGATGTTCTACTTCTGGGGGCTGGGGAAGAACACACCACTTCTGGGTAGGGTAGGTGAAAGCCAGAAAACCTGGAATTCCATGAGACTCTGCTGGATTCCAAAGGGTTGGATAATTAAGGCACATGCATACCGTAACAGGGGCTCAGGAGTCAAGAGTGTGGAGTTCTGATCCCCGCTCGGCCACTGCCTAATGGGATCCCATTGATCTTTGTTTCTCAACTCCAAGGTGGAGCTGTCTGGTGATTTAGTGCCACACATCCTATATATACATTCTTTTAAATCACTGCTCATCCATGCGGACTGATGGCTTGATTTTAAACTAAAGAGGGGACCTGGGTAACCCCAAGAGTATGCTTCTGGTCCTCTGCACTCGTTTCCATTATGACTCCAGAGAGATGATCCACAGATTTGCCGTGGATATGAAAACATAGACATCAAGACTTGGAGAGGCTGAGTAAATTGACGATCCTCAATGAAGGCCCGTACAATGCAGGCCACCCCTGGCGTGGCAAGACGCGTAGGAAAGAGAGGCTTTCGTTGTTGCTTTTATGCTCTGTGTATGTCGGTGATGTGACAATGCTGCCACTCAAAATTGTTTCTGCACAGCCTGCCATGTTAGCGGGAGTGCCAGGAACAGGGAGGAAAACAGCCCCAGTCCACTGTGCCACTTAAAACAATACTGGGGACAACGCTGAGTCCCCAGGACCGCACTTCAGCAGGAAGGGACTGGAGCATCCAGAGGTGAGAATTGAGGCTGAGACCCGCCATATCACACAAAGACAACTGAAGGAAGGCAGAGAGCGGCTGAGGGCGGCCTCTGACGTGTGAATGATGAGGACAGTGGTGGTGCAGAGGTGGAACTCTTGCCTTCCCAAAGGGAGGCCCAGGTTCAATTCTCAGCCAATCTGTTTCAGGGGAGACTCGAGTGCTGCTATGTTTCGGGAGAACTCCAGGCTAAAACGGACAAGGTCTGGCCATCCACTTTTGAAAATCATCAAATGGAAACCCATGGGTTGCAGCTGTCTGATCTACAACCTTCTATGGGGACGACACCGTAACAGGCAGCCTTACTTTCCATTCAGCTCTGCGCGGGATTGCTAGGGCTCAGAGGCTGACTCATCAGCAGCTCACAGCAATACTTGAAGGGCCATCAGGAAACACAGGGAAGTGGCATTCCAGCTCAAATAACCATTCAGATGATACCGCAATACAAGAACTAACAATAACAATCTATAATTGATCAAGGATTCATGAGGGTGGGAGGGTGGGGGAGGGAGGGGAAAAAGAGGAGCTTATACCAAGGCCTCAAGTAGAAAATGTTTTGGAAATGATGATGACAACATATGTACAAATATGTTTGACACAATTGATGTATGGAATGTTCCCAATAAAATGATTTTTAAAAAGAAAGAAAGAGCAACCTGTGGCTGGAACTTCAAATGGAATAGAGAGTCTTAAAAGGGATGAAATTCCCATCAAGAGGAGGTATTCAAGCAGCAGCTGAAAAATCAGTTGCTAGCAAGGTCCTTAATAGGTTGTATCAGGCACCGTGTTACACTTCAATAACCTGCAAATCCCTTTCAACTCTAGATTCCCCCATCCTATCTTTCCAGAAAAGGAGCCGCGGGACACAGGGGGGACGTATACACTGGTATGCTGCCGCAAGGCCAGCAGTTACAACCCTGTGAGAGAGGAAAGGAGCTACCTCCGCCAGTACGGAATTCCAGTCTCAGAAACCCACAGGGGAAGTTCTACCTTGTCCTGTAGGGTCTCTAGGGGTTGGAATAGACTTGGTGGGTGTTGGCCTGGTTTGGGGTTTGGTATCTTTTCAAAAGATTTTTTGGAAACCTCTTTAAAAGTTTTTGGGTTGGCTTTTTTTTTACAAAACAATTATAGGGTTAGCAGAGGCCTGGTAATAAAGAGTCAGGCAAGGAAACCACTTTGTTTTTGTTTTGCATTCAGAAAAATTGATTACTGTTACATGAAGCCAAACCACTTCCACTGAGCCAATGCCAACGCATAGTGACCCTATGAGGCAGGGTAGAACTGTCTCTGTGGGTTCCCAGATTGCAACTCTTTATTAGAGAGGAAGTCCCATCTTTCTCCCTTGGAGGGATTGGTGACTGCTGACCTTTTGGTTAGCAGCCCCACACATAACCACTATGCCACCAGGGCTGCTTACCTTGCTGATACAAAGGTTTGAAGGCAAGTTAACCCCCCTGGCTTCTAGAGCAATGAAAAATGCACAGAAAAGATTCAAGTGAACTGTCATTCTGAATGAGCTAGGCCTTTAAAAGAACTGGATAGAACATTAATTAAACACTGTGAAAGTCATGTGAGAAAGTACAACTTCCAACTTTCTGAGCTATTTATACCTTTTATAACACGAAAGCAGGCTGATGCATGTCTGTCTCCAAGAGCCTAGTCCTCATTTCAATCTAAGAAGCAGACATGCCAGAATAATATCACTCAGCTGAGGTCATTCCCCTGGAATTGAGTCAGTGGAGCTTGACTGGCACTTGCTTCTTAACCTACACTTTTAAAGACCGCACTTCCTTGCAACTTTGCAAGTGAGCGAGAGAACAAAATACTTCACCTTTATTTTTTAACAACATCTCAATAAAGGGCATCCTGTGAAGAAATAAGACCTGCCTGCCAATTAGGACTGTGGTTGAGTGCCGGCAGAGCACACACAGCAGCGTCAATAGCTCATACGCAATAGCAACACCTTTTCATGCTACAGAACCAGCCAATAAACCTGGGTGCGGAGGTGTGATGCTCTCATCCGCCCAGTAATGACAAGTAGGGGAAATGGGAATCCAAAGGAGCCCTTCAGCATATGGTGGGAAGTGGTGGCAGGCCTGGGCCAGCGAGCTCTGCCGCACCTCAGCACAACCTGAGAATGGGTGTGGCTCGAGGCTCGATCACTTTCCGAAAGCCCTCAGAGCAAGATGCAAGAGCTCACCCAAGGCTGGTTAGGCAAGGCAGGTTCGAAGATCCGGAAGGCCTGTGCACAGAGGCACAGAAAGCAGGGCTGACAACTTCCAGTTTGTCAGGATATGGCTGCAAATGGAGACAGATGCCGCCACCACGGAGACGAAAGTAGGATGTGTGACTGGCAGTGGGTGGGCTGCACAGACTGAAACGTCCCAGTGCAGTGCTCGGTGGCAGGAAAGCATCAACACCTACATGTGTGAGAAGACTGCCATCAGCCAGGCCCAATTCACCCGTTGAACAGGAATGAGGAGGACAGATGAGAGCAGAGGCTTCAAGAACCTCTTGATGCATAAAGAATGCAATGTCTGGGCCTCCAAATGATACTGGTACTGTAAGCCCTGGGAATCTTCAAATCAGACCCCTGGAACAAGGAAACACTACGAGATTCCAAAATCACCCCACGTTTTGAAAGGCCAGCTTCCAAAACGCGAGCAGCCTGATCTCATTTCAGTCGCTTACTGGATACAGATTTCAAGTAACATTTGCTTAGTATCTCTTTCAAGTGTTTTCATTTTATTTCTCCACCAGAGAATGTCCTTGATGTTGGGAGCACCTCGGGAGCCAAAATAACTCGATGGTGCCAAGAATCTCGTCAATTCTGATTAGGGAGAAAAAAGTCCTGGCACAATAGAATTAGTATCCCCAAGGAAGAACCTCCACACAGTTTCAAGACGTCTACAACACACAGCTGTGTGGAGCAGGCAAGGCAACAGGCACGTCCACTGAAGGTCTAAGGAACATTCTGAGAGAGGAAAATGAGAGAATTGATCGGACTACCAATCTGATTTTTAGGATAAAGTTAATACTCTTTCTATGAGCACAAAAGAAAAGCATCTATTCACTGACTGGGGACATGTGGACTTCTGTTTTCTAACATATAAGCACTTCCTTTATCCCAGCATTGTCTATCCCTGTACAAGGCAATATATCTTTTTTGGCTCAGGGCCCCTAACTGGTCATTCTCGACTCCTCTTTTCTTTTTAAATACTCCATATACTACTCATCAACAAATCTGTTAGATCACTGTTCAAACCTCCACTTGTTCCAAATTGTCCAAGCCACCATTATCTCTTCTTGTTTCAACTCTGATCCTCACGGTCAAAGTGGAAATCTCTAAAAAGGGACCCAGAGATCAGCATTTTTAAAGCTCCTTGGGAGATTCAATGTGCAGCCAGGCATGGTTGGACTACAGTCAACTTTCTGCCCAACAAGAAAATGATTTACCAGAACACATTTTTTTAAATCCATTTATTAGGGCCTCAAACAACTCTTATCACAATCCATACATACATCAATTGTCTAAAGCACATTTGTATATTCATTGCCCTCATCATTCTCAAAACATTTGCTCTCCACTTAAGCCCCTGGCAACAGGTCCTCATTTTTTCCCCTTCCTCCCCGCTCCCTCCTCCCTCATGAACCCTTGATAATTCATAAATTATTATTTTGTCATATCTTGCCCTGTCCAATGTCTCCCTTAACCCACTTTCCAACCCACTCTCCCTCTATGCTCCCAGTATCGCCACTCACACCACTGGTCCTGAAGGGATCATCTGCCCTGGATTCCTTGTGTTTCCAATTCCTATCTGTACCAGTGTACACCCTCTGGTCTAGCCAGACTTGCAAGGTAGAATTTGGATCATGATAGGGTGGGGGGAGGGGGGAGGAAGCATTCAGGAACTAGAGGAAAGTTGTATTTTTCATTGCTACATCGCATCCTGTCTGACTCATCTCCTCCCCGAGACCTCTCTGTAAAGGGACCTCCAGGGCCTCTACTCAAGTACCCCCTCAATGCAAGAATACTTTCCTCTATTAAATTGGCATTCTATGATGCTCACCTTCCCGACACAACCACTGAAGACAAAAGCGGGTAAATAAGCAAATGTGGTGAAGAAAGCTAATGGCGCCCGGCTAACAAAAGAGATAGCGTCTGGGGTCTCAAAGGTTTAAAGGTAAACAAGCGTCCATCTAGCTCAGAAGCAACAAAGCCCACATAGAAGAAGCACACCAGCCTGTGTGATCACGAAGTGCCAAAGGGATCAGTTATCAGGCATCAAAGAACAAAAAAAAATCTTATCATTGTGTGCTCACCTCCATGATATGATTGCTGAAGACAAATAGGTGCATAAGCAAATGTGGCGAAGAAAGCTGATGGTGCCCGGCTAGCAAAATATATAGCATCTGGGGTCTTAAAGGTTTGAAGGTAAACAAGTGGCCATCGTGCTCAGAAGCAACAAAGACCACATGGAAGAAGCACACCGGCCTGTGCGATCACAAGGTGTCGAGGGAACCAGGTATCAGGCATCATCAGAACAAACAATCTTACCACAGTGAATGAGGGTGGAGTGCAGAGTGAAGACCCAAAGCCCATTTGTAGGCCAGAACACATTTTATCATTACTATTTTACCAAAAAGAGCCAAATGTCTCAAAAGGGGTGAAGTGACTTGTCCAAAGCCACACAGCTCAGAAGGCTTGGGACCAAGATAGGACTCCAGGTTGATCTAGTCTCAAGTGTCTGATTTCATTGTATCCTCTCAAGTCAGTCATTTATAAGGTGTGCTGGCTCAAGATGCTAAAGGCATTGGACTTCTGGGGAAAACAGGAAGAGTGGGTTCTCACTAAGAATATTATGGTCTCAAGTTTTGGGTGTCACAAAACAAGTACCTCAACTTGTGATGTGACTACTACATCACACTCTGTGGTAGCAAACAGACAAAACACACAAGAGGCATAAATACAAATGAATACATTCATTTGTCTCAACTGAATTTTTAAAAATTCTAGCAGAGCACATGGGAAAATGCCTGATGTCTTATCAAGAAAACTATTACATTCAGACTGAAGGCCTTGGTATGGACTTAATTAAAATAAAAATCCATAGGAGAGTGATCTACTAGCCCTAAATATAAATTCTCAAGCGCAATTGCTTAAGATCAAGGGAGATTTCAACTCAGCACCTGGGGAAATTAATAGGACATTTTTCTTCTTCTTCTTGGCTAATTATTTTCAGTTGGGAGCCACAAAAGGCCACCTGTGTAACGCTCTGTTTATAGAACTTGAAACAAAAGGATAGACGAGACCCGTCAGGAGCCACCTGAGATCAAGCTGGGCCAAACACTCAGAACTTCCATTACCATTCCAGGTCAAAGTCTGGTTTTAAGAATGTTCTGTAGTGTCATGGAAGCTACATTTTGTGGTCTCCCTACTAAACAAAATTTGAAATGTAGAAACAGTAGACAAGAACAGTGGAGTCAAAAAACCATCGCTGAGTGGTTAGCCACCAGGCACTCCCCTCTCTCCAAGGCACTTAGAGCATACATTCAACATTTTCATCAGCAGCAACAGGCAACATCCTCTTCCGAAAGCTAGACCCAACAGCACATGCCAAGTGGTCTCCGAGAAACCACATTTGCTAAATTAAGAGCCTCAAAGACATGCTTCATCACAGACACCAGAGAATAAACAAACAAAAAAACCCTCACTGCCATAGAGTTGATGCCAACTCACAGTGACCCTATAGGACAGGGTAGAAATGTACCTGTGAGTTTCTGAGACTGTAAATGTTTATGGGAGTAGAAAACCCAATCTTTCTCCCAAGGATCAGCTGGTGGTTTCAAACTGTGGACCTTTCAGCTTATGGCCCATGGTATAACCACTATGCCATTAGGGTTGCTGCTAAATTTGCATTTTCTATTTGTTAACCTGCAAAAGAGTACGTCATTTCCTGGCAGGGTGAATCAGTGTACCTCCTGAAAGCAGTTTCTACCCATTGGAAAACAGTATCACCACAGGAGTTTCAAAGCCCTCAATAAGTTCACTAATTGTTTCCCCTAGTTGCAAATAACTAAGTATGTGGGCAACCTATATACGATGAGTGAGGAGAGTAATTACTACAACATACTAAGCACAAGCCGGTGAGCAAACATCAAAACAAAACAAAAGCCCACACTGGCAATAGCACTGACGAGAAGCTCATTTTCAATACGCTCACAGAGCACATCGACACCAACGAAAATGAACTGAGTGTGCTGCTCTCTTCACTGAGTTGCAGTGAACTGAATACTTAATTCTGAATGTGAAAGGAAGTCTTCAAAACCCCCTAATTGAACAAAGCAATATAAACCTCTCTACTCCTGTGAAGTAGAATCAAAGGAGTATAAGCAGACTATAAACAGAGCAGTATAATT
>NW_022111369.1:56390530-56392664 GCF_000313985.2 Echinops telfairi
CCAAAGTGGGGAAAGTGCAAGCAAATGACACTCAGAAACCTCAACCCATCCAGTTTAATCTCAGGAGAACTGCTGACAGGTGCAGGGCTGCCAGGGCACGCTGGGGTCGAGAAACCAGGTCTTCCCTCTGGGGGATGCTATCAGAACAGGTCACAGAGATCTATAAGTTGCTGTGACAGATACTCAGGGTCAGAGAAATGGTGACAGAGTGATTCATTCCCTGTCCCTAGAGTGCAAAAACTAAAAAAGATAGATAAAAAATTAAAACTTTTTTTTTAAACTCACTGCCATTGAGTCAATGCTGACTCACAGCTACTCAACAGAATAGGGTAGAACTGTCCCCTGCAGATTTCTGAGACTAATTCTTTATGGACGTAGAAAATTTCATCTTAATCGCTTATCTAAGGTTAGTTTCGGGACTTGGGCAGGGCTGGACCTAGATGGGGATACGGAGGAACTAGAGGTGAAGCTGCACTACAGGAGCGGGAAGGAAATCTCCTTAACATCAAGTTGGCTTTACTCGGGGCCAGAGTTAGCCACTGGGACCTAAGCCAATTGCAGAAGCTCCATTATTCTGATTCACCTCTGTAGGCGGCTGCTTGCCTGATTCATTCAAGAAGCCAATCTTGTATTCTAAATAGATCTGGCCCACTGAGGTGGTTTCTTGATCCAGATCTTGTCTACCATCATTAATATTAAAGTTCCTGCCTGAGCCATCAGTTGACTACTCTCTGATAGTATTAAGCAAAGCCCCAGATGGCTCAAGATCCAAAACCCTTCGCAGTTCTGACACACAGCAACCCTATAAGACAGGATAATACTGTCCTAGAGGGTTTCCAGGGCTGTCAATCTTTATAGAAGTAAGTTGTAAATATTTATGCCACATCTTTTTCCCATGAAGCAGTTGGGTTTGAAGAGTCAAACTTACAGTTTGTAGTCAATTGCTTAACCACTGTGCTGCTAGGGGCTCAAGACCAGTCACCTCCCAAGATGGCTCAAACATAATAATGAACAAGAGGCTCAATTAAAACAGACACTTCCCTTAGTGATATTGGCATGAAAGCATACTACTGTATGCATATTTCATATTAATATGATGGCTTTTGCTTATTAACTCTATTGAGAGGGATTTTTAAATGGAAATAAACCAGGCTTCAAAATAATTCTGAATATACATATGCACATACATAATCCTGTAATTGTAACTATTATCTAAGCACTAATGCATGAGGTTTTATGAGGACATTGATGATTGGGTGTCTGCTGGAAGGAAAGAAATTGGAAGCTCAAACCTCCACTTGGGAAGGATAAGGGGTCTTCAAAAGGTTCATGGGAAAAATCCATTCTCTTTTCATTCAGTTTCTTCCATGAATTGTTTCAACCCTCTTTGTATTTCCATACATGTATTCCATAAATACACCCCCCTTTGATCCATGCATTTCCCTTTAAAATTTTTATATTCTGAAAAACTCAACCACATAAACATGGCAAGAGATATCATTAGAGTTACGCTGTCCAGGATGGTTTCCATGAGCCACCTGTGGTTACCAAGCACTTGAAACAAGGCTAGTCCATATTAAGAAATGCTGTAAGCATAACAGCAGTTATCCGAAGGGGCCAGTCCCCAGAGAAGGACATCATATTCGGTAAAGTTGAGGTTTCCACAAAAAAGAGGAAGACCCTCTACTAGATGGACAGACGCAGTGCCTGCAACAGTGGAGTCAAACCGAACAACGTGAGGACGGTACAAGACCCGGCTGTTTTCATTCCGCTGTCCTATGAGTCAGAGCCAGCTCAATGGCCCCTAACAACGACAGAAGTAACAACACACACCCTGGCTTTAGAAAACAGAGCACACAAATACAAAGGTAAAATATCTCGGGGTTAACTCACTTATCAATGACAGGATGAAAATAGGCTATCCTGGGTGTGGCAGTTAGATTGTGTGCCCACTTGATCCAGTGTGAATGTGTAGTGGAGATCACAGACTGAGGATGCCTTCCTGGGGCTGTGGCCTTTTTACAGTGGAGAAACAAATATATTCTCTCACTCCTATCCCCGCCCCTTCACCTTCCTGCTTCTTGGGACCCTGTGTCTCTCTCCAGGGGGAGAGCCAGCTGACCCTGAAAGCTGT
>NW_022111369.1:56394586-56395927 GCF_000313985.2 Echinops telfairi
ATGGACCCGGAGGGCCTTAAACTAAGTGAAATTAGTCGATCACAAAAAAGTAGATTCAGGGAGTCATCAATACGCTCATGGACAAATACCATTATCTTTTAATTCCCTTTTCCCAAACTTTTGGACATCATTTCATATGTATCAGACCACTTGACGCAAAGCTGAGCCAAGGTTTGCTCACAGAAAGATGCATTCTTTGAAGGTTGCCAGGTGTGGGAGAAGACTAGTCACTAACAGATATTAACTTAGGTGAAGAAAGAGCTAAGAGAGGGAGGTCAGTACACAATGATCAAGACAAAACAAGGCAGTCAGATGAACGCAAGAGTTAAAGACAACGAAAGCCAATGGTATGCCTACAGCATCCTGCGATAATGGTAAAGCTACGATCTACTAGTGGATAGATACACAGACACACACGCAAACTGAACAGGAAGGGGAAGGCGAGTATATGCAAGTTTGACAGAGGACTCTTCTACGTGTATATTTGGATGTGCTGCAAGTATATCCATAAATTTAATAGCAATATAAGGGGCACAGTTAGGAAACTTTTTTACACATACCATATTACTCATTCCTTGAAGGAATGAGCCATTGGTTTTGGGGACTTAGGACTCTAGGGATATCAAGGACAATACTCTACATTCTACTTTGGTAAGTCGTACTTTGAAGTCTTAAAAGCTGTTAATTGGCATGAGATTAAATTGTTGGTCACTTCCCAACCAGACCAAAGAAAATCAAGGACCAAAGACCCATGGAAACAGTCCAAAGAGCTAATGGCATGGGCAAACACAGTCTTTACAACTCTGAGACCTGAAGAACTAGATGGTGCCAGGTTAACCATTGCTGGCTGTTCGGAGAGTGACCACAATAGGAGATTCTGAAGAAAGGGGGAGAAAAATGTGAAACAAAATCATGTAAAATACCCAGGCTAACTGGTCTAATGGACAATGGAGGAGCCTTGAGACTACTGCCTTCAGTCACCCTTTAACAGTTTAGGCCACCCCCTGTGACTCAACTTTCAGCCAAACAATCTAAGATAAACCTGTAGGGTAATTAGTAACACCAGGGAGCTACACACTCCCAAAACCAATCAACCTCAGGAAAGCAAAGGTCAGATTTACACAGGGATGAAGCTCAGAAGGAAATAAAAAGTTTAAAAATTACAGTCAAGAAAACTGTGGGGCAGTTCTACTGCTACATGAGTTTGCCAAAAAAAAAAAAAAAGCCCACTTTAATTTATGAATCACAATGTATTTAAAAACATAAGTAAGCTTTAATTGATAAATTATTAAAAAACGAAAGAATTAAGACCAATGATCAGTTACAAGATCAATAGTTCCA
>NW_022111369.1:56397447-56398594 GCF_000313985.2 Echinops telfairi
TATTTTACTAAGTTGTAATAAAGGAATTTGAGATTAGTGGTCAAAAGAGAGAGATCAAAACAGGAGTGAGAGGTGGGTAAAAGACAAAAATGGCTCAATTACGTAAATGAATGTAGTACAATCCAAGTAGCACTACAAATAAGTATGGAAGGAGTGGATTACCAAATAAACGGTTATCACCTGCGACCAAAAAAATGATTTGAGAAAAAGTAAAATTAGATCCCTACCTCACATATCTCACAAAAACCAGTTCCACAGGAACTGCAGATGGAGCTATTTTAAAATGAAACTACACATCCTAGAGCAAAGTACAAGTGACATTTTTCTTATTAATTTGAAATAATATGATACTAAAGCCGCAATTGTAAAGAAAAAAAGATGACATTTCCTAAGACACTTACATACAAGAGGAAATACTATAAGCCAACATACACACTATGGCTAAGGAAAAATAGAAGCTCGTAAAATATCAGATGCCCCTAAAAGTCAAGACTCCCCAGTAAACAAACACGTGCTTCACAAAGGCACAAGAGTGAGCAATTCAGACAAAAGTAAACATAAGCAGTGAACCTACTAAAATATGTTCAAAGTAATTAATGTACTCAAGCAATGTAAATTTAAAGATTTATTTTTTTCCCGCTGCTTTACTATAAAGATTTTTTTAAATGTCATCCAGGACTGGAACAAGGATAAGTAGGCATTCTGATTAAATTTCAGTAGGAGTATAAAGGGGTCCAATTTTTTTTTAGCAATTTTGAAGTAGTTATAAATTCAAAAGTTATAAAAAGATATATACTTTTTTACTCAGAAATCCCTCTGCAGGGGCTCTTCAAAAAGAAATCCTTAGGAAAAAATAGAATCCAGGGGACTGGATTAAGGTTTATTTTTTGTTTGTTTCTTGAAATGGTTAATTTTTGAGACATTCTATTTATTTATTTATTTTTAATCCTTGTGTCAAATTGAGCTCTAATTTATAATTTATAACATTCTCTATCATAAAATGATAACCATGCCTCTAAAGCGAACCAGTGACATATAAAAACCATAGATATATGAATGGATTAGGGCTTGCACTTAATTCTAGCTCCAATCTAAGAACAATTAGTTCTTATGACATGGCCCTACTTGATGCTCAGCCTCATGAAGA
>NW_022111369.1:56399322-56400371 GCF_000313985.2 Echinops telfairi
TTTGTGTTTTCCTGTATAATTTTCTGTATATTTCCTATATGAAATCCAGGATAGGTCCATCTCTAGACACAGCAACTGGATTAATATTTACCTAAGGGCATGGCAGGGGAGGTTGGGGGAAATGGGGAGCTGAGCAGCAATGAGTACGAGAAGAAAATATTCTGAAATTGCGGTGATGATCGAGTAACTCTTCTTAATAAGGTTGAACATTTAAATTGTATGATACGTGAAATGCATGCCAATGGCACTTTCTTTTTTTTGAAACCAGAGAGCAGTTCTACACTGTCCTGTATGGTCACAATAAGTTGGAATCCATTCCATGTCAGTGATGTAGTTTGGATTTTTATACTAGACTATTACTAAGCCCCATGATGCGACCTGTGGTTACATCATTTCATACTATGCTCTCCCTGTTGTTACTGGTTTTTTTTCAATACTTCATTTTTTTAATATTGTTTTATTGGGGGCTCATACAACTCTTATCACAATCCATACATCAATTGAATCAGGCATGTTTGTGCATATGTTGCCCTCATTCTTTTCTAGACATTTACTTTCTATTGAGCCCTTGATATCAGCTCTTCCTGCCCTCCTCTCCCACCATCATAACCCCGATAGATTGTACATTGTTATTATTTTCATCTCTCACACTGACCACTTTCTCCCTTCACCCATGTTTTCCGTTATTCTTCTCCTTGGAGAGGGGTGTATGGTTATGTGTCCATCATTGTGATCAGTTCCTCCTTTCTCCCTTCCTCTCCCCCTTGGCCCCCTACCCTTCTGGTATCACTATTCCCACTCCTATTCCTGGATTCTGTGTGTCCTGAGCTCCCATCCCTTTCTAAACCTGTGTACATGTTCTGGTCTAGTCTGAATTGGGAAGCAGCACTGGGGTTATGGTAGTGGGGGGTGAGGAAGCTGGAAGGAACCAGAGAAATATAGTGTGTTTCATCGATGCTTTACTGAACCCTGGTGACTCATCCCTTCCCTGTGGCCTCTCTGTGGGGAGATTGTTCCACTGTCTAGAGATGGACTTTGGATGTCTGCTC
>NW_022111369.1:56402443-56405721 GCF_000313985.2 Echinops telfairi
ATTTTTAGAATGTTTTACAATAGCCTCCTAATTAGTCTAGCTACAGAGGCAATTTCTCTGAATCACCCAATACACTTCATTGGGATTCCACTCTGATCTAATGATTTTGCTCTGAACTCACCATCAGAGATGTTTCTCATACACTGGCATCATACTTGAATGATAAATTGAATCAGATGAGCTCTAAGACCCTTGATTGTACATCCAGATGACTCATCTTGGCATTCAAATGTTCTGCAATCTAGCAGTAATTTGCCTATCCAAACTTAAAGCCTATGCCTTCCAAGTTTCCCTTTGCCCTGGCCAATTTCCTTAAGAGCTCAAAAAAAAAAAAAAAGGCTTACTCATTCTCCCCATTGTTTTCATGTGGTTTTCCCTCTACCCTCACCACCGTCGGGACACATGGCAATAACCAGAAAGGACCTCTGGTCAAGTAGAGGGTCTGTGACAAGCAGGAAGTCTCTCCGGGAGATGAATTGTCACAGTGGCTATGACCATGGGCTCAAACATAGGGATAATAATTTTGAGGATGGTGCAGGACCCAGAGAAAGAAGAAGCTATCTACTCTTACAAAGATTTAAAGTCCTGGCAACCCAATGGGGCAGGTCTACTGTACCCCATCAGGTCACTATGAGTCAGAATCGACTGGAGGGCCATGAGGCTTGGGGGGCTTGGCCGGCAGGACTTGTCTGCATGCCTGGGTCAGACTGTGCTTGATGGCAGGGAGTGAACAGTATGCATCAGTATGAACGCAAGGGCAGCTGTCAAAAACAGTATCAGTCCAAAGAGCGAGATCCATAGGCCAGAATCATCAGCATTACCCACTAGCTTGTCAGAAATGCAACAAGTACACCCCTCTCCCCAGACATACTGAATCTGTCGCTTAACTAGATCCCCAGGTGATTGGCATGCCTCTGAAAGCGTGAGGATCAATGATGAGCATGGCTCTCAAATCATTCATCAAGCAAGTGCTATATTACCTGGCTTCCTGCTCTTACAATCTGATCTTCTACTGGACTGTGTACCTAGAGCCAGCACTGTGATCATACAGCAGTTTCCCCTCTTAGACTAGTTCTTCATTCCATGTAGTCCTTTTATGAGGAATTCAGCTGTGAACAATTTGCCAGCAGGATTGTGCTTCTGGACAATCTGGATTAAACAAATCTGAACAGAAATGCGTTTCTGCACAGAAACCCATTCAAGTCCCTGTAGGGTGGGAGTGGAGTGGAACGAGCTTATCTTAACACTACTCAGAAAGGGGGCTTAGAACCCTCTGAGCCTGGCCACCTTCTCTCAGCATTGGGGTTTCTGCCCATTGATTTCCTTCTCTCCCCCACTTGTTCGCTTTGGGTTTCTGCATCCTCCCACCAGCATTTACATGCATGATCCAGTCATTTTCTCCTCTGCCAGTCTCTTCACCTCTGTCCCTTTCTGTTTCAGTTTTAGCTCTAAGTCTCTTAAGGGTATCACTTTCCAAGAGAGAAATGACTGGCATAGAGAATCTTGCTGAAACACATCCTAAGGTTATAAGTACTGGCACCACCTATGCATTGGCTGTCCTTGGCTCAGAAGCCTACTCAGGTCCAGTTAGTTGAGGCCGAGGCATGTGAAGTGTCCTGTAAGCAGAAGGAGCTGTGAAAGGAGACTCCATAGGAATAAAGAGTGAACAGAGCAAGCGATGAGCCAGTCATTACTGGTCCTGATCAAAATGCCGAGCATGTGATATACTGAAAGCAACTAATATGGGGGAAAAGGATCATTCACCAAGTATCACTGTGCCCCTGACACTGTGCTGGCAATAAAAGACTAAATTAGAAACAGTCCTTGTTTTCCAGGAGCTATTAATCCAAATGTGTTCCCAACTAAGTACTTGACCTTAGGCAAGTTATTCAACTATTCTGGGTTACAGTTTCCTTAAATCAAGTAGGATTTCACCTTCATTCCCTTCCAGGGCTTCCCTGAGGTTTAATAAGGTAATCTTTGTGAAACTGTTTTTGAAAAATAACTAGGTCAATTGAATACAATACTGCAGCCTCTCAGTGCTAATCAAATCCTCTGACATGCCACAGGTTTTGCACTGTTTTCTGGTATTTTCTCTCTCCCCCCTCCCTCCCATCTTATGTGATCCATCAAATGAAAAAGAAAGCACAATATTCAAATATTCCACTACATTTTTATTACCTGTTTGCTCAAATGGTGATTAGGAAATGAAATTCATTCACTTACCAGTGGAGAAGAGTGGATGAATACATTTTTAAACATACTATAAGTGATTTTTAGCACATTTTCTATTCAACTCTACACCTAAAACTGTAATAGTATTTCTCTCTCTCTCTCCATATATATATATGTGTGTGTGTATGTGTGTATATATATATGCACATATATTTTCCCCAGTATATTACAAGTGAAAATACTACATACCAAATTTCTATTTTAGACACAGCTCAGTTCTCACTTCTGTGTTTTATTCTCTAGTTTCATTTGCTATTCTCTAAAAGCTGTCATCCGATAAAATGAAAATTAAAACAACAAACAAAAGAAAACAAAACACACCTATATCTTAGGGTCTACTGGCGTCATTCTGCATAGAGAATCTACTAAAGAAAAGCAGCCAAGGGGCCTCAAACCCTTGGGATTCTGTCTTAACGTTCTTGTCTTTATAACACAACACTTTACCACCGGCTTCATACTGAAGGGTGGCAAGGGGGTGGGGATCAGTGATGACGCAATGACAGACTAATTCTCAAAGACACATTACACTGTTTACAGATCCAAGTATGGGTTGGTGGACGAGAAAAACAAAACAAATGTACACTCTTGGATCTGCCCAGCACATGACCGTGGCTCCTTTACTGGGAGCCTGTCACAAAGTGGGCAGGTTCACAGGGCAGGCGAAAAGGGTCTCGGCTTTCCAAAGGCTTACAAAGGCTTACAACCTGAAACATCTGTTGCTCAGTGCTGAGGAGTGTAGCCATTCAACTGCCGGCCCTGGGTGGAGCAAAGAAAATAGCTACCACCTTAGGTAGCTAGGAGGAAAGTCCGCTCAGTTGGCCCAAGTGTGGGTTTCTGGCAAAAGGAAAACCACAAACGAAACCCCAGACTTGACTTGGGGCACAGTCCGCTGCAGCATGCAGAACTGCTGACAGTAAATGCAGCCGTGATCCCCACCGACTACCCAGCCTACTGAAGGCTGCTCACGCTCTGAGGCGAGGGGCTGGGAATCACAGGATCCTGCAGCCTGGGAAAGGCGGATCTTCTCCAGGAGCTGTGATGTT
>NW_022111369.1:56406769-56433089 GCF_000313985.2 Echinops telfairi
CCGTCGTTGCTCACCGTCCGACGCCCCCAATTCTTGTCGGGAGGAGAGGAGGCTCCCCGGGCCGCGCGCCCCAGCGGTCTGCTGCCGTCCCCTCTATCGTGTCCTGACGATGGAACCGCCACCCTTCGGAGAAGGAGAGTTGGGTGTGAGTGGGCGGACTTAGCGTGAAGGGCCCGGCACCCCCTAGGGTGCAAGCCCAGCAGAAGCCTTGGGGAGTGGCTGCGGGGTCGCTGTTGGAGCGGTCTTTGTGGCTGGGGCCGTTGGTACTCACTCGCCTTGCCTACCAGTCACAAGCAGAGGCCAGCGGAGTGTTTGTGAACTTGGGGCTAGCCAGTGAGTGAGCTGGGCAGGATTGTGCTAGGCAGCCTGGCACAGACCTGGAATAGCTGTAACATCTGCTAATTGGTCCTAGTTCGTTCAAAAAGGACCCTGGTTGAGTTGATTTGGGATATGAGGTTTGATCAAGTCTGCAGGAAGAGGAAGATAGTCGTTTACCTGGAAAAGGGCGATGAGTTCTAGTATAAAATCCATAACTACTCATTTATTAAACTTTGACTTGCTATATATATATATATAGTACAGGGTCTTTTGTGCTACTTTATTTTAGCTATTCCTGGTTTCGTCTTCCAGTTACGATGTAAGGTTCTGGGTTTTCTGGTGAACAAGAAAGGAAACTACAGAGAACTTTCTTCTCCTCTACCCTCAAAGGCAAACGGTTTCTTGTGGGGGTTGTGTGTGAGCTGCATCCAGATCATGACCAGAAGGTCCCTGGAAGTTGGACTCCAGAGACGAGTGATTATTCTCAAGCCTCAGGAAAAAATAAATAAATAAAATGAAATCTGTTAATAGCAGCTTATCTCAGTTTGTGGCATTTAATTTCCCACCCCACTAGGTAGCATTTCCTAATCAGAGTCCTGGCCTCAGCCAGCCAGTGCATATTTATGGCAGCCCATTTGGCTTGGCTCCCATTCACATGCTGGGGTAAGAACAAAGAAAATGGATTCCCAGTGTTGGGGGGTGAGAGTAGGGAGAGGCACATCAAAAGGTGATGAGTATGATTTAAAAGCATGATCTCCTAAATGTTAAAAAAAGAGCAGCCTTTTTAGGACGCCATTTCTTCTAGACCCTGGGACTTCCCTATAACTTCTCCAACTTGAGGAGTGCAGCTTAAAGGGCCAAGTACAATGAGAAAATTAGTTTGGTTTTGTTGTTTTTAATCAGCTTTAAAAGTTAGTGACCCTAACTCAGAGAGAATGTTGTGCTTTCACGATGAGCCTTTTAGGTGAAATTGTAGCTAAAGCCAGCAACAGTTTTCATCTAAAATCTACATACAGCAAGCAGCATGGAAGTGTTTGACAGTCTAATTCCTAACAAGTCCTCTAATGTGGTTCAATTTAACTGATTTAGAAATACTAGTTATCTGGAAGAGCATTCCAGAGATCGCCACTTTTTCCTTCAGTATAATTTGGTGTGTGTGTGTGTGTTGTGCGCCCATGCATCATTAGCGACCCATCAGCAAAGTTGGTAGCATGTCACTCTACCCCATGTTTTCATAACCTTTCACACAGAAAGGAACATTGTATGACACACTCCGTACCTTACTTCATGTCCTTTCCAGGTGTTACTATCATTCCATCCATAATCAGTTCATAATCATTCCATACATAAGAATGTCCGAAGGACTAAAGAAAAAAAAAGAACCTCTTGTTCCTATTTGCTAGAAACCACTCATTTTTATCAGTTTGAAAACCAGATTGAAATTGGCTACAGATTAGTATCTGCTTGACTTCAAAGCCCTCTCCCGGGAATCTTCTCATCTTCCATTGTTCTGAGAGCACATTGTGCCAGCCCCTGGCAGAGAACACTGGTTTCAGCAACATGGCCTTCCCGCAGAAACTGTAGCACAATTCAAATGTCAGCAGGATCATTTAAAAACGTCCAGGTCCTGTGACGACACTGCTGATAGCCTTAAAACAGAGGTTCATTCATGAAGTTTCTCCAAAGACCTCGTGTAATCATTCACCACCAAACCAACATTGAAGGTATAACCTGAGTGAGATCCTGAACCATAGCAGAAAAATTACAAAATTACACTAAAAGTACATATGAAATTTAACCAAACAATGCCACAAGATGACTGAGACAAAAAAAGCCCTGCCTCGAGTAGGACTTGTAGTGGCTGCAGGGCAGAGTCGAAAGAGCCCTGTCATCTACAAGGCTTTTCACAAGCAGACAGCCACAACTTTCGTCCTAAGAGGAGCTGGTGGTTTTGAACCACTCTCCTCTGGCTAGTGCCACTAATGTACCTGAAATGCAGCCATTTGCTCCACGCCAACGAGACAAGTGGCAACAACTACAGACATGATGAGGAATGGAGGTTCCAGGAGCTGGGGTGATCAACACCGTTGAGGTAGATTTTGAAGTAGGAGTGATGTCTGCAGAATGAAAAGGAACATTTGTCTGTGCAGGACTGCTTGGAGCGCATCGATTGTTTAATGAATGTGGAAGGTAAATGGAATACTAGCAAATCATATGATTGGAGGGAACAAAGAGACCAATTTGACTACCCAAAAAAGCTTCTCTTTGGGAATTTATGGATGAGGATTAAAGGTGCTAACTTTGGGAGAGTTCAAATGTGAGGCATGGTATTTCTTTTAGTTTTTTTATCCAGACTTCTAAAAGAATGATGGTAGGATTCCCAGAATGCCCACTTCTACGCATTTTTAAATGACATTTGAGGCCTTTAAACTAGTTCATTTTAGTTTGGCCCCATGCTGAGAACTTAACATTCCAGCCTAGATTTGTTGAATGAGAATCAACATTTTAACAAGATCCCCAAGTGCTTCTGATATATAATGAATGAATCCATTGGAAGTCTGAACATTTACCCATAAATTTCCCTCAACTCTACCAGCATAACCATGCCCTGAGATAAGGAGCATTACATGGCAAATGTTTCTCAGTGTCCCGTTACCTATGCAATGTCCAGGTACCCTGGTGGCCTAGTGGTTAGGAATTGGGCTGTGACCCACAAGGTCTGCAGTTGGAAACTACCCAATGCTCCTCTGGAGAGAGATGGGGCTTTCTACTCCCTCAGTGGCCTCAGCAACTCACAGGGACTGTTCTCCTCTGCCCAATAAGGTCACCACGAGTCAGCACCAACTCAATGGCAATGAATTCGGATTTTTCTTTTTATGCACTATCGAGGGGAGCCCTGGGGGCATAATGGACTGCTGACCCATAGGAGAAAGTTGGGCTTTCTACTTCGGTAAAAAGTTATAGTCTCAGAAACCCACAGGGGCAGTTCTACCCTGCCCCATATGTCGCTATGAGTCAGAATTGAATCAATGGCCGTGATTTTGATTTTTTTTTTTAGGATGCCATATCAAAATAGAAAGCTGTATCCTTGTCTTTCTCTTTGAAGTAGGATGGCTTGCATTATTAAATGGTTAAAAATGTAAAATGCCCAGCCTGTTGTACTGTCACAAGAAGATGATCTCTTCAGTACCATTTGCATGGCCACTGGGAGGCAAGTTTAACTTTCAACCCTGAGCTTTAGCTGGTTCATGCTAGTTCAACCCCCTCCTGAGAATTTGCCTTTCCATCCCAGATATCCTGAATCAGAATCTACATTAAGAATCACCTGGGGAAGTAATAATAACAATATGTAATATATTAAGGGTTCACAGGTTGGCAGGGTGAGAGAGGGAGGGAATAAAGAGGAGCTGATATCAAAAGGCTCAAGAAGAAAGATAATGTTTTGAAATTGTTGATGCCAACAATTGTACATATCTGCTTGGATATATATGGATTGTTATAAGTAAGTGCCCCCAATAAGATGATTTATTAAATAAAGAATCACTTTGGGATTCTTGTTAAAATGTAGATTCTAATTGAGTATATTTGGAGTGAAAATGCAAAGTTGCGGGCAGGCCAGGAAGGGGCTGTAGAACTGGAATGAACCCATTTGAATCTTTAGTTCAAACGGATTAGTGGTGACAGTAAGGTACCAGAGCCAGGAGGATGGCAACTCAAGTTGCCAAAGAATACAATAGAATAGAAGGACTGCGGTGGTTTTACTACTAGGGCTACTCATCCACCCAGGCACTGCCATAGCTTCCAGGCCAGCCCAGAGTGACCCTCCAGGACTCAGTGGAGCTGTCCCATAAGGTTGCTGGGACTGTAAATCTTTTGAAGAGCAGACAGCTTCATCTTTCTCTAAGTCAGTTAGAAACCAGGTTTCTATGCCAAGACAATGAAAAGGGGGTAAGAACAGTCTTTTCAACAAATGATGCTGGGGCGACTGACTCACAAAAAGTCAGTAATTGAGGCGTTATTTCATTTAAAATATTACCAAAGTATGTTCCAATAAAGTTGGGTCCTGTGCCAAATACTCTCCAATAATATTTGAACTTAATAGGCAATATAATTAGTATGATATTGTCATGGAATTTTGAAATTTTAAAAGGAGTTTATTGAGATTTAATGAACACTATAAATTACACTTTACAGAATTTTATGGTTTTGACATTTGCAGGGGCTTTGTTATCCTTAATTACATTTTTCCTATCAGCATTTTGAAGCCCCACTTATAAATACATGTGAGAAACCATTACCATATTCAAGATAAACATGTTGTTATTACTTTCAATAATGGGCTCAAATGCCATAAAAGCCATTGTGAGGCTGACACAGGACGGACAGGGTTTGCTCTGTGGTACATAGGGTTCCTGTGAGTCAGGACGGACCCATCAGCACCCAACAACATCATCACTTTCAGAAGGCTCCTTGCTTCTTGGGGTGGTTCTGATCTCACCTGAAGACACTTTTCCTCCATGCATTCAGCACATACTTAAGTGCCCACGTTATTGTTGTTCTAGGTAATATGTTGAGTATTGGCGATTAAGAGGCTATCTAAAACAGAATTTATGTCTAACCTCCACCTAATTTACCATTACAATTGTTATATAAAAAAGAAGACAGCTATTAATCAAATAATGGAACAAATAAATCGAAAATCACAACTGTAGACTGTATCCTACACTGGTGAAAGTTGGTCATGCCCGAAATATTTCTGAGCTTTCACAGTTCCATCTGGAAATCCTCAAAATGGCTTACATGCGTCTTTGTGCAGGGGCTGTGTATTATTTAACATGGCTCTTCTAGCCAAAGTCTCTAACTCCAACCAAATTAACTTTTCCTGCATGGGTTTGATAAGAAGCTGGGGGGAAATACTGGTAGGATTAATCTGCGGGTAGTTGTGAACTGGAGTCCATGGAATACCATCCCATTAAGCAGGAGGAGGGATCTCGTTACCTGCAAGAGCTAGGAGTAGACCCAAGATCCCTGCAGAATAAACCTCCTGAATCCTGAAGATAGCTGTAACATCGGAGAAGCAGCAACATCAGAACCAAGAGTCGGAGCATGGTGGACTTCCCAACCCACGGAGCAAGTAAAGCTGAAAGCTTTGAGGCAGGAGGCTAGATTGTACAGTGGGACTTTGGGGCACTTAAATGGGGAAGTTGAGCTTGCTGACCTATAGAAGTGGTGCTGAGTGCCCCCAGGCTCAGGCTTACTGGAGTGGGCTGCCTCTGGGCACTTAATTAAGGAAGCTGGGTTTGCTGAAGGAGCTTGAACTGAATGCCTTTGGGTTGAGTCTTCTCCCGGAGTGGTATGCCTCTTTGGGCATTTAGAAGCAGACCTGAAAGAACTTTGTAAGAGGTTCTGACCAACAACTATTCTGTGCATTTCTCACTAGCATCACAGCTTACTAGCTTCTTTAACAAACTCTTTAATCATAAATTTTGTCTGAGTTCTGTGGAGCCATTGCGAAGGATATTAGAACCCAGAGAAATAAAATAACAGAACATTACTTAAGTCAACACACTTTGTATTATTATATCTGAAGATGTACAAATATATATATATATTACTAGATGCTATAGCTTTTACCTGGAAAGAGTATGGAATTTGACAAATGTTAAAAAGGTAATCAGCAAAGCAAAGACATTTTATAATAATCTCTTATCTTGATATCAACTAGAAAATGAATAATAAAGATGAAAAGAAATGCCTAAAATGATCACATTTTTATTGCCATGTCACCTTCAGTGCTATTTCTCAGAGAAACAGTTGTAATAATGAGATAATAATATTCAAAAGGTGAAACAAACCCATAATTTCTCTTAAAATTTATTGTTAAGTATAGCAGTAATATATACATATAAATAAGTTTAACAAGTACAATTTTGATACCATGACTTTGAATTTAGCAAGAATTCCATTCTGAAACAGAAGTTTCTTAATCAATTGAAATAAGTCAGAAGCTTCAAATATGAAATATTTGCCAAATGTGTTCAGTCTTAAATGATCGTTCTCTGCTCAGTGGTTCATAATTCACTGCAGCTGTTTACCAGATTTATGAGAAAATCACAATGCTGAGTTTCACCCCCTGACCCCTATAACCCTTAAAAGTCGCAGAAACAACATCTGCTGGGAAGAGGGATCATTTATCACTGTAGGTTCTCACCAACTTTGAACTCCGAGGAAATCTACCAAATGGAAAAAGAGAATCAATAGTTAATCCAGGATTACATTTAGTATTCTCCCCAAAGACAGCTAGGAGAAGCAAAAGAAAAAAACAAACATTAAAAAAAAAACAGTGCAAAGGAAACTGTGCAAAATGACTACAGGTCAAGGTTTATGGGAGCTGGAGATGCACAACAGGGGGATCGGTGAAAACCACATGTTTCACTGTAAAATAAATAAATAAATGATGGCAAAAGCCAGCCAGCCCAGGTAAGCTAGTTTTGAGCGTGGGCGCAAAGCAGTTGGACCTTCTGTGTAGTTCTGCTCAGCGTCTGTGTCAAATTTTGAATGTGAGCTCTTTCCTTGTCTGTATTCCGATGCCTATTGTTCATTTGGTCTGAAGTTTTAAAGCAACCTTACACCCATTGCATGACCTTGATTCTGATTCACAGTAACCCTGTAGGTCAGAGTACAACTGCCTCAGGATTTCCAAGGTTATAATCTTCACAGAAGCAGATTTTGAGTGCCTGGTGGATTTGAACCTCGGATTTTGGGGTTAACAATCAAACATTTAAGGACTGTAGCACCAGGGCTTCCTAAATTGGCCGTAGCTTGTAAAATTGCAATCTCCCTTCTTCCTGTTCTAGAATCCATTCCATTTGGTTCCAATTTACGCCCCCATGGTTTTGAAAGACACATGCTGAACCTGTGGCCTGCATAGCTGTTCAAGGTTTGCATGCCAAGGTTTGAGTCAAAGCCTACTGCAGATTCCTTTAGACTTCCCCTGATTTTCCCTTGTCTTTGTCTTAAAATGACAGTGAAGTGAAGAATGGGGAGACATGTAAGTTGGTACATACTGAAAAAGAAGCAAGCAAAGAGGAACAGAGTACAGAAGGCCATGCAAACCAGCAAAGACGGCAGGAATGAATATGCAAGGAGAAAGGGAGTCATCGTCGACTCTGGATCAAATTTGGGGCTTAAAAAGAGGATTTTGGGGTGGTAATAGAATATGGAGCATGGATTAGTGGTATGGACTTGGCCAAATTCGAGGTGACAAGGATCCAAGGAATGAATAGGAAATGGCGATAAAAATCAAGCTTGAATGTAATATGAGAAAAATTTTAGCAAAGCCTATGAAACTATGGAGCATAAAGGGCACCAGTAGGGTGAAGTGCAGAAAAATCAGATAATCTCCTCTCCATGGTTATAACTGTATGAAGAGATACAGATATAAATGTATTTGAACTTTGTAGTTGCTGAATTGGAATTGAGTTAGAAATTAAATATTGAATACTTTGTGAGAAATTCCGACAAAGGGGAGAATTGCATTTGTTATGTCCTTTGAAAGATGCCAAATGAAACATTTGAGCATATATTCAATTGTTGGAAGTACTTTCTTAATCTTTTAAGGCTACGAGAGCTTTCACTAAGAAATCCCTGGGTGCTACAAATGCTTAAGCTCTCAGCGATCAGCGTGTAACGGAATGGTTGTTGGCTGTTGTAATCCACCTGGAAGAACCTTAGAAGAAAGGCCTTCTCATTTGGTTTCGAAAAGCCACAGCCTTTGGAAAATCGACTTGATGGCAGCTGGTTTTTTAGGAGTAGGGGGACAGCTTTCTGTCGTCTTTAAATATATATGATTGATCAAATCATTTCATTAGTAACCACGTTTTCATTGACAGAACTGGAATCAGAGGATCTGGACTTTTGTCTCCATTCTGGTGCACCCTACTCATATGATCCTGGTAATATCATTAAATAATGAAACAAAACCAAAATCGCTTTTCTGAACTTCAGATTACTGTAGTGGGTTGGTCTACAGGTTCTGTGATCTAAAATGCTAGCCTCCCGTAGACATCACAGCTGTACCAGTTTAGGCAAATAACCCACCTTCTCTAAGGCTGTTTCCTCATCTGTACGATGGGTGTAATTATAATGCCTATCTTATGCTGTGAGTCAGTTATACATGAAACAACTGACTCTACTGTACTATACCACTTAGTTGTTGGTGCTGTGTCCTGTTGAGTCAGTTTGTCCTCACAGTGACCGTACGTAGAACAGACTGCCGGGTCCTGAGCCATCCTCATGACTTTGATGTGTGAGCCTAGTGTTGTGGCCACTGTGTCAATCCAGCTTGATGGCAGCCTTCCTCTTCTTTGCTGTCGCTCCACTTTACCAAGCACGCCGTCCTTCTCCAAGGATGGTTCTCCTGGCTGAAACACAGTCACGCCATGCTAGCCTGTGAGGGGCACTCTGGCTGGACTTCCTCCCAGACAGATTAGTTTGTTCTTTTGGCAGTCCAGGGTACTTTTGGTTTTCTTCACCAGCACATAATTCAAATGCAACAATTATGTAACCATTCAGTGCACCCAAGATCTTTGCTTCCTCTGTGAGTGACATAAAATGAAATGACTTTAAGCACTAGTGGCATTTTCCTTAATATTGCCTCCCTTGGTATACTCTAATAGCACAAACTTTCTTACTTATATGGCAAATGGGACAAATGTGGAAGATGTGGTTTTATTTCTTGGTTGCCAGAGACACACTGCCAGAATGCCCATTAGTAATATTTATTAAAATGTTAAAACAAATATACCTCTATAATTTAGAATAACAGTTATTTAAAATGGCAAATCACAAACGAATTGTGGTTTAAGTAAGGTAGAAGTTTTTCTTCTTTTACAGATAACTCCAACAAAACCAAACTCACTGCCATTGCGTTGATTCCAACTCATAGCGACTATAGGACAGAGGCAGGTTTCCGAGACTGTAGCTCTTTATAAGAATGCAAAGCCTCGTCTTTCCACCTGTGGAGTAACTGGGTCAACCGACCACACCACCGGGGCTCCAATTTCAGAGCAAAGAAGTCTGAAATAGGCTTCATATTATTACCAGAGATTCTAGATTCTCTCTTTCTGCTGTCATGCTAACATACTGTTGCTTGCAGAGCCAGTGAATTGTTTGGTATGACTGTTTAAATGAAAGTCTCTAATGCCCACCAGACAAATCTTTCCCTACATGGATCTGGTAAGATGGTGGAGGGAAGATGCTGATAGGATTCACCTGTGAGTACTTGTGAATAAGATTCCCTGGAGTGGCATCCTGTTGTGTATAAAATGAGCCCTCTGAGAAGCAGGAGGAAGGATCTCATTATGTGCAAGAGCCAGGAATGGAGCAAGTCCCTTGGACCCAAGATCCCTGCACAGTGAGTGAATCCCTTGGATCCGGAAGACAGCTCGAGCATCAGAGGAGCAGCAACAGAACAGGAGCCAGAGTATGAAAGAGAGTAATGGGCTTCCAAAACCATGGAGTAAGTTAAGATGAAGTTGTTTGTGCAGGAGGCTGTCTGGTGGAGTGGGCACTTAATTCAGGAAGTTGGGCTTGCTGACCAATGGAAGTGGAACTACGAGCCATTGGAATGAGGTTTACTGGAGTGGAGTGCCTCTGGGCACTTAATTAAGGGAGCTGGTTTTGCTGACAGTGACTGCCACACAATTTCATGTCAACTTGATAAATACGGAAGGGGTGGAGTCTAGCCCATCACGTCACAGCCTGAACCCACCTTATGGGTGTGGTCTTCTGATGCCTCTCTTCCTCCCTGGGGGGTGGGGCGCACTCTCTCTGTTTCACCTTCTTGTTGAGGAGACACTCAGAGAGCTGGAGGAGCTGCATGGAGAGCCGTGCCAGTGCTTGAGATGCTTCCACAAGACTTTTTACCCACTGGACTGTGATCTTCCTGCTTTTGGCATCATTTCATGTGCTGCGTGAGTCTGAAGAAGAATTTCTGGACTAGTCTTGGACATATGGGTTAATATTGAACTGTATGGACGATCTGGACTGGGCTGGGATGTTTTCTTAATATACAATTACCCTTTGATATAAAGCTCTCTCTTACACATATATGCATCTCCCTGGATTTGTTTCTCTAATCTACCTGGACTAACACACACAGTTTAAGCTGAATGCCTTCCATTCGAAGCTTCCAACCAAGTGGGGACATTTATTAGCAGGCCTGGAACTTTGTAACCTACACGTATGCTGATAAACAGCCGCTTTGAGCATTTCTCACTAGCATTACAACTTGTTAACGTTCTTAATAAACCTTTTAATCATGAATTTTGTCTGAATTTCCGGGTAGCCATTGCAATGAACAGTAAAACCTAGAGACAAAGTAGAGAATAATAAGACAACTCAACAGAGAATACTGATTAAGACATGTACACTTCCGGTGCCAGGGTCACTGCATGCGGCTGGTGTGCTAGTCATAATACCCATATTGACGATTGGTAGAAAGAATACAGCTAGTATGGTCAAAGGAACCCCAGCAGGCTGAATCAGATCCATGGAAGCAGCCATTCCTAACATCTCACAGAAAAGGTTAGCTTTTCTCTTATCGACTAGAAATTAGTCAAATGACCAATTGAAAAGAAGCCTGGAAAATTTAGGTTGGCAATGCATCTTGATCGCCTTTGGGGCTCTGATACTTAGAAAAGAAGAGGTCTGGGAGTAGATGCCCAGCACTCTGTCATACTTCCCTACCAACATCTAAAATCATTCTCGGCATTGCAGTGCTAGAATCCTGGTGTGTTTCATGGACAGCGAAATGAAATAATGCTTTGTTCAGATGTGTGTTTCAGTATTTACAAGACAAAAGGTTGGTTCCTCTTAGAAACCTGCTACATGGAACGGGTTTTAAAACAGCTGGAGCTTAGCAAAGAACTCTTTAAACGCTAATTGAACATAGTATGAAATGGCTACAGTAGAAAAAAGGGAAATTGTTTTCATGAGCTCGTGACTTAGCTAGGAAGGTGACTTCCTGATTGCAAATAGGCCAGTTGGGGGATGAGGACGAGACGTCACAAAGCAGCGAATGAGTTAACAGCATAGAAGGGCCTCGGAGCCATGTTCCTTCTCTCTTTAGAACAAAAGGGGAAAACAAAAATGTTTGCGCTCACGGAAGAGGCGTTCCGTAATAGTGTTGTCAGACCACCGGTTTCTCAACTGTTCGCAGAGGCATGGGGCCCACAGGCTCTCAGAAGGGAAGTCCAGTTCCTGCAGTCTTGTCTAGAGGGGAAGCTTTTTCATTTTGTGCCCTCTGGATACCGTTTCTATCCTGCAGCTATTGTCCAGAAAGAAACCATGGTAGATAAAGTGAAATGTCTATGTGAAACACAGCTTTTCCCCTCCGTGTGGAAATCCAGCTTCAGAATTATTATGGTTACAAATCGAGAAGATTTTAAGAATGACTTTTAAAGAGATGTTTCATTCATGCTACTTACTATTTAATCTCTCTTGAAACCTTGGAAACCACACTTATAAAACTACCTTCCAATTATTTCAGTAAAATTTGCCATAGAATGCATTTAGTGTATAAAACCTCAGTGTTGTTGTGTACTGATACTGAATCATGGCACCCCTACAGGAGAGAAGAGATTCACCCTACAGGGATTCTGCGAATAAAATCTGTGGGCGAGCAGACTACCTCTTCTTTCTCTTCCCGGGTGGCTGCTAAACTCAAACCATCAGCCTTTCAGATAGCGGCGAGCACTGAACCGTTGTGTTACCAGGGAGCCTTAATATAAATGTTGCCAGGTGCTGCCAACTCAGTTTCCACGCAGCAACACTGTGAAACAGAAGGAAACGCGGCCTAGGCCTGAGCCATTGCACAAGTGTTCCATTTGAACTCCCTGCTGCAGGCGCTGTGTCAACCCCTCTTGTCAAGGGCCTTCCTCTTTGTCACTGCTGGTCTACTTTACTAAGCAGGACATCGTTTTTCAGGTCTCTTCTGATAACATGCTTCCAAGGACACCGGACAAAGTTTCACGATCCTCACTTCTAAGGAGCGTTCTACAGCTGTACGTCTTCCAAGACAGGTGTTTGCTCTTTTGTCCATCTGGTACTCCCAATATTCTTTGCCAGAACCACCCGTCAAATGCATCCATTCTTCCCTATTCAATGCCCAACATTATGAGGCAATTAAAATACTATGGCTTTGGTCAGCTGTACCTGACTTCTCAGCGTGATATTCTTGCTCTTCGACACTTCAGAGATGCTTTATGCAGTGAGTTTCCCCAGTACAATATACATTTGCTCTCTTGACATGTGCCTTGATTGTGGATCCAAGCAAGATGAAATCTCTGACAATTTCAATCTTTTCTCCTTTAATCTTGATGTTATCTACGGGTTCAGGTATGAAGGTTTTTGTGTGTTGGACATTGCGTTGTAATTTATAGTGAAGGCTACAGTACTGCTCTTCATCAGCAAGTGCTTCAAGTGTCTCTTTAAGCTTGCAAGTTTGTGTCATCTGCATATTGCAGGTTGTTATAAGTCTCCCTCCAATCCTGCTACTGTGCTCTTCCTCTTATAGTCCCGCCTCTCAGATTACGTGCTCAGCATATAGATCGAATAAGTATGGTAGGAGGAGACGACCCCGATTCACACTTACTATTTCAGACCATCCAGTATGCCCTTGTTCTGTTTGCACAACTGCCTCTTAATATCTATGTACAAGTTTTTC
Organism: Echinops telfairi; assembly: GCF_000313985.2. Classification (NCBI taxonomy): domain Eukaryota; kingdom Metazoa; phylum Chordata; class Mammalia; order Afrosoricida; family Tenrecidae; genus Echinops; species Echinops telfairi. Next base: position 56,419,815 of record NW_022111369.1, read on the forward strand.
AAGAGCACAATTAAGTGTCCTGGAATCCCCTTCTTCTCAAGGCTATCCATAGTTTATGATGCACACATCCATAGTCAAATGAATGTCTTTGCATGATCAATGAAACACAGTGAACATCTTTTCTAGTATTCTCTGCTTTCAGCCAAGATCTATCTAACATCAGCAATGATATCCCTTGTTCATGTCCTCTTCTGAATCCAGCCTGAACCTCTGGCAGCTGCCTGCCAGTGTATTGCTGCAATCATTGTTAGATGATCTTCAGCAAAATTTTATTTGCAGGTAATAATGACATTGTTCTATGATTTTCACATTCTGCTGGGTCACTTTCCATATTTATAATGGGTACACATATGGGTATCTTCCAGTAGATTGGTCAGGTAGCTGTCTACCAGATTTCTTGGCAGAAGTGAGTGAATGCTTCTAGTGTCTCAACAATGTGTTGAAACAAATATTAGGCTCTCTTAAAATTTTCACTATTGATGGATTTCAACTTCAAAAAATTCTACTTAAAGTAATTGTTTTACCTGATCCATTTTATTTGGAATGACAAAGGTGGCATTTTTATAATAGATCGAAATGGCTTACGTACACACGCACCTACACAGTTCTTCAAGTTAACTGTTCCGTGACCCGTGGCTCATCTATCGACCACCAACATCCCCAGCCTCTCCGGTTTCCTGTGAAGCTGCTGTCTTCCCTGTGTTATGCAATACCTCCTGGCACCAGTTGTTGTCAGCCCTCCTTTTTTCATGGTGTGCGTTTGCATGCACAGAGGCTAATGAAAAGATTGCGGCTTGTGGCAGGCACATCTTGGTCGTAAAGTGTTACCTTGACTTTTTGGTGTTTTAAAGCGCTCTTTTGTAGCACACATGTCCAATGCGGTAAATATGTCATTTGATGTCTTTGCCGCTTCTTTCATGTGCATTAACTGTGCACGCAAGTAAAATGAAACCCTTCCAACTTCATTATTTTCTGCTTATCATAATACTGCTTAGTAATCCACTTTTGAAGATTTTTTTTTTCTCTCTTTATGCTGAAGTGAATCCACATGGAAAGTTGTAATCTATGATCTCAATTGGGAAGTGCTTCAAATCCCTGTTGCTTCCAGCAAGCAAGGTTGTACTTTCTGCATATCACAGATATGCCCTGTGGGGCACGGAGTCTTCCTCCAGTCCTGATGTCACGTTTTTCTTCATATAGCCCAGCTTCTCAGATGATTTGTTCATGATTGATGAAGTAGAGGGAAAGAATCCAGCCCCTTCACACACATTTCCTTCCCCACACACAGTGTCCCCTTGTTCAGTTCGAACAATTGCCTGCTGGTCTAGGTATTAATTCTCTCCTAGACAATTATCTAATCCAAACATGTTTAATGCTATCACTTCAAGTACATTTGGAGATTACGTCCTTCATTGACTGAGGTGGAATATTAACCATAGGGGTCATCTGGGACAGCTGAATTCGACAGATATTCTGAACGTTTTCTTACATCTCTGACTGCCAGTGGGTCTCAGCCTTCAGTCCTCTAGGTGCAAACCACACTCTAACTCGTGGATCTGTTAACTAGGCAAGTCCATGTTCTCTGCCTCATTGTGCTCAACTAATTGAGTACGGCATCATTCTAATCCGAATTTTTATCTCTCTCCTATCTATTAAGACACAACATGTTTTACTATTGTAATGAGGCATTTGACTAGGGATTCTCTTTGGATCCCTCAGTAAACTTACAGTCAACAAAAGCCGGATAAGGCTAATGGTAATGAAATGGAAACAAAGAGAAAACTGGAGAGGTATTCTGAACAGAGAAGAGGATTTAGAAGTTAAAGCAGGGAATGGATTCCAAGAAGAGAAAACCATGTTTGATAAAATCCCCAGAGGCAAGGTGATACAAGACCTTTCCAAACTCTCTCTCTATACACAATGGCAAATAAAAAAGTATTGTTAAAGAACCATAGGCGCTTTTATTAAGCAAAATATCACAACATGAAGCTATTATTTATTACATCTTCCATCTAGGTCAGCAGATTTCTGAAGGTGGCATTTACATCTCTCTAGCTTTCCCCCCTCAAAGTCTGGCTTTGAACCACATCCTTTCGATTTAGTTGTTGAGCGCAAACCATTTGCACCACCTAAGGTGACATTCTAAAAACTAGAATTATAGATAGAGATATGGAAATCTAGAAAGGTCCTGCAAAATTTGGTATGCTTTTTTTTTTTTTCCCCTACCAAGGATGAGGGAACCAGCCAGTGCCTGATCCAAGCCATGGAAATTCCAATAGCCTTAGATGCACACATAAGCTGGGCAGCGGATAAGGAAGACTAAAGAAGAATTGGTGCATTTTAATCAGGGTGTTAGCTAAGAATATGGAATATACTAGGGACTTTCAGAAGCAGTAACACATCTATCCAGGAAGAAGTCGAACCAGAGTGCTCATGAAAAGCAACAATGGTGAGAGTTCCCCTCACGTGCCTTGGGCGTGTTCTCAAGAGGAGCAAAGCCCTGGAGAAGAACACTCCACTTGGTGAAGTAGAGCGTCATCAAGGAAGAGGAAGACCGTCAACAGGAGTTTTCATTTTTGAAGAATAGAGGCCAGTTACTTTGGAGACTTTCATCAGTTTGGGCTTGTCTGGTGTCCCCTTGTGATTTTGGTAAGGATTTTACAGAAATGCTGTGCTCATTTTCACATTCTATCAGCTGTCCAGAGACATATAATGTTGATTATCTCATTTCTATTAATGTTTGCTCTTTAATCACTTGGCTAAGGTGGTGATTGTCAAGTTCTTCCACTGCAAAGTTGCTATTTATCCCTTTGTGATGTGTAGTATTAGGCCAGGAGATTAATTTTACATTTTTTTAATAGACCTTTTATTATCGTAATTCCAGAAAAGGCCTCCTGGTGGCACAATGGTTAAAGTGCTTGGCTGCCAAATGAAAGCTCTGCTGTTCAAATCCATCAGTTGCTCCATGAGAGAAAGGTGCAGCGCTCTGCTTCCATAAAGGACACGGTCTTGGAAACCCTATGGGCGTGGTTCTGCTCTATATTACGGCGTTGATACCAGTCAGAATCTACTTGGTGTCAATGAGTTTGGTTTTGGATTTAAATTAAAATTCGACTTCACATATTTGAAAAAGAAGTTTCAATGTGATTGTTTCCATTTCCATTTTCCCCTCCCTCAATCAGCAAATTTTTCATTGGTTCCCCATTTGGTTCCTCTTAGCTTTCTTACTGGTACTCTCAGATCTTTGCTGGCCCAAGCCTGCCGTCTTGTCGTTAGCAGAGTTGTGATGAGACAGTGCCCATCCCTTCAATTCCCCAAAGACCAGTGTGAAATCTACATGAAATGTCCATTATTGAGGTCTGGGGGCTTATGAAAAGGGAAAAATAAAAGATAGTATCTTTTTATAGGAAAGCCTTTTCTGATACGTGAGTTGCCTAAAACCTATGTTACAGAAGGTATCAAGGCAATTTGTTTTGTAGACCTCACCTATTCCTCTTCTGTCATGTGGGAAGCTTGGTTCCTACATGAAATTAGTCACCAAATTTAATGATAAATACTTTAATCACACTCAAAGTTAATATTAATGTCTTTCAGAGGCAGTGACTTATTGAGTGTGGCTCTTCTAGGCAATGTCTCTAATTCTCACCAAATATCCTTTCCCTGCATAGGTCTGGTATGGTAAGAAGGTTGTGGAAGATAGTGATAGGGTTCACCTGTGAGTCACTGTAAAGAGAATTATCTGGAAAGCCATCCTGCCTTGCATAAAATGAACCCTCTGAGTAGCAAGAGGCAGGATCTCATTACCAGAAAGAGGCAGGAATGGAGCATGTCCTCTGGACCCAAGATCCCTGCACAATAAACCTCCTAGATCCAGATGACAGCTGTACCATCAATGGAGTAGCAGCAGAACCAGGAGCCAGAGCATGGAGCAAGTTGAGATGAGTCCTTTTGTGCAGATGGCTGGCTTGTGGGGTGGGGTGCCTCGGACACTTAATTGGGGAAGTTCCACTTGCTGGCTCACAAACAGTGGAGCTGAATGCTTTGGGGTTGAGGCTCACGAAATGGGGTACCACGGGGCACTTCCTTCAGGGAGCTGTGCTTGCTGACCCAGGAGCTTGAGCTGAATGCCTTTGGGTTGGTGATCACAATAGAGAGGGTGCCCCTTTGGGCATTTTTTAGCAGATCTGGAACCTTGTCACATTTCTGGTAAACAACTACACTGAGCATTTCTCTCTGGCACTACTAGTTGTTAATGTCCTTAACGACCTTTTAGTCAGGACTTTTGTCTGTGAGTGTCTGTGCAGCCCTTGCAATGGATATTAGAACCCCAAAAGTAAAATAGAGAATAGTCCTTAAGACTTTCCATACCTCAATGTTGATTCATTGATATTACACATCAACACATCGATGTCAGAAAAGGCCTGGCAACCTGCGCCTGCGCTGATCACAGCCTAGGAAAGGCGAAGGGGTGTTTCAACTCTGCCCTATAGTATTGCTGTGTGGCTTGGAATCACCCTGACAGGCCAGAGCAGCAAGCAACAAAACGTCAACAGAAAAAGCTCAGAAAGTGTTTACTTTTAGTGATTCTTTGCAGGTAGGTTGGATGAGAAGCTTATGGTAGAAAAAGGTCTAATGTTAGCATAAATAAACAGGAACAGTGGAAGGAAAATTTTCTCTGAATGACAAAAGATCTTGTTGCCTCCAGTTGCTCTGTATTATGGAATGTTTTGATGATAAAGTGCACAGAGATTGCAGGCGTGAGAAATGAGAGGCCATTTCTGGTAAGAGTTAACAAGAGGGGTAGCTCGTTCGCTGATATTTTTATTCTATCACAAACCTGGTTGGTCTATTGAGTCTTCTTATCCTAAATAATAGGAGAAAATCTAACCTCACACTTTCTCAATTTCTTTCTTTCTTTTTTCTTTTTTGGTGGGGCCTGGGGTGCTGATTGATCCAAAGGGAGAGAGAAGGAGGGAGGAAGAGAGGAAGGCAGGGAGAATGGGAGTGGGTAGCAGAAGAAGGGGAGGGAGAACACACTCTCAATTTAGATGTAGATATATTTCTGGCATTGGAAAGTAAACAAGTTTTTGTGTTTTTTAAATCAAACACAGTAGTCTGGGACTATTGTCATTTGAGAGTGCTGAGTCAGTAAGTACATGATTTCAGTTAGTTACCTTAAGAAATCTAAAGAATTTGGTAGATGTTCAAATACTGGGGAGAATAAACGAATGAAGAATCAAATTGATCTGTCTTATAACTTGCCTGTCCAAAAACAGCCTCATATTGTACTACTTTGGAGACTGATTGGTCTGGTTAGGAACTCAGAAGTTTTGAGAGCCCTGACAAAATGCCCAATAAAATCTATCAAGCAAGGTCAAGAAATCTGCTTCCTTCCCTGCAGACATAGTTATCCCAGCAGTTTGATCAGGCACAGAGGAAGAGAGGGTAACTAGGAGCAATGCAGTCTGTTCCCTGTGAGCTCTGTTCTCTTACTTCCTTGTAGTGCATTCAGCTGTCTGAGCATCTGACTCAGACACAGCACAGATACTGTTGCTGCCGGAGGGTATAGTTTGCTGTTATCCTGGAATGCCCTTGCCATGAGAAAATTAGAAGCTGGGGAACGCAATGAATTTTTCCACTGTGTTCATCCCTCTCTAGCTTTTTCTTCTTGCTCTTTGAGTGGCAGCAGCTAGGCCACTTTTGCGGCTACCAGATTGTCCATCAAAATCATTGGGTGCATTTAATGCACACAGAAGAGAAGCTTACAGAACAAGTAGCAGAAATAAGAACAGTGTTCTGTATGGTTTTCTGTATAACATAGCCAGGATAGGTAGATCTATGGAGACAGTACCTGGATTGATAATTGTGTAGAGGCATGGCAGGGGAGGGTGGGGGTTGGGGAGCTCATAATAATGAGTAAAAGAAGAAAATGTTCTAAATGGATTGTAGTGATGATTGCACAAATCTTAAAATGATTGAATGATTAAATTGTATGACGTGTGAAGTATGTGCCAATAAAACTATTAAAAAAGAGTTTAGGATAAAGATGCTTTATTTTTCTAATATTTTAGAGAATGAGACAGTAAGTGTCCTCTTTTAGACAGCTGATAATTCTGCATTGAAAATCAAAAGTTGTTTTTAATTTTCAAAAGTAGCTTAGCAGAGTCATTAAGTACATGGCATATTATCTGACTTTGAATCTTGACTCTACCACTTAATAGCTTTTTAACTTTCAGCATTTTACTTAACTTCTTTTGTCTACCCCAGTGAGCAGAGTAAAACAAATGAAATTCTGTAAAGCATTTAGAATGATGCTAAATACATCAGGATTACTATAGAAGTGTTATCATTAATTCAACCCCTTGAATACTGAATACAAAACTTACTATAAAATGGTATCCATCTTGTTTCCTTTTACACGATATGCTGAACATTAATTTATGGACTGAGTTGTGAGCCTCACAAAATATGGCTTGGAAACCCTAATTCCTCTGCTTGGGGAAAAAGGGACCTGGCTTTATGCCTTGTGTTGTTTACTGCAAAGTTAGCAGTTCAAAAACACCAGCCACTCCGGGGGTATAAGATGAGGCTTTCTACTCTTGTAGAGAACTACAGTATTGGAAACCCACAGGGGCAGTTCGCCCTTGTCCTATAGGATCCCTGTGTCATAATCAATTCAATGACAATGAGTTTTTTACACTTGTATTTCCATGTGGGAATAGACTTTCCTTTGATATGTTAATGAGACCATATGTGTCAGTATACATGACCTCTTCAGCCTATCACCTTTGTGTTATAAAATGAGCATATTTGGCACAGAGAAGTAGGCTGAGATGGAGAAGGTAAAACCCATGGCACATGAAGATTGCCAAGGAACATAAGCTGAAAGGAGACCAGGGTCTTCCTCCCAATCAGGCAGAGGCTGAAAGCCTTTCCCTGAATTTAGACTTCTAGTCTCCTAAATTGTGAGAAAATACATTTCTCTTTGTTAAAAATCCCCTCTTTTAATGCATCTATTATAATAGCACCAGATAACATAAGTTCTTATTACATAGTGAAAGAATATTGTCATGTCTTCAGGAGTGATATGATGAAGCTGACAATCAGACCTCAAATCAAACCTGTTGATGTCATCCAAGGGAGTCGCAGCCAGCGTGCCCCCTGGGTTATTACAGACTAGCTCTGGGCTCCATAGAGTTTGTTGAGCTATAATCTTGATAGTAGCACACTGCCAGGTTTTCCTTTTGTGGGACAATGTACCTCCCAACTTTTCGTTTAGCAGCTGGGCAGAAACCAATGGGACACCCAGGGACCTAGTGGATGAAGCAATCGCTAATGTTACTTATGGTCTAGCTTTCCCAAAGTTCACTGTTACATGCCGACAATAGGCCTCTAAGATAGGTGCGATTATAAATTGACCTAGAATGTTTAAATAGAGAAGTGCAGAGTAAACCCAGGGCTTTGTGACCAGAGATGTGGTACTTTTGGTCACTTGGCCACTATCTGGTGACTGGCTCTTTGTCCCTGCACCAAATCAAAAATCCAAACACACTGCCATGTCAGTTCTGAGGCATAGGTTTTCAAGACTGAAACTTTTTAGGAGAGTTGAAAACCTCTCCTGTTCTCCTCAGAGTAACTGGTGGTTTTGAACTGCTAACCTGTCCCTGTGCCAAACTCCAAATCAAATTCAATGCCATCGAGTCAGTGCTGACTCATAGTGACCCCCCTGTGGGTTTCCAAGAGTGTAACTGTTTATGGGAGTAGAAAGCCAAGTCTTTATCCCAAGGAATTGCTGGTGGTTTCAAACTGCTGACCATGTAGATCGCAGTCCAATTTCTAAGCTCTACACCACCAAGGCTCCTGTTCCTGCATGAGTGGTTCTCAAATTGAGTGTGCGTCAGACCCACCTGGAGGACTTGTTAGACCAAAGCCTGCTCTAATCCCTTCGAGGTTTAGATGGAATAGAGCCTGTGAAGTTGCATTCTCAGTTGTCAGAAATTGCGACCCTACTGGTCCAGAACCACGGTTATGCACTAAATGACTCCAGTTGATTTTTATTACCAATCATGGTTTTTGGTTCCTTTGCTGTCAGCTGCCACTTTTGACACTATTGGGGTGTCCTTTATGCTTCCAACACGATTACACACACATTTCGCTATTTAAAAGCCATTAGCAGCCCACCTCCTGTGGTTTTGAGTCCGAGGACTGCTGGGGATGGACTGCGGTTTCGGGGCCTTTTTCATTTGCTGCTCAGTTTCCTGGTGCATTTGGGCCATGAACTCTCCCCAAGGCACGGCTTACTTCTTTGCACATGGCTTCTCTTGGGTAAATAAGTGAAGGGAACTTAAAACCTCCATCACCTATGACATTTCTCTCTTTCCCAATGCAGAAGGCGTTACTACCTGGGAAAGGACCAAGATAATACTGAATGCGGATGAGGTGTGCGCAGCCTGAGAAAGCTACTGCTGTCATTGAGGCGCACGCACGAAGAAAGGGACCCGGCAAAGCTTACGGCATGGAGAACCTTGAAGCGACAGCAAAAGCAGCCGACAACTCACATGTACAATAAGCTCCTATTTGTGTTTATGCTGGAGAAAGATGGGGATTTCTATTCCCATAAAGAGTTGCAGTCACAGAAACCCACCGGGCCGTTCTGCTCTGTCCTGGAGAGTCATTGTGAAGACCATTGACTCGAGGGGAGGAGTCTGGTTTTGGTTTTAGGCATATCCATAAGTCTGTGTACGTGAGTATATACGTAGGTGTATATAGGTAGGTGTTTGTGTATCAATGGCATGTATATATATATTCATATATATATAATAAAGCACAGTTACAAATGCTTCTTAGGCATAACTAAACACCTCATAGGATTTTTTTTTTTGAGGAGAGGATTGAAGGTTTGGAACTATAGTCTCATGTAACCTCTCAATCATTGGCATACTATAGTCATACATTTATGTTCTGCATCCTAGTTTGGTGAGTAGTGTTTGTGGCCCGAAAAGATTGTGAATGACCACTTTAGATGTAAGTATTGATTTTTGCTCATCCAGAACAAGAGAGAAAGAAGGAACTAGTCCACAGGATTCACAGTCTACATGAGTCATGTCCTGATCTGCCCCAAGACCAACAGCATTAGATGGTGCGTGGCTACCTCTACTGACTGCTCTGATGAAGGTCACAACAGTTGGATCCTAATAGAATGGGAGAAAAATATGGAATAGCTGATACATTTTAAAACAATAGACTTACTAAACTGGCTGAGACTGGAGGACTCCTCCAGATGATTGCCTCATAATACTTTTAAACTTTGACATAAAACTAGACTCTGACATTAGCTTTTAGCTTCATAATACATTGGCTCACAAAATAAAGAATAACTGCTGCTTAAAAAAAATCATGACATGAGGCCAATCAGTTAACAATGATTTTAAAACAACTATGAGAATACGAGGTGATGGGAAGCAAGATGAATGGAAATGGAACAACCAGAGGGAAATAAGAGTGTTCATGCACTGAGCATAACCAATGTCAGCGAACAATTTGTGCAGAAATTGTTGAATGGGAACCTAAGTAACTGTGGAAACCATCATCCAATCTATTAAAAATACCATTTTTAATGAGATAATCCATAATAATGAAAACTCCAAAACCTACTTAGTTTCCTATGCATTTAGTTTATTAACTCTCAAGAGCTTGACTACTGCTATTGAGAGGATCCTGTCTCGTAGTGACCCTATAGAACAGAAGAGAACATGAAGTTTGGAATTTGTGCATATTTATGAAAGCACACTGGCTCATTTTTATCCCTTGGAGCAGTTAGTAGATTTGAACCACCAACCATTTCATTAGCAATCTAATGGTTAACTTATTAAATCACTATATAATAAAGCACAATAAAAGCTAGTGGACAATACTGACATGGCTTTTTATTCCCCCAGTTCAATAATCTTGTTCTAAGGATTTATTATGCATAGAATTTACCTTCTTGGTTTACATCTCTCTTTTTTTAAAACTGCTTTCGTTTACAAATATAATTCTTGAAATCATGTTTAAGTCATGGATGGTCACAGAATTAGGTCTAGGAAGAATGGAAATTTTTTTTTTCATTCAGTGGCTATATAGACACTTGATTCCTGCTCATTTATAATGTACTAGTGTAGAAAGCACAGCTCCCACAGCTCTGCCCTTCTCTGCAATAACAAATCCTCGCTTTACTAAATTATGGTAACTTTGGTTGACTTGTGTGAGAACTCAAGGTTGCAATTGTTATTGCTGTGTGCCATTGAGTCAATTGTGACTTACAGAGGCACTGTAGGAAAGACTAGAACGTCCCCCTTAGGATTTACAATATTAGTTCATAGCTAACTAACTAGTTAGTTAGTAGGTTAGTAGGCTACAATATTAGTTAGTTCATTTATAGTTTCCTGGATGTTGTATTTACCCTTTGCCTTGCTTTTTGTTGTGTTTATTCAAAAGGAGAAGACACAGCTGTAGACACCCATTATTAATCAGAATGTGGACTGTATGAAATGTGAATTGAGATCAATGAAGTCCTTGGAAATGAAATGGGACACATAAAGATTGGTATCCTAGTCATTAACGGAATTGGACTAGTACTGGCCATTTTGAATCAGACAATCATATGATCTACCATGCTAGGAATGACTAATTAAAGAGGATGAGAATCACACTCATTATGAAAGAAAACATTTGAAAATCTATCCTGAAATACTATTGTATTTAATACAATATTAGTATTTAATACAAATAGTATTGAAATTACTAATGCTGTCAGCATTAGTATAATAGCCACATACCTATAAGGATGACTCACCACCCTTTTATCCGTTTGTTTGCTGTAGTGGCTTGCATATTTCTGTGATGCTAAAAATGATGTCACCGATTGTGTTAGTCTGGGTACTATAAAGAAACAAATCCACAGAAACTCATGTATAAGAGAGTTTTATATAAAGGTTAACTGCCCACAAGTCCAACCCAGTAACCCATATGTCCGACACCAATCCACAAAGTCCTTCTCCATCTCACAAAACAGACGCGATGATGCTGATTGCAGGAGGAAAGCCGAGTCAGTGGCTGTGTAAGCATCTCAGCACTGGCAGGGGTCTCTACACAGCTGCTCCAGCACCCAGGGCTGCATCGGGGTAGGTCCATATGGCTTCTCCTCAGGGATGTCTTGCAGGAAGTGAGCCTTGCCAGCTAAAGCAGGCTACTGGCTAAGGCAGCTGTACCCTGGTCCGACCATCAGAAAGCAAGAGACCTGAGAACTAGAAAGGCAAGGATCACTGAGCCATTTATCCCTCTGCCCTTCAATCTACCCCACATGTGTTTATTGGCCTGGTTGGCACCATAAACTAACTACCTCACTGATATTTCAAAAATCAGCAGGGTTGCCCATGCTGGACGGGTTTCAGTGGAGCTTCCTGACAAAGAACAGACAAGGAGAAGGAAATAGGTCCCACTTCTGAGGGATAAGCCCCTTGAAAGCTGACGAATAGGGGAAATGCCGATTGAGATTTTCAACAAGCTGATGGCAGACGGGACACATTGACTCGTCTATATGAAGAGTTTGGGAAGCCAGTTACCTGGTCAATTATCAGTTGGAAAAGAACTATATATGTTTGTATTTCAAATAATGGAGACCCAATAGAATGTGGACATGATCAAGCAGTATCATTGATATCACAGGAGAATAAAGTTAGCTGATGAGAATTAAAATGATTACAATATTAACATTGGCAGGGAAATTTCAGAAATTCTAGCTGGATTCAGAAGAGGACATGGCACAAAACACAGCATTGCTGATGTCAGGTGGATCTTGACTAAAAGCAGAGAATATCAGAAAGATGTTCACTTCTCTTTTATTGACATGCAAAGGCACACAACTATATGGATCACCTAAAGATTAGATAACACTGAGAAGAATGGGAATTTCAGAACACTTCACTGTGCTCACGTAGAACCTGTACATGGACCAAGAGGCAGTTGTTCACACAGAATAAGGGAATATGGCATGGTTTGAAATCAGGGAAAGCGCCATTAGTGTTATATCCTTTTGTCATGTTTATTCAATCTGTATGTTGGGCAAGTAATCAGAGAAGCTGGACTATATGAAGAAGAATGTAGCGTCAAGATCAGAAGAAGGCTTATTAACAACCTGAGCTATGCAGATGACACAACCTTGCTTGCTGAAGGCATGAAGGATTTGAAGTGCTTATTGATAAAAATCAGAGACTGTAGGCCAGAGTGTGGATTGCAGCTCAATATAAAGAAGGCAAAAATCCTCACAACTGGACCAACACAGAGCATCATGACAAATGGGGGAAGAATTTCATTATCCTTAGATCCATAATCAAGGCTCAAGGAAGCAGCAATCAGGAGGTCAACCCAAATATTGCATTGAGCAATCCGTTCCATGCGACCTCTTTAAAGTGTTGGAGAGTAAGGATGGCACTTTGGGGACTAAGGTACACCTGACTCAAGCTGTGGCATGGTCAGTCTTCTCATTTGTGTGTGAATGTTGGATAATGACTAAGCCAGCTAAAAACATAATGATGCGTTTGAATTATGGTGTTGGTGAAGAATGTTGAAAATATCATTGGCTGTCAGAAGAAGGATAAAAGTCTGTCTTAGAAGAGGTGCAGGCAGAATGCTCCTTAGAAGCAGAAAGGCAGGATTTCCTCTCCTGTACTTTGTGCACATTATTAGAGGGATGATTTCCTGGAACGGACATCATGCTAACTTGAGTAGGGGTCATCAATAGAGGAAGACCATCAAGAGCATGGATTGACACCGTGGCTACATCAATGAACTAAAAAATAACAAGAATTATGAGGATGGTGCCAGAACAGGCGGTCTTTTGTTCTGTTTTACAGTGAGTCACTGTGAGTCAGAGGCCACTTGACAGCATCTCACAACAGCATTTACCTTTGCTGCCAATATATAAATTGGAATCAACTCGACAGTAGTGAGTTTGAGTAAGAGCAAATCTGTCCATAAATATTGTAGAGCATACAAAGGGCAAAGTTATAAAAACTTCTTACACATACCCAAACGAGGAAGTGAGTTGTTGCACCAGAGTCAGGGCATAGTCTGGAGGAAGTCCAAGGTCAGTTGCCATAGATTCAACCCAAACAATGTTCTATATCCTACTTGGGTGAACGTCAACTAGAGTCTTAAAAGTTTATGTATAGCATTCTAAGGTGCGACTCTTAGTTGTTCTCAGTCCAGAGGCAAGAAGAGTGATGAAAATCAAAG
>NW_022111369.1:56434212-56435778 GCF_000313985.2 Echinops telfairi
TGAATCAACGATATATGGAAATGTGTAGTCTAATGGGCTAAGGGACCATGTGAACACCATTCTCCATGATCTTGAGACTAGAACTAGATGGTGCCTCACTACCACTACCAACTGCTTTGAAAGAGACTACAGTGGAAGGTCTGGATAGAGTGGAAGAAAAATGTGAAGCAAAATTGAAAATCATAACAGAGATGAGGCTTACTGTTGCATAGAGACTGAGAGTCCTTAGTAATCCTTTAGCCTAGAACCGAACTTATCCCTGTGGCTCAATTTTCAGCTAAATAATAGACAGACCTATCATGGGAACAATAACACTAATAAGGTAGGCCCACGTTAGGATAATCAATCATTTGAGACAAAGAGGGCAGCATTTCATCAAGAATGAAGTTCTGAAGGGCTGAGAGAGAGGGAGGAATAGCAACAGGAAGTGTAGGGGGAAGGACAGTAAGTGATACTACATAGAGGAAATTGGAACAAATGAGATAAAAAAACAAGTCTGAATTGTTGAATGTAGAACTGTTTATTTGTTCTGTAAAACATAATTAACAATAAAATTTTTTAATGACAAGAAAAAAAGGAAAAGATCAAAGTGGATCTCAGAAGAGACTCTGAAACTTGTTCTTGAATGTAGAAAAGCTAAAGAAATGGGAAGAAATGGTTGTATACGTGCTATGATCAGAAGATTTCAAAGGGTGACTCTAGGAGGCGAGGTAGAGCAGTAAAAGAACTTGTACCAAGGCCAGGAGTTAGGGATCCAACAGGAGCAACACACAACACATTTTCCAAGCTGAGTGAACTGAAACCAAAATGCAATCTTTGGGTTGCAATATTGGATTCTATCAGCAATATCTTGAATGACAAGATAGATCAAGAGAAGATAGAAGTAATACACAGAGTCACTGTGACACAAATAATTGGCTGACATTAAAAAAATGACAGGAGGTAACATCTGATCAAGAACTGATGGGTTTGGAGGAAGACCAAGAAACACTGAAGGCATTAGTGAAAAATAAGTTAACGGGAATTGATGAAATGCCAGTTTAAATGCTTGAACAAATGGATGAAGTGCAGGAGGTGCCCATTCATTTTTGACAAGGAATGTTTAAGACAGCTACCTGGCCAACCAACTGCAAAAGACTTACATTCATGTCCACTCCATAGAATGAAGATCTTCCTGAGTAATATCATTAATCTCCTCTATAAGTGAAATCTTGCTGAGAGCAATTAAAGACAGTTGCTGTAATATAATGACAGGGGGTTGCCAGAAATTCAAGCTAGATTCAAAAGTGGGCCTGGAACAAAGGATATCATTGCTGATGTCAGATGGATCTTGGCTGAAAGCAGACCATAGCAGAAAAAAACATTTCCTGTGCTTTATTGCAAAGGCCTTCAAATGCGTGGGTCATAACAAATTATGGCTAACATTACAAAGAATAGGAATTCCAAGACACATAACCAAGCTCATATAGAGCCTATATATAAACAAAGCGGCAATTGTTAGAATAAAATAAGAGGAACAATTGAGTTTTAGTCAATTAATAAGGCTCTTTTAGTCTTAATTCTTAT
>NW_022111369.1:56436659-56461899 GCF_000313985.2 Echinops telfairi
CTATATCCTGATTGACAGCCTAGATTCCACCCCTACACTCTTAATCCTCAAATTGACACCAGATTATGTAACTCCCAGAGAGGCATATTTAAAGCTGTAGTAGAGGATGCAAACCAAGCCACAGCCTTTGTCTCCTTGGATGCATTTTTATGACTTAACCTTAGTAAAGGGTGTGACTTAAGACATGATCCTTTGTGTTCCTTGCATGAGGTATGCATACTGGTACCACCCTGCAGTTCTAACAGGAGTCCCCTCACCTGAAGAGCTAGACCTCTATTTCCTGATGGAGATTTGGTAGAAACAAGACTTGCTGTGCCTTTTGGATATTTGAGGCTTCTGGCGCTGGACCCTGCATTTGGCTTGCTTCTGCCTGACCTTCCTCTTTGGGATTGAGCAGCACCCACCGCCATGGGAGACATTTCTTGAAAGTTTCCTGAGTTTCTGTGGACTGTTGCAGAGAATCTCAGAACTCCGGGAGGAGGAGAGAGAATATACTCAAGGGAAGAGCTGCTGCCTGGGGTGGGGAGTGGGGGAAGTGGAGTGGCGGGTGGCAAGGGGTACAGCATAGCCTCTTGGGAGGGTTGGATATATGGGACATCTTTAACCTCTAACTCCTTGGGACTAGTCTGGTATTAATTCCTCTAAAAGAAACTATTACCACAGACATGGCTTCAAACCAGGAAAAGGTTGTACCATTTTGCCATCCTTATTTAAACTGTATGCTGAGCAAATGATCCGAGAGGCAGGGCTGTATGACGAGGCACGTGACTCAGGCTTGGAGGAAGACTTATTCACAACCTGCAATATGCAGAAGATATAACCTTGGTGGCTGCAAGTGAAGAGGGCTTGAAGCACTTGCTGATAAGAATGAATGACTTAAGCCTTCAGCTTGGATTACGCTTCAAGATAAAGACAACAAAACCCTTCACAACTGGACAAATAAGCAATATCAGGATAAGTGGGGGAAAAGATTAAAGTTGTGAAAGGTTTTATTTTACTTGGACCCACCATGCACACCCACGGAAGCAGCAGTCAAGGAGTGAAAGGATGAATTGCTTTGGGTAAATATGATGCAAACTAGGTCGCTTGGTTTTTAAACTAAGGACTAAGGCGTGCCGAGCCCAAGCATTTTCAGTCATCTCACAGACATGCTGAAGCTGGGAAATGAAGAAGGAAGAGGGAAGAGGAATTCGTGTCTGAATTAGGCCGTTGGAGGATCATAGTGGTTTTAGCAGTGACTGCTAGAAAAATGAATAAATCTCTTAGAAGAAATACAGGCAGAATTCTCAAAAGAATATCCTATGAACATGTTACCAGGCAGGATAGTTATCCGGAGGACATCCTGCTTGGGAAGGAAGAGAGTCAAAAAGGAGAAAGGACCCAAATGAAAGGTCTTGAAGTGGAGGCTGCAAAGATGGGCTCAAACATAGCAATGAATGAGAAGGTGGCACGAGACAAGGCAGTGTTTCTTGCTGTCGTACAGAGGATCCGTATGAGTCAGAACCAATTTGTGACGTCTATAAACCACAACAGGTGTACATGGAAGTGTACTCACTGCCATTGAGCTGCTTTTGACTGATAACACTTCTGCAGGACAGAGGGACCCAGCAGTACTGCTTCTGTGGGTTTCTGAGTCTGATGGGTCTGAAATCAAAACTGTCAGGTCAACAACGAAAGACGTTGAAGATACTCTAGAGCCTGCAGTGCCAAATGTGCCAGGAAATAATTCTTTATGTAAAAATAAACCAGCATATCCATCTCATTAATATGGGAATTTGCTTTAGTCTTTGATAAATGGTAAACTTATATGTATCACAAAGAACTATGTTACAAGAAATTCCTTAGGACTTATTTTGAGTGAATGTGTGCTTTGTAAACCTGTTTTATATACCTATAATCTCAAGGGTATGTAAAAATTTCTTCTTGGAAGGGGATCTCAAGTGGAACAAGTTTAAGAAGCTCCAGATGGCACCTGGACACTAATGGATGTGTACTGAGCGGTTAGATGTCAGAAGTAGGGCTTCATGCGAGTTGATTTCAAGGGACTAAGGGTGAATACGTTATTCCTTGGGTTCTGCACCAGAAAGCACCAGTCATGACTGTACTGAAGCCAGTGAAAGCTCCATGGACTCCCTGGGGAAAATGGCTACTTGGAGAATATTGAAATGACTTGGCACCCAGGTGTGACCTTTAGCTATGCAAAATGGGAGGAGAAACCAGTTCCGTGCAGCCCAAAGTCAATTCCCACAATGCAGAGGTCAGGCGTGCCTCCACCCTCCAACTTTATTCTGGCACCAACTGACGCTCCATGACACTCTACTTCTTTACTGGGTTCAATCATTTGTTGCAATAACCATAGAGGACAATTCTGAGCTCATTTGGAAAGTTAACAGATTACAAATCAGGAGAGAAAAATATTAGGGCTACAATTCTTCTGTCCACAGCAACTCTTCTCAGCCAGGCAGGCAGATACATCTCTTTCTGGGTCTCAGTCTCTCAGCGTCGTGAACCCTTGGATCCTGTCCTGCTCAGGCAATTGCTATAAAACATCTTTCATGCTGAAGAATGCCTAACGAGCCTCAGACTCTGCAAAGGAGCCTCCTACCCAAAGGCCCTCCACTTTACTCCTTCTATGGACTGGGAAGTCAACCAAGCCTTCTTCTCTTGACCTCTGGTGTATCTGTTGCCACCACCACTTCTTCACACAGAGATCTTGATGCGTTTCGCTCAAGGCTTTTGTTTCTGTTGGCTACGGTATTCTCCATTCCTGCTTCTGAAAGGGCTTACTTTATACCCAGTGGAATGGCAAACTGACCAATTCCAAGTTGTACTCCTCTATACCTTATTTGCATATTCCTACCCAGTCCCTGAGTGGGAGTTGCAAAGACTACAGATAGAAGGGCCATAGCAACTAATTTCCAGGGGGGGAAAAAAAGGCTATTGGAAGTCCTGTGGAACCTAGGTCTACTCTGATACACACAGGGTCACCTGACATCGGAATCTGGAATCAACTCATTGGCAACTGATTTGGGTTTAACAGCAATAGAACCTCGAAAAGTCAGTGGCTTAAACAAAATAGATATTTGTTCTTTCTTAATGTCAAAGTCCAGAGAAAATGAGTTAGGACTCTTAAGGTATTTCTGCTTTGCGAAGCCCTCAGAGGACCCAGATCCCTTCTATGTAATGGTTGCACTCTGAAAAAGTCATTGCCATCAAGTCAGTTCTTACTCTTGGTGACCCTATAGGGCAGAGTAAAACTGCCCTGTGGGTTTCTGAGACTTAACTTTCTCCCCTAGAGCACCTGGTGGGTTTGAATTGCTGATTTCAAGGTTTGTAGCCCCACGTGTACCCACTGTGCCACCAGGGCTCCTTTACATGCCCCTCAGTGCCAAGGTTTCTTTGAAGTCTCAGACTGTTCTAGCAACAGCCATTTACTCCTCGTGCCAACACGAACAAAGAATCGATAAGGAAGAGAGGGAGGAAAGAACAAATATTAGCTATTTTTAAAGCACTTATTTTGGAATACTTTGGTTTACATCTCATTGTCAGAACATATGGACAAGGTCTGATGTGCAAGTAATGAATAAGGCATATAGATGAATTCATGCCTCTAATTAATGCTAAATTGGCATTAGTGAATACTATTAAATATATTGTGGGCTACAAGAGAGAATAAAGGAGTCTGTCCTGAAATCAGTATAACCAGAATGTTCCCTAAAAAAAGAGGATGCTAAGAATTTGTCTCATGTATTGTGGACATGTCTTTAGGAGAGGCCTGGAGAAGAACACCCGCTTGCCAATGAAGAACGGCGGCAGAAAAGAGGACAACCTTCAACCTTTAAGGAAGTGACTTGATACAGCGGCTGCTACAAGGGGCTCCAACACAGGAATGCCTGTGAGGATGGCTCCGTATGACTCCCAGAGTGGGAAAGCAGGAGAAAGGAAATGGACGCAGTTCTCTTCTGAGTTGTCCAAGGTGATGGCTAGAGGAATTAAGTAGTAAATCAGTAAGCTGAAAGCAGACCAGACTCAATTGCCATGCTCATGTGAGTTTAATCTGTTCTGATGTAATTTTCATTAAAGAAAACTTTGAGAGGTGAAAGGTCTCTCACAGAACCACCAAGGATAATGGATTTCTAATATTGGTATTTTTTTAGTAAGAAACTATAAGGATACTAAAATTGAAAAATATTAAATAAACATTTAAATTCAGGTTCTATAACCTGCTTTATGTACACTCATCTATTTCTCACAATAATTCTTCAAGGTAGATATTATTATAAGACACATGTAGACATTGCCATCAACATGGGTAATTTATTTAAGACATGTTAAGCTTATGTTTTAATAGATCCTGTCATCTCATTTGAATACTAAGCTTAATAATGTTTGTTTTTGTTTCAGTATTAGTAATTTAAAACTTGGTATTTTGAATATATAAACATTAATGCTTGTAATAGACATGAGTATAATAAAAGATGTGGCTGTTTCTAAATTTTCTTCCAGCTCAAAATTGCTTTCTTTTATAGTTAGATTAATTAGATACTCATTCTACTTCTGAGAAATAATAATCTTTTCATGAACAGGTAGAAATTGCTCATTTGGGCATTTAAGAGAATTTCAAATTGATAAATTGTGTAGGTTGAGTTTTGACATAAAAAAATCAAAGAAGAAAAGCTCCTTAAATATTTGGCTATATTTATTTATTTCTGAGATAAGAAATATCTGATAAGGATGGGAGAAGATTTTATACTGTACTGACATGAAAAATAAAATTTATGAACTTATTTGGAAATAGACTGAACACTTTTTAAAGACTTAATTAGAGTTACCTATTATCCATCCTTCCCACACTCCTATTACTCACCCACTGCTGTCAAACCAATTCTGACTCGTAATGACTCTGTAGGACAGAGCAGAACTGCTCCATAGGGTCCCAAGATATCTTTATGGAGTAAGTCTGGGGCAACTCTCTTCTGGGCAATGACTGTTGGGTTCAATCCACCTACCTTTCTGCCAGGACCTGCAATAACAGCTTCTTTTAGTGGGGGTAATAAAGGAGGTAGAAGTTAAAGATGTCCCAAATGTCCAAGTTTTCCAAAGTGCCATGCTGTTATTGTTAGGTTCTGTGCCCTTGGCTCCGACTCTTGGTGACAGACTCTACAACAGACTGGAACGCTGCCAGTCCTGCGCCATCTTTACAATTGTTTTCTCTGGTGGAACCCATTGTTGCAGCCGCCGGGTTACTCCATCTCGTCCAGGGTCTTCCTCTTTTTCTCTGCCCTTCTACTTTACCTAGGATGATGTCCTTTTCCAGGGACTGGTCTCTCCTGAGAGCATATCCAAAGGTTGTGAGATGAAGTCTCACCATCCTCACCTTCAGAGAGCCTTCTGGTTGCACTTCAGGAGACAGATCTGTCTTCCCTTTGGTCAGACCATGGCATTGATAATAGTCTTCTCCAACACCATCATTCAAATGCATCAACTCTTAGGTTTCCATATTCAATGTCCAATTTTCACATGTAAATGAGGAGATTGAAACTATGACTTACTCAAGCACACCTTAGTCCTCAAAGTGACATCCTTATACTTCAATACTTTAAAGAGATCTCATGCAGCAGATTTATCCAATGTAGTATGTCCTTTGATTTCTTGACTGCTGCTTCCATGAGCAACAGTTGTAGTCCCAAGCAAGATGAAATCCTTGACAACCTCATTTTTTCTCTCCATGTATTATGATGTTAACTATTGGTTCAGTTGTGAGGAATTTTTTTTTTTGCATTGGGTTGTAATTCATATTGAAGACTGCAATCCTTCATCTACATCAGCAAGTGATTCAAGTCACTCCACTTTCAGCAAGCAAGGTTGCTTCAGCTGTGTATTGGAAGTTGTTAATGAGCCTTCCTCCAATTCTGATGTCACATACTTCTTTATACAGTTCATCTTACTCTCTGATTATTTGCTCAGCACACAGATTGAATATGTACGGTGAAAGGATACAACCCAGACTCACACTTTGCTGATTTTAAGCCATGCACTATTCCTTTGTTCGGTTGGAACAACTGTCTCTTGATCCATGTGGAGCTTCAGCATGACCACCAAGAACAGTTCTGGAATGCTCATTCTTCTCAATGCTATCCATGGTTGATTATGGTCCGTAAACCAAATGCTTTTTCATAATCCGTAAACCACAAGTTAAAATTAACTGGAATTTCCTACATTGAACCATGATCCATCTGATATCAGCAATCATTTCTCTTGATGGCAGGCATGACATCTTTTGTTTCACCTCTTCTTATGTATCCAGCTTAATTTGTGTCAGATCACTGTTAATGAATCCTGGTGCTCTAGTGGGCTAAGCCTTGTGCTCTTAACCACAAGTCCGAAGTTCAAAATTACCAGCTGTACCATGGGAGAAAGATGAGGCTTTCTATTCCTGTAATGGTGTACAGTCTCAGAAATTCACTGGAGCAGTTCTACCCTGCTTTATAGGATTGCTACAATTTAAAACAGACTCCCTAGTAATGAGTACAATGGAATACCACTCCACCATCCCTGAGATCAACCACCTCTCCTCTCCTCAGCTCTCCCTCACATTCCAGAACTACATTATTCACTGTAATGTCTTACGGAACTCATGAACCATCAAGGAAATAGGTCGGTGTGGAGGCTGGTAAGTGCCAAATCTGAAGTTCCTATGTCCATCTGTAGAATTCTCATTCACACCAACATAGGCTGTTGGCTCAATGCTTTGGACGCTGGTGAATCAGGTCGGGTGGCAGGCTTCCAGCTAAAGTCCCAAGAAGGAAGCTGAGGTGGAGGCAAGATAGCTGCAGAACCCAAAGCAAGAAAGTGTTATGGGCATGCTTGAAAATATCTTGTGGGTACTTTGGTAGATATGACCATATTCTTATCAGTAAATATGACCCTTTATTAAATACACACACAAAAAAGTGAGCTTTTTCAAAGTTGTCAGCACTGGTCACAATGGCTAACTTAGTTCTGGACCAATGATAATCTTAGGTTGATAGATGGTTTCTGATTCATATTTCTCATCTGATGACTCAACACTAATCTTCTGCACATGCTCACTTCAGAAGTGGGTGTCGGGGTCATGGGGATTGAGGGAGTGGTAGTGTGGGGAGCATGCAGTGATGGGGTAGGGGTGTCCCAAAGATGATGTCTTGCTTATAACTGGGCCTTTGATGGAAGCATGGATTTAGGTGCTGACGTCCAAAGTTTAGGTAGAGAGCATTTAGATCACTTCTGTGCACAGGTGGGCAAGATCCAGTCTCAGCAAGACCATGACCCCAGCCTCCTACTTTGCTCAATTAAGCAGGCAGCTGGCAGGTTGTCTAGTGAGGAAACAACTTAAGTGCTGTTTTAACACAGTTCTGTTTTAATAAAGATATCAGAAGTGAAGGCTAATCTATAAATCATACCTTCTAGGAAAGAAAGCGTGGTGACTTAAGTCAAAGCATACCCCACCTTAATTCTGCCCCATTAGCATAATAGACCTCACTCCAAAATGGGATTGAACACCCAGTCATAGAGGCTAGAATGCACAAAAGCATCCAGAAGAGAGGACTGTGGCTAGAAGGGTCATATTAAGTAATTAACAAGACCTCAGCAGTCCAGTGCGTAACCCACAATGCCATCAGGGCTCCTCACATTCTAATTAGCAACTTTTATTCCCCAGGCACCAAATAAGCTACTTAACATGTGATCTCACTTAATCCAAACAACACTGTGATGTAGGTGTTCCCCACCCAAAACTCATTGCCCTCAAGTGGATCCTGACGCATAACAACACAGATATAAAGGGGTTGTTGGGGCCACACGGCTTTGGGGGGAGCAGATGACCTCATCTTTTTCCCATAGAGCAAGCGGGTTTGCACTGCAGACCTTGAGGTTAGCAGTGAAACATTTATCCAACAGCTCCTTTGGTAGGTATTAATAAATCTATTTTTCAGATTAAGAAGCTGACAGTGGGTGAGATTGAGTGATGGTGTCAAGATCCCACAGTTTGAAAGTGGCAGAGTCTTGATTCAACCTGGGGCAGGACTTGAACCCATGCCTTCCACTCTTCGTACTATTCTGCTTTCCTCTAGCTGTGACAGGCACTCAGGGTAAAAACCTCCGTAGCTGGTTTCAGGAAACGCAGGTGAATCTGAGCTGGAAAACCCTATCTTGGCAAGATGAGCACATCTTGCATCTTGATGAGAAAGACTGCCAGTTAAGGAGAGTGACCTAAAGATGTCTCAATAAAGAAGCTTGAAAAGACTGACACAGACGTTACTAGAAAAAAGAAAATTGTTCTGCTTGGAAGACCTGCTCAGAAATTATGAATGCTTTTCCTCCTGGCTATTCATAAAAGGATTTGGAGTGTTGTATGATGAATTATTTCCTAGACCAAGAAACTTTAAAAGACTGTGAGACAGTGAAGGAGGATTCCAAATACTGGTTTTGCCTTATTATTACAAAAGCAAGTTATGTGCACAGTGGAAAATGAGAAAATACTGATAATCAAAGAAAAGGAAATTACCATGGAGAGATAAATACCAATATTACCTTGGTATGTGTAGCTCTATACATGTTCTTTAAGAAACTGAATCATATTGTGCAACCTGTTTTGTAACTAGATTATAGCTTTTAAGTAGGCTAAAAGCACTTTCTTCTTTATACCAGAAACAGAGCTCTGAAAATGTCAATACCACACATCCATGAGATTTCTTTCTTCCATAAAATTCACCTTAATACAGCAATATGTTAATCTTTTCTCTATTTTTGTGGATCACAGAAGTCATTGGCTGTGTGAATGTTAGAATTTCATGAACTGAATTGTAAAACATATAGGCCTATATGCCAATCCTAATTTCTTCCAGTTCATAAGGTTAAGCCAGGGCCAAGGACAAAGCCATCATTTGTACAAGGTAAAATACTGAGTATAGATTCTACCCATTAGAAAAGTGAGAACCCCCCCAAATGATGTGACATGTCTAAAGCCCACAACTCATTATTATTGAGAGGTTATGACTGAAACCCAAGTTCTACTCAATTGCTTTTTATCTAACACATATTGTCCCATCTCATGAGACTACAAAATAGATTCCAGTATTGTGTGGTCTCCATGCCTTGTTGTTGTTACTCGTAGACACTGTCATGTCAGTTCTGACTCACAGCAGTCCCATCATAAAACAGTATAAAATACTGCCCAGTCACTAATCCACCCACGGGGAGGGCATTGTTTATGTCTCCACAGGAAAGGGAAAGAGAGAGTAGCTGTCATTCTAGTGCGCCATGCCTTAAGGGTGACATTCCTGCTTGGAGCAGCTCAACCACTTCCAGAAGAGCAATGGGGTCTTGTAGGAGGTGCCCCTCTTGGACATGAATGCTGAGGACTAAAAGGGTATAAGGGATGTTAGATACACGGGTCTTAGGAAAAGAAACCCTGAAAGAAAAGGGGATTGGACAGATGGATTATAACAGGGCCTGCTTACTATTTAATGGAGTGATACTCATTTACTCTGGGCCAGGACAGCAGTTAGACTTGTTCCCACTCAAGGGAAATGAGAAGCTGAACAGATACGGTGGAGATGGTGCACGATATGGCAAAATAATAATTATAACTATTATTTATAATATAAGAATAAGAGTTCCTGGGGCAGGGGGAGGGGAGGGGAGGCAGGGGATAAAGGGGAGCTGATATCAAAGAGTTCAAGAATAAAGAAAATGTTTTGAAAATGATGATGGCAGTAATTGTGCAATTATGCTTGATCTGATTGACCTATGGATTGTTATAATATCTGTAAGAGCTCCCAATAAAATATTTAATTTAAAAAAAAGAGCCATAAGTGGAGCATGTCACTCAGGCTCCAAGATCCCCGCACAGTGAACCCCATTGATCCAGGGACAGGAAGTTGTGGCCCCCGAGAAGTGACAGAAGCATGGCATCAGCAAATCCCAGAGACAAAGCATGAGACGCAGCGGACTTCCCGGTCCACAGAGCGAATAAAGCAGAGGACTTGCTTGTGGAGTGGGGTACATCCAGTCACTTAAATGGGGACCTACATTTGCTGACCCACAGAGCCAGAGCTGGCTGCCTTCTGGCTGAGCCTTATGGAGTAAATTGTCCTTCGAGAATTCATCAGCTGTGCCGAGCTTTGTGACCTGCCTGAGTAAGGCTAAGGCCAAGCCAAAGGGCTGCGGGCACAGCAAAAAAGATGTTGTTGTGACCAAATAACTGCACCCTGAATGTTCCTGATCCTGATTTGTAACTGGCAAATGAACATACTGTGGCTTGGATCAGTTGTACTTTAGTCCTCAAAGTGACATCCTCTTCAGCACTCTTGTGCAGCGGATTTACCTAATGCAACATGCCATTGATTTCTTGACTGCTGTTTTCTCCCATCAGCATTGATTATAGATCCCAGCAAAATTAAATCCTTGATAACTTCAAGATTTTCTCCTTAATTCATGATTCTATCTATTGATCTAGTTGTGAGAATTTTGGCTTTCTTGACACTGAGTCAAGAAATTCTGAAGGATGCTGTCTTCGATTTTCATAGCAAGTGCTGCAAGCCCTCCTCACTTTCAGCAAGCAAGGTTGTGTAACCTCCATATTTAATACTGTTAATAAGCCTTCTTCCAACTCTAAGGCTGCATCCTTCTTCATATAATCCAGTTTCTCGGATCATTTGCTCAGCATGAAGAGTGAATAAAAATGGTGAAAGGATACAACCCTGATGCACCCCATTCCTGACTTTAAACCATGTGGTATTCCCTTGTTCTGTTCCCACAACTGCCTCTTGTCCATATACAGGTTCTGCATGAGCAACTCATTAGTGCTCTGGTCCTCCTAATTCTTGTCAAGATTATACAAAGTTTGTTGTGATCCACACAGTTGAATACCTTTGCATAGTCCATAAACACACATAAACATCTTTCTGGCATTATCCCTTGTATCACATCATCTTCTGAATCTGGCTTGAATTTCTAGTAGCTCCTTGTGCAAGTACTACTGCAACCATCGTTGGATGATCTTCAGCAAAATTTTACTTGCATGTGATATTAATGATATAGTTTGATAATTGCCACATTTTCTTGGGTCATCTTTCTTTGGAATGGAAAAAAACTATGATCTCTTTCAGTTAGTGGCCCAGGTAGCTGTCTTCTAAATTTCTTGGTATAGATGAGTTACTGCTTCAAGTGCTGCCTCTGTTGAAGCATTTTGATTGGCATTCCAACACTCAAGTCACCAGTGAGACAAACCAAAAGGGGCATGGTGAGCCAGCTCTCTGAGGAAAGACTGAAATGACTGCTGAATTTTAGCCATTCCAGCAAATGTATAGCAGCATCTCATAGTGGTTTTGTTTTTTGGTGTCTATGTGGGTTAGGAATTGGGCTGCTAGCCACAAAGTCCTGGGTTCAAACCCACTCGCTACTCCTCTGGAAAAAGAGCAACCTGACTGCATCCGTAAAACCGTACAGCCTCAAAAACCCTAGCAAGGGTTTTTATGTTGGGGACTTGGCTTGATGGCAGTCAGTTTGATTTGATTTTGGAATGATGAGTAATGCTGAGCACGTTTTCATGCACTTATTGGTCTTTGACATATCTTCTTTTGTGTAGTGTGATAAAATATTTTGTCCTCATTAAATATATAAAGTACTGCCCAGTCCTGATACAGCTTTACCATCTTGACAACACTTGAGCTCATTATTACAATCACAGTATCAATCCATCTGGTTGATGATCTTCTTTTTTGCTTAACCTAGTGTGATGGTCTCCTCCAGGGACTGGTCACTTCTGATAGCATACCAAAGTATATGAGACCAAGTCTGACCATTGTCACTTTTAAGAAACGTCCCAGCTGCACTTTTTCTAAGACAGACTTGTTTGTTCTTCTGGCAGTCATTGCATATTACATTTTTTTTTTTTTAATTCAACACCATAATTCAAAGGCATCAATTCTCTTTGGGTCTACCTAATTCACTGCCCGCCTTCATGTGCATATTGAAGAGACAAAGGCTTGGTCAGCAACACGATGACATCTTTGAGCTTTACCACTTTAAAAAAGCCTTTTGTAGCAGATTTTGCCAAATGCAACCTGTATTAGGAGAAATGTTTTCAATATTCAGATTCATAAGCCAGAAGAGCCCTGAGAAATATCCTCACCATTAGGAAACCCTATGAAGGATAATTATTGCCTCCATTACTCTTTAGAAGGACACTGGTGGCACAGAGGTTTAAGCTTTTGACTGTTAACCAAAATGTTGGCAGACCAAACCCACCAATTGCTCCATGGGAAAAAAAAGGTGGCAGAATGCTTCTGTAAAGATTTACCCTTTGAAACCCTATTGGCCTATTCAATGAATCCCACCCACTTGCCCACCCACTGTCATCACATCGATTCTGACTCATAGACTCTATATTGGGTTTCCAAGGCTTTTTAAATCTTTGTGGGAGCACTCCCCCTCTTCTCTCGCCTGGACGAGCAGCTGGTAAGTTTGCGTTGTTCATATGATGCCACCAGCAGGGCTCCTGACAGCACCACCAGGTTGCCTTTGTCCTGTGAAGGATTTTGTTGTTGGGTGGCACTGAGTCAGTTTGGACTTAGAGTGATTCTGTGTGCCGCAGCAGGAAACAAGACGCAACAGAACAAAACGAGCCTGGTGCTGTGCCCTCCTCACAACCGTTGCTATGTTTGAGCCTATTGCTGCAGCGACTGTGTCCATCGAGCTCCTTAAAGGTTTTTCTTGATGATCTCCTACTTGATCACGTGTGACGCCATTTTCTCAGGACTGCTCTCTTCTGATGACATGTCCGCAGTACATGAGATGAAGCCTCGCTAGTTTCAAGTTTAAGGAACTTTGTAAATTCAATATTCAAATGCACCCGTTTTTCTGTGGTTGTCCATATTTATGATCCAACTTTCACACGCGTACAAGGCAATTAAGAGCACCATGACTTGGGTCAGGTTCACCTTAGTCTTCAAAGTAACCCTTTGGAACTTCAACACTCTAAGGAGATTTTGTACAGCAGATTTATCCAGTGCACTGTGTCATTTGTCTTATTGTCTGCGGCTTCCATGAGTATTAATTGTGGATCCAAGCAAAAAGTAATTTTTGACAACTCCAGTCTTTCCTCCAATACTCACAAATCTTTATTTCATTTAGAAAAATTATTGGAATTGTTTCTAAAATTAGGTTTCAAGTTCATAATTAAGTTTTTGAGTTTTCAGAGCCCATGCTATTTCTATTCTATTATGCTAATTTATAATCTCACAACCAACGTATGTAGCTTCAAATAACCAAGCCAGGATGCAGAGTATGCTTACAACCATTTTGGACTATCATCTAAAAAGAAAGATCTAAACGAAAGCACAACATGATGGCAATTATTCTCCCTGTCTGGTACTAAGGAATTTGAGTTAACTACCCATCTTTGGAAGTATTCAGGATTGTTCCTTAGAGGCAAGAGTGGCGAGATTTCATCTTACATATTTTGGACATGTTGTCAGGAGAGACCCGTCCCTGAAGAACACCATGCTTGGCAAAGTAGAGGGGCAGTGAAAAAAAAAAAAGAGGACGGCCCTCAAGGAGATGGAGTGACACAAAGGCTGCGACAAGGGGCTCAAGCACTGGAACGTTCATGAGGATGGCTCTGGAATGGGAAGTGTTCCTTCTGTTGTGCGCAGGGTCATGAGGATCCGAACCAGCTCCATGGCACCAAACAACAGCCACTACAGCCACCCTGAGGACACACCTTGATCTAGCGGAGGCCAGGCTTCCAGTTTTGCCTAGCAGGAAGCATAGATAAAAATCAGGAATCAGAACCAAAAGTTCACCTGGACGGACTCTAAGAGGTTTATAAGGGTACTACTGGGCTTATGTCACTCAGAAACCTGTGGGATTGATGTAGCAGACTAATTCTCGCATTCATTCACTTCTAAATATACTCTTTGGTTTGGAGCCTAAAGATGGTTGAAACTGCAGAG
Source organism: Echinops telfairi (assembly GCF_000313985.2). Taxonomy (NCBI): domain Eukaryota; kingdom Metazoa; phylum Chordata; class Mammalia; order Afrosoricida; family Tenrecidae; genus Echinops; species Echinops telfairi. Next base: position 56,450,657 of record NW_022111369.1, read on the forward strand.
TGAGTTGATCCCTCTGAGCAGTTAGGAGTGTCCTGAACAGAAAGACACAGTTTACTGCCTAGAGCAGTAAGAGTTTGGTGTGGATGCTGTTCTCACGTGCTGTTGAGTGAGCAACCCTAGGTACAACGGAACAGACCACTGGATCTTACATCATCTTCACAATTTGGTCCTGGTTTAGCGCATTGTCACAGCCACCACCTTGTTGAGGGTCTTCCTCTTTTTTGATGACTTTCTACTTTACCAAGCATGAACATTTTGATTTGATAGAATAGCCAAATATAGGTAAGATTAAAAAAACCAAGAGAAGCAATACATTTTGCTGTTGTATCTTTTAAATTTCTTTCCAGAGAGCAGTGCCTCACGGGCTTTTCACTTTCTCCTGTCTTTGACCTTTTCAAAGGCCAGGCTGGTTGTCTGGCGGAACAGCCCCCTTCCCATTTGTGTACTTCCTGTTGCAGCATATATGGGCACATGATGGTCATTTGACCTGTTATCAGTGTTGTCTATTTTGATAATTTGGCTAACACGATGCCCACTGTGTCTCCATATGAAAGTACTCCTGTCTCCTTGTATACAAAACGTGATCTACAAATGAGACTGTCAGACCACAGGGATACCCTTTCCCCAACAAGCTTTCAGTCAATGGTTTAAGCATCTATTAAGGATTCTTGTTTACATCAGTTATCATATGTTGTTGCTGGGTACTGTTCAAGGTCATTTCTGATGCATAGTGACCTTTTGTGAGAGTGTAGAACTACCTTATAAGGTTTTCTTGTCTGTAATGTTTATGAAAAAAGATCTTTAAGTATTTCTCCATGGAGACACAGAGTGGGTTTGCACTAGCAATCATTTGGTTAGCATTTGAACATTGAACTGTTTGTACCACCTGGGCTCCCAGTGAAGATTGTTGCTATTGAGTGTCATTGAGTCAATTCTTCTTCATGGTGTCCATTAAACAGAGTAGAGCTGTCACATAAGGTTTCCTAGGCTGTAATCCTTGTAGAAGTCGATTGACTTACCTATCTCATGTGCGGTGGCTGGTGAAGCTGTACTGCCGAGCTTTTTGGTTAGCAGTCGAGATTTAACCACCTTGCCTCTGGGACTCCTCAATCACATCTCATACTCACTGCCATGGTTTCAATTCTGACTCACAGCGACGCTATAGTACAGGGTAGAACTGCTCCTGTGGGTTTCTGAGACAGGGTATTTAATCTTCCTTACAAAGTAATAAACCTTGTCTTTCTCCCATGGAGCCACTGGTGGTTTCAAATAGCTGACTTTTTGGTTAACAGCCCAACTAGTGACCAGCATGCCACTAAGGCTGATGATTTTTCCACTCCAAATATCTTTACTTTAGTAACTGGCATTCTTCTCCCAAGAAGGCCTTCAACTTCATTTTTTTCTTTTTTGTAAGTATTCATATATCTATGTACATGTACTTACATGTTATCACCATATAACTTGATTGTATTATTCTTAACCTTTTTATTTAATGCCTAATGCTATTAAATTTGTTATTATTGTTTTTTGAGCTAGAAATACTTCACAAATGTTGCTGACTGTGTGGTTGCTGGACTTGGCCCATGCAGGAAAAAAATTGGATTATTATTTATTATTATTGTAGTCTGTATCACTCTTTAGAATGTCTTTGATGGATTTGGTACAAGCAGAAGAAGGATGGCTAGAGAGACCATTTTAGATAGGAATATTTTATAAATTTCTGTAATTACGGCCTGTTTTTAAAAGAAATCTGTTTAAAATGTGGATAATAGACTTGATCTCTGGTGGATGCTCATATCGCTGTAGGTGAGTTCAATAGTCTTCTGGCAACATGCTATTTATATACATGTCAATATGGCAAACATATTATTTAAGCAGTATGTTCTCTATATACGTATATATGTATATATGAGAAAATAATTTTTTGTATTTTCTTTGACATCATCATGTTTTCACATTATTGAAAAGTAGTTTTGCACTTGAGTAAAGGTAATGAAACCCACAAAATTGGAAGCAACTATAAAATATGTTATTAGATTTCTTTGCTCTGTTTCCATGAACATTGATTGTGAATCCACACAAGATGAAATCTTTGACAATGTCAATGTTTTTCTCTGTTTATCATGATGTGAACCATTAGTCCACTTATGAAGTCCTCCCATCGATGTGGTCAATTTGATTCTTGTGAATTCCATCCAGTGAGGTTCCTGTTCACAGTCCCTGTTCATGTTGCTGAAAAAAGGTATTTGCAATGAAGAAGTCATTGATCTTGGCAAAATTTTATTATGCAATTTATAGTCAGAATGCTTTTTAGAGGCAATGATAGCCAGACTTTTTCTCATGTATTTTGGAGGTGTTATCGGGAGAAACCAGTTTAGTAAGGTGAGGGGCAAAGGAAAAGAAGATGACTCAGTGATGGGTTGACACAGTGGCTGGAACAATGGGCTCCAACCTAAGAATAATTGTGAGGATGGGGCGGGAGGGGGAGTCAGCACCAACTCCAGGCCCCTCACAGCAACAGCTTCTCTCTGCCACTGTCCATAATCTTCAAATATTGTCTCTTCCTCTTTGTCTCCAACGTTTACTTTCCAATCACCAGTAATTAGCAATGCATCTTGATTGCATGCTTGATCAACTTCAGACCAATGAAGTTAGTGGGGTTCTTTAATTTCTTCACTAGCTTTAGTGGTTGGGGTACAAGTTTGATACTTAATATTTGTATCAACTGCCCGTTTTGTAGGGTTATAGATGCTACCTCTCACAGACAGCATTGCTCTTTAAGATAGATCTTAAAGTAGCATTGACAACAAATGTAACACCTTTCCTCTTGACTGGGTCATTGACGGCAGAGTAAGCCATGTGACTGTCTCATTCAATTTCATCAAGTTTGTCTCATTAGTTTCCATTGATGATCTTTATAGTCTTAGGGTTTAGTTCTTAGGTCTCTAGTCCATTCTGAGTTTGTTTTTATGCATGGTATGAGGTATAAGCACTGTTCCAATTTTACTGACTTGAAAATAAAAAGAAGAAGAACAACAACAACAAAAACCAGTCAAAACAGTGTGGTTCTGGCACAACAAGAACAAAAACGACAGCGACCAAGGGGACGGGATGGAAAAGCTAGAGATCACTAGTGTTTCTTCATATATTTGTTGACTCTCTGATTGTATTCTTTGGTGAACTGAGTGTTTACGAATAATTATACTTCTTTTCCTTGTGGACGTGTTTGTTTATTTTTTTAATAGATTTTTTTTGTTTGATATGTAATTGCCATTTTTCTCTAGTGCAGTGGTTCTCAACCTGTGGGTCTCACCCCCGGGGGGTCCAACGACCCTTTCACAGGGGTCGTCTGATTCATAACAGTAGCAAAATTACAGTTATGAAGTAGCAACGAAAATTGCAGTTATGTAGTAGCAATGAAAATAAGTAGCAACCAACCACAACATGAGGAACTGTATTAAAGGGTCGAGGCATGAGGAAGGTTCAGAACCACTGGTCTAGTGTGTGGGCACTACTTTTACTCTTTTGATGACATCTTTTGATGGTCATAAATGTCTTACTTTTAGGGGGTGCCGGTCATTTATTTTGTCTTCTAGTATGTATATGCTTTCATTGTGTTAGTGTGAATCTGATTTTGGTGGTTTCTTCTAATATTTTGATGTGTTCATTCATTACTGTAAGTTGTCCTCTGAGGACTGCATTTGTTGTATCCCAAAGAGGCAATTGTAGGAACAGAACAAGGAAATACTACATGGTTTAAAATTAAGAAATGTGTGCCTCAGTGTTGTATCCTCTCACCTATCTGTATACTGAGCAAATAATCAAAAAAGCTAAAGAAGAACGTGGCATCGGGAGGGTTGGATTATTAATATCCTGTGATGTGCAGATGACAGAACCTTGCTTGCTGATAGATAGTAAGGAGGACTTGAAGCCCTTGCTTATGAATATCAAGAATTGCAGCCTTCAATATGGATGACAGCTTAATGTAAAGAAAAACCAAAATTTTCACCACTTTACCAAATAGCATCATAATAAACAGAAAAAAGATAGACGTTGTCAAGGATTTCATGTCGCTTGGATCAATTCTCATGGGAGCAGCAGTTAAGAGCTCAAATGACATATTTCATTAGGAAAATTTGCTGCACAAGATATCTTTAAAGTTCTGAAAACAAGCATGTTACTTTGAGGAGTAAAGTGTGCCTGACCCAAACCATATTATTTCCAATTACCTCATGTGCACATGACAGTTGCACATTGAATAAGTTAGACTGAGGAAGAATTAATGCAGTTGAATTGCGGTGCTGGTGAAAAATAGTAAAAGTACCTTGGATGCCCAAACTACACGGGAACAAACTAAGAGGGAAATTTGTATATGGAGAGAGAGAGAGAGAGCAGCAACCTGGCCCACCAAACCTCAAGCAACCTGGCCCCACAAGCCTGCTCAGAGCAGCCAGTGCACAGAGAGGACCATAGGGCTGGCCCCACTATGAGACACGATGCCCCCTCACTGATCCACAGGGCTACAGGGGACAGCACTTGAGACACCAAGTGGGAACTACCCGGTATGACCCCACCCCTGTCCCCCACCAGAGCAAAACCTGAAGGGAGCACAGCAGAACAACAAGGGGAGCAAAACAATGAAGCACCTGAGGAATCCCGAAAACAGACCTTGGAGTCGGTGGGCAGGGCGTGGCGCTTCACCAGACCAGGTTGGAAAACATTCAGAAGGGTCAGCAGACAGACCTGGAACTATTTATAGGGTTGGGTTTTTTGGTGTGTAGTTGTGTTTTGTTTTCCCCCTTTTCTTTTTTTCAAGTCTATCCATATAGGATAGGTAGGATAACTGATCCTGAGGAGGAAACCATGGGGCTGATAGCTCTGGGGGGACATGGGAGAGGAGGAGGTGGGAGAAAGGGAGGGGGAGCCAACAAACTCAGGGACAAGGAAACAATAAGAGATCTAAAATTGATGGTGAAGGGGGTGTAGAATGCTTGATGGGGTGTGATCAAGTGCAACGAAGCCAAGAGAAAGTACTGAGAGTCAAATGAAGGCCAAAGATGGTAGTGGGTCAGGGGAGGGGAGTAAAAAGAAATAGAGGAAAGAACTAGGAGCAAAAGATTTATAGAGGCATAAATTTAGGCATGCACATATGTAAATGCATTAATGTATAATGATAGGGATATAGGTTTAGGTATATATATTTAAAGGTTAATCATTAAGGTAGCAGGTGGGCATTGGGTCTCTCCTCAAGTACTCCCTCAATGCAAGAACCATTTTTTCAAACAACTGAGCATTCTGTGATGCTCACCTTAGCTACACGATCGCTGAAGTCAAAATGGGTGCATAAGCAGATGTGGTGAAGTTAGCTAATGGTGCCTGGCTATTAAAAGATATAGTGTCTGGGGTCTTAAAGGTTTGAAACTAAATAAGTGGCCATCTAACTGGAAAGCATCAAGCCCACATGGAAGAAGCACACCAGCCTGTGTAATCACAAGGTGTCAATGGGATAAGGTATTAGGCATCAGAAGACCCAAAACAAACAAATGTATTGATGTAAACAAAGGGGGTCAGAGTGGAGACCCAAAGCCCATCTGTAGATAATTGAACATTCCCTCACAGAAGGGTCACAAGGAAAGAACGAGACAGCCAGGGTGCAGCACTGCACTGACAGAACAAACAACACTCCTCTAATTCTTTAATGCTTCTCCTCCCCACTATCATGACCCCAGCTCTACCTTACAAATCCGGCCAGACTGGAGCAGGTACCCTGGTACAAATAAGAGTTTGCGACACACAGAATCCAGACAGATAAATCCCTCAGGATAGCAATGGGAGTAGCGGTATCATGAGGGTAGGGGGAAGGTGGGGGAGAAATGGGAGCAAACTACAATCATGCACAAACCCCCCCTCCCCCCCCCCCCGCAGGGGGATGAACAATAATGTGGACGAAGGGAGACAGTGGGCAGTGTAAGGTATGGAAATAATAGTAATTTATCATTTATCAGGGGTCCAGGAGGGTGGGAGGGTGGGAAAGGAGCTATTACTAAGGGCTCAAGCAGAAAGAAAATATTTTGAAAATGATAAAGGCAACATATGTACAAATGTGCTTGATACAATTGATGTATGGATTGTTATAAGAGCTGTAAGAGTGCCCAATAGAACGATTTATTTATTCAAAAAAGAAAAAAAAAGTACCATGGACTGACAAGAGGACAAACAAATCTTTCTTGGAAGAGGTACAGCCAGAATGGTCCTTAGAAGCAAGGATGGCTAGACGTTGTCTCATGTACTTTGGCCATGTTATCAGGAGGGACCAGTCCTTCGAAGGATCTCATGCTTGCTACACTGGAAGGTCAGTGGAAAAGAGGAAGACCCTTGATGAGATGGACTGACTCCGTATCGACAACATCAGAACCACTTCCAGGATGCTGCAAGACTGGGCGGGGCTTTGTTTTGTTGTTCATAGAATCAGGATGAGTTGGCACTGACCCCACAGCACCTAACAACAGCTGACAAAAACTGTCAACGAATACCTTTCTGTTTGTTAGGGCCATCCACTTGTGGTAGTTCTGGTCAGGCAGCAACGGCTATCTGAGGCGAATCTTAACAGCAGTTCCCACTTGAGTCTTAAGAGCATGGGGTTTCATAAAAAGCATGGGAAATAAACACAAACAGCCCTCTGAATCTTCTTTCACATAAATAGAAAATAGGGAAAGAGAACTAACAAAAGGAGCCATGTGGAAGTAGCATAACAGCGCCGTTGAAGAGCTGGGAAGAAGTGCTGAGCTGGTGGGTGGCCCCGGGCACACATGAACAGATTCTAAATTGTTAGTGGCCAGCACAAATGTACTTCAATAGCAGGCTACATTCAGAAGAAACCTACTCTCTAAACAAGAAAGCCTTATTCTCAGTTTCAGTGGAAGACAGCCAATTTCTACGTAATAGTGCCAAGACCAAGCAATTTTTTTAAATTGTCACTTTGACAACTAGAGGCCGATGTTATGGTGAAATCCCCAGTGTCAACCTAAGTAAGTGGAGAAAATCGTTTAAAAGGAAATGACATTGTATACCTAAGGGATTTGTTATAAGTTAATGGCCATCTGTAGTTGAACCTTCAGCCCAAAGACCAGAGGCACCACTGCTTTGTGTTATGTATCATAGGGCATATTTGCAAGCACAAAATACATTTTTATAGAAAATTTTGAAACATTATATGATTGATTACTGTCATTACAAACATTAAAATCAACATAGGGTTGAGGCAGTTCAATTCAACTATTTACGATGTTCAAATCACTTAAGTCCAGACAAGGAGGCACAAGGACTGTTTCACAGAGGCACTGTGAGAGGCCTAGGCACTGATTGCCATGTGGTTGGTGAGATACACTTAAGTGAACTTGGATAACCTGCACAACCAGCTTGGTGTACAAATAAACGCCGAGTTTTTAAGAGTCAATCACCCCATTCTTCAACTATCAAAGCTCTCTTCTCATCAAAGAGATTGTGGATAAGGTACCGCTTGCTTTGTTCAAACAGAACCATTTACTGCCCACGAGACAAAGTTGGAGAGTTTTGAGCAGGGCATTGTGAACTTCAGTTGATAATTTTAAAATTACTTCTATTGCTAAGACCTGTTGTTACAATTTGAGAACCTCTTTGTGCCTAGGACTCTTAAGCCACCTTTAGAGGATAGTGGTGCCTGAAAGTTGGGGTCCTAGTATAGTGGTGCCTGAAAGTTGGGCTACCAGTTTTATCTCCTGGAGTTTGCACACAGACGTCTACCCTATAGACATGTAGGAAGTCCATCACATTAGGATGCCTATACCAGAGGTTTCTAGGCAAGACTCCAACAGCATCGGAACCAGCCCCACACTAGTGACCTGCAATGTTAGTGAGCCCGGGCGTCCAAGTCACTAGGTAGAGTTTCCCTCCTACACAGTAAGCTTCTAATCAGGTGCTTCATGGACAGAGGATGAGATCCGGAGCATCTCTTGTCCCAGAAGTATTACCAAATCTTGGGAACAGGAATACGTCTCAACATGTCCTTTCAGAATATTCCTTGGTCACTGACCTCTTTTCCAGAGATGAGTTCTATAATACTGAGGAGTCGTTAGAGAGGCAGGGATTAAAGATTGTCAGGAATGGAGAAGTAAACTCACCATGTGTGTTAGACAGGGTTCTCTAGAGAGATAAAACCAAATTGCTGATAATTTAATATATTTATTTATAAAGAAAATTAGATATATAACAAGAAATGAACTGTTAAATCATATACAGATAAATATATAATGCAAGAAATAAACAGTTAAATTATAAAGCACTACAAATGGCTCAGTGCAACTGACGTCCGTGAGAGAGAGTTGTGAGAGACTAGCAGTCCTTCAAGTCTAGTCTGCTGCACCAGCCTATGCAACCACGAGGTGTCGAAGGGATCAGGTGTAAGGCATCATCAGAACAAAAAATCTTACCATAGTGAATGATGGGGGGAGTGCGGAGTGGAGATCCAAAGCCCATTAGTAGGCCACTGGAGATCCCCTTGCAGAGGGGTCTCGGGGAGGAGATGAGCCAGTCAGGGTGCGATGTAACAATGATGAGAAATACAATCTTCCTCTAGTTCCTAAAGGTTTCCTCCCCGCTCCCACTACCATGACTCGAATTCGATCTTGCAAGACTGGCTGGACCAGAGGAGGTACACTGGTACAGATAGGAACTGAAAATACAGGGAATCCAGGACGGATGAGCCCTATAGGACCAGTGGTGTGAGTGGCAAAGCAGGGAGGGTAAAGGGAGAATGGGTAGGAAAGAGGGAACCGATTACATGGAACTGTGTGTGACCTCCTCCCTGGGGGACAGACAACCAAAAAGTGGATGAAGGGAGACGTCGGACTGGGCAAGATATGACAAAATACCCATTTATAAACTATCAAGGGCTCATGCGGGAGGGGGGAGCGGGGAGGGAGGGGAAAAATGAGGACCTAATGTCGGGGGTTTAAATGGAGAGAAAATGTTTTGAGAAACGATGTACAAATGCGCTTTACACAATTGATGTGTGTATGGATTGGGATAACAGTTGTATGAGCCCCTAATAAAATGTTAAAAAAGAAAAAAAGTCTGCTGCCAGATCTTCTTCTATTTGTCGAGAGAGCTAGGCTATGTCAGCACAGCAGCCAATCACAAGGCAGGTCACCAACCGCCAATCCCTAGCTCCAGAGATGTCTTAAAGGGACCTCAACTTACAGCGACACAGTCCACAGGCTAGGCGTCCCACAGGTAGTGTAGCCTTTAAATTGAGGCACAGAACAAGCAAGACAGCCGCACACTGGTCCGATGATCAAAGAGCGAGAGACAAGAAAGGTGAGGCTCACCAAGCCATTTATCTCTCTGCCCTTCAGTTAATCCCACTTGAGTTTAATCAGCCAGACTGGCACAATAAACTATCTCACTATGTAACTATATAACTAATAGGGAACATGTAAGTTATAATTCTGCAACTCAGGGAATCTGCTATAAGGCTGTGCTATGTGTCTGAATGACAGATTGCCACTTTAGTTTCCTTTGAACTATTTTGTCTCACCAGACATTCTTTATCTTAAATAATTTAGAAAGTAACCAGAGCTTTGAGAAATGTATGCACAAATCTCAGAGCAGTGTACAGTATGGATGGGAAAATGAACTTGACAAAATGAATGAGGAGAGATTTCCAGAATCAGTGCTATTAGATCTGGGACTCAATGTGCAAATAATGAAGACAGAGAGAGAGAGAGAGTAACAGGTTATGGGAAAAATAGCCTAAGAGAAAATGATGTGTAAATATTTTAAAGTGAGGCATTTACCTGGTTGTCAGAAATACCGGGTTCTTGGGTAATCATAAACAGTTCAGGTTGAGAAACGAAAATCCTGTGTATAGCTTTGAATATCATTTAAATGCGTTTCAAATATTAAATTCTAGTTTAAAGAGATAACTAATACCTTTATCAGAAATGGGCAGGTAGAAGACTGGAGGCAAGAGCCAGAATCTGCTATGGTTGTCCAGGGAGGAGATGGCATAGCCTGGCATTACAGTAGCACCAATGGCAACCTAAGGGAGAATGTTTTATGGAGGGCCTAAAGCAGAGGGGAAAATCTGAAATGATATGGATGTTTGTAACTAGGGAGACAGGCTGGAGGCTTGGCCATTAGTAGCACTAGAAAACATTAGAGAAAAATGATTTGTGATGGGGCTAGAGATAATGGTCTCTTTTGAGCATATTGGATTTCAAGTGCCGCAGGGCATTCATGTGGAGAAGCACTTTCAAATTCCCACATAAAAAAAAAAGGAAGGGATGCTTTTATTTGCCTCTCAGTTCAAAACATTAATAACGATGCTGCAAGAACATTGGGATATTTTCAAATACACAATTTCTCATCACATATAAGTATTCTGCTCCCCAAACATTCTTTGTCACCCATAAAATAGAACAGGGAGTTAAAAAATATCTTACTATTTTGCTGTGTGTTTCTATAATTAACAAGTCCCTGAAAATTGATGCAAAAGGAAACATTTATTAATCAGCCAGGATTCATAGTTGAATATTTGGGAAAAATGCATGAATTTAGAGCTATATTAAATTCAAGTGGGTTGAAGAAAAAATAAAATAAAAGACAATGTGGATATCCAGTTTTTGGATTTCACAGTGGGGAATATTTCCACCACTTAAAAACATTGGGGGGAAAATGAAAAAGCTTGTGGTTAAGAAATATGGCAATGTAATTTTATATTTCTGTGGTAGTTATATAATCTGGTGTCAATTTGAGAGGATTACAAGTGAAGGGGTGGAGTCTCGCTGTCAATCAAGATATAACCAATGAGGTCTCTGTGTGGGCATGGCCTTCTCCTGAGAATTCTGGGAACTCTGGTTTTTCCTCGTTGGAGGCGGGAGACACTTCTCTTTTTCCGCTACTCCCTGGGAGAAATTGCAGCTGGCAAGACACTTGAAACTACACTAATGCCCTGACCTGGAGAAGCCACATGGACCTACCCTGATGCAACCAGACCTCTGAAGCTGGAGAAGCCACATCGAGACCCCTGCCAGCACTGAGATGCTTACACCGCCACTGGATCCAAAGACTTTCTACCCACTGGCCTGTGATTGTCCTTCGTTCAGTGTCATTGCGTGTATTTCGTGAGTCTAAAGAGGACTTTATAGATTGGTTTTGGACATATAGGTTAGTATCGGATTTATGTGCTTGGACTGGACTGGGTT
>NW_022111369.1:56462354-56464618 GCF_000313985.2 Echinops telfairi
AAAACAAAACAAACAAAAACTGAAGACCAAAAGGGAAATTTTATAGTTAAGGAAATTATAGATATATTTTAAAATTTTATGCGAAAACTAAGGCTAGAAAGTTTACAATAAGCAAGCACTGTCAAGTATAACTAGTATTAGAGTATTTTTTTCTCATTAACTAGTAATTTGTTCTCATTAAAAAAAGCAACTTGGCAATATTTATCAAATCCATGTCCCAATTTTGAGAGCACACCTAAAGAAATCTTTTAAAACGAGGACAATAATTTATACCTGCAAACATTTCAACATTTACTTTTAAATACACTTTAAATTCTATATATTTGAAAATGTATATGTTGATTCTAATCATAAAAATAGAAAGCAATGTAAAAGTATAATAAGAAGAAATGATTTTACACCAAAAGAATCTAATTGTGTAATGCGTACAATTTCTAGATCTGCCAGTGAATGGAAACGTTATTGCCCTTTTTCTTCTCTCATCCCCTTCCCATTGGCTGGAATATGGGAATGATGGTGAAAGATGGATGCGACCTGTTGATGATATCACGCCTGCAGTTAGAGATTGGATCCTTGATGCTGGGATCCTCCGCATCAGTTCTTGACTTCCTCCCTCCTACTAAAGCCGTCACTGACTGTGAGTGCACTCAGACTCATAGTGACCCTATACAACCAAAAAACCCAAACTCACGGGCATTGAGTGGCTGCTGACTCACAGTGACCCTACAGGGCAAGGTAGAACTAACTGCCTCTCTAGGTTTCTGAGACTGTCAATATTTACAGGAGTAGAAAGTCCCGCCTTTCTCCTGAGGAGCAGAAGCGGGAGCGCTGGTAGTTTTGAACTGCTGGCCTTGTGGATAGTAGCCCAATGGTAAGCACGACGCCCCCAGGGCGTGAAATCCTTCTGTAAGCTGAAGGCCACATCTTATTCTGGTGAAACAGCGAGTGGGGTCTAAACACTGACCTTTCAGTTGGCAGCCAAACATTGCATGGAGGGCATGTCTGCTGCTTTTAGCTTCTGGGAATCTCTTCAGCTCCTGCTTAAAGGAATGCCGTTGCACAATCAGCAGTGAAAAGTAATCCCGTTTGTTCACTAATACAACTTTTGCAGCACACTTTTCGAGTTTTATAATTCATCTGAGTACCGGAGCACACTGGGAAGAAACATTAGTTTACACATTTGGATCCCATGCTGTTTATACTATGGAAACAAGGAGTTCAGAATCATTAATTCTCAATCTTGATAATAGTATTATCAACAAAGTTGATGGAATCATTCAAAATTAAGGAGGTTTTGTCAATCACTTAGCTGACAACTGCCCCATTCAAATATTGATAAATAAAAGTCATCGGGAAAAAGAGTTACAAGATTATTACAGAGATTGCTAATTATCTCCCATATGCATCTTTCTTTACTAATTTAGTAATAGAATCACCAATTATTAATTAGGCACATGATGTACCATGATATAAATCATGCTGCTCAGTCTCTATTATAACTAGGTAGCTCCTTTTGGGCTGCTAAGTGTAAGGTCACCAGTTGGAAACCATCAGCTAGCTGGTCCAAGTGAGGAAGATGCGGCTTTCTACTCCCGTAAAGATTGCCGCAGTTTCAGAAATGCACAGGGGCAGTTCTACTCTGCCCCGTAGGGTCACTATTTGACTAAATTCTAGTCCCAAAATATATAAACACAACTATGTGCAGGCTCCAGAAGTGCTCTTTCTTAACGGTGAAAATATTTGTTCTTCCCACTTCCCCCTTCATGCTAGCTGAGTAAAATAGAAGGTTTGTATCTGGAGCAGCCACTTTGAAAACTGAGTTGGAGCCCATGCTTTAGGATGGCTGAGAAACTCAATAGCATGAGATCGAGCTTCTTAAAACGGGGGCTCGATGCACAACCCCCTCTCAGGTATGACTTCCCTACTGTTGCTGCCCGTGTGAGGAAAAAGAAAGAAATGTCTGCTATCTTTAAGCTACTCTTAAATTTGAATTTCTGTAACCGGTTCTTCCTCTATATTACAAAGATAAAAAATATGTAATTCCATGTTCCCAACGCTATCAGAAAGTGGGTGAAATAAAAATTTATTATGGTGTAAAATTAACACGTAATGAAAGGTTCTTAAAATGGTAGCATCACAGGGCAGCAGCGTCCAGAGTACCTCGGAATCACCAGGCAGTGGTTTCTTTCCCTCCCCTTCTAGTTCTCTCAATTGTAAATCCTTTGATCCATGAAAATTCCTGTGCCACAGCCTCTCTTCAGGCA
>NW_022111369.1:56466336-56467671 GCF_000313985.2 Echinops telfairi
TCCATCCCTCAGGGAGGAGGTTATATGTAGATCCTTGTAATCAGTTCCCCCTTTCTACCCCACCTTCCCTCTACCCTCCCGGTATTGCCATTCTCACCACTGAAAGGATCATCCGCCCTGGACTCCCTGTGTTTCCAGTTCCTATCGTTGTGAATGATGTTGCTACCAATTGCTCTTGGAGTCCCCCCAGAATATAGTATTGAGCCCACAGCCCAGCGACTCATTCCCTCAAGATATTATGTCAAAGGCAGGCTCATTACCCCTTTCCCTCAAGGGGATTCTTTTAAACATTTTATTGTGATCTGTAGGAAAATTCACTGAGGAAATTGGTTGGTCATTCCATCATTCACGGAGTGTGTGTTTGACCATTGACTGTAGCCTCATAAATGAGCCTTGGTGGCATAGTGGTTACTGGTTGGGCAGCCGTTCAAAGCTACCAGTCCCTCCATTGGAGAAAGAGAAGGCTTTCTACTCCTGTAGGAGTTATGGTCTCAGAAGCTCACAGGGTTAACTCTACCCTGGCCTATTGAGTCAGCATCAACTCGATGGCAGTGAGTGGAGTTCTCAGAGCGTCACAGCACTCTTCCCGCTGCTTCCCTGTGCTTTGTTACCGCTTGTCTTCTTTCCTTTCTATCCCTGCTTTCTGAGCCTGATCCCTGCTGCCCTTCTTTCTCACCCCCTTGACTATTTATCTCACCTATTATTATGTACCGTATCGGCCTATTGTTTGGCTGAAAGTGGAGGCATCAGGGGGAGTTCTGTTTCAGGCTTGAAGGGTGACTGACTAAGGCCACAGACTCAGGGATTCAATCGATCTCTATCAGAGCAGTGAGCCTAACCTTTCGTGACATTGAGTGTTGTTTTCCATTTTCTCCCACAGTATCCAGAATCCTGTATCATGGTCCCCTTGAGAGTGGTCAGCAGTGGAAGCCTGGTACTATCTAGTTTTTATCTCGGGTCATGCAGACTGAAGTGTGCATAGCTCATTACTCCTTTGGACTAATCGTTTCCAAATGTCTTCGAGTTTCTTCCCCCTTCTTTCCTCTGGTTGCTTGCAAGCTTTTCCAACTGCATCACTACTTTCCAAACAAGGATGTAGATCATTGTCTTTGTGGGCTCTGTTATCTTGCAAAGTGATGAGAAAGACTTCTTTTCTCTGTCAAGAGTGAGAAGATAAAAATTGATAATTAATGCCTGCATTTTAATTTTAAATCGTGCAATCTTTGACTTCCACCTTCTTCTCATCTTTTTCCTGCTGCAGCCACATGGGAACAGTGCTTGTTGTTGTTAAGTGCCGTCAAGTCGGTTCTGACTCAACGGCAGCCCTATCCATGC
>NW_022111369.1:56469085-56472516 GCF_000313985.2 Echinops telfairi
GTGAGATGAGACATCTGCTTCTGAAAACAGGTCAGGGGATGACTGTGAAACAGACCATCAATTGTTCAGATGTAAGTTCAGGTTGAAGGTGAAGAAAATGAAAACAAATCCATGAGATCCAAAAATGTGACCTTGAGCCTATCCCACCTGAATTTGGAAAACATCTCAGAACACACTAAACACTAATGACAGAAGACCTGATGAGCCGTGGGATCACACCAAGAACAGCATACAAGAAAGAACAAGGTCATTAAAAAGACAGGAAGGAAAGAAAGGATCAAAAATAGATGTCAGAAGAGACTGAGACGTGCTCTTAATCATAGAGTAGCTCAGGTACATGGTAGAAAGGCTGAAGGCAAATAGCTGAACAAAAATTTCCAAGGGCAGCTGGAGAAGACAAAGGCTAATATTATAATGAAATGTGCAAAGCCTAGCATTAGAAAACCGAAAAGGAAGAACACTCTCAGCTTATCTTGACGTGAACTAAGTAAAGAAAAAACTCAAGCCTTGATTTGCAATGTTGAAAGCTTCTTTGGGCAAAATATTGAATGAAACATCAAAAGAAGATGGGAAGAAGAGAGAGTGACCGCTAAAAAGAATGAGTAGATATCCATCCATTTCCCTAGGCAGCATGTGATCTCAAATCAATGGGAATAGTACTTAATTGACCATAAATACAAAATGTATCCAGGCTGTAGCTTGGGCCAAAGCTGAAGCTAAATCATGCGTCCTTGATGCAAATTACAAAAGGACATGCTTTCCTTTGCCTGCCGCTTCTTGATCCTGTCCCAGAGTACATGGCTTGGCAATTAGAGTTAAGGTCCCGCTTTCCAGGGGACCTTGCAGGACACAAACCATCCAACAACCCACGAAGCTGTGGTTATGCCTTCAAATCAAGTTGGCTTCTTTCAAACTTCGCTGAAGGTAAAATTGAGGAATTTTCAACCCTCAAATGGACTGCACGCGCACACACGCACACACACACACACACACACTTTAGTGGCATAATTAGAAGGAACGTTAAAGAAATAAATTCCTTATTACAAGTAGTAGCAGCTTTAATTTTCCCTTTTAACGTTTGCAAGTGCAGTTAACTCAGTCACAGGAGTGGGAGCTTCCCTGAGTCTTCCTAGTATTGCGAGGCCCTGTTTTCAAGAGAATCAGGAAGGACACAGCTGGATAATCATGACATTTCAAGGCCCTGTTTTCAAGAGAATCAGGAAGGACACAGCTGGATAATCATGACATTCCTATGCTTCGGTTCTTCCTCCTATCCATTTTATGGATACATTCTAAATGGTTTCATCTTAAGGTATCAGCTTCTGGGATTCATCTAGCCTCTAGAAAGTCGGAGTCCATGAGAATTTGAAGTTCCTTATGCACGTTCCCCCTTTAACCAGGATCCTTCTCAACACTCTTCAGCGATAGCTGGGGACCGCTCCAGACTCCGGGCTTCATGGCAAATGAGGGGCTGTTCATACAGGCAAGTAGCCGCACATTCCAAGCCTCTTCTTATTGGCGTTCCTTCTTTCTCTGTGTCTCTAGATGAATGGAGACCAATTGTTATACTGCTGTGGGTGGCTGCTCTTAAGAACCCAGCTATATGATACTAGATCTATTAAAAAAATAATAGTAACACATTTAGGACATCTCAGTTAATTGACATGGTAACATATGTGATCATTTAATTATTTTCTTCCCAAACCATTTTATGGGGAAATAATACAGATATCACATCATTCCATAGTTCAATCTTGTCAAGCAGTATTGTACAATTGCCACCACAATGAATTTCAAAACATTCTCTTCTTGAAATCCTTGGTATCATCTCCCCTTAGGTTTTATTCTTGGGGGGGAGGTCTAGGATTCTCCCCATGATGGGATTGACCTGTGAAGCAGCCAAGTAGTTGTGGTGAGAATAGACCTTAATCTAGTTACAAGCCGTGATAAGATTGAGGGAGATTTCATTCAAGCTGTGACCTACTTAATATAAATTGACAGTGTGTAGGTGGACATTAGCTGCCTTTTGTTGTCTTTGAATCCTGCATCTGTCGGTAAGGACCCCAGGCTTAGTACAGTAAAAAAATCAACCAAACCTATTGCCTTAGAGTCAAAGTTGACTCATAGGCACATCAAAGAAGACAAAGGCCCTTGTCAAGATGGATGGGTACAGTGGTTGCAGCAATAGACATAAGAGCAATTGCGGGATGGTGCAGGATTGAGCAGTGCTTCATTCTGTGGTCCATCGGGTCACTATAAGTCAGAACTGACCTGCTGGTAGTTAACAACAACAAGCTGGGTCATCCACTTCCTGTTATCGGGCTTGCTCATCCCCAGGACCATCCCCAGATTGCTGACCTTGGCAACTCAGCACCCACCAGCCTGTGGTCTGCTTGCATCAACTCGTTGCTTTCTGTTCCTCAGCACCCAGAACTAGAGGAGTCAGAGCAAATTCCAGCTTCCATCTGACCTATGGATTTAACAAGACGGAACTTTCCCACGTCTGTGAGCCATTCCTAGGATCAATCTCATTCTATAAACATACAAGTGTCACTGGCTTTGCGTCTCTCGAGAACCCAGCCTCACGCGTTACTTATTTTTAATTGAGTGGTGATTTACTTAGGAGTAAGGTTAATTAGAATATAGTCTAAGTGGATATCATGTCTATGAAACTTCTGACAGGCTCCAGTTAGAACGTCCCCTGGTTTGAATTCTGAATTCTTTGTCTAAGAAACACAGGTGAGGTAGAGGACCCAATCAAAACATTACTTTTATTGTTGATGTATTTGATAGAATAGAATGTGCTTGACGCTATAGGTAATTGGCCTCCTAATGCTATATTTTAAAATCAGCCAGCTTTCTCCACCCTTCAAGGAGTAAGGGCTAAGGGTTTGGCTAGCATAAAGACTGGCAGTTCAAACCCATGCAACAGCCCTGTGGGAGAAAGATAGGGTGACCCTTTCCCATGAAATGGGACAGCCAAGAAGCCCTCTGGAATAGCTCTACTCTGTCATACAGGCTCTCCAGGAGTCAGCAGTGCTTTCATCCCCATCCCATTACAGCCAGCCCTGGACACCTGCCAGCATCCTCTTGAGGGCATTGCTCCATTCACATTTGGCCAAGAGCAGAGCAGAGCTCACACTGTCTGGAAGTGGGCTGACTTCTAAAAGAAACGGCAGAGAAAGAGGCAGGGATCTGCATGCTGTTTATGTTCTTCCCGAAACTCATCCATCAATTCCGTTTATTTCTTCCGTATAAGCTGGTGAACAGAAAGGGGGCAGAGAGAAGCCAGGACTCTTTCAGAATGGAGCTCTTTTTCACCCGGGAGGAAATAACAGCAAAGCTACCAGCATCCCTTCTTGATCACTATTTACTCTGCCACACAATAATGGCTGGTGGCATTTTTAACAGAGGACATCGTTTTCTCAGGT
>NW_022111369.1:56473422-56475122 GCF_000313985.2 Echinops telfairi
GCATATGTGCTTGACACAATGGATGTATGTATGGATTGTGATGAGAATTGTACGAGGCCCAAATAAAATAATTCAAAAAATAAAACAATAAAAAAAGAAGGGAAAAAAAAGAATCGTCCCTTCTTCATTGCTTCGAGTATTAAATGAGGTGGTGCTGGTGGGTCAGCCTTGGACTGCTAACCACATAGTCAGTGGTTGAAACCCACCAGCTGTGCCATGAAAGAAAGTGGAGGATGTCGTTCCCATCAAGATTGACAGCCCCTGCAAACACTGTACAGCTCGCCCTGATCGGAAGGGACTCCACGACAGCAGGTGAGCCCATCATTCTTCCTGAGAGCAGTGTCTAACAAATCATGTTATTATGCTTCATCAACAGGGTTGTTTTAGAAGTTCAGGTTTAGATAACATGCTCAGAAATAAGTAAGTAAATCAATACATGAATATGAATGAGATTTTCTGCTAGACAATATGATCCACATGCCGATCTGCAGAGCTGTGTCAAGGGTGCAGAGAAGTTGAGAACTTAGGTGGATGTTGAACTCGACAGCCATGTAAAACATCATTGGAGGAATGAGAAATAAGAGGACTGCAGAGGGAGAACCATGTGATGTCCAGAATTCCTTTTGTGAGAGTACTGAATTTGAATGGGAGGGCTACATTAATAAGGCAGTTGGGTCAAGGGAGTGAGAGAACCTCAAATGACAATGTCGTTTATGTGTCAAGGATTAGCTGTAACTTGTAATGACCTCATAAACTGCAAGATTGGAGCACTGTGATCCGTAGGGTTTCCATGGGCTGATTTTTGGAGGTAGATAACCGGGTACTTCTGTCTAAGCAGCCGTAATCTGGAAGGTCTGCTGGAATCTGTTCACCCTCATAGCAATATCCACGGCTCCACTGGAGGAGGAGCAGTGATTCTATGGAGGCACATCCAGGGCAGCCAGGATAACTAGTGCCTCAAGCAAGCTTCATGATGAACCCACTCTGTCTCCGAAATTTCAGGATGACGATTTCGATGACAGAGGTTTCCCAGCAGAAACACGTTCTTCCCTCTTGTCCGGCTGCTTCAGTCGGCGATTGTTCATACCAGTTGATGTGCAAGCGTGGTGGGCAACCATACCTCCATGTCCCTGCTATGGCTCTGGATGTCTGCTGTGCTCAAGGACTGACAACGTGCCAGAACTTGTTAATAGAGATTTCTCAGTGCTCCCCTACCCCCGCCCCACCCTCTTGCTCCTGCCCATTAAGTGACAACCATGCCACATGCCATATCTGCCCTACTTTGGAAACTATTGCACTTCTAAGGGCTATGACTGATTGACTAGGAATCAAACCCAGGCCAGTTCTCTTGCATGGATGGGGAGAATTCCACTACTGAACTACACTTACTTCCAAAGTGAGGATAAAACCAGTTACCATGATGGCCTCTTTTGTTCCTGAGATAGATAAGGTTTATTGTGCCAACCTGGCCGATAAACACATGTTGGGTTAATTGAAGGGTGGAGAAATAAATGGCTTGGTGAACCTCATCTTTCAAGTTCTTGGATATCTTGCTTTCTGATGGTCCGGCCAGGGTGCAGCTGCCTTAGCCAGTTCCCTGCTTCAGCTGGCAAGGCTGACTTACTGCAAGACATTCCTGAGGAGAAGCCGCATGGACCTACCCTGATGCAGCCCTGGGTGCTGGAGCAGCCGTGTGGAGA
>NW_022111369.1:56475230-56477948 GCF_000313985.2 Echinops telfairi
TTACATGCTCACTGATTTGGCTTTCCTCCTGCAGTCGGCATCATTGTGTGTTTTGTGAGATTGAGGAGGACTTTGTAGATTGGTGTTTGACATATGAGCTAATATTAGACTTTTTGGCTTGGACAGCACTGGGTTGGGATGCTTTCTTAATGTCCCCTAACCTTTATATAAAACTCTTTCTTATACATATGAGTTTCTGTGGATTTGGTTCCCTAGTTTACCCAGAGAGACATAGTTACAGAGTAGAAAACACATTTGTAGGCAAGCGCTTACCTATTTGAGCCACCTAGGGACTCCTTGAGTAATGATAAACAAACAAACAAAAACCCCACAGCTATGGAGTTGATGCTGACTCATAGCCAACCTGTAGGACAGAGTCTAGCTGCCAAGGAGTGGCCTTGTCTGGTGATAATGCCATGCACCATGGGGTTAGAGATTAAGATTGTTCTATGGTGTTGCTGAGACTTTAAATCCTTACAGGAACAGACAGCCATATCTTTTTATCTACAGGGCGGCTCTTGGGGTTGAGCTTCCTGGCACTTAATCCTCTGCACCACCAGGTCCCCTTTAAGTAATGATAGATGGTTGCTAAGTCACTTCCTTGCCCAAATGACTTTGCTTTGTCTATAGAGGAATTCCGTTTTGCTGAG
Source organism: Echinops telfairi (assembly GCF_000313985.2). Lineage (NCBI taxonomy): Eukaryota > Metazoa > Chordata > Mammalia > Afrosoricida > Tenrecidae > Echinops > Echinops telfairi. The sequence continues at coordinate 56,475,881 of NW_022111369.1, forward strand.
CCAGCTGCAGCACTGTTGAAAAGGCTCAGATGCCCTGCTTCCGATCTTTCTCCACTTCTTTCTCCTGAGGCACCGCACAGCGTCAGCCATCCTTGGAAAAGAATATCAAACAAGGTTTGCTCAGTAGGGGATGCTGGCATTAGTTCACCTGGTGAACAAGGAGACTACAAGAAGTTTTCGGATAAATTCCATTATCTCTCTATTTTCCACATACTCTGTTTCCCCAAAAATAAGACAGTGTCTTATATTAATTTTTGCTCCCAAAGATGAACTAGGTCTTATTTTCAGGGGATGTCTTATTTTTCCATGAAGAAGAATACAGTACACATTTATTGTTTATTGTTTTATTAAAAGAGACCTCACATTTCCTGTCTTCTCTGGCTGCGCTGCAGCCAACAGTGAGCTGCACGGCAGTGCACACTGTTATGGTCCAGAGTCCAGAGTTACGGTAGCGTTGGGAGGGCTTTATTTTGGGGGAGGTCTTATTTTTGGGGGGATGCCTTATATTTCAGCGAGAGGCAATATTGTAAGTGGGTCTTATTTTGGGGGGATTCCTTACTTTCAGGAAAACGGTACTTTTGGAAGCCCCCTCATATAGGTCTAAAACCATAGATTATTAAAGTGTGAACATTTATCGATTGTATCAATTTAGGGGAACCCAGGGAATTTAATATAGAAAATGGTGAACTAGGTATAAAGTCATGAACTAGGTAACTGAAATGGTCAAAAGACGATTCTAAGGTATTAAGGATGTATGGTATTGAAAGAATTCCAAACAGCACTGAAAATGCTTGCAAAAAGCAAAGTTCCAGGAAGTGATGGAACACGGATGGAAATGTTTTAACAAACAGATGCAAGACTGGGAGTGATCATTTGTCTCTGCCAAGAAATTTAAAAGACGGCTACCTGGCCCACTGACTAGAAGAGGTCTATATTCATTTCCATTCCAAAGCAGAGTGTCCAACAGAATGCAGAAAGTATCTGATGTCATCAAGAATATCCCATGTGTCTACAGTTGGGCTGAAGGTAAGTCAAAGAACAGTGGCAGCAACAGTTGCAGGACGCGGAGCAGCCAGAAATCCAAGCTGGAGTCAGAAGCGGACATAGAATGAAAGGTACCATTGCTGGCTACAAACTGAGAATACCGGAAATATGTTTACTGGTGTTTCATTGACTATGGTCAGCAGTTCAAAACTATATGTTGCTCAGCAGGAGAGGGCTTTCTATTCCCTTAAATAATTACCATCTTTGAAACTCACAGGGGTAGGCTCTAGCAAGTTCTATACGGCCTCTAAGAGTCTACTTTGACTCCACGGCAGTGAGTTGTTTGGTTTGGTGAAGAAGTAGAAACAGGAAGTCCATGGGGGAAAAACAAATTCCTTTTTCCTCCTCCAGTCTTCTGGGTTCTCTTTAGTGCCTCTGCTGGCAGCACCTAAAAGGGGCCAAGCTGTAGAGGCCCGGCTTCCGCAGCACGCAGCAGGCAATGAAGAAGGAATGGTGGGGCGGCGGGGAAGGAGGGTAAGATTGTTACTTGAACAACTGGAGCAGAAATATTGTGACACACAGAACAAATAACATAGTTCATTGTGGTTACCAAGCCCTATGCAAATGCTTTCATGTCTACTCTATGTCACTCTCTGTCTACTCTCTATTGCTGCTGTTTTCAGGTGCCATGTAGACACTGAACAACAAAGAAACACCACCTGACCCTGCACCGTCTTCACAATTGTTGAATGCTTGAGCCCATTGGGGCAGTCACTGTGTCACGCCAGCTTGTCAAGAGGCCTCCTAGTTTTCACCGTACCTCTGTTTCACCAAGCATGGTGTCAGCAGTGGTTCTTTAGTCAAATTCTCACCTTTCACGTGAGAGACGCCGATTAGATGCTGGCTAGTGTATCTCTTACGTGACCAGTACCTGTCAATGGAGGTTTGTGTGCAGACCGACAAACAGGTTTTAGCAGAGCTTCCAGATTAAGATGGACTAGTGAGAAAGACAGTGTTATCTACTTTGGAGCGAGACATGATGGAGTCCCTATGAATCACCAGGGTTCAATCCACAACTGGCCTG
>NW_022111369.1:56478578-56480312 GCF_000313985.2 Echinops telfairi
CAACATGTATCAGATCAAGCCCAACAGGAGGATCAATTGGCAAGGTTTAAACTATTCAAGTCAGGTTTATGGCTTTAAACCTATAGTCATCTATAAGTCTACAGTCATCTTCCCAGTACTCTTTGTTTGGTAAACAGTTTATTCCCATTCCCATATTACAGTTAGGGGGAAATCGCCAGAGGCTTGTTTCCTGTGTGGATCACACAGAAGTATCTTGGGCTCTCACTGTCATCCACAGCTCTCTGCAAACGGGAATCTCACAGTTTAGGCTCTGATACTTTTCCTTCCTTCCATCTTGGATTATATGATTTACGATCTTTGGGTCATGGATGTTTCGCGTGCTTCTTCCGTGTGGACTTAATTGACATCTCACTTAAATGGCTGCTTGTATGAAAACAAGCCTTTAAGACCCCACAGCCATTCTATCTGATAGCCTGGAATCATCTCATTTCTTTACCACATTTCGCTATAGCACCCAGATCTTCTGTGCTCCCTCCATGAGGATGAGTATCAAGCAGGGACATGATGTAAGAGCTAATTGTTCTTAAATTGGAGCAAGGATTAAGTGGAAGCCTCAAATCCATTCCTGGATTTATGTTGTTTTTTTAAAAAAACCTGCTGTTAGCTCCCCTTAGAGACCTCCTTGTTAATTTATGGTAGAGAGTCTTATCGATCATCTTCCTGGAGCATAAATATCTTCCATTGAAATTGCCATTGATTAGATCCTGGTATTAATTTTTTAAACACTGTTGAGGGAGGGATATTGGACCAGTGTAGGCTAACTACATATCACAATAATTGAATTATTTACTTGTACAGAATAAATTCTTATGTGGCTGGATGCTATTTGTACAAACAATGGAAGTTGGTTGTCAGACAAAATTTACAATAATATTCACTGATAATGTCAATTATAGGTCTGCCAGAATAATATATATCTTACAACAGAAAGTAGAGCATTGATGTACTAAGTTAATGTTTCTCCACTTACCGACAACTCAATACTCTTGGTATAGCTGTCTTCTGCTTCTTCAAACACCATGAATTTTCAGTCTTAAGTCCTCAGGTTATAGGTGTCTTTGAGGTAGATTCCAGGTCACCTAATGGAGTTTCCACATCAGAGCCCTCTGGTGTGGCCATTGGAGCACGTTGTGGCCGTTGGAGCATCCCTGGAGATCCAGGATTCAATGCCTCAGGGTTCTTTGGCACTTGGCCTTGGCCGGCCAATGTGACTCATTAGATGCATATTACCAGGATATTCCTCCCTGAGGGTCCTTAAATGTATTGTTAGTCCTCTCCCCACCCACACCTTGACTTGCAGGTGGGTTCCCCACCCCCTTTTTAACTTGTATTCTCTCTTATTGTATATGAATTATTTTCCTTTTAATCTCAATACTATTGTTCAAATACTGGCTCATGCCCCTCCTTTTAGGACAAGGTCTTCTATTGTCCATGCTCACCATAGTTTTTCTCTGTAATACATACAACTGCTTGCATTCATTTGGACATTTTGTTGAATATTGTTTTGCATTGTGACAGACTTAAGTTTTTCATAAATATATGTCTTATCTTCCCAAATTGATTATAAACTTCCAATCAGGGTCTTTGGAATAGAAATCACATTCATCTCTCTCATATTTTAGTACCAACCCATTTCTGCACATGTAACTAAATGAATAATTGAGAACTCGTTGTACTCATCCCTAACCATATGTGCACCACACTCAGAAACAG
>NW_022111369.1:56481042-56481755 GCF_000313985.2 Echinops telfairi
TCGCCTGCTCTTCTGTTACTAATCTGGGCATCTGTTGAGTGGCTGGACCAGGTGGCCATTTTAAGGTCTAGCTAAAAGTGGCTGAGGGATTTTTCTTGGATTTCAAACATGGTTGTAGGTATGTTGCAGATTCTTGCAACTTTGGGTTGTGCCTAGTACCAAGAAATCCACAGAGATTCACACCTTCAGATGAAAGAACTACAATAAAACAATAAGGTCATCTCTCACCATCTTTGCATCCTAATGGAATTGATGGAGAGGCTCCAGGAATGGCAACTAGAGAGAAGTTGGAAGCTAGCTGGTGTAGGTGGTTTGCCACCAGCTGGAATCTCCACATTGGTGGTTTGAATTCATTGAGCATCAGAAAGTTTTGGAGGTCTGCTTCTGTAAACATTACAGCCAAGAAAGGCCAACATAGTACTTAAACTATTCGTGATAAATGTGAACACACTTATCACCATGAGTTGGGGGATAACTTAATGGCAGCTAACAATAGCAATAGGAGGCTGACTTGTTAACCAGTGAGTTTACTAGGAAGCTGGGTGGTCTCTTCTTGCTAGGAAAGTGCTTTCCTTAGCAGGTCCAATTAAAAATAGCCTGGTTAGAGAGTATCCTAGTGGGAGGCCAAGTTGCTCTGAGAGTGTTTCCAGTTTTAGGAGGTTTATTGGTTGGAAGAATGACTGGCTGGTGTGAACAGTTAACATGCTTAAGGA
>NW_022111369.1:56482123-56483053 GCF_000313985.2 Echinops telfairi
GTAGGAACTGTTATTACCATTTTGCATAAGAAGCAAGTGAGATACATCGAGGTAAAATGGCTTTCCCCAAGTCACATAGCTAATACGTGTCAGAGGTAGGATTTGAACCTAGGCATCTATCTAAAGTCAGTGCATGATTTTGCTGTACCACTGATTTCCCTGTGAATGAAAGGTGGGAGAATCCAAGACTGCAAAGATGTGATGGGTATTTTCTCCCACTGCAAGGTTGTCTCTAATGTGGAGAGTTCCATCTGATGTGGTCATTTCCCTACTAGTTCGAAACACTGACCAAGGGTCAAGCTAAACCAGGAGCTTCCTGAGGGTCCAATTCATAAAGGAATTATACTAAAACCTCATGGATGTGAGTTAGACTGGACTTTGTGTGTGTGATTCCTTAACCCATATTATGCCCCTGTACTATCCTTCTTGCAATACATTTCTTGAATCATGTATGAAGGAATTATTGAAATAAGATTTTGATACTGCATATTTCAATATTTAGAGATCATTCCTATTATTTGATTGCTTTTTTTTTTTTGGCTCTTTGGTATAGTCTTTAGAGTCAATTGTATGTACCACATGAACTTTCCCCCCTAACTCTGTGTTTTAATAAAGGGAGGATGGAGTCCCTGGATGATGCTAACATAGTTGGATGCTAACTAAAAAGTTGGTGGTTTGAGTCCATTCAGAGTTACCATGGAAGAAAGGCATGCTCATCTGATTTCAGAAAAGTCTGTCATTGAAAACCTTATAGAGCATGGGCCTCTCTGATGCTGGGGGTTTCTGTGCATCAAAATCAACTTGGCAGCAACTAGTTAGCTAACATTGAAATGGAATGGCTCTGGGAGTTCTCTTTCTTTTGTTGGGCATCTTCTGATGATAGATCTTTCAAATGGCTGAGTTTTTAAGAGACAAAGCCAAAGGTGGCAT
>NW_022111369.1:56484608-56486364 GCF_000313985.2 Echinops telfairi
TGCCTAGAATCCTCCAGAGTTTTAAAATAACAGATATTCTCTATCCACTTTGTGTACCATGCTTATAATTTCCTTATTGCAATATATGGTATTTACTAAGATAGAATATTTGATATTGCGCATTGAATATTCTGTTTATTTTTGTGTGAATTGAATATTCTATATCATTTTCATATTTACTGTAATCAGGGAATTTACAGAGTGTTAATTATCTATGACCCTGCTACTCTTTCAGAATCATCAACAGTTATATGAGAAGCCCTGGTGTCTTAGTGGTTATACATGATAAGTTCTTTGATCTGCAAACTTTGGTAGTTTAAAATCACCAGCTGTTCTGTGGGAGAAAGGCTGTGGGCCTTCTACTGTGGGAGAAAGTTCGGTGGAATTTCTATTCCTGTAAATATTTATAGTGTTAGAAACTCACAGGAGCAGTTCTACTCTGTACTATAGTATCACTATGAATCAGTATCAAATCCAGAGCAGTGAGTTGTTGAGTTTACCATTATGTTTTGAGGTACATATTCTACTGTGTACGACCAATTCTGAAAGATGTTGAAGAGTGGGCAAGTCACCATAAACAAAGCAGTAGGTCACTATGCTCAGGAAGTTATCTGGAGGCCTTAAAGAAAATACATAGAAATAAACAAATATGGTAGGAGCTATACGATTAACTTATTGTCATGTAAACACTGGAAGCAAGGTGATCAAAGATGATTCAATGAAATGAATGGATGAAATGAGATGAAATGGAACTATATGGATATGAAGAAGAGGGATAGGAAGAATACAGAGGCAAAATAAACTTTGAAATGGATAAATATATAAATGTATTGATTAGGTTGTGAGCACCTTATTTTTTGTTGAGGGACTTTTAAAAGCCTCCATAGTAGGAAATAAGGCATTTGTGGATCATGTGGTAGAGTTCTTACCTTCCATGGAGAAGACCTGGACTGGGTTTCATTTCTGTCCAGTGCACCTCATCACATCACTTGTCTATCAGCGTAGGCTTGTATGTTGCTATGACACTGAACAGGTTGCAGTGGAGCCTCCTGCCTAAGACTGCCTAAGATGAAAGGCCTGGTGTTCTACACCAGAAAGATCAGCCAGTGAAAACCCTGTAGGTCAAACAATCCAATCATATTGTATACAAAGTCTCCATTATTCAGAGGCTATCACTGAGCAACTAAAACAACAGGAGAAGCACAATTAGTTCCAAAGGCATCAGGGTAGGATTAAATGGCTTGATCACAGAAAGGACTGGCAGAGGAAAAGTCTGGCAAGTGATACCTGAAAGAGGCTTTAGAAGTGTTTAGGCTGGTGGCACGCTATGATACTCACCTTCCAACACGATCACTGAAGACAAAATGTGTACATAAGCATATATGGTGGAAAAAGCTGATGGTGCCTGACTATTAAAGGATATTGTGCCTGGGGTCCTAAAGGATTTAAGTTAAACAAGTGACCATCTAGCAGTAAAGCAACAAAGCCCACATGAAAGAAGCACACCAGCCTGTGTGATCATGAAGTGTCGATGGGATCAAGTACCAGAAGGTCAAAACCAAACAATTATATCAATAGGAAGGACAGGGATCAGAGTGGAGACCCAAAGCCCATCTGTAGACAACTGGACATCGCTCGTGGAAGGATCACACAGAAAGGATGACTCAGCCAGGGCGCAGTATAGCACCAGTGAAACACGCACTATTCCTTTGGTTCTTTGTGTGTGTGTATGCTATTTAAAAAAATTAATGAATCA
>NW_022111369.1:56487815-56491519 GCF_000313985.2 Echinops telfairi
TAGGGAGAAAAGGGGGGAATTGATAGAAATGATGGATATATAACCCCACTACAGGGGGGCAAGTAGCAGAACCTTGGGTGAAGGGATAGAGTGGACTGTGTAAGGTATGAAAAAAAAAATTAGCAAGGATTCATGAAGGTGGGAGGGTGGGGGAGGGAGGGATAAAAGAGAAGCTGATAATAAGGGCTCAAGTAGAAAAACAACATTTTGATAATGATGGTGGCAGCATATGTAAAAGTTTGCTTGATATAAGTGATTTATGGATTATTATAATATCTGTAAGAGCCCCAATACAATGATTGAAAAAAAAGAAGCGTTTTGGCTTGGAGCTATGAAAACCTGCCCTAAAGTGGTGGAGATAGATTTAAGTTATATCAGAAATTGAAAGACATCTTCAACATATTAGCAATGGAGAAATAAGTTCAACAATTGGTAGATCTGGAGAGGAGAGTAGTCAAGGAGAATGATTTTATAGTAACTAAGGATAATAGAAGTGGAAAAGAAGTTTCAAGCACCTAAGTTGGCTCAGGCCTGCCTTCAAAGCTCCAGAGGAAATTGGTTCACAGAAGATCCTGCTGCCAGACCAGAACACTGGGAGGTAAGGTGAAGGAAACTGGGAGGTGGAGTCCTGAAATTATTATTCGGATATGAGGGTCTCTCCTGAACCCCCCTTTTTTGGTGATTTCCACTCACAAAGCGAACCAAGAATGCTCTAAATCTCTCCAGGTTCAGCGAGTGGGGCTCACAAGCTCCAGCTGAAAAGCTCCTCCCACCCTTTCTCTTTATTTTTTAAAATTTTCTCTTCTTCACTTTGTTTTTTTCTTTCTTTCTTTTTGTTCTTCTTTCACTTTGTCTTCTTTTCTCCTTTTCTTCGATCACTTTTCTCCTTCCTGCTACAGTCTCAGCAAATTAAGTTCTCCTTTTTTGTTGTTTTCTTTTCTTTCTTTACTGTTTTCACTTTTGTTTAGTCTGTGAATTTTATTTATGTGTGTGAGTGGGTGTTAGTTTGATTGGCATTATTACTCCACTCTTTGTTTTCTTCTTTCTCTATTTTTCTCCTCTTCTCCCTGTCTTTCTTCCACAAGCCACTAGCGGCCTCCAGGCCACTCCCCTCTGCCTAGGGCAACTCACTATGACTACGGTAATACCTCCTACCAACTATAGTGCTCTACACAAAGGAGGGTACGCCCACACGCCCTCCTCAGTAATACAGTTACAGAGGGAAACACCACAGGCCACCTGAGGAGCTCCAAGCACCGTGAGGCTTAGTTAGAGATCAGCCAGTGAAGCGATGCCCTTGTGGGTCCACAACAACCCAACCAGCATCACATGAGAGGACTATCCAACTCACATCCCAAATCATGGAATACTGGATGACTAGGGCAAGAGTGAAACCACAGGAAGATATAGCGATAACATGACCCCTCAGTACAGCTCCCAAAAGGTAGTTCGTAAAAGTACTCATTCGAGTCCCCCAAGAGTGCTCTTTGATACTGGGAGATGGCTCCAGGCTCATCCAAAACAACATGTAAACAGCAACCAGTCCCAACAGCCTCAACAAAAAAGCAGGAGAAACAGAACATAATGCTGGAAGAAGTCATGAACCTAACCATGTGCATAGAAAAAAAGACATTGACCTGCCACAGAAAGAAATGTTCAGAACCCTACTTGGAGTCATACAGGATGTGAGGGAAGCAATGTAGAAAAAGGATGAAATGATAGAGGAGATAAAGGCAACACACCAAAGGTAAATACAAGAGTTAAGGGATGAAATAACAAAAATCCAGTGACAAATTGACAGACTTGGCTAACAGACTTCAGGAGGCAGAGAGTCTCACCAGTGACCTAGAGGATAACCAAGCGGGCCTCAGTAAATGGGAAAAGCAGTCAAATGAGACCATCAGAGAAGCTGAAGAAAACTTGAGAGCCACGTCTGATGCTATGAACAGGAACAATATTAGAATAATTGGCCTACCTGAACAAGACACAACAAAGAAGTCAACAGCAAAAATAGTGAGGGAATTCTTAGAGGAAAACTTCCTCAGCTTAATAAAGGAAAATCAGGCAACCATTCAGGAGGCTGAAAGAACACCAGCCAGACTAGATCCCCCAAAGAATTCACCTAGACACATAATTTTCAAGCTATCCAATTATGAGGAAAAGGAGAAGATCATAAAAAGAGCTAGGGAAAAGCAAACAGATGTATGAAGGTACCCCAATAAGAGTATGTTCAGACCTATCCGTGGAAATGATGTAGAAGTGGAAGGAATGGAGCAACATATTCCAAAAATTGAAGGAAAACAACACAAACCCAAGAATACTTTTACCCTGCTAAATTATCTATTATGATAGATGGAGAAGTAAGAGTCTTCCAAGACAAGGATTACCTCAAAGAATACATAAAAAGAAACCCAGCCCTACAAAAGATCCTTGCGGATCCAGTATGGGCAGAATATCAACACTCACCAAGGGCAAATAAGAGACCATCACATAAAACAACTCCTCCCAAAAGGCGACAAAGAGAAAACAACCCCCAGGGTAGCATTGGCTCAATAATAGAAAGAGGGCAAACATAAACCACACACACAACACAAGCGGATAAGATAGGTATATAGGAAAACACCCAACACACAAGGTACACGATAACATCACAGAGTCCACAGATGGATGTAATAACACTGAATATAGATGGACTGAACTCAGGCATTAATGGCAGAAGCTAACAGACTGGCTAAGAAAACAACACATCGATCTCCTGCCTGCAAGAGACACATCTCAAGCTTGCAGACAAAAACAGGTTGAGAATAAAAGACTGGAGAAAAATATACCTAGCAAATGGCATTGCAAAAAAAGCATGGGTAGCGATCTTATTATATGACATAATTGACCTCAAGATATAGGCCATAACAAGAGACAAGGAAGGGCACTATATAATACTCAAACTAACAGTAGACAAAGAACCAGTAAGCATAATAAATATATATGTGTCCAATGAGAGACTTGCGAATTTTTTAAATAAAAAACTCCAAAAGATGAAAAAAGAAATCACAGGCTCAACAATTATAGTAGGTGACTTAGTACACCACTCTTTGAAAAAGATCACTGGGAAAGAAACTCAACAAGAAGGCTACAGATCTAAATAGCACAATTGGATGACTTGACTTGATAGATATTTTCAGAGCTTTCCACCCACATGCAAAAATTTCACATTCTTTTCAAGCCCACATGGCACATATTCGAAAATAGACCACATGCAGGGACACAAGTCAAACTTGAGTAAATTCAAGCACATAGAGTTTATACAGACGTCTCTCTCCGATCATTGTACCATAAGGCTGGAAATTAACAGAAGGACAGTGAAGAAAACAAGGGCAAACAATTGGAGGATGAACAATTCTCTATTGCAAAAGGAGTGGGTATTGACTCAGATAAGAGATGAAATCAGGACGTTTCTAGAAACCAATGAGTACGTAAAGATGACCTACCAAAACCTTTGGGATACAGCAAAGGCATTTATCAGAGGAAGGCTGATAGCAATAAATGCACACATGAAAAAAGAAGAGACTTGTAGATGATATGCTGGCACAAAACTTACACCAATTAGAGCAGAGTCAACAGAACAACCCTACTAATAGCAAGAGGGTAGATAAAATAAAAATCATAGCTGAGATACAGGAGAGGGAAAACAAGAAAACTATGAGAAA
>NW_022111369.1:56496299-56499905 GCF_000313985.2 Echinops telfairi
ACCCTCAAAGATAGCCCAATTAAAAAAACCAGAAAGCAACAAGTGTTGGAGGGGCTGTGATGAGTTAGGAACTCTCATCCACTGCTGATGGACCTGTAGGTATGTACAGCCACTATGGAAATCTATTTGATGATTTCTCAAACAGATGGAAATTGAGCTACCCTATGACCCAGCAATCCCCTTACTGGGCATATACCCAGAAGAGGCAAGAAACCAGCCATGGCCAGACATCTGTGCTCCAATGTTCATTGCAGCACAGTTCACAATTGCAAAGAGTTGGAAACAACCTAAATTTTGTTCAACAGATGAATGGATTAAAAACTGTGGTATATACATACAATGGGAGTACTATGCATCGCTAAAAAGCAGTGATGAACGCATGAAGCATATCACCACATGGGAAGAACTGGAGGAAATTATGCTAGCGAAGTAAGCCAAACACAAAAGGACAAGTAGAACATGAATCTGCTGAGGTAAGTTTATAAAAAGAAAGAAGAAAAGAAAAGAAGAATGCAAAAGGGTACAGGGAAAAAAGCTACTGTATGCAAACACTCCAGGGGTGAGGCCCAGGTAGTATGGTAGGGGCCAGATCAAATCCAGGGGTACATATGGTAGCCAACTAAAAAGTGGGGGCCAGGGAGGGGTGAGGAAAGGGAAAATAAATAAGAGAGATGTGTGGCAGGGGAATAGGGCACTGACCCACCCAAGGGGAGGGTATTGTTTGTGTCTCTACAGGGAAAGAGGGACCAGACTTAAATCCAGTGTTCCAGGATGCGAATGTAGCGTGTTGGCCTGGAGAGGGGAGCCAGTGCAGGGTCTGAGGACTTGGCCCCCATACCAGCTACGTGGACAACTGCCCCTCTGCCCAGAAGAATTTACTGTAGACGATGGCATTGAAACTGCAGCTAGTTTGACCCCATGACACCGAGGCAAAACACTATAGGTGTGGGGCAGGGCAACAGGGGGGTGGGGAGCAGAGAAGGGGGCGCCCGAGGGACTACAAAGGACAGACGTGAGCCAGAGGGTGGCACCCATCGGACTTGACTGGAGAACACGCCTAGAGTTCAAAATGCAGATCTTGATCTATTTACAGGTTTTTCTTTCTTTTTCAAATTAAAAAATATGTTCTTTTTCTAAAAATTAATTTATTATTTTCTGGGTCTTTGGTTTTCTTTTTCATTGTCATTGTTGTGTTCTCTTTTGTTGCTTTGTCTTCCTATGCCTTGTTTTGTGATGCATATTATTATTTCTGCAGATATATCTGGATAAGATAGGCCAGAAGAACAGTCTGGAGGAAAAAAAACCGGGACCGATGGTTCTGGGGGGACATGGGACAGGGAGAGGTGGGGGAAAGGAAGTGGTGTTGACCAACCCAGGGACAAGAGAGCAACAAATTAGTGGCAAGGAGCGTGTGAGAGGCCTGGTAGGGATTCAGCAAGGGCAATGTAACTGAGAGAAATTACTGAAACCCAAATGAAGGCTGAGCATGATAGTGGGACAAGAGGAAAGTAAAAGGAAATAGAGGAAAGAACTAGGTGACAAAGGGTATTTATAGAGGTCTAAATACAGGCATGTACATATGTAAATATATTTATATAGGATGGTGGTATAATAGATCTACCTGATATATTTATACGTTTAGTATTAAGGCAGCAGATGGGCATTGGACCTCCACTCAAGTACTTATGCAATGTGAAAACACTTTGTTCTATTAAATTGGCATTCCATGGTGCGCACATTCCTAACATGATTGCTAAAGACAAATGTGTGCATAAGCAAATGCAGTGAAGAAAGCTGATGGTGCCTGGGTATCAAAAGATAGTGTCTGGGGTCTTAAAGGCTTGCAGGTAAACAAGCAGCCATCTGGCTCAAAAGCATCAAAGCCCACATGGAAGAAGCACACCAGCCTGCATGACCACAAGGGGTAGAAGGGACCAGGTATCAGACATCAAAGAATAAAAAATCATATCAGTTGGTGCCCACCTTCCCTATATAATCACTGAAGACAAATGTGTGCATAAGCAAATGTGGTGAAGAATGCTCATGGTGCCTGGCTATCAAAAGATATAGCGTCTGGGTTCTAAAGGCTTGAAAATAAACAAGTGGCCATCTAGCTCAGAAGCAACAAGGCCCGCATGGAAGAATCATACCAACCTGTGTGACCACGAGGTGTCTAAGGGAACAGGTGTCAGGCATCAAAGAACGAAAAACCATATCATTGTAAATGAGGGTAAGCGCAGAGTGGAGACTCAAAGCCCATCCGTAGGTAACTGGACACCCCCTTACAGAAGGGTTGTGAAGAGGAGACGAGGCAGTCAGGGTGCAGTGTAGCAATGATAAAACATACAACTTTCCTCTAGTTCTTAAATGCTTCTTCCCCCCACTCTCATGATCCCAATTCTACCTTACAAATCTGGCTAGACCAGAAGTACACAGGTACAGATGGGAACTGGAAACACAGTGAATCCAGGACAGATGATCCCTTCAGAATCAGTGGTGAAAGTGGAGATACCTGGAGGGTGTAGAGGGTGGAGGGAAGGTGGGGTAGAAAGGGGGAGCTGATGATAAATATCTACATATAATCTCCTCCCTGGGGGATGGACAACAGAAAAGTGGGTGAAAGGAGACATCGGGTAGTGTAAGTTCTGTCAAAATAATAATAATTTATAAATTATCAAGGGTTCATGAGGGAGGGGGGAAATGAGGAGCTGATATCAAGGGTTCAAGTAGAAAGCAAACATTTTGAGAATGATGATGGCAACAAATGTACTTGACACAATGGATGGATGTATGATTGTAATAAGAATTGAATGAGCCCCCAATAAAGTGATTTTAAAAAATTGTAGCATGCTAAAATTCTTTAATATAAATTTGCTAAATCACTGGCTGGCTTAATAACAAATGAAAATTAAAAGAAAGAAACACTTTTTTTAAACCTATCAAAACAGCAATAATTAATGAGCCCAATACATTTAGTGTTCTAGAAAGCAAAATAATATATCTTTAACTATTAAATTTTAAAATACACTCTCCCTTTAAAAAAAGGTCAAGAATACTAACCTCAGAGCCATAAGACCACACAACTTGATATAGGATATTTATCATGAAGGAACTAAGAAAATTGAGAGGATAAAATAATTATGACAAATCTCTTCGAATGAGAGAGAAATATAAAACCTCAGCTTAAAAGCGCTCAGAGGGTGCCACACAGGATAGATTTTAAAAGTCATCTATTTAGAAACCAATTGTAGTAAAAATTAACTACACAAGTGATGCACATGCTATTTAGTTTTTGCACATCATGCAATCCTCTCGTGTGTTTGTATCCTATGGCTCTACGAGGATTAGGTATGTGTTCACATTATTGTGTATTGTGTGCACATATTATGTAGCCGGGCAGTGAAAAAGAGCAAGACCCTTGACAGGTTGGAGTGACAGTGGCAGCAACAAAGGCCTCAAATATGAAAACAGTTGTGAGGATGACACGCAAGCTGTGCTTTGATTGGTTGTATGTAGGGTCTCCATGAATTGGAACTGACTCAATGGCACCCAGTTACCTTGTATGTGAACAAGCATGGTGAGAGAGAGAGAGAAAGGGAGGGGGAG
>NW_022111369.1:56500005-56506478 GCF_000313985.2 Echinops telfairi
AAAAAGATGCTCAGCTGCAAGGAAAGAAAATCTGTTTTATATTAAACATCTCAACAACATCTGCTGTATATATAAAAAGAAAAGTTGATCTAGTAAATGGAAAGTAAGAAAGAGGAAAAAAGACACACAGGAAAATATAATATTTGGAATTATTAACCACCAGTTAAAAGATAAAGATTTAAATAATATTAAAAAATAATACATCAAAATCACCAGCACGTTGTTTAGACCAAATTTAGGAAAAACGATAGAGGAAGCTTGGAAATAAGTAAAATAAAAAGCATACAAAATCACACCAGCCAATTATAACTAAAAGAAGCTAGAGTCGCAATCTTAATATCTGACTCAAGATAGAACAAAGCAAAAAACATTATATGGGAAAAAGTGGTGATATATACACTGCAAAGAACATAGAGCAATGAGATATAAACAGTATGAATATGTAGTCTTTAGCATTATAACCTAAACATATCCAAAGCAACAATAAACACAATTATAGGGAAATAGACATATCATTTGTATGTTTCAGAAGATTGTAACATATTTCTTCTTAAATTTGATAAATTAGTAAAGAAAATACTATGTGGAAATATAAAAAGAAGTGAATAGTATAATAAATAAGCTAGAATTATCTTACATATAGATGTGCACATCTTTGCAAGCGTGTGTGTATATGCACATGCATGTATATCTACATAAAGAGCCCTGGTGGTGTGTGGTTATGAGTCGGGCTGCTAACTGCAAGGTGAACTATTCAAAACTACCAGCTGCTCTCTGGGATAAAGAAAAGGCTTTCTACTCCCCTAAAAAAAAAAAGAAAGAAAGGAAAAAAGAAGAATTATAGTCTTTGAAATCCAAAGGGGCAGTTCTACTCTGTCTTATAGTGCCACCATGAGTCAGCATTGACTTGATGGCAGTGAGTTTGGTTTTTTGATATATCTACATGTAAGATAATTTTAACTTATTTATTATATACTTACCTATACACACAACAGCAGACCAACTGAGAATATCACAGAAATCATGGACAGCATATTCTCTCACATGGAAAATTGACTCGATCATTCAGAGAGCTATAATAAATTCTGCAGCATCAGTACCATGCAGATTACATTTTCTGACAATCATCTATCTATGCTAACATTTGAAAAAAGAAAAGTGTACAATTTGCATAGCCTGAAATGTCAGATTTCATATCAATAAACTATATAAAACATAACATAAAAAATTATTAAATTTTAGGACTCAAACAACAATAAAAACTCCACATATCAAAAATTTAACCTAAAAACCAGACCAGAGTTATCAATTCCAATTGATGGTGGTCACCGGCAACCCCATGCATTTCAGTGTAGAAGGTCTTTAATAGCTGTACCCCATAAATTAGTCAGCACACAAGAGAGTTTGGAAATCAATAACTTAAACATTCAAGCTAGATGTTAAAAATGCAACAGAAGAAATCCAAAGTGATCGATCAAATGAAATGAGGAAGAAAGAATAAGCATAAAAGACAAATCAATAGAACTCAAACAATACAAAGATCAATGCAGTTTCTAGTAAGACTGAGAAAGAATTAAAACAAGAGAAAGAAATCAAGATGAAAACTGAAGGACAAAGTGAAAAAGGAAACTAGATATCACAGATTTTCAAATAAATATGAATATACATTGTAATGGAAATAATAATTCCATGAATTAGAATACACTTGAAAGTCTATAAGAAGTCAATAAATATTAGGAAAAATACAAAGTACCTAAGGTAGGAAAATTAAAAAGGTCAATAAAACCAAAGGATGTTAAAATAGCTCCTTGCATCCCTGGTGGCATAGTGGTTACATATTGGGCTGCTACCTAAAAGGTCGGCATTTCGAAATCACCAGCTGTGCACTGGCAAAAGATGGGGGTTTTACTCCCATTAAGAGTTTCAGTCTCAGAAACCCTTAGGGGCAATGCCACTCTGCCCCCATGGTTGTTAGGCGCCATCGAGTCGTTTCTGACCCATAGTGATCCCATGTACCACAGAAGCAAACGCTGCCTGCTCTTATGCCAGCCTCACAACTGTTTCTTGCTTATGCCCACTGCTGCAGCCTCTGTATCAATGCATCTTGTTGAGGCCCTTTACCCACCCCGCCACTGCACCTCCAGTTTACCCTGTATGATGTCCTTCTTTGCGGATCCTTTCCTACAGGATCACTGGGTCATATGACAGTGAGTTTTCTGCCCCCCAAATTTTGTAGCCCTGTCAGCGTCATAGGAAATATTTACTAAGTTTTAAGGAAAAATTAATGCTATGAACTTTTTTCCCATAAAAGAAGAATGCTCACTATTTATTGAAGGAGATTACTATAATCTTGGAATCAACATCAGATAGGAACAGTAAAAGAAATATATATATATTTCTTTTGGATATATATATATATATCCAATTTCACTTGTAAATGCATATCTCATTTATAGGCTGCTCTCAGGCATCAAAAGAAACCCACTCCGGCTACTTTAAGTCTACAAGTGCACTTTGTACGTGAATCAAAACGTGCATATGATTCTAATTTGTCTTACTTGAATGTGAGTACTGTTATTTGACTTTTTGTGTGCTTGTTTTAGGTGAAATCACCAGCTTCTGCAGACATTTCCTAAGGGGAACAGGCAGTAGTTCCAGCATGTTTTGCAACAGGTGTGGTTAGTTGTCAAGAGGGAAATTCTATTTCTAAAGATCAGGTTAGCCTTTTACTGCTGCAATAGACCCACCGAAAAACCAAACGGAAAGTCAAACCCACTGCTGTCGATTCCATTTTGACTCATGGCATCCCTGCAGGGCAGAGCAGGATTGCCTGTATGGGTATCTGATATAACAGATTTAAAAGGAAACCTTTATGGGCATGGAAAAGCTCGTATTTTCCCCCTACAGGAAATTCTGTGCTGAGGCCTTCTGATTTCGTCTCGAGAGCATTAGATCTAGATCTGCGTTTCTCCTTTTCTCAGGCTACGCTCAGCCTCAGCAGCCAATGAACCAGTCCTTGCGACTCTTAATCAGTGACTCCATTTGAAGACCGCATTGTTGAGAAATCATTTATTTCCATTGTAATAAGGCCTTCAGCAATACTACTTATGAAAATACATATTTTAAAAACCTCCAGATGCTATTACTATTAAATTAAGTACTATTCTTTCAAGAAACTCCGTTTTTATTTTATGGTGCATGGGTACTTGCAAGTTAAATTGTGTTTTATTATATTGAATTAATAAAAATGACTTTATTTGGGAAGGTTTTTATGTTTATAACAGCCTTAAAATCAAAATCTTTTCAAGTAACTTAAGTCAGATATTGCAGGATGTATTTCATTAAGGAAGGATAAAGGTGATTTCGAAAGTCAAGCTAGTTTTTGACAGAGATTCAGGACTAGCCTTGAGGCTTGGTGGCACTGTTGGGTAAGCGTTGGGACAGCAAACCACAAGGTTGGCAGTTCAAATCTAACAGCTGCTCTGTCTGAGAAAGATGAGGCTGGCTGCTAGTGTAAAGATTTAATAGTCTCTGAAACCCTATCTATATTCTGATTTAGAGTAATGCTGAGTAGGAATCTTCTTAATGGCAGTGGGTAGAAATGATGATAAAGAAAAACAACACAAAACACACATCCCGCTTGCCTAAAGATAAGTCGAAAGAGAAGAAGTTGGTTCTCCATTGTCTTTCAAACTACACGGACCAGTTTAAGTACATACAAATTATTTGGGATTATGAAGCCTTGTATTTGAATGAGACTAAAAAATAATAGAATGGCCAAGTTTGTGTTGATATAGCCCAAGGAAAATGCTTTCATAAATCCTCCCCCAGTTAGGGATTGGAGGACTCCGAGGAGGAGTGGAGAGGCAGCAGGTTAGGGATGGGGCTGCACCATCAGCAGTTCCAACCTACCAGCTGCTCCAGAGAAGAAACACAAGTCTGCCTGTCTGCTCCTGTAAAGACTTAAAGTCTCAGAAATGCTACCGAACAATTCAACTCTATCCTATAGGATCAGTACTGACTCTATGGCAGTGCATTCCGGTTTTAGCGCCTTTTCAGTTATTTAAAAGCTTCACGTGCTCCAAGGGAAGGTGGTTGTGATAAAGAATTGTTTCAGACGGGGACACATTTACATACTATTAAAGGGAAAGGTGCATGTCCTAACTTGAGTACTACCGATATGTTAAAGGAAATCGGAGTAGTAGCTAGGCGTACATGTGTTTATGGAACAATTATTCATTATTTGGATCAAGCTGATCCTTGGAATGCAATGGGGTCTGCACAGAAATGCACCAGTTGCATTCATGATATTAATAGAATAAAAAAAGAAAATAATATGATTGCCAACCTTGCTGCAATATAAGCATTAGAAAATGTAAATGTTTATTTGCTAAGGTGGTAAAACAATAAGCATTTGAAGGTGTTAAAAGGTGGAAGGAATAGGCTAACATAATGGGTTCCGGAAGTCTAGGACAAGCTTAGAGTTTTGCTAATGACTTGGCCCCCTTCATTTAATTCACTGTACCTTTATTGAAGTTGCTTTCCTATTCCCAGAAGTCCATTAAGGAAGGGAGCATAAATTCTGCTGAAACACAGAATGACTGAGCAGAAAATGGTCAGAGGAGAAGGTAGAGTTTAGCTGCCATCTTCCAGATTGCTTAGGGCAGAGTGAGGTCAAAACCAGGGAAACTCATTCAAGGATGACCATAAGTCAATTGCTTCAACAAGTCATAGGCCTTCTGTTCCCTGCTACGTTTACACATTCATTTTCTACCCCAATAACTACCCCAAACTCTCAGTCCTTACTTTTATAAACACAGAAGTTTTTGTAAAAGATACTATTGTTTCAGTAGGAAAATGATTCTATTATATACCACAGATTGGTGGATAGAAAACATGCATACCACAAAGGAGAGAAACCAAATTCACATATAAAATGGACTATTGATTTATTTTGTGAATCAAATATACCACTCTAAAACATTGCTCCCAAGATTTAAATGAGCAAGTTTTTCTTTGTCTCTAGAGCCCACATCTTTTCTTTGTTGTTGTTAGGTGCTATTGAGTCCAGGGCAACCCTGCGCACAAGGGAACCCAACACCGCATGGTCCCTCCCCATCCTCACAATTGTTCCTGTGCCCGAGTCTGTTGTTGCATCACTGTGCCCATCCATGTTGGTGAGGGCTTTCCTCTTTTTTGTGGCCCTTCCACCTTATCAAACATGATGTCCTTCTCCAGGGACTATCTCTCCTGACAGTGTGTCCAAAGTATGTAAGGCAAAGTCTTGCCATCCTTGCTTCTAAGGAGCACTCTGGCTATACTTCTTCCAAGACAGATTTGTTTGTCCTTCACAAACTCACATACCCCAGATATGTATGAGAGATGCCTAAATTAATAATGAGTGGTTCTTGTGATCTAATGAGAGCATCATGGTTAGGAGGACTAAAGACAAAATTTAGCAGTGGACAAGGTTTAACCAGTTTGCAATCCCTGCTTGCCTTATACATCTTTCTATGTAGCATAGAAAGATGCTATGTGGCTGAAAGAAACAGACAAGCCATTCATACATGAGATAGAAGACTATGTAAGCCATTCATACATGAGATAGAAGACTATGTAGCAAAACCAATCCCAAGTATATGCTTATACATAAAGAGAAATCTCTTGTGTTTAGAGTGTTCTATCATCATCTTTATCATCGCTAGCATCATCATCACAATGTGTTTTTTTTATATTTCTCTTGCTTTTTAGTTTACAGAGTATTTATAGCCTTCAACCTATTGTCTCCCACAGAAACTATTGATGACAAATAACAACAGTAATATCTGTATTTACATATGTGGCGATTCAGTTTCAGAGTGACTGATTGGCTTTCTATAGTCTCATAAGTTTTAAGTGGTAGAACAAATACTTGGAGTCCTTGTCCTGGGAAGATGCAGTAGACATTCTTGGGATTAATGTGTCTTTTACTTATTGTAAAGTCCCTCTGTTTCTAAAGCAAACATGTTTTATAAATTGTCTTCGATCTTTGGTCAACATGACCAATGAGTTCTGTCCCTGGAATGGGGGGACTTGGGACAAAGAGCAGAGGGCAGAAACTGTAATGGGAAAGATAATTTGTAGCACATGTGAAATGAGACAATCTATGGACTTGATAGAAACTGGTCCTCCACAGGAATAGTGAGAATGAAAGATAAATTTAATAGAAGGCTGAGACAAGAGAGAGAATAAGAAATTCTATGGCATTAAATCACAGTTCAGGGTCAGTTGACCCTCCTTTCCTTCCTATGGTTTAACTGGTTAACTCTTCCTTGGATTTTACTTAAAAGACGGTCTTCCAATAAATTGCCTTTGTGTTTAAGCATTAGATATAGGAAATTTCTATTTGACATATACTGACTTAATATGGCTTTTCACTTTTGGGGGTTGAGCAAGTGTTTTAAGGCAAGCCTTTTTTTCCTCATGACCTTTTT
>NW_022111369.1:56507832-56508640 GCF_000313985.2 Echinops telfairi
TTGGTCCCATTGTTCATTCAGCCTATCTTATTTAGACAGTCCTGCGGAGATAATAACATGCATAAAAACAAGACAGAGCAAAACTAAGCAACAATATACAACAAAACAACAACAAAGAGACTGCTAACCCACATTTAAGAATTTCTCATTTGTCCTTTTCTCACTGTAAGGGACGAACTTTTTTAGCAGTGGGTTTTCTTATATGAACTATCCATCAGGGTGGCCTATAGTGGATGAAGGTAATATTTTTTCTATTGAAATATTATTGATAGTAAATTAAGAAGGAATCATAAGACGTGACTATCACAAGTCGATTCTCACTGATAACTACCATATCGGGCCAAGGAGAACAGCTCCACGGGATTTCTGAGGCTGTAAATCTGTACAGAGGCAGAATGCTTCATCTTTCTCCTCGAGTAGCTAGTGGGTTCAAACCACTGACCTTTTGATTGACATAGAAACAATGCCACCTGGGCTCCTAGTAGATCAAGGGAATGATCATTCATAATCGTTGCCCCCATGAAGAGGGAAACCACTAAGCATTATGTACTCATACTTCCTGATAGAAATATAGACCGTCACCTTGGCAGGGTCCTTGCCAAACATTTTAGCCAGGTGAAACATTTAGATTTAGCTCTCTGTTACAGGAAATACAGCGGACGAGAAGATGTTAAAAGATAGCATGGAGATATAATCACGATTTAGCATGTAGGACACTTTATTGGGCAAATGCTATAATGGCCAAAAGGAACTGATCTACCATACCCAGACGGAAGCAATCCAAGAAGGAAAAAGAGAACGGGGAGTC
>NW_022111369.1:56510954-56512359 GCF_000313985.2 Echinops telfairi
GAGTTGTAAGAGCCCCCAATAAAATGATTTTAAAAAAGGAGAAAAGTGGGCAAAGACAAAAATCTGCAGATTAATAGATTTAAGAAATATACTAACCGAATGCAATGTGTGAGTCTTGTTTGGATCCTAATTTGAACTAAACACTTTAGATAAAAATCTATGACAATCAGGGTATTGATGACATTAAGGAATTACAGTTAATATTTTAGCTGCATTGGTGAATGACATTGTGTGTGTATATATGCTTATATATTTTAATGGTTCTTAAATTTAAAGATACACATTGAAATATCTATGGAAAAATGGAAGCTATCTGAAGTTTCTTTCAAAATTATGCTAAGGAACTTGAGCACAAATAGTCTCTTCTAGATGAAATTATTCTGTTGTAATAAAGAAATAAATGTAGGGAAATAAAAGGTTTGTGAAAGAAGAGTGAATTGCCTGGTTTTATGGTGCTGTGGGGGCCAACCAGAGGACTAGCCAGAAATAAGCTTAGATAGGTAGGTTAGGGCCAAAGCTTGGCAAGGCTGAGGGAAAGAGGCTTAGGAACGGGAATGGGAATAGTTATTTTATTATGCCAAGCACCATCAAATTCTGTGCCAAAACTTTGTGATAAAATTTAGTGCTAATAGAAGTGCTAATCACGTTTGTCAAAATATTGAAAGTTGTCTTTGATGCAAGAGGAGTTTTGAAGATTATTAGATCTATGCAAGATGAGTAATGAATTTTAATAGCATGTTCTTTTCCTAATAATACTACTGTAGCACTTTTTAAAAAAAAATTATTTTGGTCATGGAGATTTTAAATTTCCAGGCATAAAGCCTAGGAGAACAAATGGTAACATGATTTTTCTGTGTTCTGTCTGAAAAAGAGTTGAGGCCACTAGGTATTTAATGTTATTGATTACCAATTATGATTTAACTTTTTTGCAGGATTTTAACTATTTTATTTTGCGCTGATATCCAATTTCTTTTGAGTCTGTGATATGAGATATTTTGGGAAAGGGCTTTCTTTATGGTACAATGCCAAATTGCGATTTATTCCACAATCGATCTTTAAATTGGACTTTGTGAAAGACCAAAACAAAAACACCTCAACAATCAATTCATAATAAGAGAGTAGGTTTTTTGACATGACGAAATTGTTTCAAGTCCTCTCTTTCTGTTGTAAGTGGTCTCCACAGCAGTGTCCTTGGCACATGAGAAGTAATTTGAAAATTAAATTATCTGAGTGAGCGCACGTCTCTTGCCTTTAGGATCATGAAGATTTTAGAAAAAACATCATCAAAGCAGAAGTATAAAGCTTCTTCCTTCTGAATTGTTTTTAGAGGAGTTGATTCTAACTCATTCAATCCTAAGTATGCAGAGCAAAACTGTCCCTTAGGGTTTTCGATGCTTTTGGAAGC
>NW_022111369.1:56513432-56515031 GCF_000313985.2 Echinops telfairi
CCCTGAGTCCTTGGCGGGTCTGGACAGACCTGATCACCTCTGAGAACACCGAAAAGAGTATTTTTTGTCTTCCTTTAATGCTCACACTCACACACCCAAATGACTCCTCTTTTATTTTATGTCAAAAAGATGTCATAATAATCCATGCAGCCGATCAAGTCCAAAATGAGAGAAACATCCTCAAAACCCCGTTTGGTGTTCTTATCACTATATTCAATTGATCACAAACACCTTCAGTCCTATCTCCTGTACATTTCTTGACTTATATGCACTTTCACTACCACTGTGCATTCCCCACTGAGGAATGCTGCCTACCTACCTACCAGTCTTACACATAAACTGGAAAGGTGTAAGACAACAGCAAAACCATGTTACTGTTCTTTGATGCCAGGGAGTTGATTCCCATTTGGCCCCTAGAATAATATTTCATTTCTCTCCCCCTAGATGCCCCGAATTTCCCTATCACCTTTGCGGTTTAACTTGTTAGTAAATCAGAGAGGCCCTTCCTTCTCCGTATGCTACTTCTGCCTGAAGGGCTGCCTCATGCCTGCCATAACTATTTGCTTTTCTATTGCCTTTATATCATTGCACGTGCATTTCCACTTGCTGGTAAAGACCCTTTTCTCTGTACTAGAAAATTCCAGGTATTCCTTCAATATTCAATTCAAATGTTGTATAATCTATATATTTTCCCATTCCCTCCCTGTCTGAAGATGGTTTCTGTAGTCTCTGTGCCCAAACGTTGGTTATTGCATTCAATTACAATAGGATGCCAATTTGGGGGTATATAACTAGGTTTCTTTCTCATATCTGAGCAATGGCTGGTCAGAATCATATGTGCATCTCGCTTCAGGGCTTAATATAATCTCCAATACTTTGTAGGCACTCACGCCTATTAGCTTGACACCTGGCTGTTCACTCAGAGTGTGCCATCCCTATAGAAAACCACACTGTTGTTAGGTGTCATTGTGCCGATTCCCATGCACAGCAACTCTCTGTGCAACAAAACAGTGTGCCATCCTCCAAATTGTTATATTTGAGTCCATATTAAATTGTAATCTATTTAAATAGGCAATATATGAATGAGTCCTTTTTATTACCTGTTTTGTCATTGTCTCTTGACTAGTGCATCTAACTAAATCATTTACATTCAATGTGATTATTGATAACTATGAATTTTCTGTTACCATTTGGCTCTGCTTTTTTATTGCCGCGCTAATGATTTTCTTTGTTTCGTTTCATTTTCTGTGCTGGCTTCTCTTTATATGTAGATTTCCTTCATTATGGTTAGTTTTGTTTGCTGCATTTTTAACATATTCTTTTTGTGAGTACATTCATTAATTTTCACTGTGGTTCCTCTAGAATTCACCTTTCTCTTACTTGTTTCAGACTGTCTGTTGTACCTTGCTCTTGTGTGGATTTCTCTCCATACAGAAAGAAAGTCTATGAGTCCATTTCACCCCTTTGTGTATTGAAGCCGTCATTGTTACAGGTGGGCTCATTAGTTCTCTTATAGCTTTGTTTCTTTCTTAGCTTTGTTCCCTGTTAGCTTTGTTAGTTCTCTATGTAGCTTTGTTTCATACCTGAGTATATTTATAC
>NW_022111369.1:56516600-56517551 GCF_000313985.2 Echinops telfairi
GGTGTGATTTATTCTCACCAGTGAATATGGTGAGTCACATCTTCATATGAGTCTTCTGTGGTTAGGTCCATTTATCTTCCCTTACTGGATTGAGTGCAGGTGGAAGAGCAAGTTCTTTTCCTAATATTGGTGCCTGCATTGGGTGCTTAGGGATCCTCCACCACCCTGACAACATAGGGTCTTTCTGAGTTGATGTTAAGAGCTAGTGGGTCCACTGGAGAGCAAGATGATTATCTTTATAACTACAAGGTGGCAATGGTACCCAAATGGTAGATCCAGGCCGCTTGTGCCAATTCAAATTGATGTGCCAGTATGTGTATGGAGCTCAAGCAGTCTTAGTGCTTGTGGGGCCAGCCTATGAGAATTGGATGGGTGTAGTGTGGGTATTATAGCTGAGTAGCTGTTGGATGCTGACACAGGGAATGCCTGTGTGTTGTTAGCTGTGGGCATTGTTGGAGTTTCTCAGGATGCACATGGTATTCATGGTAGTTGGAGATGTCTACGAGCCCATGCTGGGTGGTTATTGGAAGGGTGCACAAGGGTACATTCTCTAGTTGCTGGACTAGGATGTAGGGCATACCTGCTGGTTCCTATGCAATGGTGCATGTGGTGTTTCCAGTTACTGTGAGGGTGTGTCAGGGTTGCACTGGTCTCCTGGAAGTGGGTGAGGAAACACTTTCACCCACCTCTAGGCTGCACAGTGCATTCCCACCTTTCCTTAGGCAATGGATGAGGGGGTACTTCTGCTTGTTGCTAGGATTCAAGGATGCTCCCACTAGTCGTCTGACTGAAAGCATGCCATCAGTTGGTCTCTGGCTGTGGGAGAGTGGTTGCTCCCACTGGTTGCTGCACTACAAGCATGTTCTCACTGGGTAAGTGAAGACTTGGCACTCCTACCAGGTGCTGGGCTATAGGTGACAGGATGCTCCCACCAGTCACCAGATTGCAGGT
>NW_022111369.1:56519022-56521411 GCF_000313985.2 Echinops telfairi
ATAGGTGTAGTGTGCCTCCTTGGGAGTGTGACCTTTTCTACAAGAAAGCCTATGTGAACTCTCTCTCTCTGGTCCTTTGGCTTCCTCCTTTCTGGGACTCTGTGGCTGCTCCCAGGGGTGGCCCCATGTGGGCCCCTGACCTTGAAAGTCAACTGTTGGTGCCCTACCGTGTTTCCATTAACCTTGGGTCCGTGGAACTCTGCACTCACCAGTCTGTGATCTGCCTACATACCTCTTCACCTTTCTGTGTCATCAGCCTTCAACTACTTGGGTCTGAAGAGGGTCAAGCTAGCACGGTGAACTTGAGGTGGACTGGGCTGGGATGCCTTCTCAATATAACATGACTTCTTGATATAAAATTCTTTTTTATACATATATGAGTGTCACTCGTTTTGTTTCTCTTGACAACCCACCCTAACACAAATATTTACAGGTTTTCTATAACTCTCAGGATAAATGTCCAAATCTGTGACTGATATGTAAAGCCTGTCCCAACTTCTCTCACCACCACCCATCCCACTCTCACAAACAGCGTACAGGCCATGCTGTCTAGGGCATGCTGGCCTTTGTATGTGCTGCTCCCCATCTAGAATGCCTGTCTGCATGCAGCCCACTACTCCAAGCCCATGTTCTGCTATCATGATTCACTTTTCTTTAGTTCTCCCACCTTTCTTTCCACCATGGGTGAGGTCTCCCTCCCCATAATGCATTTCTGTAATCAAAAGTCTTAATCTATATTAGAACTGTTCGCATATTAATTTTCTCTACTGGCTCTAAGTTCTACATAGATGCAAGGACCTTGTCCTTCATATTTGTATCCTCAATATATGAACCCTGGTGGTGCAGTGGTTTATGTGTTTGGTTGCCAACCACATGGTCAGCAGTTCAAAACCACCACGCACTTTTTGAGAGAAAGATGAGGTTTTCTATTCCCATTAAAGATTTAGTCTTGGAAACCAACCAGGGCAGTTCTACTCTTCTCTATAAAGTTGTTATGAGTCAGAATGTACTTGGTGGTGGTGAGTTTTAAGGTCTAGAATTAAAACAAAATACAATTTCCTAGTCATTTCCAGCTCATGAAAAACCCGTGTGGCTCAGAACAGAACTGTGCTCTGTGGTGTTTTCAAATGGCTGGTTTTCTGAACTGGATCACCAAGGGAGTCCTGGAACGGACTTGGCCACCAATCTTTTGGTGATCAGTGAGCATGCTAATCATTAATTCCACCTAGGAACTCCAATATCTAAAACAGTGTCTGGAAATTAATGTTAGTTGTTTGAAGAATGAATGAAATTGTATGAAATGGTCACCACACCTTTGAGACCTATTGCTGCAGAAGCAATTTCCTTTGACAGTCACTTTTTTGCCTCCTTTATGAAGTCTTCGCTGATTTCCTCACGTCTTCAACGAGCAGAAGAGAAGGTTAGCGGCTTGAATAGCCTGGCTTCACCATCCTCCTGTCCTTTGATCCACTGCTAGTGGCTTCCATTGAGAAAATCCAACTGAAGCCAGATAGCGAAGAAGTCTTTAGCCACATCATGTAGGCCAGTGTCCTGGGACACAGTGCAGGATAGAGAACAGTGGGCAGTGGACCCAGTGGAGCAGATGGACAATATTCAGTTTATGAAGAGACCTGAAAGATAGAGTAAAAACACCTCTTTTGAGAGGAAGGTAGAAGGTCAGATGAGTGAAACTACAGAATCCTTTGTATTTTTGAATAAATTTATATGGCTTCTCATTTAATGAATTCAATGTCCTTTACAATCTTCAAAGTCATTGTTAAAGGATGAGGATGGATTTGGCAGAAATGAAGGTGGTATAAAAGCTCAGAAAGACTCCTCAGATAATAGACCAAATAAATCATAGTAAGATTTGGGGGCAGTAGTTGAGGCTAACTTAACTGGGAAAGCCATGGATTTTTAGTGGAACCCATCTTCAAGGTTGTTTGATTTTCTCCACCCATATATAGTAAAATAGGAGTCCTTCCCCTCCCCCTCCTTCCATTCTCTCCCACAGAGCTTCCCAATGAGAGTCAGTGTATATGTGACAAAGGTCAAAAAATCAGAACATGCAGCCAGTGTTCTCATGGAAGTTAAACGTACAATGATTTGAAATAAATGAAAGCAAGGCATGGCCTTCCAATAAAAAATATTCAAAGACTGAAAAAGAAATAAAAAAAAGAAAAGAAGATCAGAGATGCCTCTTAGGAATACCTCTCTTACCTCCCTGAACCCGAAAGATGGAACTGCGCTATCTTCCCACTATCTGGAACATCACAACCCACAGGCTAGGCTTCCTGAGCCCCATTTAGTTACATCATTGCTCTCCCAAGAATGGTGTCCCATTTCTTTGCTGAAGCTGGAATTCCTTCAAGATTCCTTCAGTTTCTCG
>NW_022111369.1:56522116-56524009 GCF_000313985.2 Echinops telfairi
TCGAGTCATTTCCAGCTCACAAATTGGATTTCTCCCCCACCCCCCACCCCAGAAATTCAGTGTCTGGTGGTATAGCAGTTAAACCATTGACTGCTAAATGAAAAATTGTTGGTTTTGAGGGAGAAAAATGTGGCCATTTGCTTCCATAAATATTACAGCCTTGGGAACCTGATGAAGCAATTCAAGTTGATAGGGTCACTATGAGTTATTATTGACTTGACAGCAGTGGGGTTCTGTTTTATTTTAGTGTTAGAAATATATTGAAAACATGAGGCAATTGTTCCTTTAGATTACTATCACTGAAATTACTTATTGCTGTTTTTATTAGCGGCCTTTATGTTAATTCTGAGTCATGGAGACCTGAGACGTAGTCAATTAGTTAATATGGCCCTTCAAGCTTTAAGTCCTCCAATGATGTAATGTAAATTTGAGTCTCTACGCTTGTGGTATCTCCCAGTTTGGAGGGTGTGCTCTCTGTTATAGTAAAGAACAGGGCACATTTACTTGAAAATAATTTCAGATTTAGGCAAAATGCCTGGCCCCCTCCCAGGTTGTTGTTTTTAATTATAACCATCTGAATGTGAATCCCTAATGCAGTTTGGCTTTGACACAACTAAACATAGGCTATAATTACTCATGCTTATCTCAAGATTATCATTCTTAATCTTCTTAAATGAGTTCTACCAGAAACAGAAATACATTTCTTAATTATATTTTAAAAAGCATAGGTTTAAGTAGCCAAGGGACTCAAGAGGTCTAATAAATCACAAAAGAGAGGTAATCTTAAGTTGTAGAGACATAATTACTTTGCTTAATTAATTTGAGTTTGGGAGAGAATTAAACTCAGTATCCTTTCTCTAATAATCAAGCATCTTTAATTGAATATTGCTCTTATGTCCTTAGGGAGCCTTTTTTTTTTTTTTTCAAATTTGAGGATTAACAAAGTTGAAAATGTCCATGTCAGTCTAGTGGAAAAAAGTATCATTTGGCAATATAAATGCCATACAAAAGAGATTTAAGGTCCCTTTTCTGATAAGGGTCAGATACTGAGTTTCTATGATGTTTTGTCTTTCTACACACACTGGAACCTCAGACTCTTTAGAAGCAAGGGCTAAAAGGTGTTTATTTATTTTAATTTATCTTATGTCTGATATGTTTTATCTTAAGTTAAACTATGAACTAACAGAGGTTTACATTTCTGCCTTGTTTAGGGACAGATAAGGTATAGTTCTTAGTATTTGTCAAGTAGTTGGCTTAACTTTCTTTGCTTCTTATTTAACTATGAAAAAACATATAAAACTTTCTAATGACTGGCAATAGTAGAAATATAACTCCATAAATATTAAAATAATGATGAAACATTTTATAAATAATTACAAGCATTGGGCTGAAATGGAACCCAAATAATGTGGTGAAGGTAAGGTATATTACCAAGTAAAAATATTACAAAGTACTCAAAAATATTTGTTTTATTTTATACAATTTTTATGAACAGATTTTTAAAATCAAGTGATTCAATCTGATGAAAGACTGTACTCTAACAAATTTGAAAACCTAGATGAAATGAACAATTTTCTAGAAGCACACTAAACACGCTATCAAGTCAATTCTGATTCATAGTGACCTTATAGGACAGACTAGACAGACCCTGTGGTCTTTTGACACAGTAACTCTTAACAGGAATTTAAAACCTCACCTTTCCCTTGTGGAATAGCTGGTAATTTTCACCTGCTAATATCATGGTTTGCAGTATAATAAATAGTCCACTACATCATCACAACTCCTCAGAAGCACACTACTTACCTAAATTAATACAGATTGCTGTAGAAAACCTCAATAGAACCATAATAGAAGAAGAAATAGATCAAGTCATGAAAAAGCACCCAACAACAA
>NW_022111369.1:56525001-56526921 GCF_000313985.2 Echinops telfairi
GAGAGCTCTGCAAAGGAAATCAAGAAAACAGTACAATTAACAATGGCCACACAAAGATGGAATACTTAGAAGTAAACTCAATCAGAGAAACAAAAACTTGTACAAAGGAAACTATAAAATAGTACTACAAGAAACTAAAGAGACCTACATAAATGGAAGTATGTTCAATGCTCATAGATAGGAAGACTTAATATTGTGAAAATATCAATACTATCCAAATCAGTCTATAAACGCAATGCAATTCCAATTCAGATTCCAGCACCATTCTTTAAAGAAATGGAAAAAATTAATTAATAGCTTTATACAGAGAGGAAGAGGAAACAGACACAGAATAAGCAAGAGACCATTTAAGAAGAACAAAGAGGAGCTTTTCTCTTCCCTATCTGAAAATCTATTACACCACCACAGTAGTCAAAACAGCCTGGTATTGATACAATAGGTATACAGACTGCAGCAGTTACATAATCTACTGTCAACTTGAGCGAAGGGGCGAAGTCTAGCTTATCAATCCGGTCATAGCCATTGAGGCCTCTGTGTGGGCCTGGCCTTCTCCTGAGGATTCTGGGACCTCATGGCTTCTTCAAGGGAGATGAAACACACAATCTCCCTGTGAGACATTCCTGTTGACAAGTCACATAGAGCTATGCTGATGGAGCTAGATCCCTGGAGATGGAGCAGTCAAGTAGAGACCCATGCCAGCACTGAGATGCTCCCACTGCCACTGGATACACAAGACTTTCTACCCACTGGTCTGTGATCTTTCCACATTCAGCATCATTGCATGTGCTGTGTGAGTCTGAAGAGGAATTTGTAGACTGGTATCGAACATATGGGCTAATATCAGACTTATGCACTTGATCTGGAGTGGGCTGGGCTTTTTTCATAATACAATTACTCTTTATATAAAGCTATTTTTTATACACATATAAGTGTCTATGAATTTCTTTCTCTAGTCAATCCAGACTAACACACAGACCAATGGAACAGAATAGAGAACTGATAAATCAATCTATTCACCTATAGAGAACTGACTCTTGACAAAAGACCAAAATACATTAATTGGGGAAGAGCTAGCCTCTTCAACAAATGGTACTGTTAAAATTAGACTTCCATTTGCAAAATAATTAAACAGGACCAATGTCTCACTCCGCATACAAAAACAAACTTAAAATGGATTAAAAACCTACATGAAAACCCTAGAATGATAAAAAAGAATGATAAAGAGCATCAATGGGAAAACCAGGACAAATTCAAGGATCATATACAGGGCATAAAATACCATAAACATAATGAAAAGTGAATCCAGTAGATTTTTTAAAAAGTAGGGACCTTTTAAAAATAAGACACTTATGTGTATCAAAAGATGTCCTCAAAATTAAAAAGAAGTTCCCAGTGAATGGGAAAAAAATTTTTGATAATGATAGATCAGACAAGAACGTGATCTCCAAAATCTGTAGATAAAGGCAACACTTCACAATTAAAAATGATTAGAGGACATGAACAGAGAGTTTACCAACGAAGACATCCAGGTAGTCAACAAATGTATAAAGAAATGGTGTCCATTACTAGCCATATGAGAGATGGAAATCAAAGCTATGAGGAGATTCCACCTTACACCAGCTTTTGATGCAAAGTTCCAAGCACCCAGGAAATAACAAATGCTTCAGACCGTGCAGAGCGATTGGTGCCCTCACACACTGCTTGTGAGACTGTTAAAAAGTGCAACCACTGTGGCAAACGATGTGGTGCTTCCTCAAACTACTGGGAATAGAAATACCCCAGGACCCAGTAATCTCTTATAGACGCAAAGGCCAATGCACAAACAAGTATCTGCACATACATGTGCACCCAGCATTGTGTACAACAGGAAGAAGATGGAAACAACCCAAATGCCTATCAGTGGAAGAAGGGATAAATAAA
>NW_022111369.1:56527441-56529061 GCF_000313985.2 Echinops telfairi
TTTTGGGAGTTAATATGAGGGGTTAAATTTTGAGGAGTAATATAATAAGGGAATGATACCACATAACTAAAAATACCAGAACTTCTATGAGAAGCTTATTCTGCTTTGGATAAGAGAGATATTTCAAGATCAGCTTAGAAACTTTTGTTGCCAGAAAACAAGTACGCTTTGAAATGTTCTGCTGTGGTGTTGACAAGATTCAGAAGCCAACAGAAAAAGAGCTTCCATTGGTTAAGTTGTGAGAATCTGAGCACGAAAATAAAATAAAAACATAATTGACAGGAACAGCAGATCCCAGAAAAAGCCATTATCTGTAATGATACCCAAAAGGAAGAAAATGAGGCTTTATTTTCTTTTAATATACTTGTACATATATGATGCTATATTTAGATTGACTTACTCAGATGAAAATAATATTTTTCTAGGGTAATTATATACTTACATGCCATGTATGTGTAGATTTGAATTTCAGAGACAATAAAACCAACAGTATTTCTCTAATGCCCCGGCATCTTTAATTGAGTATTACTTGCTACGCTATTCTCTAGCAATTCCTGTGTAGCACGAATGGGTATGAACTGGACTATTAACTGAAAGAACTTGTACTTGGGAAGACAGAGCTTGCAATCCACTTCTGAAAATCCACAGCCTGGAAGCCCCCAGCTGTCCTAGTGTGGACACACAGGGTCATCTGCATTGGATTCTGCTTGATGGCCACTAACAACCACAGCAACAACTGCATCCTGAGTGGATGGGTATAGAATGGGTAAGAATATGCGCAAATCCATATATAAAGGATAACAGGCACACTCACCATGACTATTTTATGGATTCTAGTTTGCATAGCACGTGGATGCCTTTGTTATCTTCCTCCAGGCATCATTTGTGCTCTTACAGGAGCTCTGTTAAAGAGCCCTGGAGACGTAGTTTGTTCAACTACAGCCTCAAGTTAGCAGTTCAAACCTACCAACTACTCCATGGGACAAAGATAAAGCTCTCTATTCCATAACTATTTACAATCTCTAAAACCCTCGAGAGCAATACTACACAGCCCTATAGGGGCACTAAGAGAAGGAATTGACGTGCTGGCAGTGAATGAGGAGCCCTGGTGATGCAATGGTTAAGCACTGAATTCTGGCTGGGAAGTCAGTGTCGGTTGTAAGCAGTGTGCAGCTCTGTGGGAGAAAGGTGTGACAGCTTCCACCAAGATTGCGGCCTTGGAAACAATGTAAGGCAGTTCCATCCTGACCTGTAGAGCCACTAAGAGTCACAATAGACTCTACAGCAAAAGGTTTTTTCCCCCTTTAATGGTACTTATTTAAAGGCTCATTTATTTACACTGTAGAACTAGGTTTTGCTTATCTATAATTGTACATATTTTGTCCTTTTTCATAGATGATCATTTATATGGCTATACAATTCCATATTGGCTATTATTTTCTCATAGTTTCAAATATACATTTTCTCAGTATTTTTATCTTCCATTATAATTGCTGAGAGATTGGTTTTCAGCCAAATCTTTATTCTTTAAAGATAATCTTTCAGGTAGCAGGCATTGGAAGACCACAAACAAACAAACATATTGTTGAGAACGAGGGTGCCTGGAGCAGAGACCCAAAC
>NW_022111369.1:56530623-56533658 GCF_000313985.2 Echinops telfairi
TGAATAAGGAAGCCCAAAGAAGCATCAGTCCATTTGAATTGTGGTGCTGGAGAAGAATATTAAAGGTACATACGTACAGATATGAGCATGAGCAGTGTTCGGTTCTGTGGTGCATAGGGTCAGAATTGACTTGATGGCACCACCAACAACACCATGAGTCAGGAGGAGCCCTGGCGATGTAAAAATGTACTGTCAGGTGCTTTTAGAGGCAAGGACGGGGAGCCTTCGTCCTACCTACATTTTTGGTCACACTGTCAGGAAAGATGAATCCTTGGAAGATATGCTTGATAAAGTAGAGGGGCAGAGAAGTAGAAGAAGGTTCTCAATGGGATGGGTTGACACAGTAGCTGCACCAATGGGCTTAGGCATAGGAAAAATTGTGAGCATGGTGCAGGGTTGGGCAGTGTTTTATTCTGTTGTGCATAGGGTCACTTTCAGTTGTAGCTGACTTGATTTCCCCTAAAAACGTCAATAACAACAACATGGTACAGCCTGTTCTTTCAAGCATCAGGAAGTCATTTCAAGACAATATTAAGTATTATGATAAAGGGATATGCAGGATGCTGTGGGTCTCGGTAGAGGGCCCTTTTGTTACTGGAGAAGAATCAGGACATGATCCCTTGGAAGCTAATATTGGAACTTCATTTCCTATGAGGAATGGGAAGTAGGATGAATAAATGAGTCAGGAAACACATTCTCCATGAGATCAGGCATGTCTCAGGTGATAAGGGTATAGACTGGAGACATGTATCAGCTAGAAGTTATCGTGGAAACAAAAATGTTGGTGTAGGAAACAGGACAATCTGTTTTGGGAATTTTGCCCAGTTGCAAATCATAATATAGGAGTAATGGACAATGAAACTGGACAAATGAGTTATTGCTTGGATATAAAAAAGATTCTGACTCATATAAAATAAAACAAAACTTACAGTATTGAGTCAAGCCTCCAAGTGACCCTATCAGAGAGGGTAAAAGTGTCCCTGTGAGTTTCCACATCTATAACTCTTTATAGGAATAAAATACCCCATCTTCCTCCTGAGGAGTTCCTGGTGGCTTTGAACTGCTGACTTTGCAGTTAGCAGCCCACTGCATACCCACCACATCACCAGGGCTCCTCCTGATTGATGTTGTTGTTGTTAGGTGCCATCAAGTCAATTCTGACCCTGTGCACCACAGAACCAAACACTGCTCATTCTTGTGCCACCCTCACCATTGTTCCTATGCTGTGTCAATTGTCGCAGCCACTGTGCCAGTCCATCTCCTTGAGTGCCTCCATATTTTCTACCTCCCCTCCACGTTACTAAGTATGACGTCCTTCTCCAGGGTCTGATTTCTCTCGATAACATGGTGAAAATGCGTGAGAAGAAGTCTCACCACTCTCGCCTCTTAGGAGCACTCTGGCAGTACTTCTTCCAAGGCAGATTGGTTTGGTTTGTCCTTTCAGCAGCCTTTGGTACTTGCAATATTCTTCTCCTGCACCACAATTCAAATGCATAGATTCTTTTTTGTTCTTCTTTATCCAATGTCAACTTTCACATGTAGAGGGGCAATTGAAAATGTCATGGCTTGGGTCAAGTGCACCTTAGTCCTTAAATACCCTTGCTTTTCAATACTCTAAAGAGGTCTTGTGTGGCAGATTTACCCAATGCAACACATCTTTTGATTTCTTGACTGCTGTTTTCATGAGCATTGATTGAAATGCAAGCTAGATAAAATCTTTGACAACTTCAATTTTGTCTCTATTTATCTTGATTTCTCTACCTATTGGTCCAGTTGTGAGGATTTTGATCTTGACATTGAGTTGTAATCCATACCAAAGGCTGCAATCCTTGATCTTCATCACCAAGTGCTTCAAGTTCTCCTCACTTTCAGCGAGCAAGGTTGTGTCATCTGTATGCCACAGGTTGTTAATAAGCCTTCCTGCAATCCTGATGCTGCATTGTTCTTCATATAATCCAGTCACTTGCTTGTACTGTGATGGCTTTGTGCTTCTGTAATGCTATTTTACTGGTATTCAAATGCCGTCAGGGGCACCCAAAATGAACAGGTTTCAGTGGCACATCCAGACTAGGGACAGACGATGAAGAAGGACTCCGCTGCTCACTGCGGAGGAATGAGCTGCTGAAAATCTTTTGCACAGCTTCGGACTCCGAGAGAGCCTAGATAGGATTTCCCAGGCTGTCACTTGTTCTGGGAGCAGATACTTTCCTCTTTCTTCTGTGGACCAAGTTGTGGGTTTGAACCACTGTCCCAGGAGAGTGACTCCTCTTGTCATGCTTTGTCCTCATCTAGTAAGGGAAAGGGGAGTGTACACAGTGAAAATAATTGTACTTTAGTAGGGTAGCACCTAAACCAACATTTCATGAAAGACAGCGTTTTGCTTAGACCATTGTGACTTAGATAGTGATAACTATAGTGGGTATAGTTAGACCCTCAGCAAGGTGGTTTGCCACAAGGGATGCAACAAGGGGCTCAAACTATCATTACTTGTGAGGTGGGTGAAGGACCAGGCGGTGTTTTTTCGGTGTGCATAGGGTTACTCTGAGTTGGATCCGACTTGGCAGCATCTAACAACAGAGGTGAGATGGAATGAATGTGACGGTCTATGGAAACAGAAACAAATATTAATGCTTTCCTTTTTCAGAAACCACCATGGATACATGGCAGAGTCGAGAGATTTACAATGTTCCAGGGAAAGTGTGCTTGGGACAAATGAGCTTTGTAGTGAGAGAAGCAAGTACATCTAATTGATACAAGAATTAGATTCTCCTGGGTGTTTTTAGTGTTCTGCCAGATCCAGGAGGCATCCTGGTGGCATAGTAGTTACTTGTGCGGCTACTCACTGCAAGGTCAGCAGTTCAAAGCCACAGACTGTTCCATGGGAACAAGATGAGACATTCTACTCCCATAAAGAGTTACCATCCCTTATACCCACAGTGGCCGTCTAACCCTGTCCTATAGGGTCACCGTAAATCAGAATTATCTCAGTAGCAGAGGGGCTCATTTTCTTTTCTTTCTTTTCCTTCCTTCCTTCC
>NW_022111369.1:56534632-56535766 GCF_000313985.2 Echinops telfairi
CCCCCCAAACTATCACGTTTGGTAAAATTGAGGGTCAACAAAAATGAAGGAACCCTCCATGAGACAGATTGACTAAGAGTCCAACAATGGACTGAGAGACAGAAGTTAGCGATCATGAAGATGTTGCAGGACTGTGAAACATAACGTCTCAAAGAGTCAGAATTGACTCCATGACAACTAGCAACAGAACAACAACATACTATTCATACTTTAGAGTTCCCCAGGGGTCTGATATGAAGGTGAACTCCTGCTGAGGCCATACCTTTCCTAAGCTCCTTCATCCATCTTCTCCTGCTGCCCTGATTGCTCTGGTCTGGAAAGCACCCCTCAGTGTGTACCATAGGACACACATATCCCTGGTAGAGTCTCTGAGTCTAGGGAAAGCTGACCCAAGTCTGCATCCCAAAGCCACATAGCCATTGCCATCTCATTTAACGGGAAGTCCTGAGTGGCACACATGGTAAAGTGCTTAGCTAGTTACTAGCAAAGTGTAGGAATGTGAACTCAACCAGATGTACTTTGTGGAAGAGGCCTGGCAAAGGATTTCTGCAAGATCCCAGTCTCAAAATCCCTAGGGAGCACTTCTACTTGGTAAAACCTTGGAATCAGAATGGACTCAACCATGCCTATAGCCACCGCCCCCTGTCATGGGGGCAGTTGTGAGCCTGGTTAGCTCGGTGGTTCACTGACACCCACAAGAATGCCAATTCTTGGCTCTTTCATTGAGGATTTTGAGGTTTATTCTTAGGTTTGTCTCTCATGGTGCAAGAGGGCCACGGAACCTCTAAGTATCTCATCTTTATAAAACAAAGTTCAGAGATCGCACAGCTTCTTGTCTCTTCATCGGCTCTCTTTCTATGAGTGAGGAGAACTTGCTAGCAGTCACGCCATCCAACCTTTTGATCCCTGTATTCAAGGCTAGAATTGCCATTTACTTGTTCATCCAGAACATGAATTCGCCATTCTTGGCTTAATATAAATGATCATTCTGCGAGGCTGGAAAGGGTATCTGTGTATCCTCATATGGCACAATCTGAAGGAATCAGAGGAAAGATATTGACATTTAATCAGATTCAAAATTGGCCACAACAACTCCATGCACTCTTTCTATTTCTACATAAGTATTGCGGAGAG
>NW_022111369.1:56538420-56539314 GCF_000313985.2 Echinops telfairi
GTTGTCTCCCCCAAATATATGCCAAATTTAGCTGCCCACAATGAAAGCCTAAAGGTATAAAGGGTTGCGGGTGGAGGACACTAGACAGCTCCACCCCTGACTGCAGGAAGAGCAATGAGGACTTGTAGGATTTGTGCTTTTCGGACACGAATGCTGAGGATAAAAAGGGTATAAGTTCTGTTAGGTAAGCAGTCCCAGATATGGAACCCTGAAAGAAATGGGGATTGGGCTGATGGATTATAACAGGTCCTCCTCCTCGCTATTTAACAGAGAGATATTCATCTACTCTGGTCATGATACCAGTAGACTTAAAATTATTTGCATGGTTTTTCTCTTCTTCGTTTTTCTTTTTGGTGTCTATGTATATAAAATAGGCAGGATAAGCAATCCCAAGGAGACAGTGGTGACAGGACCTATGGTTCTGGGAATGCATGAGAGGGGAGGAGGTGGGGGGAGGGGAGCGACGAGTCAATAACGACAGGGACAGGGGAATAGCAAGGGTTCTAAAATTGATGGTGAGGAGAATGTAGTGTTCCTGTTAGTGTTTGATCAATCAAAATGTATCTAAGAGTAATTACTGAGAGGTGACTGATGGGTAAGCATGATAGTGGTACAGGAGGAAAAATAAACGAATAAGTAAAAAATTTATATATAGGTATAAATATAGATATGTAAATATACACATATATGTGTATCAGTCTATAAATATACATATATATGTAAATACAACAGGGAAGCAGATGGATTCAGTCCTCTACTTAAATCTTACCTAAGCACAAGCACAGTTTGTTCTAATATTATGGCACTGTACGATACTCACCTTCTAGACACAATCATTGAAGACAAAAGATGACTGACATCTTCCTTCACCCATTTTTCTGTTGTCCGTCCCCC
>NW_022111369.1:56540896-56542032 GCF_000313985.2 Echinops telfairi
GGAATTCTCTCACTGTGTCTCCAGTGTTGTCCCCTGTAGGGCTTTGGGGCAGTGAGGGATATAATGTCTCATGAACCGGCCATGTGGTCTTCTCTGTGGATTGGCTGCTCTGAGCGGGAATATCATCCTCAAGGCTTGGTGGGCCAGGATGCACTCCACTCTCTTCCTCCCCCTTCATTTGCTCCCATGTGCTCTGATCAGACATGACCCTCTCCCCCAGCTGTAGGTTCAGTGCTGTCCTCTGAAATAAATTCTTCTGGGGGAAGGGGCAGTTGTCCATGTAGTTGGGATTGGGGCCGGTCCCTCAGACCTCTCCACTGGTTTCCTATTCCGTGCCAGCAAGTTGCATTCACATCTTGGAGCAATGGGTTGAAGTCGGGTCTCTTTTTCCCTGTGAAGATATAAAAAATACCCTTTCCTTGGGTGGGTTAGTACCCTGTGCCTCCACTATATTTGGGATATTTTTATGGGTGTTAGGTGGAATATCATAATTGTTTTGATTTGATTTTCCCAAATGGTTATTGAGCTTGTATAAAATTGGTGTCAGCTCTTCCCTGAATGCTTGGTTGAATTCTCCCGTAAAGCTATCTGGACCAAGGCTTTTATTAGTCGATGGTTCTTTGGTAAGCATATCTATTTTTTCTTTTGCTATGGGTCTGTTCAGGTTCTTGATGTCTTTGTGAGATAACTGAGGGAGAGTTTGTTTTTCCAAGTATTTCTCCATGTCTTCCAAGTTGTTGTATTACTTGGAGTACAGTCCTTCGTAGGGCTGTGTTATTAGTCTTTTAATTTCATTTAGGTCTGTTGTAATTTCCCCTGTTTCATCCCTAATCCTGGCTATTGATGTCTACTCCTTCTGTTTGTGAGGTTTGCCAAGGTTTGTCTGTTTTGTGAATCCTTCAGAACAGTGGTTCTCAATCTTCCTAATGCCATGACCCTTTAATACAGTTCCTCATGTTATGGTGATGCCCCAACCATACAATTATGTTCGTTGCTACTTCATCACTGTCATTTTGCTAATCTTATGAATTAGCCAACCCTTGTGAAAGGACCCACATGAGAACCGCTGCTTTAGAAGAACCAGGCTTTTTACTGAGTAGATTTTTTCTGTAGTTTTTTTTTTTTTCCTTTTTTTT
>NW_022111369.1:56543701-56552049 GCF_000313985.2 Echinops telfairi
AACTGCTGAAGGTTTTCTGATAGGGTAGAGACCATAAGTCTCTCTTCCTTTTTCATATGTGCATTTATCGCTATCAAGCATCCTCTGATAACTGCCTTTGCCATATTCCATAGGTTTTGTTATGTTGTATTCTTATTCTCATTAGTTCCTAGAAATTTTCTTGAAACTCTACGAAATTTAGGTCAATACTCACTCTTTTGGAAGAAGCAAGTTATTCATTCTCCAAGTATTTGTCCTTGTTTTTAAAATCTTTGTTTGTTTGTTTGTTTGTTGATTTGCAATGTTATGTTGTAGTGGTCAGAGAAAAAAGTCTGCGTGAATTACTCAAACTTGACTTGTTTCCCAACATGTGGTCTATTTTCGAAAACCAGCCATGTGTGGTTGAAAATAATGTGAATATTTTTGCAGTTGGGTGGAGAGCTCTGAATATGTTTGTCAGATCGAGTTGTTTAATTGTGGAGTTTAGTTCTGAAGCCTCCTTGTTGAACTTCTCTCCCACTGATCTATCTTGCTTGGAGAGAGGTGTTTTGAAGTGTCCTACTATAATGGTTGATCCTGTGATTTCTTTTTCCCTCTTTTGAAGGATTTGGTTTATGAATTTTGCGGGTCTCTCATTGGACATGTGTATATTTACTCTGCTCACTGGCTCTTAGACTACTGTTCCCTTAAGGCTTATAAAGTGCCCATCCGTATCTCTTGTTATGTCCTGCACCTTAAACTGTGCAGAGATTAGAACGACAACTCCTGCTTTCTTTAGATTGCCGTTAACTTGGTATTTTTGCCAGCCTCTGATCCTCAACCTGTTTTTGTCTGAGAGCTTGAGATGTGTCTCTTGCAGACAATAGACTGATGGGTTTTGTTTCCTAAGCCAGTCTGCTAGCCTTTGTCTTTTAATGGGAGAACAAATACCATTGACATCCAGAATTATTACATCTATCTGGACTTTTTTGCTATCATTTCGTACATTTTGTGTTAGATATTTTCTTACCTCCCTACTTAGCAGTGTGTTGTGTATGTGTTGGGGGATTCATTCTTGCCTTCCTTAACCAATTGGGTCAAAGATGTCTTGGGTGATCCTTTTAGTGCTTTGACTTCTGAATAGTGTTACGTGGTGCTGTGGTCTCATGCTTGTACTCTGGATATTGGTCTTCTGTTCAAATAAGTTGGAAAGTAATTTTTGTACTGCTAGGTTTCTTTTACATGTACTCTTTAAATTTTTCCTGATCTGGGCAAAACTCTTATTTTTGGTGGGATAGATGATTCTTGGGTTATCATTGTTCTCCTTCAACTTTCAGAAGATCCTACTCCATTCTTTCCTCTTTTTTATGGTTTCTGCTGATAAGTCTGAGCAAATTCTTATCTGTTTGTCCTGAAATGTGCCTGGATTTTTCCCCCCTAACTGCTCTTATGATTTTCTCCTTTTCCTCACCGTTGGATAATTTGATTACTATATGCCTTCATGTGTTCTCCTTGGGGTTCAGTCTGATTGGTGTCCTCTCTGCTTCCTGGATGATTGTTTGATTATCCTGCATTGTATTGGGGAAGTTTTCTTCTAGGAATTCCCTCACTATCTTGGCTGTTGCTTTCTTCCTTATATCTTGCTCTGGTTTCCCAATTATTCAAAAATATTTTTGTGCATAGTATCACTCATTATTCTCAGGCTATCTTCAGTTTCTTTGATTATCTTGTTTGATTGTCTTTCATATTTGTTGGATTCTGTTTGGCAATTCTCCAGGTTGCTGATATGAAACTCCACCTCTTCTAGTCAGTTGTTAATGCCTTTTACTGTTTTCTTTGCTTCTGCTGCATTGTCCCTTAAGTCTTGTATTTCTTTTGTTTAAGTGGACTCTCCTAGTTTTTCATTGATTTGCTCTATTGATTCACTCGTGTCCCGAATAGCTCTAAGCAGCATTCTGAAGATTTCCTCCTGTGGTGGTTCCAACTCTACTTCTTCTATATACTTTACTAAGTTTAGATCCTCTTCAGATATTGCAGTTTGTTTCTTTTGCTTTCTTGTAGTGACTGCTGAGGTGGGTAGTAATGTAGATGGTATTTTGGCTCTGGGTGAGGTACTTTATGGTACAGCACTGAGTTAGGGGCTGGCCAAGTCTGTGTGGCAAGCTTGGTTCTGTCTTTTGAGCTAGGGTGGCTGGCCATGTGTAGAAGGTGGTGCTGGTGCCCCAAGTGAGCGGGGTGGAGTGAGCTGCAGGCACAAGTAGCCTGCAGCACTGGCTGCGTGATCTGCTCAGGCAGCATTGGAAGGCCAGAGCCTCCAGCCTCCAACTGCTCAGGCTGTACTGGAGGGGCAAGACTGAGGGCTTGGACCCATCATGGACTCAAGTCCTGGGTTGCACCAACAGCTTGGGCTATTAGGACAGCATTGGCCAGATCCCCTGACTGCATAGAACGCATAAAAGGGGTGGGCAGGGAGTAGAGTTCTCTGCTACGGTGACTCACAGCCTCTCGGGCTCTCTAGCTGTCTCCAGAGGCACTGTGTTGGGGCAGGCCACTCCACAGCATGGGGATGTGAACTCCACGAACAGCATAGCTGTGCGGACCCAGATGGCTGGATCCCCGAACTCCATTCAGAGTCCACCTGTGTAATTGTTGCTCTAGCCACAACCTAGAATCAGGGGAGGGGGCAAAGCATGGGGACAGATGGTTCAGGTGGCACTGGTTAGTGCGGGGTAGGGTATCCGACCACAAGCCACACAGTTAGCCCACAAGCCCGGACAGAGCCTAATGTGCGCCAGAGCTGAAAGAGCTTTCTTGACAACCCCCCCACCCCACCCGCTGATCCCCCAATCTTGTAATTACTCGCAGAGATCTGCAGCTGTCTCCCTTATGCCAATGCCATTTCTCCCAGAATTTCAAGGACCTTATTTTTTTAATTTTGGTATTTTATTCTCCTCTTTATCTCAGCTTTTTTCAGAGACTGCTGGCCCTGTTATTGATGTGAGACAAACCTGTGTACTGTTCTTACTGCTTATTGTTCGTATTGACCTCTTGAGTACAAGAAAGCTGCACTTCCTTCACAACTGGCTCTACGTCTGATGTGAAATTTGCATGGCTTCTACGTTTTGTTTAAGGAGTCCTGATAAATGAAGCTTCCTAATCCTGTAAAGAGTTACAGTCTCAGAAACATAGGGAGAGTTCTGCCTTGTCCTGTAGGGTTGCTATGAGTCTTAATAAGACTTGATGACAGTGAATATCCTTCTGTCTTTCGTCTTTCTTTTTGGTATCCACCTCCAGGTCTCTAGCTATTCCACTTTTTTTTTTTAACAAACTTTCTACTTTTACCTTTGAAGGAGCTTTGATAGCAAATGACTAAGCACTTGGCTGTTAACCAATAGGTTAGCAGTTCAAACCTACTGGCTGCTCCTTGGGTGAAAATATGTGGCAGTGTGCTTCCATAAAAGTTACAGCCTTAGAAACCTTCCACAGCAGTTCTACTCAATCCTCAACTCAATTTGTCACTATGATTTGGAATTGACTTACTGGCATACAGGCACAGTTTTGCCTTTCATTCATTGTGTATAGTTAAAGACAAAAAACATATTATCTAAGTGATGTAAAGAAATTTTGATAAAGTTCAGCATCTATTGAGGGAGAGGGAGAGAATTGTACCAAGGAAACAGCTTGCACAGTTGTAGAAGTGCATCGGTCCAGTGCAAATACATGAGTCAGATGTTCAGCTGGAGGTTTCTCCTGATATCTGTAGCCATGGGAATTGACAAACCAGGAATCAGGAAGATGAACCAGAAAGACTGCAGGCTGCTGTATGCAGAGGCACATGAATCCAAGGTCAGCAAAACAGGCTTGTGGCTGCAGTGTCCCATGAATTCATGGTCAGCAGGTCTGATGGCTCCTGGGATTGCCAGGTGTGATTGTTACATAATCTGGTGTCAATTTGAGGATTAAAAATGTAGAAGTGGAGTCTAGCCTGTCAATCAGGATATAGCCAAACAGGCCTCTGTGTGGGCATGGCCTTCTCCTGAGGATTCTTGGAACTCCTGTATTTCCTCCTTGGAGGCAGGAGATATACTCTGTCTCTGCTTACTCCCTGGGAGACATCCCTGTGGAGAAGACACATGGAGAGAGGCTGATGGAGCCAGACCTCTGGAGCAGGAGAAGCCTACCAGCACTGAGATGCTTACAACACCACTGGAGCTACAAGACTTCCCACCCACTGTCTTGTGATCTTCCTGAATTCGGTGTCATTGCATGTGCTTTGTGAGTCTGAAGAGGACATTATAGATTGGTTTTGGACAAATGGGCTAAAATCAGATTTATGGACTTGATCTAGATTGGGCTGGGATATTTTCTCAATGTTCAACTGCTCTTGTATATAAAGCTCTTTCTTATATACACATGAGTGTCTATGAATTTGTTTCTCTAGTCTACCTGGACTAACACAGCAGGCAATATGGTAGGTGATTAGCTCATGTCCAAGAACTGAAGTTTGATGAGCCAGATGCTGGATCCAGCCCTTGCAGAAGAGCAAGCAACATTTCCACAGTATCCACTTCTGTAGGAGTAGGCCACACATTCA
This sequence comes from Echinops telfairi, assembly GCF_000313985.2. NCBI lineage: Eukaryota > Metazoa > Chordata > Mammalia > Afrosoricida > Tenrecidae > Echinops > Echinops telfairi. Next base: position 56,548,254 of record NW_022111369.1, read on the forward strand.
AGGAAACTTCTTTTCAATTTCGTCAGGACTGTAACATGCGTAAGAAGGTTATCCTTTACCATAACCCATTGTACTAACCCTAACCATTGGCTGTTCAGAGCAGGCCCAATCACAGAATTACTTATGCTGTGTTAGCTCACATTAAGAAGGCTTGATTCTTAGGCGTTAACGCTCAAACCACTGAGACACCTAACACAGCTGTTGACACAAAACCTATCACTCTTTAGTTCTTAAATTTTATCCTTATTATAACTTCAAATATTTTCTTTAATTAATTTCATTCTAAAGTTCCTATTTGCTACATGTTAGCATGGCTCTTTCTAGCTTCCAAATTTCTCTCATACGTTGTATATATGGACAAGTACTCATGAAAATATACATATGTAAGTTTTATTTTGTGTTTGAATGTGTCATCTTATTTTTCATTCATTCTGCTTTTTACAGCTCAATCATTCATTTTTTCAATTTATTCAATATGGTAATTGACATTTGGAATTTGCTTTTTATTTTAGCTACTCTATTGTTAATAATCTCTGTATTTTCTATTTAGTTCTTTATTATAATTTTTCATTATCACAATTCCGTATTAATAATATCTTTCCTTATATTTTGGGGCTCATTTTTCAATTCTTGGTCCATCTTTCCAGTAATTCTGCTTACCCTAATTTTTGTGGTGGTTGTTTTCTTGTGCAATTGTTGCAATTCTCTGCTATCTGGTCTTGTTTGATTTTTGTTGTTGTTGTTGCTTTTTGATTCTTGAGATCATATTTCTGTAAGTCTTTTAATGTGAGTGAGAGAGAGCAAAAGAATAAATAACCTCTAACCTATGATTACCTTGGTGAGTTTAAGGGGAAGACATGATTTTCAGGCACCCAAACCCATACTAATATCCTCCATTTGTCTATCACTCTACCAAGCAACTCAGATTTTCACCTTTAAATTAATAAAGAAGAACAGTATTGGGAAAACAGCAGGGTAGGTTGTAAGCTACCAGTTTGATTATTTAGCATCTATTCTTCACTTCAGCAAAGTTTTTGTAGTCTCTACGTTCAGGGAAACTGCAACTGATCTTGTTGATTTTTGCATTGAAAGGTCAGGCTATAATTGTTTTAGACTAATGTGAGAGAGTTGAGGGCTAAGGTGCACCTGACCCAACCTGTTGCATTTTCAATTGCCTTATATGCATCTGGAAGTTGGACAGTGAATAAGGAAGACCAAAGGAGAATTGACAGATGTGAATTGTGGTGCTGATGAAGAATGTTGAAAGTACCATGGTGTGCTCAAAGGACAAACTAATCTTCCTGGGAGAAGTACAGCCAGTGTTCCTTAGAGATAAGGATGGCAAGACTTTGTCTTATAAATTCTGAACGTGTTGTTAGGAGAGACCAGTCCCTTAAGAAGGACATCATGCTCAGTAAAGTAGAGGGGCAGCATAAGAGAGGCAGGCCCTCCAGGAGATGGATTGACACCATGGCTGCAACTACGGGCTCGGGCATAGGAACAACTGTGAGGATGGTGTGGGACTGAGCAGTGTTTGGTTCTGTTGTGAATCTGGTCACTATGGGCCAGAGTCAACTTGATGGCACATAACAGCAATAACAACCATGTGAGAGAGAGATAAAGCATGAAACTGGACAATTATTATTTTTAATCCTCTTACTGCTGCTTCAGACTCTCTTTAGCCCCAAGCTTAATTCAGTCACCTCTCCCCGTGGGGAAGGAAAAAAGATCTCCCCAGGTTGTCATGAATGTGCCTGGTGCATGTGTGTGCGCGCGTGTGTGTGTGTGTGTGTGTACTAAATCCTGTAATTTATACTTCCTTCTGTGTTTCCCTAGAGTTGAATCAAGGGACCCAGCAGCCTACGATGTTTGGCATCTCCTGGAAGTGAGGATCCAGGGAGGTGTAGTAGATGCACACGGGGCCGTTAACTGAATATTTAGCAGGTTGAAACCACCAGCTGCTCTGCTTGAGAGACATAAATTCAAAGGCTCAGACCCGCCCCCCCCCCGCCCCCGCCCGGGGCAGTCCTGCCCTGTCCCAGAGGTTCTATATGAGGCAGAATGGACTCATCGGCACTGAGTTTGGAACCGAGAGACCCTGGTTGTGTTTTTTATTTGGTAAAGTGCTGGTTTGGTTGAGTAGTAATGATATAGCCAGGTGCCTGTGGGGTCGAAGACAAACTTTCCATATTTGACAACTTCCCATTGCTGCGACAAAGGACACAGTCACAGCTGATTGCTCTGCTAGATTCTGATGGCCAGGGACTTTGTTATTAACTAGCCTCAAATGAAATTTTAACAAGAAAGGACCTTACTCACGATGGCATTTGAGAAGTCCTACAGACAGCGGCACACGCTTGCTCTTTGACTTTATAGAGAGCAAAGGTACTTTGGATCGTTCGTGAGTTCCTCAACACAGTCAAGCCAAGGAGAAGCTGTCAGTTTTAATTTATTGCCAATTTCAGGACTAAAACTCACTATTCAGCTGAACTCCAATGTATCCAGTAAACTACCATTAATTATTGCATAAGTTGGCCTTAATGAATCATTAAATTAAATTAAACCACCCTTCTGGATTTCTTATATTCCAACATAGGTGGGATGGACCTGATGGTGACGTATCAAATGTTGGTCATGAGAGATGCTTGCTGTCATCCACAGAAACAAATGCATCATTTTCTATAAAGGTATTAGACATTTAGTTGATCTGTATGTGCATGTGTAATGTAAGAGGTGCTATGTGGTTGCATTCCCCCGATCCAATCCCTCACAAGTTAGGATATTATGTCGTCTGTCAAATACTCCGCTTTCTAATTTAGGGATCTGTGATTCCCCTGGGTCATTTTGATTTACTCGATTCCTTGATCTGATTCTTCTAATCATAGTGTTTGTAACTATCAGCAAAGTACTATACCCTGATGGGGTGAGAGAAGGTGGGGGAAGGGTGATAGGATTATTTGATTCAGTGGTGAGTGATTGTTAATAGGACTAATTGTGTTATAAAAACTTTGAACTCTAATGTGGGGATTGGTCAAATTTGCCATTCAGCCGGGTATAAAATGGGCCATCTCAGAAGTGTGGAGGGGACGCTTTAACACTCTCAAGAAAGAAGAGTCAATGGAGTTCGCTCCTTCCTCCCTGAGATCACTGTGCATTGACCCTCCTTGATGCAGAGACCGAAGACCGAAAACTGAAAACAGAGAAGTGGCAGCTGCAAACCCCAAAACCTGAGGGTGACCCAGCAGTGGCCGGCCTAGTCCTTGGAGCAAGTAAAATGGCGTACCTTGAGACAGAAGCTTTGCTCGCAGAATGGGTGCCCTCACACACTTAACTGGGGAGCTAGGTTTTCTGTGTAGTTAAACTCCAAAGTAATTCAAATAAGGCTTTGCAAAATCTCACTGTGGGTGGGCATTGATTCTATTAGGTATCACTTAGATGACAAATGTGGAGATTTAAATAAAAAGGATTATTCTCAACCTGATGCCAAGGCAAAAGTTATAGTGCTCCTCAAGAGGATTTGCTTAGATTGAACAGTTCCATTTTTCAACAAATTTATTTAGTGAGGATCAACTATATGCTTCTAGATTTAAGTAGCAGTGCAGTGAACAGGATAGAGTTCTTATTTTAATGAGACAAAAATGAACAAACTATAGAGTAGTAAGTTCTTCAGCATAATAAAAGAGATCGAAGTGATGGGTAGTGAGTAAGAATGGGTGACATTACTATTTTCCTAGGATTGCTGTAACAAATGACTACAAATAAGGTGCTTTATACTAACAAAGATTATTTTTTTCAC
>NW_022111369.1:56552397-56559150 GCF_000313985.2 Echinops telfairi
TAACCCATAAAAAACCAGATGGTTAAAGAAAGATTTGTAATGTCATCTTACAGGGGACTTCCATGCCAAGATCTGGAAACAGGCAGGGAGTTACAGGTGGAGGGAAGAGTAGGTCCAAACACATGGTCGTCAGATGTTTTTAAGGAAGAGACATGGGATCCCTGTGGAATAAACCTGGTGACTGAGTGTGAGAGGATTATGAAATAAGATTGAAGAGGTGGGCAGGGACTAGTGCTTTTAGGACTTGTAAACCCAGGTAAGGAAGTTAGGAAGTTGAGTTTTTCTAAGGCCAATGGGAAGCACATCTAATTCATTCACAATTGCCTGATTTGCACATTAAAATTAGACATTGAGTAAGGGAGACAGAAGAAGAATCAGCGCATTTGAATTATGGTGCTGGTGAAAAAAATTGAAAGTACCACGGACTGCCAAAAGAACCTCCCCAAAAAAATCTGTGCAGGAAGAAGTACAGCCAGAATGTTTCTTAGATGCAGGAATGGCTAGGCTTTTTTCCCCTTTCTCATGAACCATATGCACTCGTGTATAAGCTGAGTTTTCCTGCACATTTTAAATTCCATATCCCAGTGACCTGAAGGTGGCTCTCCGTGGTCATGTGGCAACTTCTCCTGGGTCCATCTTCCTTCGGGTGGATTGCATTGTAGTCCGATGCACTCGGAGGCCCGGCGGGCAGGGATCGGAATCTGCAGGCTTATATTTGCATAGATGTGCTTGGAAGGTTCCTCGCAGTGACGCGGTCCACTGTGGAACAGACGAGAAATTGGGGGCCGTGGGTGGAGGGAGAGCAGCTGATTCTCTGGGCCACCACGTTTCAGGCATGTGTAACTGGGAGGAGTCTGAGAGTTCCAAATTTTCACTTGAGTTTTCAGGTAACTATGAAGCATATTTGTCAAAATAAGAGGAATGGCACACTTTGCTTAGTAGTTTGTTAGCCTGACTTACAAATCTTAACTTTTTAGACATATGCCATGTGCTGCCTTCTGTCCAAGGCACCACAGGCTCGTGGGGGTGGGGTGGACTGTCCAATTGACTCGGCGTGATGCTGGAAATGGTTCTGGGGTACTCAGCACAGTAGGTCCTCGCCCATGTGGCTATTGGGCAACTGAAATATGGTTAGTAAGACGGAGGCAAAGGCTTTTCAATTTTACTTGATTTGAATAAAAATAAATTAAAAAGTGGCCAGTGGTCACCACTGCGAACAGTACAGGTTTATAGACTCGTCTCTTTTCCAAAGAGCGTCTGGGCCTAGAGATCAGTGGATTTCAAGTCTCTTTCCATGCGAATTCTGTTGTTTTCCACAGGATTCTTACAGGTCTGGCCAGGTCTCAGGACTCATTGATCTCAACCAGGGTCACACCCTCTTCTCTCTGATCCTGCAACGCTTCCTCAGCTTGGAGTGGCTTACTCAATTGTCATAGTGATTTCATGATCTGAAGTGCGTCTATCCAATACATTGTTAGGGGATCAAGTATACACCACCTTTTCTAGCACCTTCATTTTTGAAGCTCCAGGACCTTTCCTTTCTTTCTTTTTATAAATATTTTTTGGGGCGTGGGGGATGGGGGATGGGGGTGAGAGGGCTCTTACAGCCCCTGTAACAATCCAAACATCAATTGTATCAAGCACATTTGTACATATGTTGCCATCATCCTTTTCAAAACATTTTCTTTCTACTTGAGCCCTTGGTATCTGCTCCTCATTTCCCCCTCCCCTCTCCCACCCTCCCTCCCTCATGAACCTTTGATAAATTATAAATCATTATTGTTTTCATATCTGACACCATCCACTGTCTCCTTTCACCCACGTTTCTGTTGTTTGTCCTCCTGGGGCGTATGCGTGTGTGCGTGCATGCATGTGTGTTTGATAGGTCAATATTTGCAATTGGTTCCCCCTTTCTCCTGCTTGTTCCTCCACCTGCCACCTACCCTCATGGTATCTATTCCTATTGCTGTTCCTGGGGCATTTATCTGGCAGGCCCTTTTCTTTCTTTCTTCTTTAAAAATCATTTTATTAGGGGCTCATACAACTCTTATCACAATCCATGCATGCATCAATTGTGTAAAGCACTTTTGTACATTCATTGCCCTCATCATTCTCAAAATACCCACTCTCCACTTAAGCCCCTGGCATCAGCTCCTCATTTTCCCCCTTCCTCCCTGCTCCCTCACGAACCCTTGATGATTTATAACTTATTATTTTGTCATATCTTGCCCTGTCTGACGTCTCCCTTCACCCACTTTTCTGTTGTCCATTCCCCAGGGAGGAGGTTATATATAGATCCTTGTAATTGGTTCCCCCTTTCCACCCCACCCTCCCAGTATCACCACTCACACCACTGGTCCTGAAGGGGTCATCTGCCCTATATTCCCTGTGTTTCCAGTTCCTATCTGTACCAGTGTACATCCTCTGGTCTAGCCAGATTTGTAAAGTAGAATTGGGGTCATGATAGTGGGTGGGGAGGAAGCATTTAGGAACTAGAGGAAAGTTGTATGTTTAATCATTGCTACACTGCACCCTGAGTGGCTCATCTCCTCCTCATGGCCCTTCCATAAGGGGATGTCCAATTGCCTACAGATGGGCTTTGGGTCTCCACTCCACACTCCCCCCCTCATTTACAATGATATGAATTTTTGTTTTTTGAGGCCTGATCCCTGATCCCTTCGACACCTCTGATCACACAGGCTGGTGTGCTTCTTCCATGTGGGCTTTGTTGCTTCTCAGCTAGATGGCCACTTATTTACCTTCAAGCCTTTAAGACCCCAGATGCTATATCTTTTGATAGCTGGGCACCATCAGCTTTCTTTGCCATATTTGCTTATGCACCCATTTGTCTTCAGTGATCATATCAGGGAGGTAAGCACACAATGATATGATTTTTTTGTTCTTTCATGCCTGGTAGCTGATCCCTTTGGCACCTTGTGAGTATGCAGGCTGGTGACAGGACCTTTTCTTATCTCAATAGAGTCAATGTGTTGGCCTGCCCAATGGCATTGATATCCAAAAGTACTGCTTCTGCAATGGCTACGAGAGTCTATTATTTAAGCAGAAAACACAAAGCTGAATATTGAGTTTTTCCTTTTGCTTTCCAGTTATAACATTTCTAATTCAACTCAGGGTGCAAGAATTTCTCTATCAACTCATAGGTGAATACACAACATACTTCCTGACAAAGATGAAAATGATTATGTCATGATAAATCATGACAAAGGGAGAGCAATAAAATGGGCTTTATGAGCTTTTGCAAAGCAGACTATTACTGCTCTTGAGATAAACTCATCCCTTCTTAGGTTGAGTGAATCTGAGGCTACTTAGGAGCGAGATGAGATGATGTAGATCACGTTAGATGAGATGGCCCATATAAGCCTCCATTGTCAGAGGAGAAGGGGATATGTGCTTCTCGCCTGTGATGAAGCTTAGGTAAGCTTGTCTGTGAGTTCACAGAAAATAGCACAATACCTACGTGAAGCTATGAAGAAGTACATGATCATTCGAGTTGCCTAGAAACTATAATTTCTCCCACTGCAAACTTATAAAATTCTATTAATTTTCTAAACACTCTTATTCCCCTACTTCTCCAAGAACTTATACTTGTTTTTTGAGAAGCAGATTCTAAACAATAAACAGAGAAAAGTATAATTATAAAGGTCAGAAACATAAAAAAAATGGAAATAAGTGTGTTATTACATAGAATCATGGCATTTTAGAGGGGTGGCTTAATGCAAAAGGGTATGTTCTAAGCATATAAAAGATGACTCAGGATTGGACAGGCAACCAGTGAGAAGAAACTTCTGAGCAAAGATTCAGAGGAAGGCCGATGTGTGTCCGAGGGGAAAGAAGGATCATTTGGTACAAGCAGAGTGGGTGATGGCAGAGGGACACGAGAAGGACGTTAGAGAGGTGGCCAGGGCCCCGTACTTGATTATAAGTCGGGATTCTAGGCACGTGGGAAAGCATCAGAATATGACCGTAGTTCTGGGGTTTTCCTAGGGTCAGATTTACACTTTACAAGGATGACGATGTGATGGATGCAGTGTGAAGAAAAGTCCGGGGTAGGAGGTGGAGCAGGGAAGGAGCTAAGAGGTAACTTGCGAAGCCAGGGAAGAAATGGAGCCAGAGAACGTCATGGTTGGGACCAGGGAACTAGCAATGCAGACTGAGTGGACTGAACATATGCACAATCTGTGAGAGTCACTTTGCAACTTCACTGGTTTGGACAGGATGACTTTTTGCTGTTGTTCTCTGAGGCCATCCCGTCCACTGTAGGGTGTTCAGCAGCACGTGGGACAGTGTCTCCCATCAGTAACAACCATGCCCCCTCCAAGTTATGAAAATAGAAATCATCTAGAGACATTGTCCAATATTCTTTTGGCCAAAATCTCTGCCCATTGAAGATTATAGTTTCAGAAGGACAATTCACAGGGATGTACACTGGATTAGATTGGGGGTTGGGAGAGAAGGGAAAAGAAAGGATAGAAGAAATTATAAATGTCCTCTGGGTAGCTCATTTGAATAAGCAGGTAGATGGGAGTGTGATTTGTGAAGGCGCAATGAGTTGAGGAGGAGAATGCACAAATGGCACCAGCTCACTTTAGACATGGCGAGTGTAGAGGTTTGAAAGGCCTCCAGAGTGGCTCTCAAGGTCATTGTGGGGGCTTACATACACCTAGAGATATTGGCTGGAGATGTGAAGAGCTGCGGGGCTGGGTATGGGCCAGCTGGGTAGAATCCAAAGACAGGAGGGCTAAGAGCCTCACCTCACATGCCTGGCAGCTTGGAGTGCTGTTGGAAGCAATGCCATGGGAATTTCAAGCACCAACAGGGCTACTCAAGGACAACAGGTTTCAGTAGAGCAGCTTCTACACCAGTGGTTCTCAACCTTCGTAGTGCCGCAACCCTTTCATACAGTTCCTCACAGGTTGAGAACCGCTTTCCTAGGCATCAGTGAACTGTGATGGACTGGTATTGGCCACTGACTTGGACAATCATATGATTTACTATGCTGGAAGGTCAAATTGAAGAACAATGGCGTCGCCTTCAGTTAAGTGTGTCTTTATGGCACACGAAGCTTACTAATTACCAACTACAACCTTTGGCCTGTCTCTGAAGACAATGGCAGGAAACCAGTTCAAAGCTTTACCTGGACAGGTGAATCGATCGATCGCGGTATCTTTTCCTTGGGGTCTGTCTCAGATCCTTTGGCTCCTCCTTTCGTTTTAGAGGGTGATGTCATGCAAATAAGTGAACATTCCCACCTTGGCCATGTCTTTGGCAAGAACAGAAGTCTTCACGTCGAGGTGAATCCGAAGGTGGCGAGGACGAAGAGAGAGCATGGAGCCGGGAACTGTGCTGTGCAGTTCGTCTAGACGTGCCTGACACATGTCTTTGAATGTTAGCCAAACCAACCAAGGGAATGGGTGGACAAGGGGGAAAACATTGCTTCCAAGAAAACTGGAAGAAACAATTGTGTGTTTCAAGTGCTGTGTACACCAAGTTCCCTTTTAGCTAATTACTTTTTTTTTTAAATGTCATGAAAGTTCTGGGCTGTTGAGGTATCCTCCACTTCATGGAAGCATAGCATGTAGCTGAGGTCTTTCTGAGACAGGCCCTATTTCTCTTGTGCTGCCCTGGAAGCTGCTCCAGTGTCCAGATCAGAAGAAAGAAGAGGCAAAAAGAGACCTGGAGGAAGCACGCAGGGGCACTTGTGCCCTTCAGTCTTGTCGCTTGAAAAGATTCTATTTCATAAGTGTATATACACACAGCGCTTAGCATTTGCAGTTGCCGTTCGAGATTTACTAACTTGAAATGATTTGCTCTCCCCTGGCAACGCTTCATTTCCAATTACATGATTCTAGTAGCCGAGGGCGGCTTGCTTCGCCCTTGTGGCAGGTTTTGAGCTCTGCAGCAACAACACTGCCTACTGACCCAGTGGCTGTTTTAAGGGGATGACAGCTTTGTAACCCAGGACAAAGCATCTTTCGGTTTCCCCCCCCAACTTTTTCTGATCTTGCAGGAGCACCAGAGGAGCTGTTAATGGGCCCTTTGGTTTTAACTGGATTCAGTTGACATTTCCTTTTAAGGCTTTCAAAGGTCATAAATTGTTATAGATTTTTTTGGTCTCAAAGCAGTTGCAGACCTCGACGTGTTTGAAGGACTTGGCTTTGACAAGTCACACTTCTGACTTGAAAGGTATAGAAAGTAAGCCCTACTCGCATTAAGAGATACAGAAAATACCCTATAAAATCAGAGTGTAATTCACAAATGGATCAAATCCCAACCGTTTAAGGTCAAGCAAGGGCATTTGTTAAAAGGTCTTAAAGTGTACAGTGTTGTGTTAAGTTTCACATTATCTTTTCTCATCCAAATGCAACCCCATTCCATTCGCTCTCTTTGTTCAGGGATAACCTCTGGCAGAAGTCACAATTCCCGGGATCCCCATCTCGGCAGGTACATTCACTTCAGTGTGTCAGGTTCTAAGTCTTACTTGTTGATGCTACTAATTGCGTGTGTGAGGCTGGGTTCTCTAGAGAAACAAAACCTGTGGCACTCATATACGTCTGAGAAGGAACATATGAAGAAGCCATTTTGATTAAGAAAGCATCCCAGCCCAGTTCAACTTAAGTCCATGGGTCCTTTGCTAGCTGGGGTCTTCTTCAGACTCACAGCGACTCAGAGCTATAGACTGATGATGCATAAAGGTCAAGTGGGAAGCAGGCCTTCACAGGCCAGAAGGTGCAG
>NW_022111369.1:56559250-56561273 GCF_000313985.2 Echinops telfairi
ACATTATCTTTTCTCATCCAAATGCAACCCCATTCCATTCGCTCTCTTTGTTCAGGGATAACCTCTGGCAGAAGTCACAATTCCCGGGATCCCCAACTCGGCAGGTACATTCACTTCAGTGTGTCAGGTTCTAAGTCTTACTTGTTGATGCTACTAATTGCGTGTGTGAGGCTGGGTTCTCTAGAGAAACAAAACCTGTGGCACTCATATACGTCTGAGAAGGAACATATGAAGAAGCCATTTTGATTAAGAAAGCATCCCAGCCCAGTTCAACTTAAGTCCATGGGTCCTTTGCTAGCTGGGGTCTTCTTCAGACTCACAGCGACTCAGAGCTATAGACTGATGATGCATAAAGGTCAAGTGGGAAGCAGGCCTTCACAGGCCAGAAGGTGCAGAGCCTCGTGGATCTGTTGTCCTGGAAACATGGCAGGGCACTGACATCTCTCAGGGTCAGACAGCCCCACATGGACAGGTACAGATTCCCAGCTAGCAGGGATGGTGAAGGGGCTGAGAGGGAAGGGCCAACACAGGTCCCCAGTGTCTCTCTTATTAAAAGGCCACCTCCTCCCAGGAGATATCATTAGGCTGTGACTTGAATATCCCCTGTACTTTTAAATAAATTCAAGTTGACATAAAATCAAAGTAACAGATTTAGCAATGCTGAAACTTTGATCTCATTAAAAGAAAGTATACAGGAGTGGGAAAGAATGCTAATGGTGGTTTTAAACGAGTTATTTAAAAGCAATGTAGTTAGAGCAGTGGTTGTCATCCTGGGGGTCGTGACCCCTTTGGGGGTTGAACTACCCTTTCACAGGGGTCACCTGATTCATAACAGTAGCCAAATGACAGTGATGAAGTAGCAATGAAAATAATGTTATGGTTGTGGGGGTCACCACCACATGAGGAACTGTGTGAGAGGGTCACGGCGTTAGGAAGGCCGAGCACCACTGGTCTAGAGGAAAGAACACTGCTTACGAGTTGACACCGTCTTAGTCATCTGTTGTTGTTGTTGTTAGATGCCAGCGTGTCCGTCCGACCCATAGCACAACAGATTAACACACGGCATGGTTCTGCCCCATCCTCACCAGGGTTCCTGTGCCTAAACCCATTGATGCAGCCACTGTGTTGATCCATCTCACCTTCCCACCACCCTTCCCTGTTACCAAACATGATGTCCTTCCAACCAGAATGCCCTCAGTGATGGAGCCCTGCTTTAACCAAACTACCACAAGACAGACAGAAGTGTATTTTCTCATCATGCAGGGGACTAGCTCTGAATCCAGGCTGCTGGCACCAGGGAAAGGCTTTCTGTCTGTTGGCTCTGGAGGAATTTCATTGTTTTTTAGATCTTCTGCTCCTGGGCCATCTTTGTGTGACTTCATATCTCTCTCCCCCATCTCTGCTTCTCTGGTTTACTTGCTTAATCTCTCTTACAGAGCAAAAGGATTGGTTTGAACACACTTTACACTTCTTATCCTATGTCATTAACATGATAAAGAGAACCCGTTCTCAGAGAGTGATAACCACAGTGCAGTGCAGTGCAGTGTTCATGGCTCTTCTAAGATAATAATTGTTGTGATTGGGTGCCAGGAGTCAGCTCTTCCTTCATTACCATTGGTTTATCACTTAGATGCGGCCTCCTATAAGGGTGGAATGTTGACTCGTTCTTTTTGGTACGGTGACTGTGTATTCTTTGCATCTCCTTTGGATGCTTCCTGAATTTTTTCCTCCAGTATTTTTTCCCTGTAGAATCTTTCAGTATTGCAATTCAAAGCTTGCATTCTCCCCGCACCCCCTCCCGCCTCCAGTTCTTTCAGTTTAAGGCATGTTCCTCCTTTTTGGATTTCTCACTTTAGGTCTTTGCACATTTCATTATCATATTTGACTTTGTCTTCTCAATCTGCCCTGTGAAATGTTCTGTCCAACTCTTTGACGCTATCATTTCTTTCATTTGTCTTAACAAAGCAACTATTAAGTGTAAATTTCTGAGTTTCTTCTGACATCCACTTTGATATTGTCTTTC
>NW_022111369.1:56561373-56569671 GCF_000313985.2 Echinops telfairi
GGGGTCTTCTTCAGACTCACAGCGACTCAGAGCTATAGACTGATGATGCATAAAGGTCAAGTGGGAAGCAGGCCTTCACAGGCCAGAAGGTGCAGGTTTGACGAATTTCCAACTGAAGAAGTTAGTAGAATTCTTCATTTTCTGCATTGCTAGCTTTAGTGGTTGGTGCATACATTAGAATAATAGTTGTATTGAGGATTTCCTTGAATGTGAACAAATATAATCCTGTCACGGACAACATTGTACTGGAGGTAAGTCTTGAAATGATGTTCTCTTTGACAATGAATGCAAACTCATTCTTCCTGATTGTGTCATTACTGCTACAGTAAGCCATTTGATTTTCTGATTCAACACGGTCAATATCAGTCCATTTCAGCTCACGAATGCCTAGAATATCGATCTTGATGGGCTCCATTTCATTTTTGATGACTTCTGAAAGCATTCGGTTTTTACATGCTCCATTTGTTGGGAATTCCACCACTTTGCTTCATGCTCTGGCTCCTGCTTCTGCTGTTGCAGCGCCTGTCCTTTTTGGTGCCAAACTGTCTCCTCCAGGAGATTCAGTGTGCAGGGACCTTAGAGCTCAAAGGGCATGCCCCACTCCTGACTCTTCTGTTGTGCTGTTAAGGAGATAGCCCTTCCTCTTCCTGAGATGACTCATTTTATACCCAGCAAAAGGGAAATCACTGACAGCTGAATCATATAATCCAATCAGTATCTTTCCCTCGCCCTGTTGCCCAGAACCTAAAGGAAACTGGTTTGGTGGTGGTTATAGATACTCTGGTTAGAAGAGCCACATTAAAAATTCACAGCCCTGCATTCTCTGGGCAGCCTTATGTGTAACAATGAAATGTAGCTGGTCCTGTGTTAACATCACAGGTGCTGCTATCTTTGAGCCCATTTTAGAGTGATGGTGTCAATCAATCTTGTAGCATTGTTTCTTTGGTTTTGAGGACTTTTACTTTAGCAAACATGAAGTCCTCTTGGGATGGTTTAGCACCTTCTCTACAGGTCATATTAAGCAGAGCATACAAGAGTTGTATTTGGTAATTATATTTCAAACAACTAATTTACAAATGTGACAACTCATTTGAAGTGACTTTTCTATTTTTTTTAACTAGTTGGCCCCTGAAACACTGAGGGAGTATGAGGATAAGTCAAAAAGTATAGCTACAAAATCATATCAATGTTTATTCAAGAAAAGCATCAAAATGGGAAGTGAGTGTTTTTCGGTATAAAGTAAAAGAGAGTGTGAGGAAGGTGAAGAACAAAGGGGGGCTTCCTTCTTTTGCTCACAGGGTCACTGTACGTTGGAACCGAGTCTAAGTCATCGAACAATTATAGCAACACTAACAGTAATTTATACCACAACAAAAAGCAATGTGGTAGCCTAAAGTGACTCATATGGTGATCCTTTTGTTTTTATTAAAAAGAAATTTTGCGTATGTGTTCCTTTTAAATCTTCTTTGATTGTGGGAACCTAAGGAAGTCCGAAGGAGCCAAGATCAGGATGGTGGGCTGCATGGGGTCAGGTTTTCCTGGTTTCTCCTCACCAGGGCAGTTTTCTGTTTTCTTAAAACTTCTTCGTAATAAACCCTCGTGATCCTCCTGTTTCATTTGAGAAAATCTACTGTGATTTCTCCTTTGGGATCTTATGAAACACTCACTCTTACCTTCTGAACGGATTTCTCTGCCTTGAATTTAACAGTCCAGCAGATTCCTCCAGAAGCCACTATCTCTGTCTCTGCGAGTAAGAGTAAAAATAAACAGGTTTACCCCTTTGGTTCTGAAAAGTTCTGAAGGCAAATAAATACCAATTGGCCAGCTATTTACTTTGTGTTTGATTGACTTGATGCATTACATAGCCCCAATGAGGAATTTCCCTTTATCAGCACCACCAGATAACAGGCGTTCATGTTGATTTGTTGGAGTTTCTTTGCTGTGAAGTCTGGTTAATGCCACACACTCAACTCCAGAACATTTTGTGATTACTTAGAATATCACTCTTTTTCAATTTCAATTTCAGCCATGTTTGTATAGCAAACAGAACCTTGCTTGATAAGACCTAGATTGATTGTAAAATGAATTTCCTGCATGAGATGGCAAAAAGTGTTTATGAGTCTAGTTATATTCTTCAGACTTCTTTTTGAAATTTGCTTTCTACCATTGACATACACTTTGAAGGATGTTTACAGAATACTGTTATTAATATTGCAAAAACAAGTGAACTAGCTAGAATTGCAATACCGTTGACAAAGGTTAAAGCAATCATTTCTACAGAACATGTATTTTGACACTCCCCCCACCCCCACTAGAAAAGAAGTCTTTATTGCGATCCCACCAGCTGCACCAACTGTTATGCACCTTCTTCCTTGGCAATTCGGTCTTTCTTGAGTGGTCCCATGAAAGCTTTCTTCTCTTCCATGGTCTGGAAGCGGCCGTGGCCAAACTTGGAGGTGGTGTCAATGAACTTGAGGTCAATCTTCTCCAGGGCGAGGCACTTGGTCTGCACCAGCAGGGACTTGTGCAGAGTGAGCACTCGCTTCTTGGTCCCCACCACGCAGCCCTTCAGCACGACAAAGTCATTGGTCACTTCACCGTAGTGGACAAAGCCGCCCAGGGGGTTGATGCTCTTGTCAGAGAGAGCGTAGTCGGTGGGTGCATTTCAGAACATGTATTTCAACCAGAAAAAGACAGTACTTCTTGTACTAAGAGCTGAAATATTGTTCAGATTCAGCTGATTGACTGTGTTGTGTATGAGAGGTCATTAAATCTGAAATCAGAGTTGTAAAGTGAATATTTAATAAAAGATACTTTCTTTCATTGCCATCTGTTCCTTAAATTAACGGCGTTATTAAGACTATACGTATATAAAAATTAAATGATCTATTTGTTCTTATTAACACCATGCCAGTTTTGGTCAGTACGCTGCCTTTTATTCTCTTTACAGTTGGTAGAACAGCCATGATGATGCCCAGAACCACATGAGGAAAAAATGCTCTTCTCTCTCATTCTCCCAGATTTTATGCCTAAACCTGCATCTTTCCCCACCCCTTCCAGAAAGCAGGGAGATGCCCAAAGACTAGCTTACAAAAATGGCTGTATCATGTTGTTGTTGTTGTTAGGTGCCATCGAGTTGGTTCTGACTCATAGTGACCCTGTGCACAGCAGAGCAAAACACTGCCCGGTCCTGCGCCGTCCTCACATGTTCCTTATCACTGCATCATCACTATAACCACTGGGCTAATCCATCTCTTTGAGGGCCTGACTCCTTCAGTTGACCCTCTATGTTACCAAGCCTGATGTCCTTTTTTAGGGACTGCCTGAGACCAGGAAAAAGAAAGAAAGGATGGTGTCTGGCTACCATTACTGTTTTGATATGATCCATTAGGCTTTCAGTAGTTTATTTCTCCAAAATGTACAGTCTATTCCTTCTTTTGTCATCCGTCCTTCATCTGCAAGTTATCTTGAAATCGGTTCACCTTAGTTGAAAATACCAGTGATGTAACTTGCAGCATCTCAGCAACGCTCAAGCTGACAGACAAGTGGTGGATCTGATGAGGAGGAGGGTGGTGGAAATGCTCACTCTAGCTCAGAGCTTTATATAAGGCACTGTCAAGACTGAAAACCTCACAAAGAGAAGCATAGGACCAGAAGATGAGCCTCCCAGGTGGCAAATTACTCAAAATATGACCGAGGAAGAACTGCCTTCTCAAACCATACTGAATGACATAAACAGGGAAAAGCCTTCGTGACTGTCACTGATTGATGGGGCATGACTTAAAAATGAGAAGAAACAACTGCCAAAGTTGTTGTAAAAATGTAATAGTAAAAGTTGTCAAAAATGTAACTGTGAAAGCTTGAGGGGGGGAGAAACTTCAGGCCTTTCATTTGCTGATGGGTTATGATTTAAAACGGGAAGGAACAGTTGCAGAACTCTCCTAATAATCAGAACGTGGAATGAACAAGGTAAGAATCTGGGAGATCTGGCTGTTGCCAGAAATGAAATGGAGGGCACAGATAGTGATCTTCTAGACAGTTGTTTGGTGCCATCCATTTGGTTTCAGCACACAGACACCTGAGTACAACAGAAGGACCCGTACCTGGCCCTGCCGCATCCTCGTGATTCTTTTTAATGTGCGAGCCCATCATGGTGGCCACCAGGCCAGCCCAGCTTGTCGAGAGAGCTCGTTTTCATTGCGCCTCCACTTTATGAAGTCTGAGCTCTTTCTCCAGGGACTGTTCTCCCCTGAAAACATATCTACGTATGTAAGATGAACTCGTGCTGTCCTTGTCCCAAAGGAGCACTCAGGCCACACTTCTTACAAGGCCGATTGACTGATTTGTTTGTCTTTTTAGCAGCCCTGGTGCTTTCAATGTTCTTTGCCAGCACTACAGTTCAAACACATCAATTTTCTCTTGAACGTCCTTAGTTAATGTCCAGCTCTTACATGCATGCGAAGTCATGGAAAATACCATGGTCGGGTCAGGTGCACTTTAGTCCTCAAAAGAACATCCTTGCTTTTCATCATGAAAGAGGTGTAACTGATTTACCCACTGTAATGCTGCTCTGATTTTTTGACTGTTGCTTTTATGAGCATTCATATAGATCCAAGCAAGACAAAATCTTTGACAATATCCATCTTTTCTGAATTTAACAAGATATTACCGATTGGTCCCCTTGTGAGGATTTTGGTCTTCTTTAAGTTGAGTTGGTAGTCCATACAGAAGGCTGCAATTCTTGATCTTCATTAGCAAGTGCTTTAAACCCTCTTCTCTTCCAGAAAGCAAAGTTGTATCATCTGTACATAGCACGTTGTTAATAAGCCTTCCTCCTGTCCTGATGCTACATTCTTCTTCATAGAAGCCAGTCTTCGTGGTGATTTGTGCTGCCTACAGATTGAGTAAGTAGGGGGAGAGGTTACAATCCGAAAGCACACCTGTCCTGATTTTAAACCATGCATCATTCCCTTGTTCTGTCCACACAACTGCCTCTTGATTTATGGACAAGTTCTGCATGAGCAAAATTATGTGTTCTGGAATTCCCATTCTAAACAAGGCTATCCATCGTTTGTTATAACTCACACAGTTCAATGCTTTCATGTAGTCAATAATACACAAGTAATCATTTTCTGGTATTCTCTGCTTTCAGACAAGATCTATGTGCCACCAGCAATGACATCCCTTGTTCCATATCCTCTTCTGAATCAGGCCTGAAACCCTGGAAGCTCCTTGTCAATGTATTACTCCAACTCTTGTTGGACAGTTTTTAGCAGCATTGCACTGGCATGTGATAGCAATGATATTGTTCTATAATTTGAGCATTCTGTTGAGTCACCATTCTTTGGAAAGTGTACAAAAATGGTTCTCTTTTAATCAGTTGGCCAAGTAGCTGTCTTCCAAAGTTCCTGGCATCAATGAGTGGGTGCTTCCAGTGCTTCATTGGCATGTCGAAATATTGCTCTCTGTATTCCATCAGTGATTGGAATCTTGCTGTTGGCGCCTGCTTTCTCAGTGCAGCTTGAGCTTCTTTCCATAGCTCAGGTCCTACCTCCTGAATACTTAGTTGAATGTTCTTTTGACTGCGTGCCAGTTTGTCAGACTGTGGTGGCTTGTGTGTTGCTGTGATGCTGAAAGCGATGCTACTGGTATTTCAAATGCCAGCAGGGTCCCCCAAAGTGAAGAGGTTTCAATGGAGCTTCTAGACTAAGAACAGACTACAAAGAAAGACTTGACTGCCCACTGGGGAGCAAGAATCCACTGCATAAAATAGAAACATTTCTAGGTTTTAGTGAGCTGAAATGGACTGGCATTTTCCATTTTGAATTAAAAAATAATATGGTTTACTCTGTTGGTAATGGCAGATTCAAAAGGCATGCCATTGCATTCACTGTCATAAAGGACCTTTCAATATCTGTCTTAAAGACAACGTCGTCAATCCTTGGAGGCAAGGTCATCCACACTGAGGGGAATCACCTTATTGCATGCCATCTCATCACACTGATTGCTATAGTTTCACCATTGTGTATTTACACTTTTATTACCGCAATAACCCCAGCCTGCCTGTCATTGACTGTCCTCTGAGTTAGTGTCATACTTGCACTTGGGCTACAATGATGTTACAAATTTCCTCCTTTACCCCCACCTGCCCCACCTTCTGAAACTAGAGTCAATCATATCGAGATGTGTACATGCTCTGAACTTTGCAAAGAGTCCTTGGTTCTCCAACTTTGTGGAGACTGAGAAGACAGTCAGCATTCTTCGTGCTGACCTTCAGAGCAGGGTGTATTTTACGAAGTCTGCTTTCCTCCATTAGCGACGGGCCACACACTCCAAAGTCTGGCAAACACCCCTACCAAGGGATCTGGAGTTGGTATGATGTAATTTATGTCTTTTTCAGAGTTAGTGTATTGGAAATGTTTTCTGAAGTTTTGAAGTTGTTACCACCCAAAAAGAATAACAGGAGTCTAGAGGTTTATTAGGTCTTTGATGATAACCATTTTCTTGCCTCATCCTATATCATCTCTTTATCCTGTTCAGTTCCTTTTCTGAAAAAACAAAAACAAAAACCCCATCTAGTTTACCCATCAGATGTAGTGATACAATACCACAAAAAGTTGATCTTCATGAGATAGAAGTCTAACTCCCCAGTCAATGGCTTCATTCATATCCATGCCTGGCCAGTATTTGAGCATATAGCAAACACAGGACACACTGTATACCAATGGCTTGTCATTTTCATTTCCTTCAGGTTTGGCACATGCTTCCATATTCTAGTTGAAGGGCTCTTTAAGACTGCTAAGCAAGCTTCATTTTCACACCTTAAATTGCCTCCAAGTATAAACATGAAAAGCCAGTGTAAGTCATTGCTATGTGGCCAGTATCACATGGATGAGCTGTCCTAGGAGCCTTTGATGGATTGAATAGGATACCCAGGTTTGAAAAGCCTCAGAAACCAGAGTGATTTACATTGGATCTGTCATGGGAAGAACCTGCTGGTCCTGAGCAAAGACTAGCACTCTGGCAAGACCTGAAGTCAATGTTGGCAGAATCACACCTGCGTGTCCCTCAGGAGACGTGGCTGCTGGTCCTCAGCGTACCTGCTGAGACTGCACATCCTCTGTGGTGCTCAGACTGCACCCTCTTTCCATCTTCTTTGATGTTCCCTGCATCTTTCAATATTGTGCCCCTAGAATATTTTAATATTGAAACTCAAGGCTTAATCTCCCTCCAGCCCCCCACCCTCAGTTCTTTTAGTTTAAGATAAGCCGAACATGTTCTTCCTTTTGTTTTTTAACTCTAGGACTTTGCACATTTCATGATACTACTTTGTGTCCTCGAAATGCCTATTAAATTTTTCCATTCAACCATTTTCTTCCATTTGCCTTAGCTGCTCTATGATTAAGAGTAAACTTCAGAGTCTCTTTTGACATCCACTTTGATCTTTTCTTCCTTTCCTGTCTTTTTTTTAATAATCATTTTATTAGGGGCTCATACAAGTCATCACAATCCGTACATACATCATTTGTGTCCAGCACATCAGTACATATGTTGACTTCATCATTCTCACAACACCCGCTTTCCACTTGAGCCCTTGGTGTCAGCTCCTCATTTTTCACCCTCCTTCCTCGCTCCCTGCTCCCCCTGAACCCTTGATAATTTATAAATTATTATTATTTTATCATATCTTACCCCATCCGACATCTCCCTCACCCACTTCTCCACTGTCCGTTCCCCAGGGAAGAGGCCATATGTAGACCTCGTCATCTGTTCCCCCTTTCTCCCTCACCTTCCCTTCACCCTCCCGATATCGCGACTCTCCCCACTGTTCCTGGGGGGTTCATCTGTCCTGGGCTCACTATATTTCCAGTTCCTATCTGTGCCAGTGTACATCCTCCGGTCCAGCCCAATATGTGAGTTAGAATTGGGGTCATGGTAGTGGGATGGAGGAAGCATTTAAGAACTAGAGGAAATTTGCATATTTCATTGTTGCTACATTGCACTCTGATTGGCTCCTCTCCTCCCCACAGTCCTTCTGCAAGGAAATGTCCAATTTCCCCCGGATGGGCCCTGGGTCCCCACTCTGTACTCCCCTTCATTCACAATGTTATATATATAGTTTTGTCTTTGATGTCTGATACCTGATCCCTTCGCCGCTTTGTCATCTTACAGGCTGGTGTGCTTCTTCCATGTGGGCTTTGTTGTTTCTCAATTAGATGGTCCCTTGTTTATCTTCCAGCATGTGGGACCCCAGCTTCTATGTAATTTGACAGCTTGGCACCATCAGCTTTCTTCACC
>NW_022111369.1:56570527-56584111 GCF_000313985.2 Echinops telfairi
AAAACCAGATCAGGTCCAGCCTGTATCAGAGGGGAGATCAATTGACAAAGTTTTAATCATTCAAGTCAGTTTGATCTTCTATCCTCATCTCTCCAATGCACTCTGCTTGATAACCACTTTCCTCCCAGCCTCTATGGTGGATGGGGGGAGATCACCGGAGAGTTATTTCCTATGTAGTTCCCACAAATGTATGTTGAGTTCCCAATGTCATCCATAGTCTTCTGATAACCAGAGTCTCACAATTTCGGCTCGGATACTATTTCATCCGTTGACTTTGGATTCTATGATTTACAATCCTTTGGTGCCTGATGATGGTGTGATTTTTCCATGTGGACTTAATTGACATCTCACTTAGATGACTGCTTGTTTGGAGAGAAGTATTTAAGAGCGCAGGCGTTATTTTATCTGATAGTCAGGCACCATCTAATTTCTTCACCACTTTTTACTATAGCACCCTTATCTTCTGCGTTCCTGTCGTGAGTGTGAGTATTGAGCAGGGACATGATGTAAGACTAATTGTTCTTAAGTTGGAGCTAGGATTTAGTTTGAGCCCCAAACCCATTCCTGAATCTATGTTTATTTTATTTTATTTTTTCTGCCTTTGGCTCCCTTTCAAAACCTCCTTGTTAATTTACGGTAGAGAATCTTATTGATTATCTCCCTGGGACATACGATCTTCCATTAATATTGTATTTGTTTAGCCCCTGGTATTAATTGTTTTAAAGCCCTGTTGAGAGAGGGACATTGGGCCAATGTAGGCTAGCTCCATATCACAGAATTTGATTATTCACTTGTACAGAATCAATCCTTTTGTAGCTGGATAGTACACAAACACTGGGGTTTAATTGTCAGGGAAAATTTTTTTTTTAATTAATCAATTTATTGGGGCTCATACAATTCATCACAACACATAGATCAATTGTGTAAAGCACATCTATACATTTGTTGCCCTCATCATTCCCAAAATTCTCTTGCCTCTTGGGTTCCCGGAATCCGCTCATTTTCCTCCCCCCCCCTTCCCTTCCTCCTCCCCTTTCCCCCATGCACCCTTAATAATTTATAAATTATTTTTGTATCTTACATTACACTGTCCGGCGCCTCCCCTCACCCACCCCGCTGTGCCCGTCCCCCAGAGAGGAGGCCATACGCGGCTCCCTGTGATCCATTCCCCCTTACTACCTCCCCCTTCCCTCCTGGTATCGCCACCATCGCCCCTGGTCCCGAGAGGCTCCTCAGTCCTAGATTCCCTACGCTTCCAACTCCCATCCGCACCGCTGTGTATCATCTGGTCTAACCAGGTCTGCAAGGCGAAACTGGGGTCCTGGTAGTTGGGGGGAGGAAGCGTTCAAGAACTAGAGGAAGGTTGTGAGTTTCATTATTGCTATACTGTACCCTAAGTGACTCATCTCCCCACTCCCCCTCTGCAAGGTATGTCCAGTTGTCTAGAGATGGGCATTGGGTCTCCATCGCGCGCCACCCTCATTGACAAGGATATGACTTTTCTCCCCGCCTTTGGTGTTTAAAGGCTGGTCCCTTTGGCCCTTCATGATCACACATGTTGGTGTGCTGCTTCCATGTGGGCTTTGTTGCTTCTGGGCTAGATGGCCGCTTATTTACTTTCAAGCCTTTAAGTCCCCAGACGCTATAGGTCTCGATTGTCAGGGAAAATTTATAAGAAGAACCACTGAGAAAGTCAGCCACAGGTTTGCTAGAATAACACACGTCTTAATACAGAATATAGGGCATTGATGTAGCCATTTTTGTTGTTAAAAAAAGATATTTGTGATGAACAAACCATTGGTATTGCAAAATTCTATCATGTATTTGATTTCCAGATTTACTTTTATCAACAAGGTCATATTTTCCAGCTAATGTTTCTTCCTCTTTGTTTCTAACGTTTGCATCCCAATTGCCAATCATTTTCAATGCATCCTGATTGCATATTTGATCAATTTCATGCTGAAGATGTTCGTAGAATTTTTCAATTTTTTCATCACTATTTTTAGTGGTTGGTGTATAAATTTGTATCGACTGGATTTCCATTCACGTGTATAGATAGCATCCTATCACAGAGAGCATTATACTTCAAGACAGACTTTGAAATGTTCTTTTTGATGACAAATGTGAAGTAATGCATTTTGAGTTTGTTATTCCTGACATAGTAAACTATACAACTGTCTGATTAAAAATGGCCAGTTCCAGTCCATTTTAACTCACTAATATCTGGGATATCGATCTCTCTGTGGTTCATTTAATTTTAGATGTCTTCCAATTTTCCTAGATTCATATTTCATCAATTCCGCATTCCTATTATTAATAGATGTCTATAGTTCTCTATTCTCATTTTGAGAAGGAGGAGAAAATGGCAACTACATATTAGATAAGAGGTTAAACAGAAAACACCAACAGCTGAATAATAAATAGAAATAATCCCCCTGTTGGGAGATAAAGAATCTAATTCAAAAGTGGACAGAGGATATGAACAGATACTTTGCCATTCTCCCCTATAATTGAAAACTTTATTCCCTCCATATCAAGACGGTCAATTCTACTTTGAGAAGATCACTCTTCCTCAGTCACAGTTTGAGTGCCTCCAACATCTCAGCATTATATTTGGCAATGACCCACTGCTCTTCATGCTGCTTTCTGTATGTGCCACCATTCTTCCATTATCCCCAAAGCTTTCAGGGCTAATTCTTCAGAAGTGGACAGTCTAGACCTTCTGGATAGTCTGTTTTTTAAAATTTTTGTTTATTTTATTTTATTTTTTTATGTATAGTCTGTTCTTGGTGTGGAAGTTCTGTTGAAACCTATTCATCATGGGGGATCCTGTTGGTATTTGAAGTACCAGTGACATAGCTTCTAGCATCACAGCAGCACATAAGTCACCACGGTACAACAAACTGATAGGCAAATGGTGTTATGTGATTGTGTGTATAGTATGATTGCCTTTGTTGCCGTCAACTCTTGTGCGTCTTCTTGTGTCTTCTCTTGTCTGATCTTACTGTATATTGCCTTTCTTTTTAACCAAGTTAATACCTGTTTCCTCTCTAGTTAGTGATCATCCTCTGGTCCATGGCAATCTTAAAAAATGTTTTGTTTTGGTGTGCATCTTTTCTTGGCTTTTTTTGTAATCGTGTTTCATACAACATTTGACCTTTTTTGAGATGGACTTATTTCGGTCTGCATGATGTTTTCCAGGTTCATCCATATAATGAGATGTTTCTGGATTCATCATTATTCTTTAGTGCTCCCTTGTGCATATACGTATATATAATACTTTCCCTATTCACCCACTGGTGGGCATTTAGGTCCTTCCCGTATTGTTTCTGTAATGAAATAGTGCAGAGATGAACATGCATGTGCGTATACCTATTTGTGTCACACCTCTGATTTCTCTCGGAGATATTCTTGATAATAGGGTTGATGGGCCATATGGTATTTCTATCTCCATCTTTTAAAGCAATTACCATACCATTTTACACAGTCAGAACCATTTCCCAGCTCCCTCCATTCCCCGGGAGCAGCTCAGGAGAGTTCTAATCTCTCCGCACCCATGCCCTAGCTTGTCTTCTCTTTTGCTGGGTTTGCAATTCTTGCTGGGGTGAGATGATATATCATTGGTGTTTGATTGCTAATGACCACAAATTATTCTTTTTGGTTTTTTTTTTTACTCTCTGATTGTTTTCTTGGGGAAGTATCTGTTCATATCTTCTGTCCACTTTTAAATTGGATTGTTTATCTTTCTATTATTCAGGTGTTGATGTTTTCTGTACATTTTAGAGATTCGTCTCTTTTCTAATAGGCAGTTGTCATTTCCGCCCCCTTCCCCCCTATCTGTAGATTGATTTGGAGAATATCTTAGGCAAACATCTTCAGTCAACATGATTGGTGAAATGTCATATTTCTTGTTGATTTATTTGCATTTTTTCTGTGTCTAGTGTTTTGGACTCAAGGTAAGGCTCAAGATGCAGTTTATTTATAATTACTTGCAGCAGTATCTAGGTATAGAATGGTTATGAGATTAAACGGACTAACATATGCAAGGTCCTTAAAATAGTCTTGGTGCATAGTACGCCCTACATGGACGTTGGTCATCATTATTATTTATTTGATACCAAAGGTGCAGGACCAAGCAGCTTTGTTCCACTGTGCCTGGGGCCGCTCTGAGTGGGAGCAACTCAATGGCAGCTAACAGTCACAAAGGTCAGCTGTGACGTGTGTGTGTTTTTCTTCAATGCACATTCTGTTTGAGTACTTATTTTCAAAAAATTACTGTTAATTGACAAATAATTCCTGTAAGCTAGTACTGCAATATTTTCAATTTTACATAGGAAAGAGAAGAGATTAGGTATTGATTGAATTAGATTTAACATAATGAGTTTGTTCAAATCTATAAAGTGCATTTAGGAAATAAAATACTGTGAGAGAATTGGACAGCATTAATAAGGATTAAGAATGAAGGCACTCTTACAAGTGAATATCAGTACTTGGGAGCATTGCCACATCCTCTCCTAGCCCTATTATATTTTGCTGACGGCCATTTGTAAGATCACCTTCTTTCTTAGTTCCTCTTAGTTACTTTGAATTATTCATCTAAGAATTATATAGCAAAATACTTATGGGGTTCTTATGGGTGCCATACATTGTGGCTACACAACCACTGGCTTTTTTAGTTAGTAGTCCTGCACTGAATTATTTATGTCACCCAGAGACTCATCTTGTCCCACAGCTAGATCCCATCCAGTCGCAATAACTCATAGCCACCCTATGTACACAAAATGCAAACACTGCCGGGATCTGTCCATTCCCACTGGTTCTTAATGTTTCTTCTTATTTGTCCTGTTGCATCAACAAATGAAGGCCTCAGAAGCTTGACTCCAGGCTAGACCACAGCATGCACACGGGTACAGATAGGAGAGAGGAGCTCACGACACACGGACTCCAGGAACCAGAATGAGAATTGCGGTACCTGAAGAGGAGGGGGAAGGTGTGGAGAGGAGGGGAGGAAGGTGGAACTGATCACATGGATTGACACATAACCACCCCCACCTCCCCACCAGGGGGATGAACTGTGGGGGGAGGGAGACAGCGGTCGGTGTAAGACAGAAAATAATAACTTAAAATTTATCAAGGGGCCATGGGCATGGGGGGCAGGAAGAGGAGCTGATACCAAGAGCTCAAATAGCGAGCACATGTTTAGAAAAGAATGGTGGCAACATATGTACAAATATGCTTGATGCAATTGATTTATGGATTGTTATGAGCTATAAGAGATCCCAATAAAATGGTCTTAAGCAAAAAAGCTTTACTCCATCCATGTCACTTTAATCAACTCTACTTTAAGAAGGCAGCTTTTCCTCGGTCATGTTTTGAGTGCTTTCCAATCTGAGGGGCACATCCCCCAGCATGATAGCTGACAATGTCCCTGCTATTCATAAAGCTTTCAGTGACTCAACCCTCAAAAGTAGAAGCCTATTTGTTCTTGTAGTTTGTTATAGTCTAGAAACTCTACTGAAATCTGCCTAAATACCTGGTATTTAAAAGACTGGCCACAGCTCCCAGGATCAGCGTCATCACAGTGCAACACACTGACAGACAAGTGGTGGAACCTCTTCATAGATGTATTCACAGTATCGTGTCTCATACAGCATTGTGCTTCAAGACAGATCGCGAATATTATTTTTGATGATGAATGCCTCACCCTTTCTCTTGAAAAGGCCCTCCTGGTGTGGTGGCGGAGTGGAGTGTGGATGCTCACCACAAGTCCTTCTCTTGCTAGAGAGAGGACCAGGCTTATCCAGAGTTCTTGTACGAGAATGATCCTCCCTGTGGAGAATTCTGTTACTATTGTCTCTAGTAACTCCCTACCTTTATTCCCCACCAGAAATTAACACACCATTCTGACTACAAAGACATGCATTAGGTGGAATTATATTCCACAGGTTAATTAACAGTTTCAGGACTAGGTAGAATACAGTAGAGTTTTTTTTGTTTGTTTGTTTTTGCTTCTTGAGGCACATAGATGCAAATCCAAGGCAATTCTCAACTATAACAGAATTCGCCATATTGCCTCTAAATCAGTCTTCTTTGAGCATGCCTCCTAATCTTTGGTGATGTGACATATGTCAGACACAGCTTTACAAATAATTTCAATCACTCCTTTGAAAGTGTCATAACCATATGCTAGCTCTGGCAAAGTGATCTCTCTCTCCTACTGTAAACTATCTGGGTGGGCTTGTGGGACTGTATGTCTAAGGAATACATGAGCTACAGGAAGCAGATCTCTTAAAAAATGGCGAGGTCTCTGAGGAACATTAAAGATTTCAACATATAATAACTCAGTTAACCAGGTATTGCTGGCACTTGAAGGGTTCCTGCCTTATAGTCCAATGACTGACATCCAGTCCCGGCACTACACTTGACCTGCTGTGTAATATAGGACACTGTATTCAATCCCTTGCTAAATCTTAGTTTCTTCAGTTCCAGAATGGGGATAATATGTTGGGTGACTTTAAAAGTTGGCCACACATTCTGTGGCACCTCCAGTGAAGGGGTCAGGTCTATGTTTACACTCCTTGAAATCGGTGAACTTGAAGCTGCTTGATGAGCTAAATTGGGCGAAGTGACACTGTGTGACTAACAAAGCGAGACCATGAAGATCATACCGCTGCTGTCTTGTTCTTGGAGCAATAACTTAGAACCTAGAAATAATTTTGTCTACCTAGATAGGTGTACATTTATTCACCTACGTATTTGTACAGGGAACAAATGGCCATTGTGCAAACAGAACAAGAAAGTTCCAGCTGGTTTAAAATCAAGAGAGGCATGCATCAGAGTTGCATGCTCTCGCCATACTTGATCCATCTGTCTGCTGA
Organism: Echinops telfairi; assembly: GCF_000313985.2. Lineage (NCBI taxonomy): Eukaryota > Metazoa > Chordata > Mammalia > Afrosoricida > Tenrecidae > Echinops > Echinops telfairi. The sequence continues at coordinate 56,577,406 of NW_022111369.1, forward strand.
GCAAAGCCTCGGAGAAGCTGGACTGTATGAAGACGAGTGTGGCATCAGGATTGGGGGAAGGCTGATTAACAACCCGTGGTATGCAGATGACGCAACCTGGTTTGTGAAAAATGAGGACTGGAAGCCCTTGCTGATGAAGATGAAGAATTGCAGCCTCCAGGGTTGATTGCAGCTCCATGTTAGGAAGAGCAAGATCCTCACAACTGGGCCAATGGGTAACATCATGATAAATGGGGAGAAGGTTGAGCCCTAGGGTAACCCAAAGGTTACATGTTGGGCTGCGAACCCCACGATTGGCAGCTCTGCAGCAGAAAGACTGGACTTTGGAATCAGAATACATCCAGTGAAACGAGACGTAGAAAGAAGACTTCCGGCAGAAGTTGGGTGGTTTTCATAAATTCACCCCCATTATTTGTACCCAAGGTGCAAGCTTTGAGGCAGACACGTTCAGGTTCAATTCAAAGTTTGTAATTCATCGACTTGAGTACCTTGGGCAGGTTATGCATCACCTCTTTCTAGTGTGTCTTAATCTATAAAGTTAATAAATATTAATACTATAAAATATAATCTGTACCAAAATAAAAAAGTTTTAAATTAAAAACTGGTGTGCTCTGTTCAGCAACCCCCCTCCTCCCTCTCCCTACAGATGGGTAACTTAAGTGAAGATCTGGAGAACCACAGTTTTTACAGCGACTCACTTCTTTCTTTGTGGCCTCGCAACAATTATTATGTCTACCACTTTCATGATGCCTGCTTATCTTTTCATATGCATTTATCTTTACTTTCACTCCCAAATTATGAGAGAGCAAGGACTATATTTTATTCCTTTGTTCAAACATAGCACATTCTATATACTTCTGTCAACATAAGCCTCATAGAGTCGACACTGACTCACAGTGATCCTAGAGGATGGGCTAGAAGTACCCTGGGGAGTTTCCAGGATTGTGACTGTTGACAGCAGTAGAGAGTCCCACTTTGTCCACGAGAGCAGCTGGTGGCTTCCAACTGCTGACCTTGCATAGAACAGCCCAATCACGACACCAGCAGGGCTCCTTTTCTCAATACCGCAGACAATAAAAATAATAAGACTTATTGAGTTCCTACCAGAGTACAAGGCCTAAAATTAAGGCTCAATATTATATGCTGCCTTGATATCTACTGAAACAAGAAGGAACTTAAATGGCCAAACTTCAAATTGATGTCACATTCTGCTCTTATGAATAAGCTCCAATAATCAATCCTCCTTATAAGGGGACCAGACAGAGTTATTGCTTAGCCTTGAGTAGCAGGTTTTAGTTCCCAACCACCCTGTAAAACCATCCCAACAAACCAATTACTTTCTCCCACAGTCACCAAGCCATTCTATCCTCTTGATACGGCACAGCCTCCTCTCATGGCCTATGGTCGTTCATTCTGGTCCTGACTGTAATTTCCAGTGCTCTTGTAAGGTAAACACTGTCTTCCTCTCCTGAATTGTGAAAATGGACTAACAGAATGCTGTTGATCACATGGGTCCAGCCTCAGGTGTTGTGTGTTCAACCATCCCCATAACCCTAAGGTGGGAATCCTTCTCTCATAAATGAAGTGAATGGGAGGCAATTTTAATACTAATCAGTTTTACAATGACCTTCATGAAATATGGTATTAGTGTTTTACTTATTATTGCATAGCTCATTCCCTCAAAATATAGTGACTAAAAGCAGTGGTCATTTTATTACATTTCATGACTTTGTGAGTTTAAAATTTATATTAGTGTTGACTGAGTGATTCTTTTTATTTTGTAATGAATTTTTTACTTGTGAACCGGGCCATCAAGTATGCATGTAGCAGTTGAAGGTACACATCAACACCCCACCAATTATTTTCTTGCATTCTACTCTCAACACAGTCTCTCTCCTCCCTCTATGGATCTTCATGCTCCCTTCCAATGAAATCAATCCCTGGCCACCTTCCAGTCTGTTGCTTTGTCTTCTACCTTTGACCTCCCTCCCTTGGGAATCTCCAAAATATGTTTGGACAGTCTCTGTCTTTGTTTTTATTCTTACAGTAAAAGTCTGGTACATTATTTGTCCTTCTGTGATTGATTAACTTCACTCAGCATGTTATTCTCCAAGTCCGTCTATGTCACGAAGTGATTCATATTTTCATCATTGTTTTTCAGTGAGGCTTATTATTCCACTGTGTATATGTACCAACATTTCTTTATGCATCTTTTACTGATGAGCACTACTGCTGTTTCCAACTTCTTGCTATTGTTAATAGTGCTGCACTGAAAATGGAAGTACATATGCCCATTCATGTTATACTTTGTACTTCCTTAGGGTATATACCAAACAGAAGTATTGCTGGATCATATGGATTTTCTAATCGAAGTTGTTTGAGGTAGCGCGATATTACTTTCCACACCGTTGGTGTGACTTCACATGCCCACCAGCAGTGTCTAAGAGTTCTAGTCTCTCTGTGCTCTCTGCAGCCTTGCTTGTTTTCCTTTTTCGTCACACTCTCCACATTCGAATGGGCATTTGCAGTGTTTTTGGTTTTGCTTTTGTCTTTCTGGTCCTGCCTCATCGGCAAATGAGGTCCCAAGTGCATTTGGAGAGGCTTTCAACCTAAAGGACTCGTCTTCTGGTAATGTGGCAGAAGCTGTTCGGATGCTCTTTGTAAGATGTGGTGATTGTACAGTGGTGACTGTACAGTGGTGATTTTCAAAAGTGGACTACCTCTTCCTTTCTCATGTCTTCTCAGTCTGGAAGCTCCACTGACACCTACTCACCTTGGGCGACCTTGTTGGTATTTGAAATATTGGTGGCATAATGTCTAGCATTATAGCAACACACAAGCCACCAAAAGATGATAAACTGACAACAAATGTGAGTTCGTTTAACATATGCTTATTTGTGCCCTGCCACTGACTCTGCGGGGGTGAGTTTGTGGATGGTTTTTGGTTTGTTTGGAATCTCTGAAGTATATTGCATAGTTCTTTATTTCAGAACTTTCCTCAACATCTTTAATACTAACTGGAAACTTCTGAATTCAACTTATTTTCACCAATCCTTGTCTACTTTGCTATGTATTCAGAGTAACTTTATTTTATACAGGTTACATTAATGAGAGAAAAGTCAGTTTGATTTAATGCTTTTTGTTTGGGACAGAATATTTCAGAACCTAATTAGATCTCCCGAATATCTGGTTTTAACGGCATCTTAAAATATAAAGACAGCTGGCCTAACAGATGATACTTTTTTTGGAGGTAAATTTTAAGGGCATCGTCATCATCATAATGACATATTTTTCTATCCTATGTTTATGCATATTACATGACCCTTGTATTTCCACATGATCACTAAAAAAGCTATTATTTTAGACATGGTCCTTCCTAAGAAGCAAGGGAGAAGTTCCTACCCAGATTTCTTCCCTGCAGACTAGAGTTTGTGAATTTTCCACCTGTGCTCTGAATTATACTCTTCTATAGACTGGTAATAGTACAAGAAAATCACATTATGGGGAAGCGGGAACTAGGCATGGGAGCATTTACTGATCTCTGCTGTATTATAGCACTGTGGAAACTGCACAATATACTGACTCTCCATTAGTGAACATGAAGGATCTTAGTGATACCATTACTACCACTGAGTTTTCCTCTCCCATCTCTGTTAGAAGTATGGCCAGAGTACTTCTTAGAGGCAAGGAAGGTAGGACTTCATTTTGCCTATTTGGGACATACTGTCAGGAGAGACCAGTTCCTGGAGAAGGACACCATGCTTGCTAAAGTGCAGGGGCAGCAAGGAAGACTCTTAAGGATATGGTTGACACAGCGGCCACAATGGACCTCGTTTAGGGACAATTGCGAAGATGGCGCAGGACTTTGCAATGTTTCATTCTGATGTGCATAGGCTCGCTGTGGGCTGTAATTGACTCGATGGCATCTAGCAACCTTATTATTGGCAGGCACAGGTGTTGAAAAGTACAATGAGACAGAAATTAGGATCCTACAGCAAGTAGTACAGAAACTGGGAGGCAGGTTAGAAACTGATAGAAAATGGTCAAGGTAGCATGACAGTCATGCTACTAAGCCTGGGCAAGAAGGGTTAAACCAGCAACCATTTATCTTCTTAGTAAGTAAAGGGTAGGGCTGCTAAAGGTGACACTGGGAGGTTATAATTGATTATGGGGGTCCACATTCATTTGCCTTGTTTTCTGCTTTCTCTGGAAACTTCCTCTTGCAGTTCTTCTACTTGTTGGACATTGAGTTCTTTTATCACATCTGCAGTTCATCCGGCTTCCCCAAGACATGGATTTTTCTGATTCCTTCTTTCCCTACAGTCAGAAATTTCCTGCTTCAGGTGTTTGTTTTAGGTGATCGGCAACACACAAAGGTAACCAGTATGTGACAAGGTTTTACTGTGTAGTCTCTTACCTGTCCAGGAACATTAAACTCTCAACCCATCTAAAGGAAATAGAAATTCCAAGCAGATCAGAAAGAAGATAATCTGGGGAGATCATTTTGTCCTTGATGCTCCCAAATTTTCGGTTTATAAGATGCCTTTCTAAAGTGCTCACTATTCAGAGATTTCTCTCAGACTCATAGAATTTATAGCAAAGGAGGCTTATCTCAGCAATTATTTCTTAATCGCCTAATGGCTCCCAGTACTGATTCATCACATGGGAGATCACATAGTGCTTGTTAACATTGAAATGGAAATTCTGTCCTATAATGACATCTGCCGTCACTCTTTGAGACATGCACAAAATGCAGTTGCTGCAATCCACAGTTAAAATATGCAAGTGACTTTCAGAGGTGACTTGTTATAAGATGTTGACACTTCAGTTCATTTAATTCTAACTTGGTTGCTATGGGCTGGTGAAGCGTTTTCAGAGAGGGCACTTTCTGTGAATGCAAGATGTAAAAATAACTTTAAAATAACTTAAGAACGAACTAAATATAACTAAAACTAACTTAATGGACTTTAAGGCTACTGGAAAATTCCTCTACCATCTGGCTTCCCAAAATCCTTACCTTGTTTTCTATTGCCTGGAACCCTACAAACGGGGCTCCAGATTGTCCCTATACTTCCTTTCTGCATTAAAATAAAATAGCACAATAAACTCTCCTTCTAGTGATTAGAAGAAGTCAGCTCTTCATATTATGGATCGGGACTTGAGAGGCTAAAAACAAGTCTCAGCTTCTGCATTGTTCTTCCCGGGGCTCCTCCATTTCTTGGAAGTCATTCTGCAGCCTCTGTCTTCGTGCTAAGTTGTGCTGGCTTGCTCTGAGGCCAGCCCATTCTTTATACCTCAAACGTGATTAAGTTTAAGATATCGTCATCATTGATATGCCCCTATTGACATACCAAAGAAAACCCTATTCCCAAATGGGATTACATCACAAGTTTAGGGGTTGGGCATCATTTAAGCCATAACTGTGGGACACTAGAATATTTTTGTTTGCACTGAAGATATCAAAAGCATTTTGCCTTAAAAATTTTTTTGGGGGTAAATCAGATACCTTTCTCCAAACCTAGGTTATCAGAAGGGACCTTAAAAAACAACAGCAACAAAATGGGGAGCTGATTATCAGGTGCTCAAGTGGGAAGAGAAGGCTTTGAAAATGATGACAGCCGCATAGGTGCAAATGTGCTTGACACACTGGATGAATAAGAGCTCCCAATAAAAGTATTTAATAATAACAACAACAGCACAATAAAAGAAAGAAAGAAGGAAAAGAGAGAACTTTGGAAGTTAACGGAACTGGAGAGCTCAAACCAAAGACAAACTCAGGAGAGGAGCCGCAGGGATTCCAGAAACAAGCACAGTCTAGTTCACGATGTTCAAAGGCTGGGCCTGCTCGTCTTAGTAGCATATGATAAATGACAAGTAGTTGTATTGCTTTCCTCTCTTTACTTCCCCCTGACATTTAAGGAGCCATTCATAGTTAGGCCTAGGGCCTGGGGAATGGTCTTCACACTCCTCTGTAGGCAGCTCAGGATGTTTTAGGATGCTGTTGCTATCCTGCTGCTGCTCTGCAAACTCATAGGGAAATGCAATCCCTCGCCTTTGATTGTGAAGTTCTAGGTTAATGGGCCTGAAGATTGAATTAGTTCAGTGGCTGCTCAAGGATCCGTGGTAAAATGAAAACAAGCCAGAACAAGAATAACTTGTGACTAGTTGCTAAAAAGGCTGTGGCTTGGTGTTTTCAGTGTTGAGATGAATAAGAAATGCTAATACAACATGGGCAAATGAAGGGTGGGTTTTAGCTCAAATGCTGAAAAAAGTTGTAAAAGGGACAAAATTTCATGGGATGAACAACCAATCAATAGAGTTTTCTCCCCTCCCAGATATTAAATTTTTGATTTTTTTTGCCTAGGTAATTACCAGGATTTTCAAAGCAATACAAGTCGTTAAAAAAAAAAGTTACTTAAAACTATAAGCAAAGATAATCTGTACATTTAACTGGTAAGAAGTTAATTTATTCTTCTCAATGGTTTGTGAGTTTTGGAAACAAATGACTATTCATAAACCAAAATTCATGCTCCCTGATATTTGGTCTAGATGATCTGGTAACCAATAGGTAACCCTGGCATTATTTTGGGACAAATCTTTTTTCTTTTTTAAAAAACCATTTTATTGGGGGGCTCCTACAACTCTTATCACAATCCATACATACATCCATTGTGTCAAGCACATTTGTTGCCATCATCATTCTCAA
>NW_022111369.1:56585533-56586574 GCF_000313985.2 Echinops telfairi
TGTGGATTGGTGTTGGACATATCGGTTAATGTTGGACTTGTGGGCTTGGGCAGCACTGGGTTGGGATGTTTTCTTTATGTGCACTTAACCTTTATATAAAACTTTCCCTTATGCATGAGTTTCTGTGGACTTGTTTCTCTAAAGTACTCAGAAAATACAAGGCCCAATGTCCATGTGCTACCTTAATACTAAACCTATAAATATATGCACCTAGATCTATTTCCCCATCCTCATATATAAATATATTTACCTATGTACATGCCTTTATTTAGACCTCTATAAATTCCCTTTGCCTCCTAGTTCTTTCCTCTATTTCCTTTTCCTTTCCTCTGGGACAAGTCTTTCTTAATGGTGGGTTTCCTGTGAAACTATGGAAACTTATGCTTCAGGACTGTCATCTACATTAACCCATTTGAGACTGTCAGAGAAAAGCCTTATCAATGGTTTTTAATGGTCATATGTCTTATAAAATTGGGAAAGAATAATATATTTTAATAGCAATCAATTAGACTACTGTGTTAATTCCAAATTTTCCTTGGACACACTTCTAAAAGTTAGGACTATTGGAGAAACTACATAAGCTTTTGGAAATTGGCTAGGGAATTTATGAGAATACTTGTGTAGTGTGTGCTCTCATAACCATATTCCTAGGTTAGTGCTGGTTGTCCAAGTATACAAATGGTACACTAGAAAACTCCTATGCTTACCATGCAGCTTATAAGGGATTATGGTCCAATGTATTACATCTTTCCTTGAGATGTTGTTGTTAGGGACCACTAAGTTGGCTTCAACCTTCAACGCTGTGCACAACAGATTGAGACACTGTGCCATCTTCATAATTGTTCCTACACCTGAAACTATTGATGCAGCCACTGGGTCAATCTGTCCTATCAAGGGCCTTCCTCTTTTTCTCACCCCTTCCACGTTACCAAACATGATGTGGTCTTGCCTGACAATATATCCAAAGTATGTAAGACAAAGTCTTACCATCCTTCCCTCTAAGAATCACTCTAGACTTACTTCTTCAGCGTGCTGCAACAT
>NW_022111369.1:56587459-56588325 GCF_000313985.2 Echinops telfairi
AACAAAATTTCTAAAAGAAGACCCGAGGAGTTATTCATATAGCTTTAACAAAGTTAACAGTTTTTTAATCTAAAAACTCAGCAGATACATTAGAGAGAGATTCATCACTCTGCTATTGTTAGGTACTTCCAAGTTGGCCCCAACTCCTAGCAGCCCTTTGAATGACAGAACAAAACACTGCCCAGTCCTGTGCCATCCTCACAAGAGCCCGTTGTTATAGTTCCCTCTCAATTTACCCTATGGAGGGCCTTTGTCTTTTCCATTGACCCTCTATTTTACCAATCAAAATATCCCTTTCTATGCACTGATCTCTTCTTCTAACATGTCCAAAGACTATGGGGCAAAGTCTTGCTCATTTTAAAAGAGCATTCTGGATGTAATTCCTTTGAGACAATTTGTTTGTTCTTATGATATCTCATGGTACTTTAAATATTTTTCCCAACACCAACATTCAAATGCATAAACTCTTCTCTGGACTTCTTTATTGATTGTTCAGTAGCCACATGCATATACGGCAATTGAAAACACCGTGGTGTGGGGCAGGTGTAACTTAGATCTCAGAGTGACAGCTGTGGTCTTTCACATTCAAAGATATCTTGTGTAGAATATTTGACCAATGCAATTCATCATTTGATTTTTGATTGCTGTTTCCATGAACATTGATTGTGGTTTCAAGAGCCATGGGCAGAAACCCCACTCATATTTTGCCACACTATGGTGACTTGCATGTTGCTGGGATGCTGAAGGCTATTCCACCAATATTCTAAATACCATCAAAGTCACCCATGGAGTATTGGTTTCAGCAGAGCTTCTAGACCCAGAAGAGACAAGGAAGAACTCATCCATTACTAAAATTAGTGACTGAG
>NW_022111369.1:56589528-56590866 GCF_000313985.2 Echinops telfairi
GAAAGATTATGATTAGTGTTTATATGCTTAGAATCATTCTTCACTTTAACAATGTGAAGCATGAAAATGAATGAGAAGTAAGAGACACTTGGCATCTTTGCAAAGCCCCAAAGGAATGTATCCTTAGATTTCTGACCTCAAATGTCTCCTGTGGTCGCATTTTAAAAAGATAATTAACTTCAGAGGGATGTCTAGGATGAAAACTACCTAGGCTTTTGAAAATTTCATTTCACTGCACTTGGTTCCTTACAAATAGGTATCAAAATTAGGCTGGTACATACATCAGTTTGCATATATAGCCCAATGATGTCCGTGCCAGAGAAGGTACAGAGAAATTACACCAACCACTCGCAGTGGTTCTCAACCTTCCTAATGCTGTGACCCTTTAATACAGTTCCTTATGTTGGGGTAACCCCCAACCATAAAATTATTTTCATTGATACTTTATAACTGTAATTTTGCTACTGTTATGAATCAGGTGACCCCTGTGAAAGGGTTGTTCGACCCCCAAAGGGGTCATGACCCACAGGTTGAGAGCCGCTGCTTTAGGGGAACACATGCTCCATAATTGAGCCATATGCACAAAACAACACCTAAAATATTTTGTAGTAAATCTGGGTGTTCACTTGCAATAGGACTAAAAATGCCTAAAAATTCTTTTTTCTCCTTCTGGGATCACCTGTTGTGTTAGTCCAGAGTGATTAGAGAAACAAATCCAGAGACACTAATATGCGTGTAATAGAACTTTATATTAAAGGGCAATTGTACATTAAGATCATCCCAGCCCAGTCCAGATCAGGTCCATAAGCCTCACTTAGTCCATATGTCAATACTAGTCCATAAATTCCTCTTTAGACTCCTGCAGCCATGCAATGATGCTGAAGATCACAGGCCAGTGGGTGGAAAGTCTTGGATCCAACGGTGGTGGAAGCATCTCAGCGCTGGTGAGGATCTATATGTGGCTCCTCCTGTTCCAGGGCAGCATCAGTGTAGCTCCATGTGGCTTTTCAGCAAGAAGGCAAAGAAAAGAGTGTCTCCCACTTCCAGGGAGGAATAGAGGAGTTCTCTGAGTCTTCAGTAGAATTCCATGCCCACGTGAAAGTCTCATTGGCTATGGCCTGATTGACAGGCTAGACTCCATCCCTTCACAAATTGACACCAAATTATGTAACTACCACACCAGTTTTGAAATTATTTTTTCTCTACAAGTGTGCACACTTTGCCTGAAACAAAGGAGCAATTTTTTTGTTTGTTTCTTTTTTTTAATTAGGGGCTCATACAACTCTTATCACAATCCATACACACATCAATTGTGTAAAGCACATTTGTACATCATTC
>NW_022111369.1:56591462-56593463 GCF_000313985.2 Echinops telfairi
AGGGCTAAATGAGAGGAGTCTGCAAAAGTGTCATCAACTTGGAAGTTGCAGAGTTGGGTGCAATCCAAACCTAGAACTAGAGTCTCTTGACCACCCATCACATTTCACATGTCTGAATGTACTAACTCACCAGTGTTATAAAGCCCAACACTTTCTCTATTAAAGGTGATAAATTACATGCATTCTTTAAAATGGTACATTGTTAATGGTAAACAATAACAAGCATAATATGTGTCTACTTTGGAATTTAAAATACATAAAGCATAGTTTGTAGTTCACAGACTATGCAAGTGATTAGCTTGCAAGGCTCCTAACAAAAGTTGGAGAACACCCTCAGGTACCTTTGAATAAAGAACTGCTGATTTCCTTTTGAAAATCAACCAATGGAAACCCAATGGGGGCAGTCAGTCCTAGTTCAACACAGGGATCGCCATAAGTCAGAATTGCTTGGTGACAATGGTGTTAGTATAGCTTATTACTGATAACTACAGGCTGGGCCCTCTGGTGAGCTATACCGCAAGACCTTAGTGACCCTGCAACATATGTAGTCAGATGGTAGGAAGGAAATCAAAGACATAATGTGTATAACTACAATAACCTTACAAATAGTTATTAAATTCAATCCAATAGTTTAACAGTGTGTTCTATGGAAACAAAGGAGGTAACAATTATTTTAATATTCACCTAAGTTGTGTGTTCTGATAATTCATTAATTTTTATTGCTATGTAGTACTCCATTGTATGGATAAACTCAAATTTGTATACCTATATGCCTGTTGATGGACATTTGGATTGTTTTTAATATTTGGCTATTATGAACATAGCTGTTATAAACATCTAAGTACAAATTGTATGCACTATTTATTTTGGATACACATCTAAGTACGGAATGGTTAGATTGCATGTGATAATTGCAGATTTAACACATTTCAAAACTATTTTTCAAAGTAGTTCTGCCAATTTAAATTCCAATCAACAATGCATTAACATTCCAGTTGCTTCACATTCTTCCAAAAACATGGAGTGCTAGTCTTGTTAATTTTAGGTCTTTTAATTGGTGTGATGGGACTCTGGGTTAGGCATTGGACTGTTAACAGTAAAGTTGGTGGGTCAGACTCACCAGCTGCTTCCTAGGACAAAGAAGAGGCTACCCGCTCTCATAAGGACTGATCGTCTCAGAAACCCTACATAGAGTTGTTATGAGTCAAAAGCGACTGGATCAGGAGGGGGGAAACGGAACAGCTACATCTGAGGAAGCACAAGTGCATGGCTGTTGGTAGGAAAAGTGGAAGGACTGACTTCCAAGTGGGGGTAGGGAGAAAAGATTAAAATACATCAAAGGACCCAAAGGGAGGAGTATCCCTGGCCATATGCACTAAATAAGCCACATTGGCCTGAGTTTCTGGGCCCATCCTGGCGACCTAGGTCGAGGGCCACTCGGGCATTGACTCCTGGATCTTGAAGGCACACAGTATGTTCCAAAGGCTGCCCCAGAGGGAGCCAATGAAGACACTCCACTAGGTCAACTGGACTCAACCTCAAAAAACCCTTGTAACCTGAACACTTAAGATAGGAAATTCATGGTGTTTGAAGAAGCAGAACACAGCCTTACCAAGGTCACTGAATTGTCAGTAGGTGAAAAATAATTGATGTTTACATCATAGCCCTATATGCCACACACACACACACACACACACACACACACACACACACATCTATATATACATCCAGCAAACCTGTGGCTGACATTCTCAGTGAATAGTATCACAAAATTTCCCTGACAACTCCCATTGTTTATGTAAATAGTATCCAGCCATGAAAGGACTGATTCTGTACAAATGAATAATTCAGGTATTGAAATAGGGAGTTCGGGGAGGAGGAAGGGAAGGGGAGGGGGAAAAAAAAAAAAGGAAAATTAGCGGATTCCGGGAACCCAAGAGGCAAGCGAATTTTGGGAATGATGAGGGCAACAAATGTATAAATGTGCTTTACACAATTGAT
>NW_022111369.1:56594195-56595246 GCF_000313985.2 Echinops telfairi
ATTGTGGGATCTACGCAGGAAATAAGCCTCCAGTGATGTCCCTCCATCCATAATAGAAGCATGAGAAGACACCAGTTACCCAACAGTGGATTGGAGAGATGACTATAGGAGATCAAAATGATAAACCTGACTCAAACAGTTAAAACGTTGTCAGTTGATCACCACTCTGATGCACGTTGGGCCTGATCTGGTTGTTGTTCATATTGGGGTTTATCTCAGATGTATTTTGTCACTGGTGTGACCCTCTTGAATTTTTGCTATATGTCTGTCTGCTTTTCAGTAAATGAAATGCAGAATTGATGGGCCATGAAATAGAATAAAGGTTTCTTTGGGTACAGTGGAAAGGGAGTACAAGGGAGCTGACATTGAGAAGTTCAAGAAGGGAGAGAATGTTTTTATACTGATTGTGGAAGCAATCGTACAATTCTGCTTGATGTGATTAGCTTCCAATAAAATGGTTTGGGGGAAGAACAGAAAAAGAAGGGACTAGATGGCGGTGAATTTGATTTGGGGACAAATATGAAATGCGATCACACTGTGGGGCTAATTTGAATCTCTGTTATGACAGATGAAATTTAGCACTTTTAATTGTGTTTATTTAGCATCCATGAAATTTCTTTGCTGAAGTGTCTGCTCAAATAATTTACTCATATTTTCTTGGTTGTTTCCTTTTTACTAAATTTTGACAATTCTGTATATATTCTGGAGCTTAGTTCTTTATTAGGTATGATATTTTATATTTCTGCTAGTCCCTAGGCTGGTCTTTTCATTCTATTAGCTGTGTGTCTCTTGAAGAGCAAAAGTTTATTTCAGTGAAGACCAATTTATTAGTCTTTTATAGATTGTGCTTTTTTAATCTCATATCGGAAAAATTTTGCCCAAACTAAGGAACAGAGATTTTTCTCCATTGCTTTATTTTCAACATCTCGAAATTTTATATTTTGCTTTTATATTTACAAATGTTTTTAACAGAACAATGTATTTATTTTAGTCAAGATTTTTGGGGGTAGCAGGTGCAAGTCAACCTTTATGACCAGAAAGTCATTTGTAC
>NW_022111369.1:56596506-56598191 GCF_000313985.2 Echinops telfairi
GGCTGAGGTGAGCAATGCTACTATGAATTGTGTCTGATTCCATTTATTCCAATCTCTCCTCTAACCCTCATGCTCTCTATGACTTTGCTATAATCCTTACTTATTATCACTGTATAATTGCGCCTACCAGACCTGTGATGATTTGTGGGGAGCCCCTCTCCCCTTAACCCCACACACAGAGAGAGAATAGCAAAAATACTCTTGATAATTAACTTTGTCGGTCCAGAAGGGACACACATTTCTTCTACTCTCATCCCATTTGAGAGACTTTTTTATAGGCTCTGGAGGCAGAGGGACCTAGGAAAGGTAGTTCCCACTTGTGCAGCTACTTCTAGCCTCAGAAAGAGAGTGGGATTCTTTGGTGAAGGGTGGGCATCTTTACCACAGCACCCAAAATAGGTCACACAGACAGGCAAGAATAAAACACAGAAGAACCTTTGGTGCACATCGCTCAGTGAGAGAAGCCAGTCTGAGCAACCTACATTCTGTTGGAGGCTGAGCCAATTGTGGTGAAGATAGGTGCAACAAAACACTTATGAATTCGGGGGTTTCCATGTAGACTTCAAGGACACCAACTGCATGTTTCACATTATGCAAACTCTAGTGTTGGTAACTGGTGAGCGATAAGCATTGAGGGTTGTTGGTTTTTTGCATACAGAGAAGCAATTGTTTCAGCACTGTTTGCTAAAGAGAATATCATTTCTCTACTGAATTTTTGAAAGTGTGGAAAATCAATCGACTATGTATGTATGTATTAGCCTGTTTCTGGAATCTTTACCCTATTCATCTGTTTATCTAAGAGTTAATAAAAGAGTGTGTCTTGATTACAGCAATTTCACAATCAACCTTGTAGTAGGGTACAGGAGAAAATGTTCTCCTGTATTTTTACTCTTCCAGATCCTTTGAATTTTAAAATGAATTTTAGAATCAGTTTATCAATTTCTAAAAAAGATCCAGCTGGGAATCTGATGGCTATTGTGTTGTCACCACACATCCGTCTTGGAAGACTCGATCACCACTGTAACCAGACTGAGTCTCCTGAGCCATAGAGTTGAGATATTTAGTTATGTCTTGTTTCATTTTGTAGTTCTATATGTTCAGTTTACACATCTTTTAACAGATGCAAGCCTACACAAGTCAGGTTTTATTATCATAAATTATAATATAATTGCAACTGTCAGTTTTGGCTAGCATATAAATCTTTTAGTCTATGACCTTGCAAAGTCATTTATTAGTTCTATTAGTAACTTAGGTTTTCTATATAGATGCTATTGAATATCTGTGCTCTGGTGTTAAACTTCTTCCAAAATGGTAGTATGAGGTTGCCTTACCAACAGTTATTACTTTGCAAACCATAAATTTCAGTTCTGATAACTGGTTGTGATGCCATAATTGATACAATAAAAATAAAAAGAAGAAAAGGAGAAATAACGTCTTTAGTGGGCACACTCTCCCAGTTTCTAACCTTGGGTAGAGGTTATAGAGTGAATTGAAGGTGGACAGAAAGGAAAAAAGTAAAATATTGCTACTAAGTTTCCAGGTAGTCAGTGCACAGGATTCTTCTAAACACCATTCCTTTACTGTGTCTCTGCCATCAGTGGATGGGTGCAAAGGTGTTCTTTCAGTTACACTTATTTTAATCTTGCTAAAGAGGGTTCAAAATAAAATGATATGTTTTGTGTCAT
>NW_022111369.1:56598291-56603938 GCF_000313985.2 Echinops telfairi
TACTGCTGACCCACAGAAAACAACATCTAATAGTTGTTAGATGGATCGAGCATCTTAAGGAAGGTTAAGAAGACCTTAAAGTGAGTCCAGAGAGGAAAGACTGTTAATCTCAATGAATGAAGAATCTAGATTCCCACTTCTGTTGCTATCACATCAATGGTAATTCTCTAACCTTCTTTTATCCGTTTCTGGACTTCAGTTATGCATAGGAGGCTCAGGAAAAGGGTGGGGGCTAATATTAAGTAGAAGAGAGGACAACATTTTTAATTAATTTTGGAGATGATTGCACATATCTTTTAAATATGTTTAGACCACTGAATTGGATGATATGTGAATTGCATGTCAATAAAACTGTTAAATATTAAAAAAAAAGAAGTGGGAATCTCAAATGGCTTGTCATTTCCAATTTTAATCAATTCTTTGGCCACTGCAAGCTTTTGGCTCAATGGGTGCCAAAAAGATAGCATGACGATGAGCTGGCTTAAAGAGCTGAATTTCTGTCTGTCTTTTAAGGAAGATTAGCGCTAATGAATACATTTTATGGAATGAATACTAGTCAGGGACAAGTCTTGGATTTGCCAAAATGATCTAAGGAGCAATTTCCAACCCAAACAGGACTTTCTGTGGGAATTTGCTGGGCCAATTAAATTCAAGCAGAGAGGCCAACTCAAATGTTTATGGTAACTGATTCTAATCTATACCAACTATTCCAAAATAGAGAAAAGGACAGCAAACTCCCAAACTTATTTGATGAAGGGAGAGTAACCTTGGTACTAAAAGCAGGCAAAGACACTACCAGGTTAGAACACTGCAGACCAATATTACTCATGAACATAGACGTAAAAATTCTCAACAAAATACTTGGTAATAGAATCCAATACAATATAAAAAAATTAATATGCCATGATCAAGTGATTTTCATACCAGGAAAACAAGATAGTTCAACATTAGAAAAATAATTAATGTAATCCATAATATAAAGAAAACAAAAGATAAGAACCATATAATGATATCAATGGACAAAAAAAAAAAAAGGGTATTTGACAATGTCTAACACTCATCCCTGATAAAAACACTCAGCTAAATAGTAATAGAAGGGAAATTTCTCAACATAATAAAGGCCATATATGCAAAATCAATATACGCCAACCTCTTGCACAACTGAGGGAAAGTGAAAGCATCCTTCTTGGCAACAGGAACAAAACAGGATGGCCCCCATCCCTACTCTCACTCAATATGGTGCTGGATATCCCAGCCAGAGTTATCAGACAACAACAAAAGAAATCAAAGGAATTCAGAGTGGTAAAGAATAAGTGAAAGCCCAGAGACTTGATAAAAATCTGTTGGACACAGTAGAGAGACCCAGCAGCATGGCAGGACACAAGATCAACATACGCAAAACAATTGACTGCTTGTCAATAAATGAAAATTGCTCGTTAAAAGAAATCAAGAAAACAATACTATTTACAATAGTCTCACAAAAAGTGAAGTAGTAAAGACAGAAACCTAACCAGAGGAACAAATGACTTCTAAAAGAAAACAACGGAATGCTATTATCAGAAATCAAGAGATCCCACCTTTGTTCTCCAAAAAGATGGCAAACTGGTTTCGAATTTCGTACGGAGAGGCAAAAGACCCTCTCCTTTCTTTTTCTGTTTTTCAGAATAAGCAAAAATCCTCTTAAACAGAGCAAAGTAGAGGGCCTTTCACTTCCTCACCTCCAAACCTATTATACAGCCACAGTAGTGAAAACAGCCTGGTACCTGCACAAAGATAGATAAGTAGATATATAAGAGAATGAAACATTACCCAACCCACTGCCATTTTCACTATTGCTGGTAGGCTGGTTGTAGGAAGCCGTGGAGAAGACCCTTCATTTTCACTGACCCTCTACTTTCCAAAACAGGACATCTTGCTCTAGCAACTAGCATTGCCTAATTACTTGTGCAAACTCTGTTAACACAAAGTCTCACTGTCGTTGGCTCTAAGAAACTTCCAGGCCATATGTCATCTAAGACTGGGGCTGGAAAATACGTTGTTCTTGTTAGGTGCAATTGAGTCACTTCTGACCCACAGAGACTTTATGTACAATAGAACAAAATATCGCCTGGTCTTGCACCATCCTCCCAATTGTGCATATGTTTGAGCCCACAGTGTGACTACATCTTCTTGAGGGGATTCCTCTTTCTTGCTACCCCTCTATTTTACCAAACATGATGTCCTTTTCCAGGGACTGGTCTCTCTTGACAACATGTCCAAAGTATCTAAGATGAAGCCTCCCCATCCTTGCCTCTGAGGAGCACACTGGCTGCACTTCTTCCAAGACAGGTCAGTTTGTTCTTTTAACAGTACGTGGTACGCGCAATAGTTTCCCAACAACACAATTCAAATGCATCTATTATTCTTCATTCCTCCTTATCCCATGTCTAATTTTCACATGCGTATAAAGAAATCGAAATACCAAAACTTGGGTCAGCCCTACCTTAGTCCTCAAAGTACCATCCTTGCTTTTCAGCATTCTGAATTTAGAGGTCTTGTGCGACTGATTTACTCAGCTCAACAGGTCTGTTGATCTCTTGACTGCTGCTTCCACGAGCATTAATTATGGGTCCAAGCGAGACAATATACTGGGCAGTATCAAACTTCTGTTTATTATGATGTTATCTATTAGTCCAGTGAGGATTCTGATCTTCTTTATATTGAGTTGCAATCTATCCTGAAGGCTGCCATTCTTGATTTTCATCAGCAAATGCTTCAAGCTTGCCTCATTTACAGCAAGCAAAGTTGTGCCATCTGCATATAACAGGTTGTTAATAAGCCTTCCTCCAATTCTGATGCTGCACTCTCTCACCATACTTCAATCTATATATGCTGTGCAAATCATCAGAGAACAATGCAGCATCAGGATTGGAGGAAGGGTTTTAGCCTATTTAAATTAACTTCAATGCAGTATCTGTATTGATTCTTGGTCCTGAACACTTACCATACTCAGATTGACCTCTGACACCCAGCTTAGTTTTGGCTTAGCTTTTACTAGATTCCTTCTTAGTCATCCAAGGCTGAAAGCTGCTTCCCATTTACCTGGGCACAGTATAAAGTCTGTTTATAGAGAACGCTGACCCTGGAGCCTGACAGAATGTCCTTCTTTACGTCATTCAAGCCTTGCTTTGTCAACGGCTCCTGTCTGGACTTCTGTGTTGCTCTGCCTCAGGTATCCCAGCCCTCACTAAAGTCAGGTGCCCATTAGGATGTAGGATAAATTGGGTACACTTTGCTAGGTATGGATTATGCCACTTTATCAGTTTTCTCCAATGTTTGTGTCATATGTTCCACCTTTCTTCTAGTTGCATTCTTTTGGCAGCATAGTGGTAATGTGTTGAGTTGCTAATTGCAAGGTCAGCAGTTTGAAATCACCAGCTACTCTTCAGGAGAAAGATGGAGCTTTCTACTCCCCTAAAGAGCTCTCATCTTGGAAACTCACAGGGGCTATTCTACGCTGCCTCCATATGCTCCGTATGAGTCGGCATTGACTCATCAGCAGTGAGTTTTTCTTTTTGATGACCCTGGGTGGAGCAAACACTTAACACACTTGACTTGCATCTTTTAGCTTGACCTGTCCTTTGCCCTCTCTCAGTAAACCTCTAGTCTTGTAGTTCTTAATAGAAATGCATTGTATTGGAGAGGAGAGGAAGATCAATGTGTCAGTAAAGTTGTAAAGCCATATACTGTGGAGGCCAACAGAAATGAGGAAAAGCAGGTGATCAGAATTTGTCAGGATAAAGGGATGGGAAAGAAGTCACGGCAATACTACAGCCTTCGGTGTCTCCTATCTTCAACAGTCTACAGACCACATCAATAAATGAATAAAGTGGATTTAAAGTTGCACCCAGTGGTATAACTATGATTTCATGGATATTACAGAGATTTGGTAGGCCAGAAGGGTAATCATGGAAATTGACTACAATTGAAAATTAGATCTAATTTGTGTGCTTTCCCTAATTATCTACGTGACCATTGTTTCCTTTGAAAACTGGTAAACAGAATTTTATCTCTATGTTCATTTGTATTTCTGATATGGTCTGAACATTGCCTGGGGCCCACTCTTTCAACAGGGCCTGTACATTATGGGTTCTGAAAACTGTTGTTTTCAGGCTCTTGGAAGCCTCTGAGAAATAGAAGAAAATCATAATTGTTGGGAGGTGATGGTCTATAATACCAACCCTGCAAATTGTGAGACATAATTAATTGTTGTAGTTTACCTCATTTCTAGTTTTATAAAACTCATAATATTTGAACAGCCAGTTCATGAAAGATCTACCCCTATCAGATACGTCTGTACTACCTTTAATATAAATCACAGTAGCAGCATCACAGGAAAACTCATATGTTATGAACTAACCCTGTTTCTTTATTGATTAGTGTCACCAATAATGACCTTTGTATTTGTCCTCTCTTTTTTTCATTTGAGATCTGAATATATGATCAATAGAAATAGTAAAACTATGTCTTGGGACATGTAGTAATTTTGGATGCATTTGCTCTGAACTATAGATATAAATGTCTCTATCCTATGATTGATTAAATTTATTATAATTTTTTTAGATTTTATCTTCCTTGATTTCCTTCAATTTTTCTTATTCCTAAGATTCAAAGTTCAGCCTACACCATTAGCACTATGTTTCAGACATTAAGTGGATTCAGTAGCTGTACTGGTTTGTACAGTTTGTACTGGAGCCATTCCCCATTGGATGGGGGCTTTCATTTCATATCATCAACTTTACATTTAATACTTTAGGCCATCAGTTAAATCCTCTGATAGTTTACCTCTTCATCTCTTCTAATGTCTCTTCATCCTTTTAAACCACCATCCTCTTCATCCTGGTGTCTACTGTCTACTCTATTGCTTTATAATCTCTCCCTTGTTCTTTGCCCCCCCCCCCCCATTACTGGTGTTTGACACACATAAATATCTGAGTTTTAATAGTTCCTTGTCATCACTTTTGTCATTTGATAGTCTGGCAATGCCTTGCAATAGGGCCATCAAGTTTGTTTCTATTTTCTTATTAATGATCTTTGCAGCTCTGGGATGTAAATGTAAGTCCCTGATCCATCTTGAGTTTATTTTTGTACATGGGGTAAGGTTTGTTTCATTCTTTTGATACAGATGGAATAGAATTTTGCCAACACCATTTGGTGAATAGACTAGGTCTATTCTATTTAATGCTTGTTGGCCCCTTGTCAAAGATCAGTTGTCTTTAGGTGGATTGCTTTATTTTTAGGTTTCCTATTCTGTTCCCTTGGTCTATGTATCTAATGTACTAGTACCAGACTGTTTTAACTTCTGTAGCTGCATAGCAGATTTTGAGGTCAGTAATTGAGAGGTCTACTATTTCGCTGTTCTTCTTAAGGAGTGCTTTGCATTTATAGAGGTATAAACATAGGCATGTACATCTGTAAATATGTTAATATATAATGATAGGGATATAGGTGTATGTACATATATTTATAGGTTAAGTATTAAGGTAGCAGATGGACATTGAGCTTCTACTCAAGTTTCCCTCAATCAAAGAACACTTTGCTCTAATAATCTGGCATTCTGTGATGCTCACCTTCCCAACATGATCACTGAAGACAAAAAGCTTATGAA
>NW_022111369.1:56604100-56609603 GCF_000313985.2 Echinops telfairi
ACAAGGTGTCCATGGGCTCAGGGATCAGGCATCAGAAGACCCAAAACAAAGAACAATTTTGATGCGAATGAGTGGGGTCGGTGTGGAGACCTAAAGCCCATTTGTAGACAACTGGAAATCCCCTCACAGAAGAGTCACAAGGAAGGGACAATCCAGCCAGGCTGCAGTACAGCATTGACAAAACATATAATACCTCCCTCACCCCATCCCACTATCATGACCCCAGTTCTATCTTACAAAGCTTGTTAGAACAGAGCATGTATACTGCTACAGATATGAGCTCTTGACCCACAGAGTCCAGAACAGATAATTCCAGGGGGGAGGTTGGGGGAGAAAGGGGGAACCTATCACAATGATTGATGTATAACACCCACCCACCCCACTCCAGGGGAACAAACAGCAAAAATGTGTGTGAAGGGAGGTAGCAGATGGTATAAAATATGAAAATAAAAGTAATTTAGAAATTATCAAGGGTTAACAAGGGTGGGAGTGTGGGAGAGAGAGAGGAAAAAAAGAGGAGCTAATAATACCAAAGGCTCATGTAAAAAAGAGAATGTTTGGAAATGATGATGGTAACGTATGTACAAAGGTACTTGACACAATGTATGGATGTATGGATTGTGATAAGAGCTGTAAGAACCCCCAATAAAATAATTTAAAAAGAAGTACTTTGCTTATCCTGTAAAAAATTTATAAAGGAGAAAAAAGAAAAGAGAGGGCATGTTAGGGTTCTCTAGAGAAACGAAACCAGCACACCTATGATTATATATAGATATATATATGGATGTACACAGTGCAAGGACTGTAACAGCTAATTACTCCACACAGCAGTACAGAGGGCTCAGTTCAACTCACTTCCATGAAGCAGTTAATATACTGGAAGTCCTTCAATTCACGAGGGCCGCTGGGTCCAAGATCAAGGAAGCAGGGTCTGTAAATTGGCTCAGGTGTGGGAATTGATTGAGTGGTTGTGATTCGATTCTGCTGCTCACCTGATCTAGCATTCTTCCTCCTGTATAGATCAAGTAAATATTTAGTAGGTTTACCATGTATTTCACTCCTTGGGACACTGTGGCTAAGTAGCCAATGCCATAAGTTCACCTGAGACAAGTTGCTTTGGTTACTATGGAAACCTTGCTATTACAATAAGCACATCCACCTGTCTCTAGTGATCAGTGCTGACACCTGCCCTTTACAACCATGGGGCCCAATAAGCCCCATTGTGGGCAAATGTCAGAGTTCACTTAGGGTAGTTCCCACTGTTAATCCTGGTGCACATGAAATAGAAATCACAGGAGTCTTCAGAGATGCTGGGCCCACTTCACAAACTTGTTCCTTATGGTTGTGGTGAAAGGTATGTCCTTGGGGCACTCCCTTTTTGGGTCTATGGGATTATTCTGATAAATCCATTCCAATATACCAATTTCCCTCAGCTTTTGAACGCCTTCTTCTACAGTGTACCAAAGTAGGTCAGGTACCTGAAGTTGGTCTAATGTAGGCCATATGGCAGCCCATGCTTCAGTGAACCAATCGAATAAGCAATTAGATCCTCTCTTAATCTCTGTTGCTGAGACATTGAAGGAAGAATCTGTGCTTAGGGGCCCCATATAAAGAAACTCAGACTGGTCTAATGTTATATTCCTTGCACCAGTATCCCACACCCTTAATAACCATTCCCAGGGATATTCCCCAGGCTTCTGCTTGTACGTATCAGAAAACTTGAGCAGATATTTACGAGTACAGCACATTCCTTGCTGAGTCATCATCTGAACCTCACCTTTAGGAACTTTCTAGTTACAGGTCTAGAGGAAATAATGGGTGGTGGAGGTGTTTCTGGGGGCTCACAGCAATATCTTGTAAGGGATCTCCCCTGGCACTGCTACAGGTGCAGCCCCACCTGGCATTTCAGCTTCAACAGGTTGGTTAATCTGCTCAGGTGTGGGTTGTTTTACTGATAGTTGGTTAATCTCCTTAGGTGGGACGGGTGGACCTATTGACTGGGGTGGTTCAATTGACTCTAGGGGCTCAATATCCTCTCCTGAATCATCAGCCTCTATGTTCCCATCCCATCCTAATTCTTTCCGATTAATGCCCTTACTTTAATATCAGACACTATTCTAGACCTGCACTTCAGCTGATGTTGTAATTCAGCTACTCATGATGAGACTCTGGATTTGTTTTTCGGCATTGCCAGCTCTATTACTAGGGGAGAGAAGAGTCTCCTTTGTAGTACATGAAGAAGCTTTTAGGTCTGTTATTTGGTGCTTGACATGTGCTTCTGAGGTTCTGAGATTATCCCTTTCCTTGATCACATTTTCTATTGTAAGGAGAACCAGCCAACCAGCTTCCATATACTTCTCATCCTGACAAAACTGCTGGAACATATCAAACACACGATCACCCAGAGCCTCTCCTCTCACCAGCACTTCATCTATTGGTGGTGATACTGTGGATATTAGCTTTGCTACTTCACACCATGGATTAACACCACCCACTCTAGTAATAGTGGCAGATTTATCCATGCCTTTAGGGGTAGAGATAGCATTATCAGTGCTGTTAAGCCTAATCAGACTGGAGAGCCAATTTGAGAAATATGACCTTTTTTCTCTAGAACAGTATTTCTCAACCTTCTTAATGATGCGGCCCTTTAATACAGTTCCTCATGTTGTGGTGACCCCCCCAACCATAAAATTATTTTTGTTGCTACTTCATAACTATAATTTTGCTACTGTTATGAATTGGGCAACCCATGTGAAAGGGTCGTTTGACCCCCAAAGGCGTTGCCACCCACAGATTGAGAACCAATGCTCTAGAGCCACTCCCAGTACCAATTGTGTTAGACAGGGTTCTCTAGAGAAACAAAACCAGGACAATTATGATGATATACATATATATGTGGATAGATACACATAGCACGAAGAATATAACAGCTAATTAGTCCACACAGCAATACAGAAGGCTCAGTTCAACTCACTTCTGTGGTATAACTAATATATTGAAAGTCAAGTTCTTCAACTCAAGAGGGCCACTGGATACAAGGTCAAGGAAGCATACAGCTGAGTCTTACATAGGCCAAAGCAGTCAGTCTGGCCACAGGCAGCAAACAGCAGGACAGGTCACCAACAGTCAACAAGACAACAGGATCCAACTCAAGTGATGTATACACCAGCAGGGTGGTGAAGCAGGCCTCAAAGAAAACGCAAACTCCAGCGACAGGATCCATGGGCTGGCAGTACTACAGGTAGTGCAGCTCACAAGTTGAGACAGAGAACTAGCAGAGAGCAAGAGAGAGAGAGAGGCAGAGCTTGTCAAGCTATTTAATTCTTTGCCTTCCAGTCAAACTGCGACCTTATTAATTCCACATGTTCCTATAGGCCAGGTTGGCACAAAAAACCACCTATCACAGAGGGTCTTTTCCCTTTCCATATAAATTTAGTGATTACTTTTCCCCATTACTCTCAAGAAAGAAGTTGGGATTTGGATTGGAATTTCATTGTATTTATAGATTGCTTTCAATAGCATTGACAGTCAGTGTCTCTATCCTTTTAAAAAGGAAGGGAAAAAAACAGATCACATGAGGAGTGTTGAGAGCTCTTGGGAATAAAGTACTGAGGTACATTTTCTGATCTATAATTGTTTTGGGAAAAATGAAGATAATGATTTAGAGGTGTATAATGTTTATAGTTGTTCAATAAATGTGCTTTTGAATGAAATGGCCTCTCTTTAGTTTCTTTCCTTTGAAGATGAAACTAAGAAAAAGAAGTAGTTTCCTTTAAATATGCATTTGCCTTTCTTGAATGCTTATTTGCCTTTATTGAATAAAACCAATTATTCACTAATCTTGGAAATTGAATAGCAGTAATTATGAGTAATTTATTTTAGATGCTTTTTCTTAGCTCAAGTTAGTTTTCTGTTGTTGGGTGTGTGGTGAAATTAATTTTAACTTGTGAGAACTCCATGGGTCATGAAAAGCAAACAATCCCATAAGGTTTTGTAGCCTGTCATTTCTACAGGAGCACATCATATGGTCCAGGGGTCTTCAAACTTCTTAAATAGGGGGCCAGTTCACTGTCCCTCAGACTGTTGGAGGGCTGGACTATAGATTTTTTTAAAAATCATGTTATTGGGGCTCATACAATTCATCACAATACATACATCAATTGTGTAACGCACACTTATACATTTGTTGCCCTCATCATTCTCAAAATTTGCTTTCCTCTTGGGTTCCTGGAATTAGTTCATTTTCCTTTTTTCCCCTCCTCCTCCCCCTCCCTCCCCACTCTCCCCTCCCTCATGAACCCTTAATAATTTATAAATTTTTATGATATCTTATCTTACACTGCCCAGTGTCTCCCTTCACCCACCCTTCTGTTGCCCATCCCCCAGAGAGGAGGTTATATGTAGATCTTTGTGATCAATTACCCCTTTCTACCGCCCCCTCCCCTTCCCTCCCGGTATCGCCACTATCACCACTGGTTCTATGAACAAATTCCTGTGCACATTGGAAGAGTCAGCTGCTAAGCAGGACAGGCAGCAGCGGCAAAAACACCCGGCGGGCCGGATAAATGTCCTTTGTGGGCTGCAGGTGGCCTGCGGGGCCGTAGTTTTAGGACCCCTGATGTGGTCTCCCTCTTGCAGAATTGTGGATGTGTTGAACCATCAGTCTTTTAGTTAGCAACTGCGTCTTTAACTCTGCCTCTTTAGCAATTGTCCTATCAAGGGTCCTTGATAGCATTTTTACCTACTTTTATTTGCCTGTCTACTTATTTAACTTCATTGCAGAATTTGTCAAAGTATACTGGAAGTTCCTCCAACCTTTAATCCTTGCAGTATGCTCAATAAAATGAATGAATGGTTGGAAAAAATGATGGTCAAAATTTCAGTGTCTTAGCAGAGGGGAAGGGTCAATAATCATACACACACAAAGACAGAATACCACTGACACCTCTGCATTTTGAATGGGACCAACATGTAGAGAAGAGTTCTTGGATGTTGCCAATCGTTAATTTGCTTCCTGCTAATTGGAGAAGAGCTTTGTGGTTCTAGTCTCCCCAAAGCTGTCTCACGGCTGGGGGTAGGGGGAAGATTGGCAATATACTCATTGCCACTGAGTAGATTCGGACTTCCAGCAAACCTCATAGGGTTTTGGAGGCTGCCACTCTTTGTGGGAGCCGAGGAGCTGGTGAGTTTGAAACACTGGCCTTCTGGTTAGCAGCCCAACACTTATAAGACAAAGCCACCGGCTTTCCTTGAGACTTCTGAAAACTCAGTCACGATAACTCTTTTGAGAATGGCTCTACCCTGACAAACGATGGAGCTCTCGCGAGTTAGCTGAAATCCAGCTGAAGACCGCTGGCCATCCCCCCATGATAGAACACACAAGGAGTTATTTAAGAATCTTAGATGATATTGAATTCACTCCAATTTATGGAAATTTATGAGTGCCTGAGGAAAGCGTCTCTATAGGCTGACTTCTTTCCTTCCTTCCTTCCTTCCTTCCTTC
>NW_022111369.1:56609703-56635533 GCF_000313985.2 Echinops telfairi
GCCTGTGGGTGGACATGAAGAACATCTCAGCTTCCAGTTAACAGTGAGCATAACAGTTTTTACCACCCAAGAATTCTCTGGGAATTTAAAGTGTAAGAAATGGTCCGGATTAGGGCTCCCAACCAATTTACTGCTCTTCAAGTTGGTACAGGAAGAGAGAAATTGAAGATAAATTATTTGAGTCATTTTGTAAATGGTAAGGGTGTATAATTGATGGAGGGTACTGCAATAAGAGCGGGAGATGAGAAAGGGAGAAGAGGAAGATCCGAAAGGGAGTCTCTGCTGTCATTTAGAAAAGTTCAGGTACTCTAAATGCTTAGTCACGTGTGGAAGAGTTATAAACCAGGAAGAAGTATCCTATAACCTTTCAACATTCATGCTATCTTAGCCTGGACGTGAATTCCACCTAACATGTAAGCACTGAGTAATTTTCACACAGTATTAGCATACATTTTATTTTCTAGGAAATGCAACCAACATGAAAATTTCAAGAAAAGTGTAGCATTTTGTTTTGTTGGGGAATTCACCAAATGCTGTTCATCATTTCAGAAAATCATGCCACTGTCAGTGGTGAAGTTTCACCTGTGATTGTGTGGCTGAAAACGACACACCTCTATCAATTTGCAAATGCACCTGTTGCAGCGTGTGACAGGTGGTCAGACTACGTCAGTACATCTGCTACTGTAAGTCATGTCCAAGTGCTCCTATGCTGAAGTATGCATGGCTTTATTAGAAATTACTATCCTTTCATTTTTCTGGACAGGCTAGATTTAGGGCGTTGTAATTGCTTTATTGTGTGAAGTCATTACATAGTTCAAAATTCTCTTTTCTAAATATCATAGAAGGGTTTTCAGTCTTGTTCAGATTTTGAAATGGTACTGAAGTGCGGAGGAGCTTTAGGGACGCAATAGTTAAGTCCTTGGTCGCTAACGGAAAGGTTGGAAGTTTTAATCACCCCAGCAGCTACATGCCTAGGGAAGAGCCCTGGAGGCCTGGTTTTCTATAAATTACTGCTAATAATACCCTCAATGCCAGTTCTACTCAGTCACATGGGGTGAATATGACTCAAATTCAACTAATCGCCCCCAACAATAACAACGACAATGACGTATATATACAATGCAACATCCCAATATGAATATGGATATTTAGCTCGAAACTAAAAATATTGATGATGCTGCCTGAGATATTCATTGTAAGTGGTATAAATAAAGAGAATAAGTGGACTCCATTCAGTTAAGGTCAGAGGGTGCAGCCACATGATATTGGTGCCAAACTTCAATTAAAAAATTTCCAGTTTCCATAGTTTACATCACTTTATAATTGCCTCGGAGACACCATGAAATGAATGTAATATCCTTGTGCAAGTACTATTGTATTATTGATGGCTTTCATTTCAGGATTGTAAAAAGGCTGTTAAAATATTTGGTACAGAAGATTTGGTCCTGAGAAAGTTAAGAACCGCTGATACAACTCAGACTTTTAAATAACGGAATAGAGTGAATCATTGAGTGAGTTCCAGGCATCTTCTGAAACAGTTCTCTGAGGTTAGAGTCCATTCATAAAATATTGAAGTGTACATGCCAGGTTATTTATTTTCATCTGCTTCTACAACAAGGGACTGAACCCTGGGCCACAGGGGCTTTATTGATGTGAGAATGCTGTTTAGTCTCTAAAAATGAAACATAAAACAACAGTCAAAGAGAAGGCCCAATGAACTGGCCAGGTTGTTGAAAAGAGGCATTGTCCTTTTTCCCTTCTCATAAAAGCCCAGCTGTGCCCTTTTCTAAAACTGGAACTCACTCATGTGCTCACCAGGTGCCGGAGCATAAAAATCAAAGGTGGAAAAGGCAGAATCAAGATGTTTCAAAAATAGAAATAGGAAATAGTTATAGAAAAAGAGAAACTCAAGTTTTTTAAAAGGTAAATAGATAAAATGAAAAGAAAAATAACTATAGGTAAACACGATGGGGCAAAATTTTCATTGAATTTTATAAAACAGAGTGAATTTATTAGCTAAGAATGGATCATTAATACATTTAGTTTTAGTTGGGTTGGCTGCTGCTGGTTCATCTATTCTAATTCTCTAACATACATATATGTGTATTTAAAAATAATCAATAACTTTTTTAGGTTTATAGAAAAATGTGCAGAAACTATGGGCAGCTCCCTTCAGCTTGCCAATTAATGACATCATTTATTGTTGTTCAGTGCCTTCAAGACAGTTCCAACTGATAACAACCCTATGTATCTCAGAAGAGGAAACATCACTGTTGCCATCCTCACAACTGTTCTTATTTTAAAACCCATTGTTGCAGCCACTGTGTCAATCCATCTTGTTCGGTTCTTCCTCTTTGTCACTGCTCCTCTACTTTACTAGGAACTGCTTTCTCCTGTATGGCCAAAGTACATAAGAGGAAGTTTTGCCATACTTTCTCTTAAGGAGCATTTAGGCTTTACTTCTTCCAAGACAGATTTGTTTGTTCTTTTGGCAATACACAGTGCTTTCAATATTCTTCACCAGCACCATAATTCAAATACATCTATTCTTCTTTGGTCTTCCTTATTCAGTGTCCCACATTCACATGCTTATGAGTAGATTGAAAACACCATGATTTGGGTCCTCAAAGTAACACCCTTACTTTTCAAGTATTTTAAAAAGTTTTGTGCAGCAGATTCACCCCATGCAATAGGCCCTTTTGCATCTTGACTGATGCTCCCAAGGACATTGACTGTGGGTCCAAGCAAGATCCAAGAAATCCTTGATAACTTCTATCTTTCCTTTCTTATCTTGTTGTGAGGATTTTGGTTTTATTCACATTGAAGAAAATTAAAACAAGCATCTCTTCAGAATTTCAAGAACACCTCCAGAACAGAATGACACGTTGAACACCAATGATGGAAAACCTGATGAGCTGTGAGAACATCATGCATGAGGAAAGCAACATCTCATTAAAAAGACAGGAAAGGAGGAAAAGATCCATATGGATAGCAAAAAAGATTTAGGAACTTGCTCTTAATTGTAGGACAGCTAAGGCAAATGCAAGAAATGACAAAGTAAAAGAGGTGAATAGAGACTTTGTTGTCCTGAGCTGCCTTTTGAAATGTTCTGTTCAGCTCTTTTACTTCTTTCTTTTATTCCATTTGCTTTTGCTACTCTATAATTGACAGTAAGTTCCGGGTCTCCTCTGACATACACTTTGCTCTCTTCTTTCTTTCCTGTTTTTTTAAAGACCTTTTGCTTTCTTCATGGATGATGTTCTTAATGTCTTCCCATGATTCATCAGTTCTTCTGCCAGTAGTGTTCAATGTGTCAAATCTGTTCTTGGAATGTTCTCAAAATTCAGGAGGGATGTACTCAAGAATGTATTTTCATATTTTTGTACTTGTTTTATTTTCTTCAGCCTCAACCTGAGCTTACATATGAGGAATTACTTGCTTCCATGATATTAGTATTTTAAAATCTTATGAATGGAAGCAGAACATCTCACCGTGCTGTATTTACTTTTTATTTCAAATGATTGATCCTTGGTTTATATAAAGGTGCCTCAGGAGCACAACTAAGTGTGCTAGAATTTCTATTCTTCTCAATGTTATGGTAATTTGTTATCATTCATGCAGTTAAATAAATACCTTTGCATGGTCTATGAAAAAACAGGTAAACATATTTCTGCTATTCCTTGCTTTAGTCTAAGCACTACCTTACATTAACAATGACATATTTAATTCCATGTCTTCTTAGCAATCTGGTTTGAATATTTGGCAGTTCTCTGCTGATATACTGCTGCAAACATTTAAAATTTTTCTTGAGCAAAATTTTACTTAATTGTGATATTAATGATTGTGTTAGGCTGTGTTTTCTAGAAAAACAAAACCAGCATCACTCATATATATCCTTTATTTATATAGGAACTTTATTAAAAAAAATAATTTTATGATGGTGTTCCAGTCCAAATTATGTCCATGGTCAAAGCTAGCCAGAGGTCTAGCTGCAGGTTCATGCCACGGAAAGGTGAAATAGGAAGCAGGGAGATTGTAGGCTAGTAGGTGGAGAGTGGCATGAATCCAAGGTCAGTGAATCCAAAGTTAATGGGAACATAGCAGAGATCCCAGGTTGGCTCCCAGGATCAGAAGCCCAGAGGAGTATGAATCAGGAGGCAGAAAAAAATGTTCCAACAAGGATGGAGGAGAAGGGCAATTGAAAGGGAGACCTTCTCAGTTTCTTTCTTATAAAAAGGCCACACCAACAAGGAGCTATCACCTGATTGACAGGTTGGACTTCACCCTTACTTCACACAGGTTACATCCGACTGACATAAAATATAATTGACATGCCCCATCACAGTCTTGGCTACTTTGGCTAGCCAAAGGGCTTCACTTCAACACAACACAACTTGCTGTCATGTTTGGGCAGGGTTTAAATCCCTTCAGGCCCACGGTCAGGTGATTGGGGCTCAGCTGTTTCTTCACTTTTTCTCTCTCTCTTTTCTCTCCTGCCACAGTCTTGATGATCTCAGTGTTTTCCCCACTCTGTTTTCCCCCCGCTTCTCTTACCTTTCACATACCACTGCCAGCCTCCAGGCCATTACCTTCCACCTAGAGCAACTCCGCCTATCCTGCACCCAGCTGGGGGAGCTCGGGAGCTCCCACCTACCCTCTGAAGCCTTACACACAGCTGGGGAAATCCTGCTTGCCTTCTGCCACATGCCAAACAGCTGGGGAATCTCCCCTTGAAATGGCTGGGGGAACTCCTGCCTACACTCCAAGGCCCTCTAAGCAGCTGGGGGAACTCCAACCCATCCTCTGTGGTGCTCCACTCAGTTGGGGGAACCTATGCCCTCCTTCATGGCACTCCTTGTGGCTGGGATATCCTCTGTCCATCCTCATGGCCCTGCATGTGGCTGAGGGAAGTTTCTCCTGCCTGCTGCAGTGCTTCAATCGCCTAACTCAGCTCTGGTAGTGTTTCATGCTGCTGCAGGAAACTCTGAAGCAATATTTCCAACTAGGGAAATTCTGCTAGCTATTTCATCCACCCTCAAGGACACTCCTATTGCAACAGGCACCTCTGCATACCCTCTGAGGTGCTCTAAGCCACCATGGGCCACACCACCATGGCTTCCTGTGAGATAATCCAGTGTAGCACCATGCTCACAACCACCCAACCAGTATTCCTTGAGAGGACCATCCAAATTGCCCTCCAAATAACAGATTACTGGTTGGGTAGGGAAAGAATGAAACCACAGGAGGATAAGGCAGTAGCCCAAACCCCAAGTGCAGTTAGCTACAGGCAGTTTTGAAGAAGCATTCCTATGAGTCTCTCAAAGAGAGAGCCCAATGTTCTCTGACTCTCTGGAAAATGGTGCTTGGCTCCTCTGAAATGACACACAAACAGCAACCAGCCCCAACAACCTCAACGAAAAAACAGGAAAAACAAAAGGCAATATCAGAAGAAATCCTGAACTTAATGACGTGCATGGAAGAAGCAGATGTTGATCTGCCACAGAAAGAAATCTTTGGAAATCTTCTTGGAGTCATAAAGGATATGAGGGAAGCAATAAAGAAAAAGGATGAAATGATAGAGGAGATAAAGGTCGCACACCAGAGGGAAATACAAGACCTGATGGATGAGATAAAAAAAGCCAGTGGCAAATTCACAGATTTTGCTAACAGGCTTGAGGAGTCAGAAAATGGCACCAATGACCTAGAGGATAACCAGGCAGACTTCAACAAATGGGAAAGGCAGTCAAATAAGATAATCAGAGAAGCTGAAGAAAACCCGAGAGCCATGTGTGATGCCATGAAGAGGAACAACATTAGAAAATTGGACTACTGAACAAGACAAAATGAAGAAGTCCATGACAAAAAAAGAAGTCAATGACAAAAAAATTATCAAGATAGTTCTTAGAGAAAATCTTCTCCAGCTTAATGAAGGAAACCCAGGCAACCATTCATGAGGCTGAAAGAACACCAGCTAGACTGAATCCCAATAAGTCAACAAGGAATATAATAGTTAAACTATCAAAATTTAAAGAATAGGAGAAAATCGTAAGAGCAGCTATGGTAAAAACAAGCATTCATCTATAAATGCACCCAAATTATATGCTCAAACCTATCAGAAGACACTATGAAGAAGAGGAGATGGTGGAGTAACAAATTCCAAAAATTGAAGGAAAATAATGCAAACCCAAGAATACTCTATCAAGCCAAATTATCTTATCAAGATAGATGGAGAAATAAGAGTCTTCCTATACAAGAAATACATCAAAGAATACATTAAAAGATGCCCAGCCCTATAAAAGATCTTTGCTGACCCAGTATTGGTCACTGAGGACAAATTAGAGAATAGTGCATAGAACCCCACCCAGAGGGCAATAAAGAGAAAACAGCCCTGAAGAAAGCATTTGCTCAATGGTGGAAAGAAACAAAGAATGAAATACACAGACACACAGACACACACACACACACACCACTGATGAGAAAGGGAGATAGGAAAACACCCAACCCAAAAGGTGCAAGATGACACCACAGAGTCCACAGATGGTTGTAATAACACTGAATATCAATGGACTGAATTCAGGCAGTAAAAGGATGAGGCTAGCAGACTGGCTTAAAAAATACAATCGTTGGTCTGATACTTACAGGAGGCACATCTCAAAATTACAGATAAAAATAGGCTGAGAATCTAAGGCTGGAGAAAAATATACGAAGCAAACGGCAATTCAAAAAGCAAGGGTTGCAATCCTAATCTGCGAAAAGTATGGTCTCAAGGTGAAAGCCATACCAAGAGATAAGGAGCGCACTATATAATGCTCAAGGTAACAGTAGACCAAGAACCAGTAATAAATATATACATGCCAAGGGAGAGACCCATGAAATCCATCTATTAAACACTCCAAAATATGAAAAGAGAAATCACAGATTCCATAATTAAAATACATGACTTTATACACCACTCTCTGAGAAATATAGATCACAGGGAAAGAACCTTAACAAGGAGGCTACAGATCTAAACATTACAATTAGACGACCTGACCTAAGAATTTCAAAGCACTCCACCCAAATTCAAAAAGTGCACAGTCTTTTCAAGTCCACCTGGCACACACTCGAAGATAGACAACATGCTGGGACACAAGTCTATCTCTGTAACTTCAAGCACACAGAGATCATTCAGATTTCAATCTCCAACCCTATGCCATAAGACTGGAAATCAACAGAGACAATTAAGAAAACAAGGGCAAACAATTTGAGGACGAATAACTCTCTATTGAAAATCTATGGCCCAAATCAGAGATGAAATTAGGATAAATCTTTAGAAATCTGCTTGGAGTCATAGAGGATATGAGGGAAGCAATAAAGAAAAAGGATGAAATGATAGAGGAGAGAAAGGTCGCACACCAAAGGGAAATACAAGACCTCATGGATGAGATAACAAAAGCCAGTGACAAATCCACAGACTTTGCTAACAGACTTGAGGAGTCTGTTTCTAGAAACCAATGGGAATGAGAATATGATGTACCAAAACCTTTGGGACACAACAAAGGCATTGATCAGAGGAAGTTTGATAGCAACACATGCACACATGTAAAAGGAAGAGAGACTTAAGATTGATATGTTGTCACAACACTTACAGCAATTAGAGCAGAGTCAACAGGACAATCCAATTAATAGCAAAAGAAAAGAAATAATAAAAATCAGGGCTGAGATTCATGAGGGGGAAAACAAGAAAATTATGGAAAGAAATTAATGCAGCTAAGAGTTGGTTCTTTGACAGGATTAAAAGAATCAACAGCCCACTGGCAAACCTAACACAAGAAAGGAAGCAACAGCTTTCAATACCAAGGATGAGGGATGAAACAGGGAACATTACAACAGACCCTAATGAAATCAAAAGGATAATTACACAGTACTTCTTAGGCCTGTATTCCAATGAATTCAACAACTTGGAAGACATGAACAAACACTTGGAAAAACAATCCCTCCCTAGACTATTCCAGATGGATGTCAAGAATCTCAACAAACCCATAGCAATAGGATAAATAGACAAGGTTATCAAGGGATTACTAACAAAAAATTTCCCCAGGCCAGATGACTTCACAGGAGAATTCTACCAAGCATTCAGGGAAGAACTGACACCAACCCACAAAAACTCTTCCAGAACATAGAAATAAGACAGCAAACTCCTGAATTCCTTCTATGAAGCTAGTATAACGCTGATACTTAAATTGGGCAAGGATCCAAAAAGAATTGAGAACTACAGAGCACTATCCCTAATGTACATCGATGCAAAAATCCTTCACAAACTACTGGCCAATAGAATACATACGTATATCAAACAAATAATTCACCATGACCAAGTGGGATTTATATCAGTGATGCAGGGATTGTTCAACATAAGAAAGACCATTAGTGTTATTCACCACATTGACATGAAAAATGATAAGAACCACATGATAATATTGATAGATACAGAAAAAGCATTTGACAGCATACAACACAAATTCCTGTTTAAGACACTCAAGAAGATAGGAAGGACAATTCCTCAATAAAATACAAGCATATATGTAAACCCAACAGCCAACATGGTAGTCAATGGAGAAAAGATGAAAACAATCCCACTGAAAAAGGGGACTAGACAAGGATGCCCCTTGTCCTCACTCTTATTTAACATCATCCTGGAAGTTCTAGCTAACAACCCAAGACAAAGGAAAAGACATCAGAGGTATTTGCTGGGGGAAGGAAGATACATATGGCAGCCAACTAAAAAGGAGGAGAAAAGAAAAAATAAAGATGTGGGTGGTGTGAGAGCAGGGTACTAACACACTCATGGGGGTGGTATTGTTTATATCTCTACAGGAGAGAGAGAGAGAGGGACCAGACTTCAACCTGGTGCACCAAGACTTACTGGTATGAAGCAGGAAGCCAAGAGAGATGTCTTCGGGGCTGGGCCCAATACCAACTATGTGGACACCTCCACTCCCTCCAGAAGAATGCACTTCAGAAGACAACACTGAAGCTACAGTTCAGGGAAAGGGACACATCTGATCAGAGCACACAGGAGCAAATGAAGAGGGAAGGAGAGAGTGGACCACATCCTGACCCAGGATGATATCCCTGCTCAGAGCAGCCAATGCACAGAGAGGACCATAGGGCCGGCCCCACCATGAGACAAGACATCCCTCACTGGCCCATAGCATTATGGGGGACAACACTGGGGACACAGTGCAGGAATTGTGCCCGATTTGACCCCACCACACTGGGGCTAAATATTAAGTGCATGCAATAGAGCAGCAAGGGGAGCAAAGCAATGAAGTCCCCGGGGAATATAAAAAATAGATTTGGGGACCAGGGTGTAGCACCCCATCAGTCTTGATTGGAAAAACTCCTAACAAAAACAAACAAACTTGTAACTGTTCATAACCTTTTCTTTTTTTTTTTGTTTAATTTTTTTGTTATTTTGTTTTTCTCTGTCTTGTTTTTGTGCATATTATTGCACAGCATGTCTATCTAGATAAGATAGGAGGGATAAACAATCCAGAGGAGAAAACAATGGGACTGAAGGTTTTGGAGGGACATGGGAGAGGGGGAGGTGGGGGAAAGGAAAGGGGGTTTCAACAAACCCAGGGACAAGAGAACAACAAGTCATCTAAAATCTATGGCGAGGAAAGCATAGGATGCCTGGTGGGACTAGTTCAAGGGCAATTTAACTGAGAGGAATTACTGAAACCTGAATGAAGGCTGAACATTCAGGTCCCCATGATAGTGGCACCAGAGGAAAGTAAAAGTAAATAGAGGAAAGAACTAGGAGGCAAAGGGCCCTATAGATGGGCTTTGGATCTCCACTTCACACTCCCCCTCATTCACATTGATATGATTTTTTGCTCTGGATCCCACTCCTCCCATGGAACTTTATTTCTCTGATGGGTTCCTTGATTCATTGCAATGGCCACAAAGAATTCACATATGTTACTCACAATTATGGGATTTATTGGGGAACTTAGCAGGTAACAAATATGAAGGATAACATTCTTTTGTTCAAAACACCTCTTTTTCATTGTCTCTCTGCAGTCATGCGATCAATTTGATTACTGTGTATTTCATCAGGTCAAGTTCAGTGTACAGTCTTTGCTTAGAATTTTAGGAAAAATAATTTGCAATGAAAAGGTCGTTGGTTTTACAAAATTCTATCATGTGCCTTTTGATATTGTGCTTACCACGAAATCTGTATTTTTCAACTTGAGACTCTTCTTGGCATTCAACATTCATAGCAATTATCACAGGATTTTGATTGCATTATTGAAAAGTTTGAGATGGCAGACATGAATAAAGACCTTCCAACTGGGAATTCTGGCACACAGTTTGCTTGGTGAATAAATTTGAACAATAATGCTAGTAATTGGTTTTTCTCCTAGACATACAGATATTCTTCTTCATTTGACAGTGTTATATTTCAGGACAGACCTTGAAATTCTGTAATTGATCATTCTTGGAATAATAGACAATATGATTTTCCAATTCCAAATGGCCAATGCAAATTCATTTCAGCTCACGAATGCCTGGGATATCCATCTTCAGTTATTCCATTTCCTCTTTGACATCTTCCAATTTTCCTACAGTCATACATGTGCAATCCACCATCCGATTACTAATGGATATTTGTAGTTATTCTCATTTTGAGTGATGCCATGTCAGCAAATCAAAGTTCCCCAAACTTTACTCTTTCCACGTCTTTAAGGTTCACTCTACTTTATGGAGGCCACTTTCTCAGTCATATCTTGAGTACCTTCCTACCTGAGGATCTCATCTTCTGACCCTCCACTGCTATTGAGGTAGCTAGTTTATTGTGCCAACCTGGCCGATAAACACATAAGGGCAGAGAGATAAATGGCTTGGTGAGCCTCGCCTTTCTTGTCTTTTGCTCTTTGATCATCGGACCAGAGTGCGGCTGCCTTGCTTGTTCTGTGCCTCAATTTGAAAGCTACATTACCTGTGGCACACCTAACCCGTGGACTGTGTCACTGTAATTTGAGGTTTCTTCAAGACTGCTTCGCCACACATTGGAATTTACATCTCTTGAGCTGGGGACTGTCAGACCCTGTCATGTGGCTGACTGTTGGCAACCTGACTTGCTGTTTGCTACCTGTGCCTGGATAGCCTGAATTGTTCTACAGAGTGGCCCTCAAGACTTGAAGGACTGTCAGTCTTTCACAACAGTCTCACGAGAGTGAGTTGCACTGAGCCATTTGTAGTGCTTTATAATTTAATTAACGGTTTATTTCTTATGTTGTCTATCTATCATCTATCTATCTATCTATCTATCTATCTATCTATCTATCTATCTATCTATCTATCTATCTATCTATCAAAGCATTCTGCTTTTGTTTCTCTAGAGAACCCTGTCTAACATAGCTATGTATAAGGCTTTCCCTGGCCATCTTTTTAAGAAGATGATTAGGGCCTTCTTCCTAGCCTGTCTTAGTCTGGAAGATTTGGTGAAACCTATCCACCATGCCCTGCTGGTATTTAGAATACTGTAGACTTAATGTCTAACATTAAAGCAAAACATAGCCAACAAAGAAAATGAAAAAGTTCCATATTTGGAATTTTAGGTTCCAGACAATTGAAGATCAGGGAGTTTATGCCTGGATGTTGCTTTATAATTGGGCCGGCTACTCCTTTTGGTGCATCTTGGCAAGAATTGCAAGGGTAGGAAATAATTCAAACAAAATTACATAAGCAAGTGAATTAAAGTGACGGGTACAAGGCTTGACACAAGGCCAGGCCTCAAAGGACGTGGGAGCTGGGGACGCCTAGGAATCAATGCTGTTGTTTTTTCCACCTTGTTTTATCTTTAAAGCTTCTGTAATTGCACTGCTCTAATTACAATTAATCTGATTATTTTAGTCACCAGATAAAGTCACATGGCTCACAACCCCCTTAGCAGGGCTATTGGAAAAGATGCTCTGTAAGTAGTCACAGCCAAGGAGAGCAGCTCGAAAATATATGTACCAATGACTTTGGTAAAACCTTCTACTATGTATGCATAGAGTGGTGGGTATACAGAGAAGGTTTGTGGAAATATGTCACAAAAACAGATTTGTGAAGCCTGTTGCCCTGCTATAATGCTGAAGCTTTTAAAGAAAAGATGGGTACATACTTAGTTGATTAACTTTAGATCATTAAAATTTGCCACATTCCTTCATTTATTAATTCATCAAACAACATTTTTGCAACATCTACACAGTGAAAGTTACTGTTCTAGATGATGAAATAAGTTTTTCAGAATTGTTAAGTCTTTGCTCTTGTGCAACTTACTTTCTAGTGGATGAAGACAGACAAATGAATAGGATATACAAAGATTAATTAAAGTGTTAGGGAAGTAGTGTCAGAGGCATATTATTTTATTTAAGCTATCAAGGCACTACTGATCTATATAGTTAGTGATTCTATATAGATGGTCTAATGGGAATACTTTCAGTATGAAAGCAGGCACCACTAGTGATTCTGTTGGGATAACATCACCACTGGGACTGTTCCAGGAAACTTGGAAAGCATGGTTACCCTGCTGGGAATCCGACATTTGATCAGACCTTAGGAATGTCTGATGATCAGATGATATGCTTATTATTAAAGAAGCAGGCAGGCAAAGGGAACAAAAGGTTCATAGCCTCTATGGACAGGAAAGTGTGTAAAATGTTTGCTTACTATCTAAAGGAGACCAATGTAGCTCATCAGTGTGCAGAGGGGAAATCTGAACAAGAAGAGTTCAGTGGGTGATAGGAGCCTAGAAGGTCTGAAGAGTCCAGGCAACGCTTGCAGCTTTTATTATGATCAAGGTGAAAAGAATTAGAGGATTGCCAGTCTTTTGGAATCTCTGGATGGTGCAGATTATTAATGTCCTCAGATGGCAAGCCTGCATTTGGAAGTTTGAGTCCAGCGAGAGGCACTCCCTCCATATGTCTTCTGTTTAAAGAGCCAAATTTTGAGTTACAATAATGAAAGAATCTGTGGGCAAAATATTGAATGATGCAAGTAGCATCAAGAGAAAATGGATATAATATCGTCACTGTACCGCAAAGGACTAGTTAACATGAAACTATTTCAAGAGGTAGCATATGAGTAAGTACCAAGGGAACTGAAAGAAGTCGTTTAAGCTGTACTGAAAGGATTAGCCCAAAACAAGACCGCATGGATTGGTGAAATTTGATTGAAATGTTTCAACATGCCAATGAAGCACTGAAAGTACTCACTCATATATGCCAGGGAATTAGAAAACTCCTACTTGGCCAAGGGACTGGAAGAGACCCAGCTATTTACCCATTTCAAAAAAAGGGTTACCCAACAGAATGCTAAATTATATAACAATGTCATATGCAAGTAACCTTTTGATGATGATCATCCAACAATTGTTGCTTCAGCACATTGACAGGGGGCTCCCAGAGGTAAGACTGGATATCATCGCTGATATCAGGTGGATCTTG
Source organism: Echinops telfairi (assembly GCF_000313985.2). Taxonomy (NCBI): domain Eukaryota; kingdom Metazoa; phylum Chordata; class Mammalia; order Afrosoricida; family Tenrecidae; genus Echinops; species Echinops telfairi. The sequence continues at coordinate 56,623,182 of NW_022111369.1, forward strand.
ACGGAAATCACAGAACACCAGGAAGTTGTTAACTTGTGTTTTATTGACTGCAAAGGCACTGGACTGTGTGGTTCATAAGAAATTATGGTTAGACTTGGGAAAAATTAGAATTCTAGAACACTTCATTATGCTCATGTGGATCTTGTACATGGATCAAGAGGCAGTTGTGGGAACAAAACAAAGGCATACTGCATAGTTTAAAATCAGGAAAGGTGTGAGACAGGGTTATATCCTCTCACCGTACTTGTTTGATCTGTATGCTGGGCTAATCATCAGGGAAGCTGGTTTATATGGAGAAGAATGTGGCATCAGGACTGGAGGAAGGTTTAATAACAACCTGGAATATGCAGGTGACACAACCTTGCTTGCTAAAAGTGAGGAGGACTTAAAACACTTGCTGATGAAGATCAAGGATTGCAGTCTTCAGTATGGATCACAACTTAATGTAAAGAAGACTAACATCCTCACAACTGGACCAGTAGATAATATCATGATAAATGGAGAAAAGTTTGAAGTGGTCAATGATTTCATCTTGCGTGGATCCACAATCCATGCTCATGGAAGCAGCAAACAAGAGATCAAAGGAAGCACTACATTGGGTAAATCTTTTGCCCAAGACCTCTTTAAAGCACTGAAGAGCAAGGGTATTACTTTGAGGACTAAGATATACCTGGCCCAAGTCATGGTATTTTTAATCAACTCATATGCATGCGAAAGTTGGACATTTACTAAGAAAGACTGAAGAAGAATCCATGCATTTGAATTATATTTCTGGAGAAGAAATTGACAGTTCTATGGATTGTCAAAAGCACAAACAAATCTGTCTCGGAAGAAGTATAGTCAGAATGAACCTAAGAGGCAAGGATGGCAAGACTTTGTTTTATGTACTTTGGACATGTGGTCAGGAAGAGACCAGTCCCTGGAAAAAGACATCATGCAGGGTAAATTGAGGGACACCAAGAAAGAGGAGGGCCCTCTGACAAGATGGATCGACACTGGGGATATGACAATGGACTCAAACATCAGAAAAATTGTGAGGATGGCACAGGACCTGACTAGACAGTGTTTAGTTCTGTTGTACATAAGGTCACTATGAGTTGGAACCACCAAGATAGCACCTAACAATGAAAACAGGGTCACCTTAGAAGAAAGACTTGGTGATTTCCTTCTAAACAATCAGATATTGAAAGTCTAATAGATCACAATTTTCTTGTCACACACATGGGGTTGCCTTGAGTTGGAGTACTTTGGTAATACAAGGGATATGCATATGCTTATGATTGAAGCATTATCTGAAGACATCGGACATTGGAAACCTCTATAATTTTAGAATTATTTTACACAAAGATAGCACACCCCAGTGACATTGCCTGTCTTGGGAATGCTGCCTTATGGGCTTGCCACATGAGGACTGGCTGACTTACTGCATCAGCTCATGGTTATTGGTGTGACTGATGGTCTATATAGAAGTACAGGTATTGCTGGCTAAATGGGTTCCAAGAAAAATGGTTTTGCAACAAAGTGGTTTGGTAAATGATTTTATTTATGCATTTATTTTGAGAAATATTATGTGTGCTAAAACAGTACTTCTCAAACCATCATATGCATATGAATTCATTCCATGGAGATCATTAAAAGGAAGATAATAGATCTGGATGGGGTTTGAGGTTCTGCTGTTTTAACAATCTTCAAAGTCAGTTGATGCAGGTGGTCTGAGAACTTCAGTTTGAATAGAAATGTTATGAACCATAAAAGCTGTTGCCTCATTTGTCAATATGTGAGGGGCAAGGGCTTCAACTGGAGTAATACGTTGGAGTGTACCTGCTACAAAGTGAAACTGCTTGCTATGGGTTTCCTATCCATAGTCTTTGCATCTCTCATCCAGTGGAAGCTTTCTATAAGGTTTCGGGGACTCTAACATGAGATTGGTTAGTTTTGCCATTCTATTGGCTATAATAGTGACCATCTCAGAAGTGGGGCCAGAGGATCTCTAGTGACCACATGTAAGATCCCTATTGGAAATGGTGGATGCAACAGAGGAACCAGAGGCTTCAGCCCTGAGACCATGAGACAGAACAGAGGAATTGCCCCAGGATCATGATAAAGAGGGATGAGCTTCTAGGCTCATGGGTTGAGTAAAGCTGAGTGTCTTTGGGCAGAAGGCTGGCTTGAAGACTGGGGTTCCCTTTGGGAATTTATCAGCACTAAAGGGGTGTTGTAACACTTGCACAAGGAGGGCAGAAGCCAAGGAACCATGTGGCTGAATGGTTGAGGACCAGAGCTATGTCTGCCACTGCGGCTAAGAAGAGGTGCTGTGGTCTAAAGAACCATGTCCTTAACATTCTGTAAGCTGCTAGTTTCCCTAATATAACCCATAATCACGAGTATTGTTTGAGTTCTCTGTGGCCATTTCAATGGATTATTTAACCCAGCAGGGAAGTAGAGTGTGATGAGAAGGATAGTTGGTGTCAGAATAAGAAAAGAAATTGGGGGGAAGACATAAGTCTGACCTCTCTGTCTTATAGGAATCATCATTGGGCAGATGTGAAGTGGGATCCCCCTTCCCCTTTGTGGTCATGCTGCCAGTAGAGCTTGGACATCGCGCCCTATATTTTCTCAGTGTCTTCTGGGATCAGGTAGGGCAACAAATGCTCTTATGATGATTTGAAGATGGAAGTTATTTAGTAAGTTTGTCTGGGATCATAGCTTTAACTCTTTTGGATGCTGCTACTATTGCCTCCTGACTCCTGATTTCCTCAGAGTGAGAACTCAGTGATACCACTCCTAGTGGTCCCACATACCTCTCCTTGTACCTCTCTCAAGACCATGACCCTTAAGCAGCTTGCTCCACTACCATTGTGTCCTGTATGCACAGTCCCCTCAGCCACTTGTACGCAGGTGTCACAGGTGCGGCCAAGGATGTAAGGAAATGTGGGGAATCCTTACCTATTCCTGGTGGGCATGCAAAATGTATAGCCATTGTGGAAAAGTCCGGTGCTTACTAAAAAACTAAAATAGAACCACCGTATTACTTAGCAACAGAGCACCTAGGTATATAAATATATCTTAAAGACCTGAAAGGAGAAACTCGGGCTCATATGCTGTTGTTTATTGCAACATTATTTCCAAAAAATTCAAGCTCACTGTCATCAAATTGATGCCGACTTATAGTGTCTCCATAGGGCAGGGGAGAACTGCCCCTATGAGTTTCCATGACAGCAACTGTTAGCTTGAGTAGAAAGGCCCATCTTCCTCCTGCAGAGGGGCTGGCGATTTTGAACTGCTGATCCTGTGGATGGCAGTCCAATGCTGTATCCACAAGGCCACCATGTCTCCTATTTACAGCAGCCCCAAATGAAGAACCAACCTAAACCACAATGCCCTTCAATGGATGACTGGATAAACACAATATCGTACTTACATACAATGGGATACTACTTACTCTGTAGAAGAAATGAAGTTTTGATGGATGTTACTATATAGAAGGAGCTGAAAGACATTATACAGAGTGAAATATATCAATTACAAAGGACAAATGTTGTCTGATCTTACATATATTAAAAAAACACGAGGAAAGACCAATGTATAAACACCAAAGCTTATTAGAATAACAACAAAAACAACCTTTTTATTGAGAATTAGGTAAAGGTTTACAGAGTAGATAATCAGTTTTACATGAAAAAATCCGTACACTTTACTTCATTTCCTTCATTGCAATCCTCTCAATGTAATACCACTCATCCTTTCTCCTCGGTACGTTTCCCAGTGAACCTGCTTGGATGGCTTATTTACAACACAGTTCTCAAGATTTTAGTCTTGTTCTGTCACTGGCCACCTTCCAGATGAAAAACAGCACTTGGTGATCTTGGCAAAATCCTGATAGGATTAAGAAACCCGATGAAGGAATAAACTTAGAGGCAAGAGTCCATTTTCTATGACCTTTAATTGATTCACCTTTACAGTGTGCAAGCTGCACAGACTGAGCCTGGCCAGACATTGATCTATTCAGAACAGACATCTGTAACAAGAGCCCGTCAGGCTGTAGGGGCAGCTACTGTCTCCACAAGCGGCAGAATTTTATTAAGGCTTGATGGCAATCTCCTGACATGATAAAAGTGCACGGAAGAAGAAGAACTGGCTGCTTGGCAGCCGTGAGGGCAGTTGGAAAGCTCAGAGGAGGCAAAGCATCAAGGTAAAGAGAATCCCGACAGAAGCTGGGCAGGCAGACAGGGCGATTTCATTCAGAGGGGTGGGTAGTAATTAATTTATTTCGAAGGAGGGAGATCTGATTTCTAAGCTAGACTACAAGCTGTTGCCAGTGTGGTCAGGGACAATGTCCTAACAGCTGCAGGAATATCATTCGTCATCTGGGTGGCTGACCTCAATATCGTATCCATCTTCCTGTGGCCAGACTAAGCATTCTGTGTGGGCTGGACACTGGCAGCTCATTTTTCTTATGCTTCAACATTGCACGGGCCTGTCTAGAATAGATGCTTGTCTCTGCTCTTGCCTTCTCTGGAAACTCCCCAGGAGCCTATAACGATCCAGGGCAGGTTGAGAGAACAAAATAGTTGTCACTCTTGCTGGAGTGGCATATTTTCAAATGTATGAAGTCTTGGCTTCTATGCTTTTACGATGGGTATTAAAAATTCTTAAGAAAAAAAGGCCACTTATTAAAATTCTCCAAAGCCAACACCAGATCACAACATCCTGATTTCCTGGCTCATCTATTCTCTTCCACCACCAACCGTATTTTCCCCCCAATTCCATTGTTGCACATAACAAAAGGCTTGTCTAATGTTGTCCTCCCACTTGGAATTCTATGGATGATTTTACTATAGTAAAATTTTCAAGGCACAACGGTATGATGTATTATGAAATACAGACAGAAATGAATACAATTTTGTGGACAATCTGGAAAAATATGATATAGCTGTATTAGAAAAAACATACTCCTATGTTGGATTTTGGTACAGAGCATCATCACGTTTCATCACCTCACGTAGAGTTCTTAGGAAACTTGTCTATGTGTTCTAGACCTCATTAAACTAAAAGGCTGAATTTTGTGGTTTATAGATTCTACTTCCAGGAACATTATTTGAAAACTTTAAAGAATAACTATGCTTTGTCTATTAAATATGAAGATAATATGTTTATCTGAAAATTACAGAGAAGCATGCTTGCATGGACACACACACACACACACACACACACACACACACACACACACACACACGCCGTGGCATTATATTCAAAACCAAGCCACCTTCATTGCCATCAAGTTGATGCTGATGTATAGTGACCCTAGAGAACTGAGAAGAACTTGCCCACAGGCAGTGTTTGGATTCAGCTGGTTCTAACAGGTTCAGCAGAAGCCATACCTAATTTTTTGTTGAGTTTGGTGAACCTATTGTTAAAATGGCACTTGTGATCAAAGTTCCCTCTAAAGTGGGCTGCTGGACAGCCTCCCACGTGGAAGTCACACATTTACCTTCCTTACTTTTTGACATTTATCCGCACAGCAGAATATTTTAACCAGCCATAGCTATGAAAAATTAGATGGAACGATGCTTGTAATATTTATTTGTTGATCTCATAAAACTCGATATACTTTTGATGAAACACTACATTTTATTCCCTTGCATTTGGTACTTCAATAAACAAACATAACATCAAGAGAAAAGGTACCAAACAACTAGAGGGTGACACACTGCCGTACATTTCAGCTTTGTGTTATGACCCAGATTCCCATGAGAGATTACAAGTGAATTACACAGTTTCTGAAAGTGCTAAAAGAGCTAAAAATGTTGTCAGTATTCCCGTAAGTTTAGTAGAAGTGGAAAGAGAGCTCTCAAAGATGAACATAATATGATCAGAGAATAGAAGCTGCCTGTTTTCTAATATATTAAACACAATTATTATCTAATTGGCCTACCTTTAAAGGAATGGCCCTATATTATTTTTTTAAAGATCATTTTATTGGGGGCTCTTACAGCTCTTATAATAATCTATGCGTCAGTTGTATCAAGCATATTTGTACATATGTTGCCTTCATCCTTTTCTAAACATTTACTTTCTATTTGAGCCCTTGGTATCAGCTCCTCTGTTTTTCCTCCTTCTCCCACCCTACCACCCTTATGAGCCCTTGATAAATGATAAATTCTTATGCTTTTCATGTCTTACATTGACTGCTGTCTCTCTTCCTCCATGGTTTCTGTTGTTCATACCCCTGAAGGGGGGGTTATGCATCTATCATTGCAATTGGTTTCCCTTACCTCCCCTTTTCCCCTCAACCCCCACACTCCCCCTCCCTTCCTGGTATCTCTACTCCCATTTCTGTTCCTGATGGGTTTATCTGACCTGGATTCCGTGTGTCATGAGCTCTTATTTTTACCAGTGTACATGTTCTGGTCAAGCCAGAACTGAAAGGTAGGACTGTGGTCATGATAGTGGGGGAGAGAAGTGGAGGGAGAGGAAACCTCAAAGAACCAGAGGAATATTATGTGTTTCATTGGTGCTATACTGCACCGCGGTTGACTCATCCCTTCCCTGTGACCCTTCTGTGAGGGGATGTCCTATCATCCACAGCTGGGTTTTGGGTCTCTGCTTCGACCTCCCTCATTCTTAACAATATACTTTTTTTTTTTTTTTTGCTCCTTTGATACCTGTTACCTGATCTCTACGTCCTCCTCATTGTTGCTTTTAATTCCCTAGTTGTTCTCCTGTCTATTGGATTGTTTGCTCACTGCTTCCATCTCCCCACATCCCGCCCCACCCCAAGTTCCTCTGGCACCATTGGTCCCATTGCTTCCTCCTCAGGCTTGTTTCTCATGCCTATCTTATATAGGTAGGCAAAACAAAAATACAAGAGACAAAACAAAACAAAATCAAAGAAAAAGAGAAAAACCAACTAACAAACAAAACAGAACAAAAATCCTGAAAAAGCATAGATAATCCCAGGTCTGTCCGCTGACCTTTATGGCTATGTCTCCACTGGTCCTGGGTGGTTCTGGGCACTGCCCCTCCCAGCCTGGAGTTGACTTTGGGGCCTTGACAGGGGCTTTGTGGATTTGCTTTGCTCCTGTTGCTGATCTATTATGTTCCCTTCTTGGTTCTCCCCACTGTGGGATGTTCTGACCGGATTCACTCCTCGCTGGCCGTGTGTCCCCAGTATTGTCCTCTGTCACGGTATGCTCCAATGAGGGGGCATCATGTCTTGAGCTGTCATTGGCCCTCTAGTCCTATCTGAGTCTTAGCAACTCCGTGCAGGGATGTAGTTCTCAGAGCTTGGTGTTCCTGTATGGGGTCTAGTCCCTCACTCTGCTTTTCCTTCTTGGTTTGCTTCCATGTGGGCAGGGCAGGGAGGCTCCTCTCCCCAACCTATAGTTTTAGTGTTTTCCTCTCTAGCACATACTTCTTGGGAGAGGGTCAGTTTGGCTCTGATTGGGGCGGGCCCTGTAGACCTCTCTGTTCATGAATTGCTCCATGTGGTTATGTTGCCCTCAAGTTTTGGTGTGCTGTATTGGGGTTTGCATGCATACTCCCATTTCTGTGAATACATAAACAATACCCTCCCCCTGGGTGGATTAGTGCCCTGCTCCCCAAATGCCACTGTCTCCCTTCCCAAACCCTCCCTCCCTCACATTTCCCCTTCTTCATGTTGGGATGACATGTTGGGTTTGGTCTGTCCTGCCAGATTGCCTGTACCTCAATCATGTAGTCTGAGATAAGTGGCTTTTCTTCTATACCTACTGTGCTGATTATACTTGCTTCATCAGATTCATGTTGTACTTGTCCTTTTGTGATTTACTCACTTCTTTTAGCATAATTCCTCAAACTCTTGCCATGAAATGATGTGCTTCATGTGATCATCAGTGCTTTTTGAGGGATGTGTAGTACTCCATTGTGTATATGTGCCAGAGTTTTCTAATCCACTTGTCTATTAATGAAAATTTAGGTTGTTTCCATTTCTTTGTGATTGTGTATTGCACCACAATAAATATTGGAGCGCAGGTGACTGGTCTTGGTCAATTTATTCCCTCTTCTTGGTATATGCCCAGTAGAGGGATTGCTGGGTCATAAGGTAACCCAATTTCCATGTGCTTTAAATATCACCAGATGGCTTTCCATCTGGTGATGTACATATCTACAAGATCACCAACAGTGGAGGAGAATTTCTATCTTGCCACATCCCCTCCAATATTTGTTGCTCTCTGATTTGCTGATGTGGGTTATTTTCAAGGCTGTTAGGTGGTATCTCATGGTTGTTTTAATTTGTATTTATCTGATGGCTAGAGATTGCGAGTGCTTTTTCATATGTTTATTGTCCATTCAGGTCTCTTCCCCTGTTCAGGTCTTTTGTCCACTTCCTCAGGGTAAACATCCTTGTTTCTTCTTTTGCAGGATAGGAAGGGATTGTAGATTTTAGTAATAAGCCCTTTGTCTGTTGTGGCACTCTTGTACTCTTACAGTGGAAAAGATGGTTAAGGATGAAGCACACAGTTGATGATGCATAGATAAAAGTGAAGAATATTATAAGTGAGGATGCCAATGAAGGAGCAATATGGAAATATCTTAAGGGTCTTGTTTTTCAGTCAGGTATCATTTAATATTTTCATTAATATTTCAAAACTTTATTATAATATAATTCAGTTTTGTGTACCTTTTTATTGTTTTATTTAAATATTAACTGTAGAAAATAATAAATTATCTTTTGTTTTAGTGTTTTCTAATACTTACAATGGTCATTAGGGCTGCAAAAAATCTGGAATGGTTGGAACTTGAAATGTGTGAATTACAAATCTAGGAAAATTAGAAGTGGTCAAAAATAAAATGGCATGCATAAAGATCAGTATGTTGGCATTAGTGAGCTGAAATGAACTGGTATTGTCAATTTTGAATCAGAAAAGCATATGATTTACTATTCTGGGAATAACATGATTAAGAGGAACCAATGACAATTGCAAAATCAATCATGAAGAAGAATCAATGCATTTGAATTGTGGTGCTGGATAAATATGTTGAAAGTACCATGGACTGCTAAAAGGACAAACAAATCTATCTTGGAAGATGTAAGACCAGAGAACTCCTTCTAAGCAAGGAAGGCAAGACTTCATCTTACATACTTTGGCCATGTTGCCAAGAGAGACCTGTCCCTGGAGAAGGACATCGTGCTTGGTAAAGTGGAGTGGGGGGCATAAAAAAAGAGGAAGGCCCTAGAGATGGATTGACATGGTGGCTGCAATGTTTGGCATAGGAACAGTTGTGAGGATGATGCAGGACCCTGCAGGGTTTCATTCTGTTGTGCATAGGGTTGCTATGGATACAAACCAAATCAATGGCACTAAATAACATAACAGCCTAGCCTCCATGCTGAAGACTAGTACCTCTGGTCTTGACCTTCACCACTTCAGAAAGAGACTTCAAATGCTCTCATCTTGTGTGGTACTAGGATTTCTTTCTGTGTTCAAGAGGGCTCTTATATAAAGAGGGATGGCTTTGATGGAAGTGAAGCTTTTTATTAGAGCAGTCAATGCTCCCAAGGAAACAAAGGATGTGCCTTGGTTCACATTTTGTGCTAAAGCAGACTTTGTTTTTAGACACCATCTAGTCTGTTCCAACAGAATGAAACTTCCAAGTCCCGTGCCATCCTCACGATAGTTTTTATGTTTCACCCCATTGCTTAAGCCACTGCATCAGTCCATCTCAAGTAGGGTTTTCATAGTTTTCACTTCCCCTCCACTTTACTGTACAAGATGCTTTTTGTCCCCGGAGCTGGTCCCTCCTGATAACCTGCCCAACGTACTTAAGACTGAGTCTCATTATTCTTGTTTCTAAGAAACATTCTGGTTGTACTTCTTCCAAGACAGATTCGTTAGTTCTTTCTCCAGCCCCTGGTACTTTCAATGCTCTGCACCAGCACCATAATTCACACACATCAATTCTTCGGTAGCTTTCTGTATTCATTGTCCGACTTTCACACGTATATGAGTCAATTGAAAGTACCATAGATGGTCAGGTGTACCGCAGTCTTCAAAGTAATACTTTTGCTTTTTAACACTTCAAAGAGGTCTTGTGCAGCAGGTTTATCTAATGTGTTGTTTGATCTCCTACCTGCTGTTTCCAGATCATTGTGGATCCAAGGAAGAAGGAATCCTTGGCAAGCTCAATCTTTTCTTCATTTATTACGATGTGGTCCATTTGTGAGGGTTTGATCTTCTTGATATTGGGCTCTAATCCATACTGAACTCTGGTTACGGAAATTTAAATGTCTTACTAGAAATAACTGAGTCAGTAAAGAAATAAACTGATAAGAAATAGAAATCCTCATTCCAGAGCAATTCTGTATATGATATGTTTTAATAATCAGACTGCTGTGTATACATTTAAGCAATGAAAGTAAAAACGAATGACTATGAAGTATGCCATGTCTGCTATGTAGAAGAAGACTAAAATAAAGGTACCTAGATTTGTTGGTAAGAATTCCTTAGGATACCATATAACTGAAAAAATAAAATTGTCCATTTTTAGTAATATCTTTATCAATGCTAAGCTTTCCTGCAGCCTTTCTTCTGGAGTTGAAATTAAGCTGACATTTATGTCCTATGCTATAAGGAATCAATATTTTCAGACACATGATATACATATTGATTATTTTTCCACTTGCTTACAATATTTCTGTTACCAATCTTTCAATTGCTAAGCTGACACCTTAAGCAACTTAGTGACTTGATAGAAGTTTGTTTTGCAACTTTTGGTATTGATATGTTGTGTAAGGCGTTGTTGTCGTTAGGTCCCATCAAGTCTGTTCTGATCCACAGAGATCTTATGTACTGCAGAATGAAACATTGCCCGGTTCTGCGCCTTCCTCACAGTTATTCTTAAGTTTGAGCCCATCGATAAAGTCACTGTCAGTCCATCTTGTCAAAAATCTTTCTCTTTCTAGAGCTCCTACTACTTTACCAAGCATGATGCCCTTTCCCAGGGACTGCTCTCTCCTGACAACATGTCCAGATCACAAGAGAAGCTTATCAGCCTTGCTTCTAAGGAGCGTCCTGACTGCACTTCTCCCAAGAAAGAGTTCATTCTTTGGTAGCCCGTGGCACTTTCAATAATCTTCACTGGCACTGTTCAAAGGCATCAGTGTTCAATTTCACATTTATATGAGGTAATTGAAAATAACATGGTTTGGGTCAGGCCCACCTTACTTCTCAAAATAATATCCTTGATTTTCAATTCTCTAAAGAGGTATTGTGCAGCAGATTTACCAAGGGCAATCTCTCTTTTGCTCTCTTGACTCCTGCTTCCATGAGTAATGACTGTGGATCTAAGACAAAATCCTTAACAACTTCCACCTTTTCTCCATTTATTGTGATATTATCTATTGGTCCAGTTGTGAGGATTTTGGTCTTCTTTATATTAGATTGCAATCCATACTGAAGGCTTCAATCCTTAACCTCCACCAGCAAGTTGTGCCATCTGCATATCGCAGGTTGTTAATTAGCCTACTTCCAAACTTGGTGGCACATTCTTCTTCATATAATCCAGCTTCTATGATTATTTGCTAGCATACTTATTGGACATGTGTGATGAGAGGATACAACCCTGACACACACCTTTCCAGATATTAAACCATGCAGTTTTCCCTTGTTTCGTCCAACAACTGCCTCTTGATCTGTGTACAAGTTCCCCTTGAGCACAATGAAGAGTCTGGAATTCCTATTCTTCTCAAGATTATCCATAGTTTTTTACAGTCCACACAGTTTAATGCCTTTACAGAATCAATAAAAACACTAATAAACACATTTCTGGTGTTCTGCATTTTGAGCCAAGTTTCATCTGACATCAGCAATGTCCTCTTCCGAATCTGGCCTGAACTTCTGCCGTTTTCTGTCAATGTTGTGCTGCACTTGTTGTTGGATGATCTTCAGCAAAATTATACTTTCTTGTGATATCAGTGATATTTAGCACCAGTCGTTTGAGCATTCTGTTGGATCACATTTCTTTGGACTGGGTACAAATATGGATCTCTTCCGGTCAGTCGGCCAAGTAGCTGTCTTTCAAATTTTCTGGCACAGGGCTTTCAGTGCTTTATCAGCTTGCCGTAACATTGCAATGGGTATTACATCAAGTCTTGGAAACTTTTTTATAGCTGGTGCATTCAATGGCACTTGAACTTCTTCCTTCAGTACCATTGATGCTTGCTCATATGTTACCTCCTGAAATGGTGGGCTGTCAGCTAATTCTTTTTGATACAGTGACTCTGTGCATTCTTTCTATCTTCTCTTGATGCTTCCTGCAGAATAACATCCTTACTTTTCAATCTCTAAAAAGAGGTTTTGTGCATCAGATT
>NW_022111369.1:56636428-56638158 GCF_000313985.2 Echinops telfairi
TTCTCTCTTTTTTAATTGTGTTATGATAAGCACTGTAAATCATAATTTTTGCACTCAAAATGTCCAATACCAATCCACTTGAGCTTGATAATGCATACGGCATCACTTTTTATATGTTCCTTTTCATTTTTGATGACTACCGATTTTCCTAGATTCATACTTCGCACATTCCATGTTCCACTCATTAGCAAATTTTTGCAGTTATTTCTCCTTACCTTGTGATGTGCCCCATCAGCAAATGAAGATCCTGAAACCTCCACTCCTACCGGCTTTACCCAACTCAATCACCAGGGTGGACTCCAGAAAGCAGCTCCTCCTGGGTCATGTGCCCTCCGAGCTTAGGGGCCTATCCTCTGGCACTATCTCTAGCAATGTTTTGCTTCTATTCTCTAGGCCTTCATTATCTGACAGTGTTTCAAAGATACGCACAAGGTTTTCGGTGGTTCCTTTCTTAAAGATGGGGAGCTGAATGTGTCTTCGTTGTCTGTTCTTAGTTTGGAAGCTCTGCTGACACCTGTTTACTTTGGGTGATCCTGCTGGCATTTGAAATACCAGTGACATAGCTTCCAGCATCACAGCAACATAAGCCACCACGGTCCAAGACACTGAAGACAAGTGGTGGTCAGGACATCGCATCTGCTGGCTTTGTTGCACATGTGCACGTAATGACAGTGGTCCCATGATGGCCACTCACTGATTAGATGAGTTAATTTTTTTCTAGGTACAGTAGCTACTATTCCCCCATTTTCTGAAAATGGAATACTGAGTGAGGCAGAGACACGAGAAGGGAATATGAACATAGGGGGTCCTGCCTGCATTTCATGGACAATCCCTTACTCAGATAGAGCTTGGAAAGTTTAGAGGAGCTAAAATTAGAAATGGGAGTTTTTAGTGAGACTAGCTATGGGACATAGAGGAAGAGGGTGAGGAGGCAGCAGGAGAGCAATGGGAGCCGTGGGATCATTTCCTGGGCCTGTCTTCATCTTCTTACATAAATGGTGCAAAAGCTGCATGGAGGGAAAAGCAGAGACCACCTGGATCTGACTAGATCATTAGAACATAATTACAACAAAGAGATAGGCAGAGGAACAAATGTGAAAAAAGCATATTTTAGAATTGAAAAAATATATTAGTCAATATTAAGATTTCAAAGTCCCCCTTTAATGTGTTGCTTTGGTTGAACCCTTTCCCAGTTATGAACTGGTGAAATGCTGTCTGGTTCCATCGCTTGAGGAAAGAAATGATTATTACATTACAATGGCTCTGAGTTCTCATAGATTGCATGACCTCAGTGTCTCTAATGCCAAAGCCTCCATTATTATTTTAGGAAAATGAGGTCTAGTGAGTCTCACATGGAAAACTACACAACCCTATGTGGCATTGCCTTATGCCTATCAATGTCCACAGCACCCAAAGCTGCCTAGACCTGTACTATGGATGTCACCCACTGTCCCTGTGAAGCCACAGTGGACAGTCACAGAGTCGTATTTACGAATGCTCCCAAATGTTGGTAAGAGATACAGACGTTTCCCTAGGTGTCACAGTTGTGGAAGTTTACATGTGGAAGTGAGGGCATGGTGTTCCCCATCGGCATCTCAAAACTCCACTTCCCTGAATCTCACAGCTGAAGTGCTTGTTCTTAGAATTCTTTGAGTCTTCCAAGAAACGCACAGCGTCTTGCTGTCACCCCTCTAACCTTGTGGTCTCTAACCCAGTTCATAGACTCAATG
>NW_022111369.1:56639442-56645409 GCF_000313985.2 Echinops telfairi
AGATTTATTATTTTAATCGACTATAGTTCTCTCTCCAACACTTGGTCTTTGTCTGAAAATCAGGTTGTTCCCATGCCTCAATTAGAGTGAGAGGGAAATCACCAGAGCCTTATTCCCTGTGTAGATCCTGCAATGTATGTTGGGCTTCCACTCTCATTCGTAGCCTTCTGCTCACCAGAATCTCACAATCTGAGCTCTGATACCATTCTCTTCAGATAAACCTTGTACCATGGGTGTTGGTGTGTTTCCTTCATGTGGGCTCAGTTGATGTTTTACTTATATGGCTGTTTGTTTGAAAATAAACCTTTAACACCCCAGATTCTATTCTAGCAGAAAGCTGGGAACCATCTGATTTTTCACCACACTTTGCTTTAACACCCTTATCATCTATATTTCCTTCATGAAGGTATCAGGAAGGACCATATTATAAGAACTATTTTTTCTTAGATTAATTAGTTCTTAGACTGGAGCTAGGATTCAGTGTGAGCATCAATCCAACCCTGAATGTACATTTTTTAATGGCCTCTGGTTCATCTTAGAGACATCCTTGTTACTTTGTTGAAGACAAGCTTATTGATTATCTTCCTTGAATGTAAGGACCTTCTGTTTATAGTGTTATTGATTAGCTTGTGGTGCTAATTTTAAAATACTACTGAGAGAGGGAAATTGAACAAGGGTAGACTACTTATCACAGTACCTGCATCATTCACTCATACAGAATAAAAATCTTTATATGACTGGACACTATTTTCACAGACAATGGGAGCTGGCAGTCAGGCAAAACTTATAATAACTTTCACTGAAATTGTCAGACACACGTCTGTCAGAGTAATGCTTCCCTTAATACAGTAAGCAGGGCATCAAAATAGTAAGTAAATGTTAGTCCGCCCATCGACAGTTCAGTCCTCTTGGTAACACTGTCTTCTGCTTCTGCACACACCTTGTGAGTTTAGTCTTAAGTCCTCAGGTTACAGGTGTGTTTGAGGGAGAGTCCAGTTCGTCTAGTGGAGTTTCCACATCACGTCCCTATGAAGTGACTTTGGTAGTGTGTTGTGGGCCTTGAAGAGCCAGGATTGAATGCCCCAGTGATCTCTGGCACATGGCCGGGTCTCCAGGGGGTGTCCGGAAACTCGGACCAACGTAGTTTATTGGGCACTCATTACCAGACATACTCCCTTCTTAGGTCCTTAAAACTATCGTCATTTTCCCCCGACTACAAAGTTGGTCCTCCCCCCTTTTCTGCTAACAGACATGCACTTGTCTTCTCCCGGGTGTGTCTGCTCTCTTTCCCATCCATATCCGTCATCACTCTGATAAAAATGTCTGTCCAGCTGGGGGAACTCATGACTTAGTTTTCTAATGGTCATGCTGAGAAAAGGTTTTGTTTGCAAGCGGAGAAGATCAAAGCCAAGTAGATTATTTTAGAGTCTCAAATTTGAATATGCAAAAGCTTTGGAGCCAACATGAATGTATTTACACAAGATGGTACAGAGCAAAAACATAAATCTCCGTATTGTGCAGAAGTCCCCGTTCTACATGAAATTAGTCCTCGGGGAGAGCGGAGTGAAGGCCATGGTTTATTGGGTGATGTGCTTTTCCAGCCTGCCAGCTCACAGTCGATATTCCATCAAGCCTTCCCTCAGGGGAGCCTCTTTCCCCCTGGCCTCATTGAGGACTTCTCCTGTGTGCTCTTTAAGAACTTCCGAGTTTATTTATGATCTCAAAAATATGATCCTACCTAAAATAGAAAAACCCATTTAGATCTCTACATGCTGGCTGGCTGGCATCTCTGTCTTGCTGGCTCCCCCTTTTCCTCTCCTCTCCAATTTTAACTTTCATTTCAGGCAGCAGAATCAACAGTCCCGGTTACCTTGGCAACAAGGATAGCATAATAGAATTAGAATGTCCCCAGGCTTTCTTTTAGTACTACACTTTTGGAAGAAACCAAATCAAATATATCTATATCTATATTCACACCCACACAATTTGTTACTATAAAGTTATATGGCGTGTCCATTTTAAATTTATGTCAGCTTATGCATAAATGTTGTATGTAAATTTCCCATGATTAAAAAAAATAATACTAATAAGACAAGAAACCAACCTGTGTCAGAATAACAATTTCTAAAATTTGCATTTTCCAGTCTGTATTGTATGTTTCATTAATTTAAGGTAGCAACTAAGAAAACATGATCAGCAGTGTAGTCTCTGAGAACCTTGCCATTCGACGTCAGCAGATTTAAAGATTAAGAACCTTTACACTTACTGTGCAAACACTATGGAAAAAGAAACTCACGCTCTAGGGATTTAAGCTCCCAGCCCATCACTGTGAGTACTGACATTCTTTGAAATCTGCTGCCACCTTGGGAAACTGCCTTTCATTTCCTAGGCTGACATTTCTTAGACTGTACCCCTACTTCACTTGTTTATATACTGATTCTGGCAAAACCTCAGAGATGAGCCTTGGACTTTATAGCATATACTCTCTGGGTAGAGCAAAAGGTTAGCACATTCAGCTAAGAATCAAAAGGCCAGAGGCTCAAGTGTACACAGCGGTGCTTGCCAAGAAATGTCTGGTGATTTAGTACTAACAATGCAGCCCCATTCTCCTCTGACGTACACGGTGTCTCAGTGAGCACAGATAGAAAGGAGCTGGTCTTTACAGAATGATATCGTAGAATACCTGGAGTATCTTTGGGTGTGATCCAGTATTTCCATTATTTTTCCATTAATCTTTATTCTTGAGTACCTGGATCAGTTAGTCTTGCTGATCTTTTCTCCTCTCACTCCATGCAGTTGAATTTGCCACTGACATGATCCCACTCTGAAACGTGAGAAATAAACATCTTAGTTCTGAGATAAATTATGCATTATTTCATTCATTACTTTTTCAGTAATGAAGAGGTGAAAATGTATACACATATATTCTGAAGTAATGCTGAAGCTACTTAAAATTATTCTTATCAGAAGGCCTCTTTGTTAGTATTCTATACTATGACAATATGAAAAAAGGATACATACTGTTTTCCTCCTCCCTGTTGGAGATTCCCTCAATCAAGAAGAAAGAGAAAAATCTGTGTTTCACTCTCAAGAATAGTAGCTAGTATGTGCTATCTGAGCTGAATATTTGGGAAGTAGGAATTTTATAAATTGAAGTCAGCCAAATCAAATGTTCATCACTTAATAGGTAAACCCCTTGCTGTTGAGTTGATTACATCTCACAATAATGCTCTCGAACAGGGGAAAACTGTCCCATAGGGTTTCTGAGCTTTAGTCTTTATGGAAGCAGGTTGCCACATCTTTTCCTCGAGGGTTGTCGTCACCACGCTACTGGTTAGCAGCTGAGCACTTAGCCTCTGCACTTCCAGGACCCCCTACCTTGATTTATTGCTCTTGACTCTTCTGCAACTAGGATTCTGTAGGCAGGGAAAGTTATTTGTTCTCTGGCATCTGTCAATTTATAGTATAGTGAAGAGTTTTGCATAGAGAATTAATAGCATTGCATGACTCAATCTTTGGTCTCAAAAGTAAGTATGTAGAATTTTCCAGCTTGTGTATGGACTAACAGCAGGATGGAAAGCGAGGGCCACATTAGGTCAATTATTATTTGCTTCATTTTGAGCACTTGGTCTGCTTGTTTCTGATATGAAAATCTATCTTAGTTTAATTTGAATTCAGCCAAGTTTTCTGAGCATTGGTTATATGCAAAATTATGTTACAGGACACAGTGGGGTGGCTTCAGAGATGAAAATTAAACAGTAAAAGGTATTTTTGGAGACTATTTATTGATCCTCCATCATATGTGGTCGTGTTAATTTTAGAGTGTTTAGGTTATTATAAAATGAAAACGATGGCTATTGTTGAGTTCAGCAGCTCCAGGAGTCTGAGCTAGCTTCCACCCACACAGGATCCACAATGACCAAATATAAGGCAGCACTGAAATTGCTGCCTGCAGGAAGTCCACCCAATATAGTAAACATGCAGTACAGAGCTCGAGAGAATGAATGAAGCTGCTGCAAATGGGAGCTCTTCTTCTCCATTGTTGGTTTTGTTAGGTGCCATCAGGTTGGTTATGACCCATAGCGACCACTGTGCACAGGAGAATGGAACATTGCACGCTCATGGCTCTGTCCTCACAACTAGCTACTCATGCACCCATGGTTGCAGCCACCGTGTCAGTCCATCTCGTTGAGGGCCTTCCTCTTTCTCACTGCCCCTCCACTTTACCGAGCATGATGTCCCTCTCCAGGGACTGGTCTCTCCTGACAATATGTCCACAGGATGTAAGACAAGGTCTTGCCATCATGCCTCCCAGAAGCACTCAGATGGTACTTCTCTAGGGTCTAGGAAGCTCACACTGGTTCAGTTCTGAACTCTTAGCATCAAACCAGAAGAAGAATGAGATTGCCTTAATTCCTTGCCCAAGTTAATTATACTCACATTCCTCTCTCTGTCCTCCGAGCAGTGTTTCTGTCTAGCTGGTTAAGTAACTGGCATGGATTCCTATGATTATTTTATTTGTTGTGAACTATGCTAAGCACTCTGTATATCATCTCATTGAATCCTTTAAAACTCCATTCAGTAGCTCCTACTATAATCCCCAATAGAATGGTGAGCAAACTGAGGCTGAGCAATTTGCTCAAAGACACTCAAAGAATAGTAGATCCAAGACTAAACCCAGTATCCCATGCAATGAAAGCCCCCATTCTTAGTCACTAATTTATAAACTAAGGAATCATCCATATGCTGTTTTTATATAATCTGGCAATTGTCATTTTCCAAAGAATACTTGGATGCTCTCACTATTTTTCCTATTAGGCGTTTTTCTGCCCCAAGCTCTCAGAGTTGGGGAAGCCATTTGAGCCAATCGAATGGAGCTGTGGCAGAAAGGTCTGCCAACTTGTTTCCATAAAGATAACACCCACACTGTAGCTCTCCTCCGGAATGAGGTCACTATGTGTTGAACTTGATTGAGTGGATACATATTTTTCAAATTTAAAATGAATAATTAAATCTTGAATTTTGATTTGTGTATTCATGCTTGTTAATAAAGGATCAATATTCTACTAGCAGAAAAATCCACGGGCCACTTATGTTCTCCATTGCGATGACCATTAATAAATCCTATTGTTCCTCTCTAATCAATCACCCATGGGGTTAAAAAAGAATGGGTTTTCTCCAAAGTAAAAAGTTTGAAAGCAGTAGTTGGGGATTGAGTCATCCTTTATTGATTCTCTAGTGACAAGCATTGTGGGTGAAAATCCAATTACTTAGCCAATGACTGAAAAGGTTTCTGCTTCACATTCAATAATCATTTCCCCCCCCTGTGTTTTCAAGAGCAAAAATAAAACCATAAGTGTGATAGCAATATGTAGCTGCAAAAGGACACATGCTGCACACATTTAAAATGATCATGACATATATTTTTAAATGATGTTCCAAGTGGCAGGAAGATGGTTAAAATTACTTATTAACCTAGAGTAGTGATCAACACAGCATTGTGCAGGGGACAATCTTCTGGATAAGGAATGAGGACAAGACAACATTTTGATATAATCTCTACAAATAAATAAGTACTCTTATTTTTTAAAAACCTGATAATCGTAAAGATAGTACATAGTAAAAATCTGAACTAGTAAAACCTGATAATAGTAATAATGACCTAGATTCTTCTTTCAAGGAGCACTTGTGGCATAATGCTGGGCTGCTAAAAAGTCAGTGGTTTGAAACCCCCCGCTGCTCCAGGGGAGAAAGATGAGGCTCTCTGCTCCTGTAAAGACTGATAGTCCCAGAGATGCACAGGGGATTTTACTGTGTTCTAGAGCCATGATAAGGCAGAATCTATTAGCTAGCATGAGTTTTGTTTATTGTTTCCATTGGAATTTGAGAAAGGGTACTTTGGAAATATTTGAATTAATTCTCAATAGTACTTTTCAAACTAGTTCCGTTAGGGTATGCCTGCCCTCC
>NW_022111369.1:56647466-56648730 GCF_000313985.2 Echinops telfairi
TGGGTAGAAAGTCTTTGGATCCAGTGACATTGGAAACACCTCAGCACTTGCAGGGGTCTCTGCATCAGGGTGGGTCCATGTGTCTTGTCAGCTGGTATGTCTCCCAGGGAGTGTCAGAGAGTCTCCCACCTCCAAGGAGGAAATACCGGAATTCCCAGAATCCTTAGGGGAAGGCCATGCCCACACAGAAGCCACCTTGGCTATGACCTGATTGATAGGCTAGACTCCACCCTTACACGCTTAATCCTTAAATTGACAATTATATAACTACCACACTGTTTTTTTCATATCTGTCATATCTGGAGACAAAAAGAAACCACATGGAGTGAAGTCAGGTGAGTAAAGTGTATGGGGCAGGAGGCATGCTGTTTTTTGTCAAACAAATGCACTAAGATGGCTGTGTGAGCAGGTGCATTGTTGTGGTGGCAACACTAGTACCCTGTCTGCCACAAATCAGGCCTTTTTTTGGCACACACTATTATACAATCTTTTCAGAACCTCTAAAAAGAAAGCCTGACTTGGCGGAATGAACTCCAAATGCTCTACCCCCCTCACATCAAAAAACAAATTAGCATTGGCTTTGATTTCACTTGACGAGCTTTCTTTAGGTGAGATGACGATCGTGTCTCCCACTGGCTTGATTGATGTTTACTTTTGGGGTCATAAGAATAGCACCATGGTTGGTCACCAGTAAAGAACTTGTGGAAAAAACCTCTGGGTTGCTTCAGAGCTGTTCTTTCGAGGGATGGCATGTTTCCAATCAACTTTTTTTCCTTGTCAGTCAGAACCCAAGGCACAAAGTTGAAATGACCCATCTCATTCCCAAATCTTCCATTAAAATTCACTGAGCCATGCTCTAAGATACTCCAGATAACTCCCCTATCTCTTCAGTGGTCCATCATCCGTCTTTGAGCACAAGCGGACGAAATTTGTTGACATGTTCACCCATTCAGGATGTTGACAGATGTCCAGAATGAGGCTTATCATCAATCAATATTTCACCTTTTTTGAAACGAGAAAACAACTTATACACTTGAGTTTTTCTTGTAGCGCTGTCCTTGAAAACTGTATTCAACATCACAACAGTTTCTGTGGCAGGCAGGAAACAAAATATCACAGCCACATGCTGTTCTCTTAAATCAGCCATCATAAAAAATGAAGATTGAGCGTAACTGCTTTTATGAAAAAATTCACTGTGACCAGAGAGAACCTTTCCAGGTGACATCACTAGGTGCACTAACTCAGAGTGAGGTGCTTGAAGCTT
>NW_022111369.1:56649320-56650304 GCF_000313985.2 Echinops telfairi
AAATGTTGACTGATAATGCACCTCATTCTGGATGTCTGTCAAATTCCTGAACAGATGAGAATGCTGATTTGTAGTACATTTAGAGTTTGTTTCACCAGGTCAGGCTGTTCATCAAGCTTTCTATTTAGGGGTTCTGAAAAGATAAGATAACAGTGTATGACCATAAAAGGCTGATTTGTTGGAGATGGGGGACTGATTTTGCCACCATGACAATGAGCCTGCTCACAGAGCCATCACAGTGTGCCAGTTTTGGGTAAAAAACAGCATGCCTCTCTTGCCCCACTCACCTTACTCACCTAACCTCCATGCATGCATCTTCTTTTTGTTTTCACCAATGAAGAGAGACATGAAGGACAGCGATTTGATGATGTAGAAGAAGAACAAAGAGAAGAACAAAACAGGAGAGGTGCTGTCAAGCCATCCAAACAGATGAGTTTTTAAAATGATTCCAATAATTGAATCGCCGATTTGATCAATATAATAAGTGTAATGGAGAGTATGTTGAAGGTGATAAGGTTGTTTTATTAAAAAATGTAAACACATAGCCTTGAAAAAAAAATCTGTTTTTTTTGGAGGGGGTGCCCCCCCACATGTCTCCTAGATATTTTGTAAACACAACCCTTTGAGGTAGATATTATTGTCTCCATTATTATGTTAGTCTTGATTGACTAAAGAAACAAATTCATAGATACTCATATGTGTATAAGAGAGAACTTTATATACAAGAGTAATTGTCCATTAAGAAAACATCCCAGTCCAATCCAGATCAAGTCAATAAGTCCAATATTAGCCCCTATGTCTGATACCAATCTATAAATTCCTCTTCAGACTTACAAAACACATGCAATGATGCCAAATGCAGGAAGATCCCAGGCCAGTGGGTGGGAAGTCTTGTGGATCTAGTGGTGGTATAAACAAAACAAAAATATCCTATGTTGTGGATCCAGGTGTTGTTAGCGTCTCAGCACTGGCAGGGGTCTCCAC
>NW_022111369.1:56651128-56652943 GCF_000313985.2 Echinops telfairi
CTTGCTCCATCAAATGTACTCTCCCAACCAAATTGTGCAATAGAACCAATCAGATATATGGATATTGATTTGTGACCAAGAATGTTCAGTATAGCATGATTTTAGTGGTTAAATACTTACTACAACATGATACAAAATATTAGAAGGATTTTAAATTCAAATATCAGATTCATATTTTTTTTGAATCATTGGATAGGGAATGGCTCACTATTATTGGGTGGTAAAAACAAGATGCTAAGGAACCATAGTATAGGGCTATATATGAGCTTTTCTTGAAGAACAAGACAATCCTTGGAGTTTATTGTGAAGAAAATCGAAACTGCAAAGGTGAGGAAAGGACCAGGAAACTTCTTCGAGTGTGATAAGGCATGTCCTATGAGAATTTCATTGGGAAACCTCACTTCGTCCATATGACAGCATTGATGTTGTCCATTTAGACAGTCCCCAAAGTCAAAAATCATTTTGAAGGCTCTTGACTTGAGGCCCAGGAGAAGACCAAGACTGACATTTTAATATGCCATCACTCAAAAAGAGCACACAATTCCTCAGGGAAGGGAGAGAAAGATGAAACCACTTCCTGAGTGCGTGGATTCACATGGAGAAACAAGGGCTTCATATTTTGATACTTTTGTGTAATAAAGATTTCTATGATTCTGTAGAACACTTTTGACTTACCCTCATATTAATCAGATTCAGTAATGTTTGAGCTCTGATAAATCCTAAGTTTTAATTTCTATTGTCTTACACAGTAGATTTACTTCTTACTCCATGATAGTCTAATGCAAGCTCCCAGTTCATGTGAAGCTCCCCTGTGACTCTGACATCTTTAGTGTATTTATTTATTTCTTAAAATAATCATTTTATTGGGGGCTCGTACAACTCTCATCACAATCCATACATACATACATTGTATGTCAAGCACATTTGTACATTTCTTGCCCTCATCATTCTCAAAGCACTTGCTTTCTACTTGAGCTCATGGTATCAGCTCTTCATTTTTTCCCCTTCCTCCCCACTCCCCTGTTCCTCATGTACCCTTGATAAAATCCGGACTCATCCAGCTGGCAGATGGAGTGTGAGGGAGGAAGAGAATGACACGGAGAGGGGCTCTCTGACTTCACGGTGTTTGCAATACCGCAATGCCATGCCACAATGGTTCATATTGCACTGGCAAATGCAAAGCTCTGGCTCTCTTTCCTCTTCAAGAGACGGGTGAGTTTCATGCAAGAAGCTAGCTGATCTCTACCATATTTACTGGGAGAAAATATGCAACATTGTTAACACCCTTAATGAAATTATTTTCAACTTTTATTTTTAGCTTTCCCCCTGCATTTTGTAAAATAGATATAAATTAAGTTGATAATCAGATGGAAAGGAACAGGTATCCAGATACCTGGAGGGCAGTGGAGCACTCACTACAGGATAAGTTTCAAGACAGCTGTCTGTCTCTAGTGGCTCCCAGGTGCTCGCCAAAATGGTAGAAAATACACTTGAGCGGAGCCTTAGGAGGGGCCTTCGGTATGCATGGGAGAGTGCGTGTATTTATCACCTCTGATCACCTGGATCGTTTGGCTGATTTGGCCGGGTAGGGGGAGTTTTCCATTCTTCCCTCACTATTGCATTTGTTTTCTTTTCAAACCCCTTTTCTCTGTGAAAAGAAAACATATTTTCCATCAGTGGGTCAACAAAAGTTCTCTCTGTTCATAGTCTGTTTAAAACAAGTTATTCATTAGAAAAACTACTTCAGTATGGATATGTAGGTTGAAAATTCATCTTGTACAATGTAGATTTGTTAACTGAAGGTTTCATAAAGAA
>NW_022111369.1:56653606-56654866 GCF_000313985.2 Echinops telfairi
TGCCAAGAGTAGGAGTAGACTCAGGGACAGTGAGTTTATCTTACACATTGTATTTCAAGTCCACATTTTATCTTTGGCTCCGACCCCAGAAGATGGAAATGGTCCTGCTGCTAAGATTCTTTTTAACACTCACCACTGACTTCAAAGGCCAAGTCTGTAACTTCCTTACCCCACACCAATTTTCTGCTCAGTGCATGCCACTTCTTTGCACTTGTCCTGTTGAAGAGTCCCCCACAATCATTTAATATTTAAAAGCTGGGATCATTTTGCAGGTTTTAGTTTAAAGGTAACCATAGCGCGCGCACACATTCATTATTAATAGCAGAGATGCACTGTTAGTTCTTGGGAATCTTCTCTCCTTTCAATGCTGGTTTCATAGGAGTGCTGCTGTCCCTGGAATTGGGCTCTGACATTGTCAGGTGGCCAGTGGACTGGTACAATAACAACGGATCCAGAATGATGTAAACTGTTCAGGTGGGTAGATGTGACTATGTTAAAAAGGGAGATGAAGCCGGAAAATGACAGGCCACGCCGCGTCCGATTTCGGATTGCATCGTCTCACAGTGGGCGAGTTCTGAAGGAAGTGTACGATGATGGGCAGCCTTCGGGATCTCTGGACTCGGAGTGTGCCAGTATCTGTGGGATAGATGGATTCAGTGAGTCTGAGGGACACCAAAATGGTCACCTGGGATCGGAAAGCGACGAGCAAGAGAATGGCCAGGATAACCTGCTGGCGTTAGCCAGGGCTGCCAGTGAGCAGGGCTTTGGCATGAGAAGAGTCAACATTTTAAGCAAAAATGGCACAGTAAGAGGTGTCAAATACAAAGTGAGTGCTGGCCAAGCCTTATTTAACAACTTGACCAATGTATTGCAGGTAAGCCACGACGTTTCCCTCTTCTTCCGCTTTGCTCTTCCTCACCCTCTGCACACCTCTGTCGTCTCCGGGGAGAGCAAGCGTCTCTTCTTCATGAGGCCTGCATACTTCATGAGGCAGGCTCCGCGCTCTCCTCCAAGATATTGTCCCAACAGTCAGGGATTAAAAATAGGCTCATTCAACTTAGCAAACTAGCACGTCTTCTCAAAGCCACATTTCTAGCAATGACCGGTCCAAGGTTCAGTAACAAAAACAATTTATTTCTTAGCAGGCAGAACTGCATTCTACAAAGATTGGGTAGACTGGAAAAGTTAATTTGCAGCTCATTATCTGTAAAATGCCATTATTGTCACTTTAGTAGGTACTTAAAGCAGAAACAGTTGCAC
>NW_022111369.1:56655748-56657796 GCF_000313985.2 Echinops telfairi
TGAGAGGTGTTCATGAAACCACTATAGTAATTTTTGGTATTTTGTTTGATTTGAGTTCACTTAAGTCTCCTGAATTGCTCTCATGTATAGTTAAATATTTTACATTTTCAAAGTCTACCAGAAAATAACTTTTCACTTTATCCCATAAACCCACAAATATAAAATAGATCACATTCAAAAGTCAAAACATGAATACTAGACGAAGTTACAGTATTTATTGGCATATTTTTCATAGTATAATTCACTCCCTTTCTGAAAGAATATAAAATAATTGTTATTATTATCATGCATATACCCTCTGCTATTAAAACATAATAATGGCTACTAGCAAATACTTTCCTAGTGCTGCTCTATAATGTCAGTAAAGTGATTAATCTACTGGAAGTATACACCAGTCTTGGTCATGGTCAATCATCATCATGTGAAAGTTCTCTGATCTCTCCAGTAGAAAGCACTGATTCAAAGAGCATCTGCACTTGGATTGGGGTGAACCATTGCAGTATCCCATGGAGCTCTTTTCCCTGGGGCATGTGTGTGAAAGCACCTTTGGAGTTGTGCAATATAGCTGAAATACAACGAAAGAGCTGAGTTGAATGCTTGCTTCTTACAGAGGTGTCTCTGTGTGTGTGTGTGTGTGTGTGTGTGTGTGTGTGTGTGTGTAGTTGGGCACATAGGTGAATTTCTCCTTGCTGACTTCTAGGTAGTATATCAGGATGAGTGAGCAGGTTCCCTCCAGCGACCCATGGAGAGGTCACACAGATGTCCTGGTGACAAAAAGCAGAGGGTATCCAACTAGTTGAACACCCACTACCAAGTATAACTCTTTCCCTGAATCTCCATAATTTCCCCATACCCTTTGGGAAACAAAGACAGTAGAGCAATATCTTTCAGGGAGAAAAAAGTGAGAAGCAGTATCTTGGATATTTGATTAAGGTTCCAATGGTGAGCCAACTTTATTGAAGCAAGGTACTGTGATTGAAGGACCAGTCCAGGATTTCTTCTTGTTTTTAGTTATAAAATCTTACAGCACACAACTTGAAACTTGAGAGAAACCCTAAATAAAAATCCAGTCTTTTAGTGAGTTTATAAACCACGTTGCTCCCTCTCTATTAGCTACCTATTCTGTTCCTGTCTCATAAAGCATTTGCGTACACCTTGCAAAAATTACAACTGGTCAGTGAGGAGCCATTAACATTTTTGCTTAAAACATTTTGCTCCTTAACTGCACTTATTTGGAAGGTTGTTTTAAAAAAGGGATATTCAAACCAATTTTCATTTATTAGTCAATTAATTTACTCAGGATAAGTGAGGATCTGTAATATCAATAAAAATGCTAAGAGTCGTGATGGGATAAATCACCACCAGTCTGTGCAGGTAGTCTTTGTTGAGGGTAATGCTTTCTTAAAGGGACCACAAAGTGGTCTTGATCATGGCTCTGAAGCCCTACCTGCTTGCATTGACCATCTCTCCCAGGGACCACAAGTTGCCATGTTTAAGAAGCCATTGTAAACATTAGAAAACCATGAATGAAGACTCCAGTTGTGGCCTTAACGTTGGTATTTACTATTGTGATTTGATGCTGCACAGTCAGGTTCAGCTCATGCCGACCCTGTGTGCATCACGCAGAAACACTGCCTGGTCCTGTGCCTCGAATGTTGCTGCTGTTAGAGCCCATGATGGCAGCTATATCGCTGAGGGCGTTCCTGTTTTCACTGACCTTTACTTTTTACCAAGCACGATACCCTTCTCCAGGGACTGGGTGGTCCATCCTGATAACACTCCTAAAGTATATGACTAGGTACCCCCCTAAAAACCGGATATTTTTTCAAAGCTATGTATTTAAAACATTTTTTTTTAACAAAGCAACCTTATCACCTTCAAAGTACTCTCCGTTACATTTAATACATTGATCAAACCTGCGATTCCATTCTTGGAAACATTTTTCAAACTCATCTGTTTGGATGACTGACAGCACCTCTCTTTTAAAAAAAAATCATTTTATTAGGGGCTCATACAACTCTTATCACAATCCATACACACATCAGTTG
>NW_022111369.1:56660417-56672120 GCF_000313985.2 Echinops telfairi
CACAATGAAATGTTCTGCAATTGCCATTCTTTTTAAGGTTACCAATAGTTTGTTAGGGTCCACGCAGTGGAATTCCTTGGCATAATCAACAAAACCCGAGTAAACATCTCTCTGATATTCTGTGTTTTGATCCATGATCCAGCTAACATCAGCAATGAAACCTGTTATTCTATGACCTTTTCTGACTCTCCCTTGAACCTCTGGCAGCTCCCTGACTATGTACTGTCTCAACTTTTGTTGGATGATCTTGAGTAAAAATTTACTTGCATGTGATGTCAGTGATATTGTTCTGTAACTTGAGCAATCTGTTGGGACATCTTTCATTTGAATGGGTACAAATATTGATCTCTTTCACTTATGTGGCCAAATATCTGTCTTCCAAATTTTCTGAAAAGGATGAATAAGTGCTTCCAGTGTTTATCAGCTGCTGAAACATTTCAGTTGCTATTTCATCAATATCTGGAGACTTGTTTTTGGTTAATGCCTTCAGTGTAGCTTGAACTTCTTTGAGAACTATTAACTTTTTGCTCATATTGCACATCATTAAATGGGGGATGTCAACAAGATCTTTTTAGTACAGTGACAATGTATTCTTTCCATATTTGATGCTTCCTGTATCATTCAATATTTTGCACAGGAAAACTTTCAATATTTGAAATAGAGACGAATTTTTTTCTTGAGTTCTTTATGTTTAAGATATCTTAAGTGTGTCCTTCCTTTTTGGTTTTCTAACTCTAAGTGTTTGCACATTTTCCCAATGCTTATATTTTTCTCCTTGTAGTTTTCTCATCAAAACTTTACTGGATTATTTTTGTTTGGTTTTGTTTTTTAAATCATTTCATTGGGGGCTCATGGAACTCTTATCACAATCCATCCATACATCCATTGTGTTAAGCACATTTGTACATTTGTTGCCATCATCATTCTCAAAACATTTGCTTTCTACTTGAGCCCTTGATATCAGTTCTTCATTTCCCCCTCTCCCCGCTCCCCCTCCCTCATGAACCTTGATAATTTATAAATTATTATTATTTTGTCATATCTTACACTGTCAGACATCTCCCTTCACCCACTTTTCTGTTGTCCATCCCCAGTGAGGAGGTTATATGTAGATCCTTGTAATCCATTCCCCCTTTCTACCCCACCTTCCCTCCACCCTCCTGCTATCTCCACTCTCATCACTGGTACTGAAGGGATCATCTGTCCTAGATTCCCTCTGTTTCCAGTTCCTATCTGTACCAATGTAAATTCTCTGGTCTAGCCAGATTTGTAAGGTAGAATTGGGATCATGATAGTTGGGGTAAGGAAGCATTTAAGAACTAGAGGAAAGCTGTATGTTTCATTGTTGCTACTGTGCACCCTGACTGGCTTGTCTCCTCCCCATAAGCTTTCTGTAAGATGTTCAGTTGCCTACAGATGGGTCTTGGGTCCCCAATTTGCACTACCCCTCATTCACAGTGATTTGATTTTTTTGTTCTTTAATGCCTGATACCTGATCTCTTCATCACCTTGTGATCACACAGGCTGGTGTGCTTCTTCCATGTGGGCTTTGTTGCTTCTGAGCTAGATGGCTGCTTGCGTATCTTCAAGCCTTTAAGACCCCAGATGCTACATCTCTTGATAGCCAGGCACCATCAGCTTTCTTCACCACATTTGCTTATGCACCTTTTTACTGGATTCTTCCCTTTTTCTCTCTCATGTTTTTTTTTTTTTTTCTAATTTAGTTCTCGCTCCTGGTGCAAAAACTGATTAGTAAGTTGCATATTTTATGCCTCTTGCTGGTGGTGAAGTGGTTTTGCTTTTGGCTGTGATCCCATGGTTGGCAGTTTGAAGCCACCAGCAGCTTCAAGGAAGGAAAACTGGGCTTTTTCCTCTCATAAAGAGTTAAGAAACTCAGAAACCCACAGGGAGTCGCTATGGGTCATCCTTGAGCCGATGGCAGTAAGTTTCAGTTTTGGACCTTGATTGAGATCCTGACCCTGAGCACAAACTAACTTATCCAAATCCTATGCATCTTACTGAAGTTTTCTAATTAGTTCAGTGAGTAGTTAAGTTGAAATGTGTCTTATTCTCCACTATTCATCAGAAACTTTGTATCATCATGACATTTCAATTTGTGGAAACTTGGTTTTAATTACATACAGATTAATCCTATGAATCAGTCTGAACTCTGACTGTAGAACATGCCGTGCAAACCCACAGATTTCACAAGATGACTTGAAACTGCTTAATAAACTCTTATTGGCAGTATGTGGTTACCCCATAATTAGGGAATTAGAACCTGTTTTATCCACACTTAAGAAAACAATGTAACAGCAGAATAAACAAACACACTTTTGGTATTTTGCCTTTTTAAAAGTCATGATATAGTTTATTATTTTCTATGAAAGCATGCAATTAAAATTTTATATAAAAGTCATGTAAGTATTTGATTGTCTGTAAATCTATACATTATAGGAATAGTTCCATTTATCAATAGTTATCACTTGAAAGAAATTTTAACAAATTATAAACATAGTAAAGCATATAAGAAAGTTTTAATTATGGAAATTATATATATATATATATATATTTATATGCACCATTCTACTCAGTTAGGATTTGGGCTCTCTTGACTCATTCTATGTTTATTATAATTTACTATAAATTACTAAATAATTTATTAAATAATTTATTTTATTATACTTTATTCTCTCACCTAATCTCTGTCTATTCAGTTGGCTGCCAGCCTGTCTCTGATGCCATTAACGCCATACCTGTCATTTTAGCCTGCCACCCACATGCCTTCTATCTGCATATTCCTCTACAATACCTGCGAGTCTGTAAGCCTTACCTGGTCTTTCTGGATGAAGATAGATACTATCTCTTTTTTGGGGAAATCTCCTGGAGTCATTTGTAATGACTTTCAACTTCAATCAAGGGAAATTTGTATCTAAATCCAATCTCATATATGAGGTTGTTTCACTATAAATACCAGGGTAGACTACCAAATGTGTTTTAAATCATACGGATCTTAACTGTATTGTTGAACAAGAAGTGCAGAAAAGGCAGTTGCTGAGGTTGTTTTAGTGGGTTGGCCCTGTGAGTAAGAACCTGGCTTTTCCTATCTTTTTGCTCTGTTGCCTGTGCAGGTGTGTTTGAATCCTCATGGCCTCCAGATGGTTGCCAGAGATTAGCACAAGGTCAGAGTCAAATATACAAAAGGAAAGTGGCAGACGAGAACCTTCTTTGCAGACACATCTCTTTCATCAGAAAGGAAAATTAAATGAAAGCAACAACAACAACAAAATCAAACCAAACCAATAAACAACCCCCCCCCCAAAATTCAGAAATGTTCTAGTAGCATTTGCTCAGCTTATTGATTAGAACAGGGTCATATGGCCAATCCTTATTATAATAGGCAGATTAGAATGTATTTTGCATTCTGGTGCGAGACTGGGTAAGCATTAGCCAGCTCAGCAGTTCAAGTCAACTAGCTGTTTCTGGGGAGAAAGATGAATCTATCTGCTTATATAGATCCCCACTTTGGAAACCCTGTTCAGGTTCACAATGAGTCAGAATTCATTTGATGGCAATAGGTTTGGATTTTTCCATTTTTTTTTTTTGTATGATAGAAGATAGAGAAGGAGGATGGATTTGGAAACAGTTACTACTGTCACCTAACAAGGACAATCACACAGACCACACAGCTTTCCAGGATATTGTATTTAATTTTTATTTTCAAAGTACAGTTTGAGTCATATCCAATCATACGTTTTTCCTATTTTCTTCTATCTTTTGAAATTAATTTCCTTTTAATCTCCAAACCCACACTCCAATATTAATTTTTCTTGAATACTGGTTTCCATCTGTATTTTTTTAACCCTGTAGCATTTTACTTCATGGATTTAA
Source organism: Echinops telfairi (assembly GCF_000313985.2). Lineage (NCBI taxonomy): Eukaryota > Metazoa > Chordata > Mammalia > Afrosoricida > Tenrecidae > Echinops > Echinops telfairi. The sequence continues at coordinate 56,664,309 of NW_022111369.1, forward strand.
TTATGTGAACAGTGGAAACATTGCTTGGTCTTGCACTATTCTCACAACGGTAATATTTAAGCCCATTGTTGCAGCCACAGTATCAATTAATCTTGTTGACAGTCTTCCTCTTTTTCAATGATCCTCTATTTTACAAAGCATGATTGCCTTTTCCTTGATAACATGTACAAAGTAAGTGAGGTGCCAATTGGATAATTTTCCATAAAGTGCATACCACATTCACTTTAAGAACTGCTTTCCAAAAAAGGAATCTGACCCAAATAGTATATGTCACTCCATTTTTCCACTCCAAAATACCTACATTAAATTGAAAAAAAAATACAACAAATAAGTCACAGCTCTTAGTTTTACATCTCCTTCCTTGTTCTCACCTCTGAAGCCCGAGGGCTGCGTAGTCCCTGAGGGAGGACTTTTCACCTTGGAGGGGATCAACGGTCAGAAAGCTCCCTGCGTGCAGAGCTGAGCAGGCTGATACGCAGTAAGCCTTTCACCAATGTTGCTGATTTTGCTAGTTTTTGCCATTTTAACAAACTATTTATAAGAATACTCTTCATTTCAGTAATACGAGCACTTATTGAATGCCTGCATGTGGTAGAAAGGGATTTTGCTTGCAATGCTAATTCATTTACCTTCATAACAAATGTGCAGTGTAGACATTATCCCATGATACAGATAATCAATGATATGAGCTGCCAACAACTGGGCTTGGTATAAAGGGCAATGAAAAGGCAAAACAAACACAAAAGAAATCAATAGCTGTCTAGCAGACATAAATCCACCTTACAAATTGCAGTGTAGAACTGTTCTAAAGTCTGTCTGTCATCAATACAGAGAATATTGCCAGGCCTTTCTGCCATGGCACAGCTGGGTGGGTTCCAATCCCACCTTTAGGGTAGTAGATGAATGCAAGCCTGTGCGCCACACGGAGACTAATGAACAGACATTGGTCTTCAATATTTTTATCGCTAAGTTTCATCTTCCATTTGAAATATCTTCTATTATTTTTTTCCATTTACCAACTCTAGATATACCTTTTTTTCTAAAGATAAGTTCTTTAGAAGTAGAATCTGCAATGGGATTCTAGAGGAAAGGTATTTGTGAGGAAGGGCTCTAAGAAGTAAAGAAGCAAAGGAAGCAGGTTAGGACAGGGCAAGAAAGCTAAACAGAATTCTTTCATCCCAGGTGGGGCGAAGTTGGTTTGATTCCCTGATAATGCATCTTATACCCAGGCACCACCTGCTACTGTGAGGCTGAATGACTTTCAGTGGAGCTTCCAGGCAGGAATAGAATAGGAAGAAAGTCAGCCAATGAAAATCCTAGGTAAAACACTTAAAAAAAAACAACAACCTAGGTAAGACAAGAATCTGGCCCTCAATGGATCCTGGGATGGATCAAGAACTGGGCAGCATGTTTCATTGTGCTTAGGCTTTGGATGAGTCAGAATTTGCTTCATTAGTAGCTAACAATGCAAACAATGATGATCTTATCAGAGATTACCTTCATGGTGTATGTGGACTGCCAATGTGCTAGAATGGAAACTACACCTTGACTCCTACTTGAGGCAGTGGCCACTAAGGAATCACGGTGATGCAACCGCTGAGCACTCAGTTGCTTAACTAAAAGATTGACGGTTGAAGCTCAGCAAACACCTCTGTGGAAGAAAGAGCTGGTGCTATACTCCTACACACACGGTAGCCCAGGGGAGCCTCTGGGAAAGTTCTACTCTGTGATATGAGTCAAAATGAACTCCATGGTACTTAACAACAGCATCAATTACTTACTGACTGTGAGTCTGAGACATGTCAAAGCAGAGAAATTCATCCAGGGAAGAGGGGAAGATGTAAGCTGTAGGTGGTCAATATTCATTGTAGCTTGGGGCTGGCTCATGAGACAGTGTAAAGACAATAGGAACTATATTTACTGCATTCACTCTCTACTATTTCTCAGATACACTTGCATTGTTTACTTCATTCAGGAGCAGTCTTGATGATACAGCTAATGGGAAAAATTAGTCCTCACATGACAGTCGATCTTGAAGGAATAACTGATCATTATTTTCTCCATCTTTCCCCACCAGTTTTAGGTTCCCTTACTTTAGCTAGCATTTCTGCTGGTCTAGGTGATTGGCAAGGCTGGAAAGCCCATGACTTCGGTCCCTGAAGAGGGTGGGCTTGTGGTCACTAGCAGTCAGTGGTGTTCTTACTCTCCATTGATAGCTAAAACCAAGAGGGCTCTAAGTGATGAAAAGAGTACAAAACATATTCCTCTCTGGCCATAAACATGCAGCAGCAATTCTATACTTTCATGATCACCAGGGTCAATTAACTTTGCATGTGAGTTTGCTCTTTGGTATGTCCACTGACTTACTGGCCAGGCCATCCCAGAGTGGCTAGGTACCAGTTTTAGCTTTAAGATTAGTGGAACTACTTTCGTATTGATTGCTGACAGTGTTACTTTATGGGATGGAGGATCTTACTTAAATGAATGGAAAGGAGATCTTCAGTCACTGGAAATGGTGGTGACTGAGACCATGGGTATATCTTCCCATTGGTTCTGGGAATCAGAAATTCCAGTTATGGGCAATATGGCACCATGTCATGACTATTGTCATAATTTTTGAGAGACATTTGGAAGACCCATGCCCATTCCATGTAGGGTGATACATCAGTTAAGTTTTTAAGATCTTTTTCTAAAACTCTATCAGGTGGTAAGTTTTCGATGACGTGGCATGTGGTATGCCTAGTGGATCCAATGATCCTAGTCTCCTTCCTGCTTGTACAGTTCACCTCACTCCTCTGAACCTGCTTTTGATTCTTCTTAAACATATATTTTTGTTTTATGCTGAATTGCTGCTAGATGCACCTGACCAAGACTTTGTGGGTGTTGATAGTACACTTCCAATGGGATGTGATAGATAGTTCCAGTAACCTGGTAGAATATATTGATACTCAGTTGCTACTAATGTCTGATACCAAAAAAATCCCCAAACCCCGTCCCCCCAAAAAACAAAAATGAAAAACAAACCCAAACCAACCAAACTCACCTCCGTTGAGTCACTCTGACTCATGGTGACTCTACAGGACAGAGAAGAACTACCCCTGTGGGTTTCTGAGACGGAAACCCTTTATGGAACTAGAAAGTCTCATATTTCTCCCCAGAGTGGCTGGTGGTATTGAGCTACTGACCTTGAGATTAGAAGCACAACACATAATCCCCTCTGCTACCAGGGCTCCAGGTTTGATATAAAAGTTGTTAAATGTTGGTATATAATGTGGCCTGAATTCAGAAATCTAGAGATTGGTGTTGTGACTTTTCTATGGAGGCATGCCAGTGTTCTCTGTCCCACAGACAACGATGGTGTGGTGGGATCTGCTGGGTTTTATGGGTCACGCTTTATGGTAGTTTGTACTCTAGCCTGGAGCAGTTGCAGTGCCCTGCTCTTGGTAGGCCCCGTGTCACCTACCAGACAAAGATGATACTTCTAAAACCTAAGAACCCTACCCCTCAGTGTAGGTCCTCAAAATGGCCATTGTTAGTTGCCTTCAAGCCCGCCCTGGAATCGTGGCAAGCCCAAGAATGACAGAAGCAAACACTGTTCAGCCCTTTGCCATTCCCATAATTAGTTGAGAATTGAACGATGGTGACCCATATGTTTTATATCAGCTGATTTTTATCTCTGTCTATCTGCGTATATTTTTAATCATTTTGTTGGGGGATCATACAATTCTTATCACAATCCATCCATCCATCCATTGTGTCAAGCACATTTGTACACATGTTGCCATCATCATTTTCAAAACATTTTCTTTCTACTTGAGCCCTTGGTATCAGCTCCTCATTTTTTCCCCTCCTTCCCTCCTCCACCCTCCCTACCTCATGAACTCTTGATAATTTATAAATTTTTTTATCTTTTTCATGTCTTACACTGACCTATGTCTCCCTTCACCCACTTTTCTGTTGTCATGCCCCTGGGAGGGGGTTGTAGGTAGATCCTTCCCCTTCCGTTCCTGGTATGGTGACTCTAATATTGGTCCTGAGGAGTTTATCTGTCCTGGATTCTCAGTGTTTCCAGCTCTTATCTGCTTATCTAGCTATATGTACTCCTTGTAACTTGATCACAGGACTGTTTGTTAGGGACTGGTAAATCTAAATCCATATGTTAGGTAGCAAACTGGCGATCTCTCTAAGTTTGTTTTCCAAGATCCTTAGTTTAGGTGGTAGAAAGAGTGCAGAGTGGAGCAAGAAGATTCTGCCCCAATGTCTATGTTTGGTCAGAAGGCAGAACACAAACTAAGGCCACCCCCTTGTTGTAGGTAATTGATTTATTATGTGAAATTTCTTTATGGAAAGTGGAACAGCAACTTGTCTAGTATTTAGACACACATGGGGACTGTAGCCTAGGCTGGTTGACACATAACTCCAAAACTTCAGACTCACTGCCATTGAGTAAATGCTGAGAATGACACCACTATGTCCGCCCCCCATCCCCCTGTGAGTTTCCAAGACAAACTGTCTATGGGAGTGAAAGCCACACTGGTGGTTTTGAACTGCCGACCATGCAGATATGCAGATCACAGGCCAATATTTACCACTGTATCACCAGGACTCCTCATCAATTGACACATAATATTAACTATCACAAAGGACCTCTCACGAAAACATAAATATTGAAAAATAGGGGCAGGCCATTGAATTTTGTTGGAGAAGAAGGAAGGTGAGTATATTAGGAGAAGGGGGCATTGATTGTCCTGGGTTATAAGCCGCTAAGGAGTCTTTCTGGTGGAAGTGGCCATGGCGTGCTGGCGAGAGAGTTGTTAAGTATTCAGGACTTTTGCAGGTCAGATGTTAGGCCGTTGGCTGTTTGAGATTTGCAAACGCACCTTTCAGCGATCAGCAGATGCTACGAATGAGGAGCTTCCCTTCTCTGTCCTGGACGCAGCTCATCCACACACTGCCGGAAGTGAGGCGACTTAGGACTTTCTACAGAGAACACACAAGGGGAATCTACTAAAGGGTCAGAGAGCCAAAAAACCAGGCTGCACTTTAATAATTTATCTACTCTCTACATATTTGCCTTTTATACAATGTAGTCAAGAAAGTACCATCTGGTAAGCCATTTTAAAGCCATTATTGTTATTCCCGTTATTGTTATTCCCTCATTAAAAAACCGAAATCTTTCCTGGGTGTGGGCTGGAGCTGTATGCTGCAGTGGATATGAAGAAATTGTCTCTTTTTCACTTCCTAGATGCAAGTTTTGTCCTTGGCAGATTCATTTCTCAGACAATTGCATATTTCATCACGTCATTCCCTTGCTCAAAACAAACCAACAGTTCTCTATAGCATTTCTATGTAAAGTAAGATTCTTACTCTGGTCAAGTACCCTGAGTTCTTCCTGAACGCGTAGTGTGAAATAAGGACTTGCGCACAGGTAGTTTACTGGGGAGGTTTCCACCATCACTAACCAGTGTTTTAAATCTACCCAGCGCTACAGGTTCGTGGAAGAAAAGCCTGGCGATTTGCGTCTATAAAAGGTTCCCTCAGGGAAAGCCCTATAGGTTCTAGTCTGTGACACAAGGATGTGACATTATTCAGAATCAGCTTTACAATGATCTTTATTTCTAATTATTATATTTAGAATTTTATCCCTGAAGGGGGGAAATGTGAATCTATGAAGGAGAAAAGAGGAAAGTGCAATAAAACATGTATTGATTCCTGCCAGGAATCGTATTTTGTGGTGACAGTGCTGTTCATTGTTAGAAACCTTCCTTCATTGCAGCAGGAGACCCATGTGCAGGTTCTAGACAATGCACCGTAGGCACAGCCAACACTCTCACGAAGATGTTAGAGTTATTTTAGTGCTGAACAGGTTTTCAATGCAGCTTCCAGACTAAGTTGGACTAGAAAGAAAGCCCTACTGATCTGCTTCTGAAGATCAGATAAAGAAAACTTGTGGTTCATAACAGTCCAGTCTACAACCAATCATGGGGCTAGGGTAAGATCAGACAGTGTTTCATTCAGTTGAGAATAGGCTCACCATGAGCCAGGGATATACTATCATAATGCGAAGGACTTCTAACCAGATGCGGCAATACCTGCACACCGCCCCCCCACCCCACCCCCACAAAAGAAGGCTAATAATGGCACCTTACCATTTTATATAGCCTACATTTTTCTTAATGCAAACCTCTCTTCTGGAAATGTTCTGCCCCAATCTCTTCTCGTAGTTGACTCAACCTTGGCCACAATGTTCAGAGGTAATTCTCTCCTTGAAACATTTAGGGTGCTCCCAGCCCTCACCCAAATGTCTTGATCATTCTTACAAGTTAACTTATTATAGCTCCAGAAGGAGCCCCAGGAGGAGCCCTGGGGAGCTGTGGTTCTGTGTGGGCTGCAATTGCAAGCTCAGTCGTTTGAAACCATCAGCTACAAAAACATAGGTCTCTATGCCTGTAAAGCGTTACAGTCTCAGAAATGCACAGAGGCCGTTCTGACCTGTCCTACCATTGGGAATTGACTTGTAGACTGTGCATATGAGTGAGGAGCTAGGTGGAATGATAGTTGAGCAGTCAGATGTGAAGGAGAAGATAAATAGTTGGAATCCCCCGGGAACTTCACAGGAGAAAAGAGCTGGTCATCTGTGTCCATAAAGCTGTCCACCTGGGAAACACTATGGGGACGTTTCACTCTGTCACAGGGGTTGCTATGAGTTGACATTGATTTGAAAGCACACCACACACCACCACAACAGTGCTCTGCTAAAATCTCAGTGCGACATACTGAACTTCTAACAGAGTTTTACCCCTCATTCTTTCTCCACAGATTGCAATTCTTTTTTGATAGGAATTCTATTTTAAAAAACCCTTCATGTCCTGAGTGCCTTGCTTAGTGGTTGGCTACGTAATAAAGGTTTCATAAATTTTGGTGTATTGAATAAATGAGTACATTTTGCAACAGGCTTCTAACTGGTATAATGCAAAACAAAACCTAATTTAATTTAATTTGAGGACATTCCAAAGGAATCAAAGCATGACTACCCTTTGATTGAAATGTATTTGATATTCAAATATGTCTCTGATAAATACCGTCAACAAAGCAATAACAATGAAACTCTAAGAAAATAAGGCAATAAATCAATAATAAATGAACATATGGTTCCTGCTCTCAAGAATTTGATAAATAAGTCAAGAAGCCATAAAATGCTGAATTATAATAAAAGGAAAATGCCACACGATGACTTGACATATGACAAGGTAGTATGAATGAATAAGAAGTCACTGGGTGGTGCCAATGGAGTTGCCATGAGTTGGAGCCATTTGAAAATACCTAAAACATAGGTTAATATTTAAATAACTAGCACAAAATACATTTGCTATAACTTCAGAAAAATATGAGATTTTCTTGAAAGGAGAGAAGACATCTAAGAACTCAAACAACTTTGAATTAGGTAGTCTGAATAAACTCAAAGCCAAACTCACTGCCGCCCAGTTGATTCGGACTCACAGTTACCCTGTAGTCACAGTGGAACTGTTCCTGGGGTTTTTGAGGCTATAAGTCTTTAAGGTGTCAGAAAACCTTCTCTTTCCCCCCAGAGTAGCTGGTGGTTTCGAGCTACTGACATTGTGGCCAGCAGTTTGAATAGAGGTTTAAATAGAATCTATGGAATGGGCCTTTCAGATTCAAATTTGTAGGTTACAAACCATTAACTATCCAATGTTGATCAAATTATAGTTATGTTATCTATAAATTAATTAACTGTAACTAATACATATATTATCATAGGGTTAAATGAATTTATACATGTATAGTTCTTAG
>NW_022111369.1:56673442-56674549 GCF_000313985.2 Echinops telfairi
GAGAAGGACATCTTGTTTAATAAAATAGAGGATCAGTGCAAGCGAGGAACACATTTAATCAGATGGATTGGCACCATGGCTGCAGCAATGTACGCAAACACAGTAGGGACTGTGAGGCAGACACAGGAAGAGGCAGTGCTTTGTTGTGTTGTACATGGGTCACTAGGAGTTGCAATTGACTCAATGATACCGCACAGCAACAGTGATATGTAGACTCAGAGATTCTTATTCATTGGGCTGCGATATTTTGTTGTCACCCGTTGGAATGCTCAAGGTGCCCCACTCTTGGCTATTAGGAGGACTTGAAATGGATTCTAGTGTCTATTTTACTTGCCCTCACCATTTGTTTGAGCAAATAATGCTTTTTGGCACAAGTTGTCCTAGGCTTATTTTAAACTTTTCCTGCCCAGCTCTGGAACACACCATGATCCTTCCCACTGCCATGGTGTCAATTCCAGCTTAGAGTGACCCTCAGGGCAAAACAGACCTGCTCCGTAAGGTGTCCAGGACTGTGAATCTTTACGGAGCTGACAGCCTCATCTTTCTCCCTTAGAGAGACTGTTGGGTTTGCTTGCTGCCCTGACAGCTAGAAGCCCAATGCTTAGACCAGAGCACTACCAGGCCTTTGTGCAGAATCATTTCAATCTGTGCCTTGGTTGTAGGTGTGTGCATTGTTGCCAGTTTGCCATTATTTCAGCGTTCTTCCAGTGGAAAGAGCTAAAATGTTGAGGACATTCTAAGACGTGGAAGCAGCTTTGTTGAAACGTGGTGGATGTAAGTAAGTTGAAGTTCATGTACCCTCTGTGTCCTGGTGATATTGATGGCATTGCACAAGTGAGGTTCCACTCTTTTTGGTTCTTGCTAATCTCATGTTTACTTGGGAAGGTGTATGGAGTGGTTGGGATTTGGGAAGCTCCCATTAATTAATTTATTGCTTTGAGATCTAAAGTCTTTTGACATCTTCCATTTCCAAGGTTTTCTCTGATCCCAGGATAATTAAATTTTAAGTGGAGATTTTAATACAGATCTCAACCTTCCTCATGCAGCGACCCTTTAATACAGTTTCTCATGTAGTGGTGACCCCCAACCATACAATTATTTTCGTTG
>NW_022111369.1:56676050-56677159 GCF_000313985.2 Echinops telfairi
TGGATCCTAATCTGCATTCAAAATAGATTCCAGGTAATTCTCTGCAATTGAGATGTTACAAGACTAAAATCTTCACCTACTTTTTATCATCATTTTCATTTCTACATCCCTGTTCCATTTTCTTTCTTCTACCCTTGCCTATCCCTGTAAAGACTCACTATTTATGCTTCACATGGGCCCCGCCCCAGTAAGGGGAGAAAGATGAAATGTACTACTCTCATAAAGAGGTACAGTGTTGGAAACCCACAGGGGAAGTTCTGCTATGTCCCACAGGGTCACTTGCAATCAGAATGGACTCAATGGCAGGCAGTGAGTCTGGTTTTGACCACAGTAAGGATTCAGGCGATCTCTGCTAAGGTTATGGGCACTTTGTACTGGAGGGGTAGCATGTTTACACCGGTCCCTGCTGTCTATCATTATTTTTGTAATATCTTGTTTTATGCTTTGATCATTTTTCTTCTGATAGGTGAGTTTCGAGTTTCAGTAGCTGACTCAATTTAATCACCTGAATAAGGTGTTGGAAGAATCTTCCCATTTGATCTTCCAGGTATGCTACCTCCTCAGGTGGATCTAAATTAGTCTCAAGCTGGAAGCTCTAGTAGCTGCCATTTTATAATCACTTGCGTTAAAATATATTTGCATTAAAAATCTGTTCTAGCTATTTATTAAAACAAGTGGTTTTTACAGGCTCTGGATTATGGCATTGCTTGACCCAAAGGGACCCCCCAAGGAAACAGGATTTGTATTGTCTCATGACACAGAAGCTGTTGTTGTTGTTGGTAACCATTATTTGGTCCCACGCTGTCCTGACAACGTTGCTATGCTTCAGCGCATGGTGACAGCCACTGGGTCAGCTTGTTTTGTTGAGGATCTTCCTCTTTTCACAAAGCATGGCCTTTTCCTTTGGGGATTGCTCCCTCCTGATACATGTCCGCAGGGCAGGAGACAAAGTCTCACTCTCATCATTTCTTTCTTCTCCCCCCCGCCCATCATTTTATTGGGGGCTCATGCAACTCTTATCACAATCCATACACACATTAATTGTATAAAGCGCATTTATACATTCATTGCCCTCATCATTTTCAAAACATTTTCTCTCCACTTAAACC
>NW_022111369.1:56678891-56680130 GCF_000313985.2 Echinops telfairi
CCAGCCCCCCAGACCTCTCCACTGGTTCTCTACTCCGCGCCGGCATGTTGTCTTCACACCTTGGAGCACTGGGTTGAAGTCTGGTCCCTCTTTTCCTGTGGTCACTCTCCTCATTTCTGTCACTCCTTCAAGATCAATTTGTTTGGTATTCTGTCAGTCCACGGTGCTTTTAATATTCTTCATAAACATCATAATTCAAAGGGGTCAAATTGTCTCCAGCCTTCTTTATTCATTGTCTAACTCTCACTGGCACGTGAGTCAATTGAAAATAGCCTAACCTGGGTCAGGAGCAGCCTGGTCTTCAAAGTGACATCCTTGATTTTTAACACTTTTAGGAAGTATTGTACATCATATTTGCTCAGTGCAACATACCATTCAATTCTGTGACTGTTGTTTCCATGAGCGTTGATTGTGGATCAAAATAAAAGGAAATATTTGATAACTTCCACCTTTTCTCCATTTACATGGCGCATGCCTATTAGCTAGTTGTAAATATTTTGGTTCCCTTTATTGAGTTACTGAAGGCTGCTTGTGTTAGTCTTCATCAATAAGTGTTTCAAGTGCTCTTCCCTTCAGTAAGCAAAGTTGCATCATTATAGAATGTAGGTTGTTAGTGTGATTTCCTCCAATTTTATTCTTCTTCTTCCTATCTATAGTTCAGTTTCTCAGATTATTTGTTCACCATAGAAATTAAATGAGGATGGTGAAAAGATATAACACAGGTGCACATCTTTCCCAATTTTAAACCAAGAAGTCACCTTTTGTGTTGTTCAAACCACTATCGCTTGATCTGTGTACAGTTTCCACATGAGAACAATGAAATGTTCTGGAATTCTCAATTATTTTTAATATGTGCTACAGTTTGTTATGATCGTCACAGTCAAATGCCTTTGGGTGGCCAATAAAACACAAGTAAATGTTTTTTTTGGGGGTATTCTCTGCTTGGTATCATGAGATACCAAATTCCATTTTATGTCAATAATGGTATCATTTTATGTCCTCTTCTGAATCTGGCGTGAATTTTTTGGCGGCTCCCTGTGAATGTAAACTTGCAACAATTTTTGAAATTTCTTCTGCAAAAATTTTATATCCATGGGGTATTAATAATATTATTCAATAACATGCATTCTGTTAGGTCACTTTTGAGTTAGTTAGTTTATTGTGCCAACCTGGCCGATAAACACATGTGGGGTTAAATGAAAGGCGGAGAGATAAATGGCTCCTTCAGCCTCGCCTTTC
>NW_022111369.1:56680528-56686186 GCF_000313985.2 Echinops telfairi
CGATATCTTTCATATTGACCAGGTAGCTGTAATCCAAATTTCATGGCATAGAAGAATGAGTGCCTCCAGAGCGCCATCAGTTTATCAAAACATTACAGTTGTATTCTGTCAATTCCTGAATTCTTGTTTTTCAGGAAAGCCTTGTTTTTTTCTAAGTTTGGACTTTTTCCTTCAATACTATTGGGTCTTGATCAAATGCTAGCTCTAGAAATGGTTGAATGCAGACCAATTCTATTTAGTACAGTGACTCTGTATGCCTTCCATCTGTGGGTGATACTTTCCATATCATTCAATATTTTGTTCTTAGAGTTCTCCAATATTAAAGCTGAAAACTTGGATCTGTTATCAATTCTTTTCAGCTTGAGAAATCCTGAGCATGTTATTTTTTTTTTTCCATTATAACTCCAGGTCTTTGCACATGTCATCATGATAATTTGCTTTGTCTTCTTGACTCGCCTTTTGAAATTTTCTGTTCAACTCTTTTTCTTCCATTCATGCACGTTAGCTACTCCATGTTTGTCAAGAGCAGGGTTCAGGGTCTCTTATGACTTTGACTTTTTTTTCCTTTCCTGTTTTTAAAAAATGACCTTTTGCTTTCTCTATATGTGATGTTTTTGATGTCTTCCCACAACTCATCAGGTTCGTTAGTATTCAATGCATCAAATCTGTTCTTGATATGATCTCTAAATTCACATGTTATGTATTCTAGATCATACTTTGGCTATTGTAGGCTTATTTTAATTTTTTAAAACTTGAACTCGAACTTGCATATGAGCAATTGACCATCTGTTCTGCAGTTGGCCCTATCCTTGTTTTAGATAATGATATTGTGCTTCTCTATTTTATCTTTCCACAGATGTAGTCAATTTGCTTGCTGTGTAGTCTATCTCATGGGGTCCAAGTATATAGTCACTATTTATGCTGTTGAAAAATATTTTACAAGGAAGAAGTCATTAGTCTTAAAAAACCTGTCATGGAACCTCAACTACCACCCTTCCTTGGGCCTCAACTTTTTCGTTACAATTATCAGCAATTATTAATGCATCCCAATTGCATATTTAATCATTTTCAGACTGAGTAAGTTGATCAAATTCTCATCATTGGCTTTAGTAGTTAATGCACAAATTTGAATACTGGTTTTATTAACTTCATTTGTTGTAGGTGTATAGACATTACATATCATATAATGTATTGCACAATTTGATATATCTTGAAATGTTCTTTTTTACAATGAATCTGATGTTCTTCCTTTTGAATTTGTTATTTGTGGCAAAGCAAACTCTCTGATTGTTTGATTCAAAATGATCAATAGCACATCATCTCGGAGCACCAGTAACAAGGGTATTAATCTTTATATGCTCCATTTTTATGTCCAACAAATTCCAATTTTCCTAGATTCATGGGTGGTACATTCTATGTTTCACATTCCAATTATGAAGGATGTTTCCTTGTGATGTGTGAAAATCGTCCATCAAACAGGCTTACAACATACAATATGGCACTATTCCCACCACTTTTTGTTAATTTCTTAAAGCTAAGTGTAAAGGTCTTTGCATTTATTCTCATATCTACTCTTGTTTTCTTTTACTTGCTCCGAATTCTTCATATTTATATTCAATACTTATCTCTGTGAACACTTGAATTGGAGACCATTGACCAACGTTTCAGTCTATCTTCTTGGACAACTAATTTTTATAACTGTTAGTTGTTGATGAGCCACTTTGGCTCGTGGCTGTTTTTCCTGTGTGCAGAGAAGAAATACTCGATAGAGTTTTTCAGGCTATGGTTTTTCAGAAGAAAATTAGGATGCCTGTCTTCTGAGGCTCCTCTGGGACAGAGTCAAAAGCCAAACTTTGAGGCTAGTTGAAAAGTGCTTAGCCATTTGCACTACCAGGCACTGCATTTGCCTTTGCTTCTCATGTTATAAAATTGTGATAGAAGTTTTATGCTTTTTCAGGGTAAACACATTGCACTTAGATTCCAAACATGGAAATATTGATGCTTTTAAGATTAATATCTTCAGGGTTGAAGTTCAATGGAGTGAAGAAGAACTATATTTGGGTGACTTGGAGATGAATCCCATGAGGCCACATACTGCTGGTTGTTCCCACTGACAACTTCGAATGCACACTGGTCTTTTATTGGTTCTGTTGTCCAAAGCCCATTTTCAAGGACATGGTATATGCTGGATTTAAAAAAAATCCTGATTTACAGAATTTACCCTTTATTTTTTATCTGGTTCTTAGAATGCTAATTTCCAGAGATGAAAATTTCTGTAGTGGTTTACCCCAATTAATAGTATTGATTTAAAAGTTATCAATTTCTACAATTATGATACAATTTTACTGTGGCTTGTACTGAATTATCACATGTATCTTCAGTGTGCACAGGGGATGTCTTCCCTCTGCAAAGCATATGGATTTGTGGCACAGAGAGATGTGCCCTAGGTCCCAGACAAGGAAGCAATAAGTCACCAAGTCACAGTAATGCTACTTTGCCTTTGTCTGAGGAGCAGGGAGGAAGCGTGGTTTTATTGTGATTTCACAGTTTGCTTCTGCTGCATCATCGACAGAGCTTACTGCCAGTCAATGGATATTTTGAAAACAACACTTTTGTAACAGTGGAGTCAGCAACTGGCAAGGTAAATAAGAAAGGAGGGAAACAGATACTGAGCACACACTGTATAAAGAACTTGACAATTTTATCAACTAAAGGAAACTTTTTAGTAACTCTAATGAGATACCAGCTCATCCAGCCGAAAAAGCTTTTATTTTACAGCTTATGATGAACCAATGTGAGAATTAATTTGCTACTCCTGTCATTAGCAAGAAATGCACACATCAGGAAGAATGGCTTTCAATGTCAAGTGTGAAATTATAATCTATGTGTTAGTTCAGGGATGTAACATCTAAATAACAAATAGCAGTGTAACATATATTAAACGTGCCTAGAGTGTATGGAAGTATTGAGTATGTGTTGATATAATATGTGCATAGCACCTATTCTTAGTCACTCTACTACAGAGCCTAGCTTTGGGCAGAGCAGAGAAGTGAGAGCCTTTCCCTTATGAAACTGGACAGATACTTCTGGGTCCAAAGTGTTCTTTTCTCCCTCCAACCTACTCATCTTCCTTTATTTTCTCAAAAATTTCCTGAAAATAATTTTGGGGAATCAAATACGGTCTTGCCTTCTATAGTGAACCATTATACTAATTCTATGCCCTTTGTGCTATACTGCTGTTATTTTTGTTAGGCATCAATATATCTTCAATCAGTTTTTTCTCTCTTAATCTTCTTTAGTAAAAAGAAGCCAATAAATGATTTCCAATTCACAAATCTTCAGTGGTTTTCTTTTAATTTACGTTGACAAAATAAATGCCAATGAGCACCTAGTTCCAGTTTCAGATTTGCCTCACACTATCCTGATAGTGGACTCATGTGCTTATATGTAGTCAATGCTCATCAACATCTACAAGGTCTATTTTATCTGGTGCAACAGCCATCCCATCAGGTTTCCTATGGTACCAAGCAGTTATCTAACGGTGTGCACTTGACACGTGGGAACTCTCACAGCTTCATTGAGCTAAATAATAGGGCACACATGGCCTTCCACTAAACATAGTTGAGTGATTGGAAATCTATTCTATGTTTATGTTTTTTATTATCACTCCTGGCCATTTGTTGGACATACATCCCCACTGTTTGTTGCAGCTGAAATTCTCTCATCTGGAGACAAATCTTCTAGATTTAGAACCAGAATTCCTAGGAGGAGGATGGGTGTTTTCACTTTGCCCTCACCTTCATCCTACCAGCTTTCCTTAGTTCCATTTTCCTCTAGTTCAAAATGTACTCTGCAGTTAAGCAGTTTATTCTCAGTTTACAATCTAAGAAGCATATTCTAGAGCTATTAAGAAAGTCTTAATGACCTATTATGCCTGCAAATAAAATATCTCTCCTTTGGTATAGTAACTTTATCAATTAAAAAATACTTGAAATACTTGAAACATTGAACTATTAAATACTTACCCTCATCTTTCTTGTATGGCATTTTCTTTAACTTCATGGTGGTACAAATACCATAATTGTAACTTGGTTTACGTATGTAGTCTGGGCAACATGCAGGTTCATAATTTAATTCATTTTCCTTCTAGACCTTTCCCATCTGTCACCAGGTTCAGAGGTGCATGTACACACCATTCCCACATACATCAGTTCCAAGATTTCCCCCCTTTTTTTACTTCCAGAAACATACATGATAGGCATTTCATTTACTGAGCATCATTCCATGGGCAAGATTGAAGGTTATGTACAATCCTTGTGTGGAATTCATCCCGGTCTCTTTGACTCAGAATGTTCATGAGTGACTATAAAGTTATCATGAGGATCATCATGAATTCATTGTACATGATGCTTTGTGTGTTCGACTGGGTTGTCTGGAGAAAACAAAATCCAGTGACACTCATCTATGTACAAGAGAGAAATTTATATGAAGAAACAATTTTACATCAAGAAAGCACCCCAGTCCACTTCAACTCAAATGCTTATAATCTTATGCTAGTCTAGAAGTCCCTCTCCTCACTCTTGGAGCTTCATGCTGGTGATCTGGAGTGGTGGATCAAGAAGAGAACAGGCCAGTAGGTGCGGAGTCACATTGGTGAAGAATATTGAAAGCATTGTGGAAATATGTCAGGGCACGGACATGTCAGTGACTCAAAGGGCCACCCTTGGGGCAAGCTGTGTTCCAGCCGACAGGAAATCATCCAATGACCACACTTGATAAGTGAGCAACATGTATCATACTCACGTTCGAGAGTAAAAAGTCAGCCATTTGCAAACATCATGGGTATTATCATTAATAAATGAATTGCCACAAATTGAATGTGTGATTATGATATTAAAGTTGACAAGCAATATCATATGTTTTGGTGAATAAAAATCACTGGAATGCAGGATGCCAATAACAAAGAGAGCAATATGATTACTGAAAGGGATTATAACTTATGGTTTAAAAATCACAATCATGTTACCTCTGAGTTAATTCTGTCACATGAGTGTCAGAGTAGAATTGAGTTTCATAATATTTGCAGGGACTGTTGCTTCTAAAGTAAATTACCAGGATTTTCCTCCTAAGTGTCTCTGGGGGTAGTTTAATCTCCAATATTTTCACTAGTAACTGGCACTTAAAAATTTGGACTGCCTAGGGACTCACAATAAATGATCCTAAAATCATTTTCAATATCAACAGGTAGTCATTAATAGGCTAGCTTTCAAAAGCTATGATTCTTAAAATGTGTGAAAAAGGTATGGATTGTGTAACAAATGCATATTTTTTGTGTATAAGTATTTGTTGAACTATCAGAAATGCTACTTGGTGATTTTTATCTCCATTATCACAGGAACTTTAAGACAAATCTACTTGAGAAGTTCCCTTAATGCCATTCTATAGTTAGGGACACAGAGAATATGTGCACTGTGTCCAATGTTATAGAATTAAGAAGTGCTGACGTTCGTAACCAAGTTGTTCTTTTGGTTGAGATTTAGGACATTCACCATCTAAAACCCACGTTCTTGATCACAAGCTTCTTGTTGGTTTTGTGAGATGCTGTCGAGTGAGTTCCAACTTATGTACCACAAAATGAGCGCAACTGCCCAGCACACG
>NW_022111369.1:56686885-56702800 GCF_000313985.2 Echinops telfairi
TTTGGTTTTATCTCTCTAGAAAACCCTGTCTAACACATTCTTCCAAGAGAGATTTTTGTTCATTCTTCTGGAAGTTCATAGTATATTCAGTGTTCTTTACCAACACCAAATTCAATCCATCATTATTCTTAGGTCTTTATCAATAATTTGTTATGATTTACATCGTCAAAGACCTTTGCATAGTCAATGAAATGTTGGTAAATATCTTTCTGCTATTCTCTGCTATCAGCCAAGATTCATCTGACAACAAGAATGAGATCCCTCATTCCAAGTCCTCTTCTGAATCTGCGTTGGATGTCTGGACATTCCTTGTTCATGTACAGTATTGTAACCGTTTTGAATTGTCTTCATAACATTTTTGAAATTGCTGATATTGTTTTAATCATTTCCATATTCCTTTTGATTATCTTCCTTTGGAAGGGGAACAAATATAAATAGCTTCCATTTAGTTGGCCAAGTATTTATCTTCTAAATATCTTACCATCCTTTTGGTGAGTCAGTGGTAACATCTGTTTGTTGAACCATCTTAAGTCATGTTCTGTCACTGCCTGGTGATGTGTTTTCTGCCAGTGCCCTCCATGCAGCATGGATTTATTCCTTTAGTACATTCAGTTGATAATGCTAGTTTATAAAATGATTCAGTATTGGCCACGTCTTTTTGTGTGGAAACCCTCTGTTATTCCTTCCCTCTTCTTTTTAAAAAATTTTTAAGTTTATTTTATTTATTTATTTTTTAGTAGTTTTATTAGGGGCTCATACAACTCTTATCACAAACCATGCATACATCAATTGTGTAAAGCACATTTGTACATTCATTGCCCTCATCATTCTCAAAACATTTGCTCTCCATTTTGATACTTTCCCCCAGAGTTTATTCTTCTGGAAGCAAACTATGTCAAGTTCAAAAGCAGGTTTCAGAGTCTCTGCTGAAGTTGATTTTTGTCTTTTTTATTATCTTCCCTTTTCAAGACCTTGGTGTTCTGTTGTCATGGGTGGCATCTTGCATAACCTGTGTGGATTTTGGCTTTCAATGGATCACCTATCTTTTTTAGATAGTCTCTAACTTTGGGTGGGATACTGTCAAGGTTGTACTTTGGCTCTCATGAACTTGTTTTAATTTTCTTCAGCTTCACCTGGAGTTGCATGTGAGAAATTGACAGTCTGTTCTGAAATCTGCCTCTGGTCTTATTATGAAGGATTATATCAAAAGTCTGTTTCTATCTTTCCACAGATGTGGTAAACTTTATTCCTGTGATTCCATTCAGCAAGGTCTATTTGTATAGTTGCTATATGTTATTGAAAACAGGTATTTTTAATGAATACAGCTTTGATATTGAAAAGAATTTATCATTCACTCTCCAGTATCTTTTCTTTAACTACAGTCATATTTTCCAACTACAGATTCTTCCTCATTCTCAACTTTCACATTTCAGTTACTTGAAATTATCAATCCATTTTGTTTGACTGTGTGATCAATTTCAGAAGGAAGAAATTGGTAAAATATTTAATTTCTCAGCTTTGACATTAATGTTTGGTACATGTAATAGTTTTATTAACGAATCTTCTTGCCAGCCATATAGATATAATCATATCTTTGGCAATGTTGTATTTCAGGATATATTGTGAAATTGTTTTTTTTGCTTAGATAATGATAAGTACTATATTTTCCTTCCTCAATTTGTCATTCCTGATATAATAGACCATATGATTGTCTGATTAAGAGTGGTCAGTATCTGTTCATTTCAGTTCACTAATACCAACCATATCAATATTCAAGTATTCAATTTTATTTTGAAAACTCAAATTTTTCTTGATTCATACTTTGTACATACTTGTTACAATTATTAAGGAATGTTACAGCTGTTTCTTCTAATTTTGAATTGTCACACTAGAGCAAATGAGGATCCTGGATGCTCTCCTATTTACACAACATGAAATTCTTCTCTACTGTGTAGAAGCAGCTGTTGCATATTGCATTTTGAGTACCTTCTACTTTGAGGGCCTCATCTTCTGGAACTATATAAGAAAATGTTGCGCTGCTATTTATAAGGCTTTCAATGGCCAATTTTATCAGAAGTGGGTCATTGGGTCCTTCTTTCTAGTCTGTCTTTGGGAGCTCTGTTGAAACTTGTTCCTCATGGGTGATCATGCTGGTATTTGAAATACTGGTGGTATAATTCCATCAACAGAGAAGGCGAGAAAGAGGTTTACTTGTGTTTTATTGACTATGAAAAGTCATTTGACTACGTGGATCATGGCAACTGTATATAGCTTTGAGAAGAATGGGAATTCCAGGATATTGTGCTCATGTGCAAGCAGTATCTGGATTCAGAGGCAGTCATTCAAACAGAACAAGGGAATACTGAGTGGCATAAAATCAGTCAGAGTGTGCACCAGGTTGTTTTGTTTCACCATATTTATTCAATCTTTATATTGAGCAAATCTGAGGAGCTGGACAATGAAGAAAAATGTGACATCAGGAGTGAAGGAAGGCTTATTAATAAATTTCAATATGTAGATGACACAAATTTGCTTGCTGAAAATGAGAAAGGCTTGATGCTTGTTAATGAAGGTTAAGGACTATAGCCTTTAGTACAGATTGAACCTCAATATAAAGAAAACTGAAATCCTCACAATTGGACCAACAGACATCACCATGACAGATGGATAAAAGATGAATTAAAACATGAATATAAGATGAAATTAAATATTTCATTTTGCTTGAATCTACAGTTAATTTCACAATAAATGGAAGAAAGATTCATGAAATAACATCATATTGCATTGGACAAATCTGTTGCACAACAAGACCTCTTTTAAGTATTGATGAACAAAAATGTCACTTTGAAAAGTAAGGTGGAGCTGACCCAAGCCACAGTACTTTCAGTCACCTCATATGCATGTAAAAGTTGGATGATGAATAAAGAATGAAAACGTATTTGAATTACTGTGTTGGTGAAGAAGATTAGGAGAGGACAGATTAGCCTCTGAAAAAGACACCATGCTTGGTGAAGTAGAAAGTCAATGAAAAAGAAGACCATGAAGAAGAAGAATTGACACAGGCTATAGCAATTGAATCAAAACAATGGTGAGGATGGTCCAGGACTGGGTAGTGTTCTGTGCTGTTGTGTATAGGATTGTTATGAGTCAGAAGTGACTTGATGGCTTCTAACAACAGTAGTTCCATTCTCCGAGTGATAAGCTAGTCAACGCAATATGACAGACTCATAGGACAGTGGAGGACTATTTCTTTATCCGTTTTGTCTCTAGTTTCCTTTTCTTACTACTAAAAAAATGTTTTCAATACCTTTATGTACAAAATCTATTTCTAGGTGCTAAATATACCAGAGGGAAAAAATAAAATATTCTTCCTTTTCTGGGATTTATGTTCTTTTGTAGACATTTCATAATTAAATATCTATCTATCATCTATATATCTATCACATATATATATATATACATTTATCAACCTATTTATCTGTCTGATCTATCTATCATGCACACCTGAACAATAATTACCAAGAAGAAAATGACCAAAAAGGAAGAAAATCGAGACTGAGGAGATGGAATGGAGTGAGTCAGAGGTAGAGTGCTAACTTAGATATGGGCGTACGGAAAGTCTCTGAAACCTGATGTGCTTCCCAACACATGGAGATGTAAATGAAGTCACCATTGTCTTGTAAAACTCTCTTAGCAGGAAACTTATCATTCTTTCTGCAATAAGTTTGTACGTCCTGTTATTATAATCGAAGTATTCATTTGCTCTCAACATCTCTCAAGAAAGATAAAACTATGTGAGTTGCATCTAAAACCCCTAAGACTAAGTCTGGCTATATTTAAAGAGCATTTTAAGTGCTTATAATGAAAATTGGAAGAAATCCTGTGTTGAGGTTGGAGATTCCTTTAATTGAGTCCAAGAAAACAGATTTTAGAAGGAGAACGGGAATTGGATGGTACGGAGAAGTTCATGGGAAATTTGGGGGTAAAATACTGACAAGTTGCTAATGGAAACAGAAATCTATAGATCCAAAAATATAAGGAGTATAACTTTATATTACTAAAGAAATACAAAACCTTGGAATCATTCAATTCTAGAGGCAAATTAAAAAGCGAGTCACTTCCCAACATGCATCTGAACTCTGTATCATTTTAAGACTTAATTGTTTACAGAAGTTTAGTTATTATTATAATTTATTCCAATATTTTCCTTGTTTATATTGCAAGAATGATATTCTTAGATATATTTATCTTAAAAATTCTAGGTTCGGCATATACAAAATTATAATTATTTTTGTAGTAATTCGTGAAACTAGCGCATTTGAACTTGCACCCTCACGTTGTCTTTGCAGGTGATGTGATCAGGTGGAGAGGGAGAACAAGAGTATTTGCTTTGAAAGGGACAAAAAGTAGAGGGTGCAGGTATATACAGAACAACAGACAGTTCCATTAATGCCACCAACTATTTTCACCTCCTCCATTGATCAAAATGAGAAGCTGAGCCAGACACTTCTGTCACTAGATCAGCAGCAACTTCAATATATAAGACCTCTGGGTAAGAGAAGTTCAGCTCACTCTGACTCATTAACTGCTTCGCTAAACACTGCTGTGGGATAAAATAATTTGATGGAGCACGTCTCATCTGCTTGAGAGATAAAACTTCTTTGCAATGGATTCTAACCTTTTGACTCTTTCTCTCTGAAGATGCTCAGTTGATATTTTGAAAGTCTTCTAGCTGTTAATCATTATTGCTAGTGAGCAAGGAATGCTTCAAAATGGTAGCACTCTGTTACTTACATACATTTAAAACAAAACACAGTAAAAAGTCAAGCAAAACAAGTGGACTCAGCATGAGAATGGGGAATTGTAATTAGGTGCGGAGTTAATTTAGAGTCCATCAATTCCCAAGCTTTTGTGGCATATGGTCCCATTTGCAGAAATAAAAATACTACTCACTGTCCCCCTGGCAATTAGGAGCTTTTGTACTAAAGCCCATAATCTAGGATAAAGGGTAGTGGAGCAGGAGGGAGGAGGGGGGTGGGCTTGGAGAACCTCTGATCAGTCCAGTGCCCAGAGGTGGTGGGATTGCCTGCTTCGGGGAACACTGATATCAATGGAAAGCAACCCCATGTGACATAAGCCTGCCTCCCTTTCATCTTTGCAGGAGCACATCACCAGGTCTTTCTCGTTCAGAGGCTGTGTGAGTTTGAATCGCTAGCCTAGCGTCCAGTGAGTAAAGGTTACTTCAATGTTCCCCTCACTCATGCTTTCTTTGACTTAGCTCTGGGTGAATATGAGTGAAAATGATCAAAATGCTCACTAGAATGTTCACCGCCAAAGGGAAGAGCCTTAAAAACACCAGCTTTTGTTCCCCGTGGTGCCTGAGAGCCAGTGCCGGGCCCAGGACACGGCAGCCACGCAAAAAATAACGATGAATAAGTTGATGATTGAGGGGGTATTGTCCAATTTGTGCTTTTGGAATGCACCATTCCAAGATTTTGTGATTCCATTTTTGGGGCAAAGTCATTCTTTAACGGAAAAATAATTCCAATTTCCATGCATATTCTAATGCTTCTGTGCATATTCATTGCACTGTGCTTTGCAATATTAGCATTGAGGATGGTTACCCATATTTAACCAAGGATTGTTTTAAAAAATTAGTCTCCCGGATGCTTAGTGAATTGAAGATCACTTAAAAATAATCATATTGGCATATAATTCACATATTGTACAATTGAATAGTTCCATCATCTTAAGAAGAGTTGCCCAATCATCACCACAATCAATTTGAGAATATTTTTTCTTTCTTTCACTCCTTGTTATTAGCTTCCCATTTCCTCCCAACCTCCCCAGCCTGGCTCTATGTTTTTCTGGTACCTGGGCACCATCTGGCTTCTTCACCACACTTTGCCATTCCACCCATATCTTCAGTGGTCTCTTCATGGGGTAGAATACTCAGGCATTTTGGGGAATTAGAAGCCATTTAAGATTCCATTCCTTCTCTGACGGGTTTCCCGGCTTTTCCCTGGATGGATCAGCTCTAACTGCATGAAACAATAGTAGTTTCATAAGATGATTTCTATGTCTGCTTCCAAAGAGAAAGGGCTACAAATAAACATAAAAGAGACCGTTACTGAGCTCTTTGGAAGCGTTAGAGACTCAAGGTAACCTTGCTTTGATTTCAAAGTGATGGAAAGAGAAATGGAGAGGGAAAGGGGCATTTTCCTCCTCAAAGGTCAGGGGTTGTCTTGGGTTGGATTCTTAGATGAAGGATTTTAATATTTATAGTCTTGTTGGCATTATGGACCATAATCAATGCATTGACAATTAGTTTAGTTGGGGGAGTTTCTGAGTAGTATAAATAATTCTGTGTTGGTTACTAACAAAAAGATCAACTGTTTGAATCCATCCAGAGCACCTTTGGAAGAAAGGCCTGGGCATGTACTTCTGAAAGGTTATAGACATTGGAACCTCTTTGGAGTGCAATGCTACTCCGAGGACATGTGTTAGCCATAAGGTGGAGCCAAGGTGCTGGCAACTGGTTTGGGTTTTGGTTAGAAGTGTCTTTGGGAGGTGATGTCAGGAGGCTCTAGGAGCAGAGAGAAGATTGATGAAAGGATTGAGCTCTTTTTGTTCATACCAATAACTCTGTCGAAGGTTTCTGGACAATAATATGTGTTATCAAGCAACTTATTGCTATGACAAATAGAACTCAACCCTTTAATATAGAAAATATCTCTGAGTAGTAAGGACACTGAGGGAGCTCCCAGATATCACTGAACAAAGGATGTTACAAGGAAGCATTTACTACCTGGAGCATCTCCAGTCAGGGGAAAGGCAGGGGGCAGAGACCCTCGGGTGTGTGGCATGTCATCGGCATATGTTGGAACTGATTGCTCTTCATGTCATGACGATACTAGGGGGTTTCAGAAGGTTTATAGAAAATGGAATGGAAAGTTAATGGGTTTCCCCCCATAAACCTTCTTATATCTCCCTGCATATGCAGAATGAGTCTTCTGGGGCCTTCAAGATTAAATATTAAAATAATTTGGATATCTAAATCTCTTAGAAGATCTAATTCTTCTAATCTTAGAAAATGTACTAGAAGAGTGGTTCTCCACCTTCCTAATGCTGTGTCCCTTTAATTCAGTTCCTCATGTTGTGGTGACCCCCCCAACCATAAAATTATATTTGTTGCTACTTCATAACTGTAATTTTGCTACTGTTATGAATCAGGTGACACCTGTGAAAGGATCTTTCGACCCTCAAAGAGGTCGCGACCCACAGGTTGAGAACTGCTGGACTAGAAGAAGGGATATACATTCAGCAAATATCATCATAAGAGATCAGGGTTGAGGATGTTCAGGAAGCTGGCCTCTGTCACCTTGCTCCAGGTCTTCTGCTATGATGTGCTCGCGTTAGTAGCAATAACCTCCAGAGTGACATGTGGTTAAGGGAGCTCACCTAGATTTTGAGAGAAGTAATTACAGAATATTATCTTGCTTGTAAAAACTGCTCACCTGGGGTACTATACTGTTTTTTATTATATAATCAGCCTCCTCTTACTGGATTGTCTATTCAACGCACTGTCATCAAGTTGATTCTGATACAGACTGACCCTATACAGGGTTTTTGACACTGTAAATCTTTGTAGGAACTCAGTCTCATCTTTCTTCCAGATTGCAGCTGGTGGATTTGAACCACTGACCTTTCATGAAACCCACAGTGCCACCAGGGCTTCTTATATAGTCCATTGACTTTAAAATAATGAACAGCTATTGCATGAATTAGTGCAGTTGGTCAAATACTAACCAAAAGGTGGATGGTTTTAATGTACTGACAGACACTTCAGAAGAATGGGTAGTATATTACCAAAGGATCATGGGAACTTGAAAACGCTATGGAGCACAGTTTGTCCTTGAAACACATAAGGTGTCCTCCATTGCAATTGTCTTGAGAAAAACTTCTTTTAACACACATATTTGGCTAATTTGCTACTATGAGAATAATGATGAATGTATTAGCAAGAGTGACTATTTATCTCTTAAATGAAAGGCCATAGAAAATCATCTCCAGCAGGTCTGTCCAGGGGCTCTCACCTCAGGGAGGCTTGTGTAGCATACATGGAGATCAGAGAAGAAAAGGCCCCAGTGACTTTGGACAGCAATGGTTTCAGTGAGCCTTGTCAGCAGATGCAATAGAGGAAGAGGGAGTAGGTATGGCAAATTTAATTTCTTTCATATCATCTTTCTAGTCATGGTCTTGTTATTCAGACGATAAATAGGTGAAACTACATAAATCAAGTATACAGATGGCTTACAAAGGGTTTGGCCAATTGGTGGTCCCTTTGAGAAGACCATACCTCAAAATTGCTATAGACCAGGCAATATGAGGGCCAATTCCAAAGAGGTACAGGGAGTTCTCACAACCACCAATAAGAGTTTGGATGGGATTCGGTCATCTGGCGGGGACTTTGCGATATAGGGTTCCTGTACTAAAAACTGTGGATCCAGAATAAAGCAAACAAACGAATGAACAAACAAACAAACAAACAAACACATGCCAAAGACTACACAATGGAGTATAAGAGAGCTGTGTGGCTTGCAGGCCCCACAGTTAGTGAGAGCTGAGCACTTTTGGGCAGAAGGCTAGTCAGTGTTGCTAAGAGAGCTTAGGCAAGGTCGAAGAAGCCTCAGTGTTCTCCACACAGCAGGTACATGCCTCTCCCTTCCTCCTAGGGAGCAGGGCTCCCTAGGAATTGTGGCAACAAGAGTCTAGAGGCATGGTGAGAGCCAACAGCAAAGGTCAGCAAGGAGCAGTAGTAGAGCAGATGTCTCAGGAGACACCGCTCCAAGCCCTTCCCCACTCAGCAGCTTGGTGGCAGCCATAGAAGGCAGTGACATGACCATAGTGTCCAACCAGAACCACTGTGTGCCAGTAGCATAAGAGTAACCCCAGTACCCCAAACCACTGCCAGTGGGTGGATTCTGATTTATGGCGACTTGATACATGGTTTTAGAGACTGTAAACTTATGAGAGCCAGTAGCATTGTGTTTCTCCTGTAGAGCAGTTGGTGGGTCTGGTGCTTATTCTTCAGCACCACCAGGGATACTTATGACATAAGGATGGATGTGAGTAATTTGGAGAACAAATATTTCCCCTTGAAGAATTTGTCATAGTTGCTTGCTTCTTTGCTTTCCATAAATAATGACGATGACTTTCACTTTGTCCATATTGTAAAAGTATCTTCTGTATCCAGCTACATCACAGATACAGGTAGAACCTGTAGAATGTTGATGCTACTGCGTGTATGTCTCATTCCTAGTCATGTCATGGCTGCCTGACAGTTTGAGGCTCAGTCTGCAAGTGCAGTGGAGACAGACACGTGCAGAAAGCAAGAAAGTATAAATCTGTTAGGTTCTAAGTGACTGCTGAAATAATTTTACTTCTTTCCATAGATGAGGTTTTGTATTTTTTTAAGGATTCCTAGATTTGTTTCAGAAGGGTCTGAAGGTTGGCTTTGTGTATATGTGCTGGTGGGAGGTGTGGAAATCAGAGACACGCCAATTTTATGATGTAAAGTTAGGATGCAAGAGTACCTCAAATGTTTTCTATTTTCTAAAGTTCACACTGACATTTATCATCCCATTTGAGTGACTTGAGTGCACATCCAATCAATGATGGGTGTGGTAGTTACCTGTTTTCATCTCAACTTGAAGAGATATAAATGTGTAGGGGTGGAGGATAGTTTGTCAATTCGGTCACAGCTTGATGGGGATGCTTCGTGGGTGTAGCCCTCTCTTAAGGAGGGTCCTGGGAACCTCCCCTTCTCTCTCTCCCTTCACCTTCTTGCTGGTGTACCCAGGTTGGTGCCAGAGTCCTGGAGATACATCCTCTGCCATTGGATTCCCAAGAATTTGCACTCACTTGTTGGGACCCATCCCAGCCATGTTGTCTAGCAAAGCTCCAGCCTGGTGGAAGAAGCATCTGCAGAGCAGAGCTTCCCAAGAAGGGTTTCTGACATCCCTCAAATATTTGCTGTTGTTAAATCCATTCTTGAGAATTTTGTGCATTGTCATGTTTACCGCACCTGGAGTGGATGTGAGGGCAGACTTGAAAAGTATGAATGAAACCAGATCTAAAACTTGCTTCAATATGACGGGGCTTTCCTTAACTGACACATTGGAGAGGCTTAAACAGCAAGACATCTTTGGGAATTCTGAGAAGGTTATGTAGGAATTGAGCGAGAAAGAAACCCAAAAGTTGAGGTCAGAGGAGAAAATGAAACCCACCAAAAAACCCTGGATTCCATTCAGATTAGGTAGTGGGAGACTCTTTTGGCATCCCCGATATAGAGGACTTATAGACTGCCTCCCCCAACTTGGACAGGGGCTTACATAGAAGGAGAGAGAATGGTCAACATTAATAGAAAACACGTAAAAGGGGAAACATTAAGTCTTTGGCAAAGAATCAGATGGTTTGACCTCATGGTGCCTCAGGAGTACAAGAAGTAAGAGAGACATAGGGAGACAATGGAACAGTTATCATAAGAGAGCTTAGAAAGGAAAATATTTGAGAAGCACTTAACTCTGCTTGTAGATATTTTTAGAATAAGGTAGGCTCTGAAGTAGCACACAAGGCAGTTTCATTATGTTAAGTTAGTCAACCAGGGAAGAAACATTGTGAGCAAAAAATAGGGCAGTGAGTAGGATATGAGTCTAACCAAATTTTCAGAACCCCTCAATCAAGAATAGCATGTGACATCTAAGACAAAGAGTACAGGAAGAAAGAACCAGGAAGCGGCCGGAAAGTGACAGAAAAAGTACAGACCTTATAATGGTCTTTTATCAGGTTTTACTGGAAACAATAAGGGTGACTTTGGAGTTAATCATAAGGCATTGTTTTTATGTAGTGTTCTGCAAACTTTTTATGGTATAAATAAAGTTGTTTGGAAGAACTTAGCAGAGATTGCTTCCACCAGAACATCTCTCGTGTCTGTCTTGTCTGTGTTCGCCGACTCCACACCTCCTTCAGGTATCCAGTTCAACCCTCCCCTCCCGGAGTGGGACTCTGGCACCCACTGGCCTGTCTCCCTGCATTCTGTCTCGTTGCTTGTGGCTGCGTGTGTCCGAAGCAGGACTTGATGAGAATAGGGCTTGAGTCGGACTGGGATGGGATGCTTTCTTGATATGCAATTGCTTCTTGATACCCAGCTCTTTCTTACACATCGATGAGTGCCCCTGGATTTGCTTCTCTAGCCAACCCGGCCTAAAGCAGTGGGAAACGCTGCAGCCTTCCAGATAATCCTCAATACAGCAATACGAGTGATGATTATGTTATGTCACTAATGATGGTATTCCAAACATTCCATACCCTCTCTCACATATTTTAATAAGAAGTGACTATTCAATGGAATGTTAGAAGAACAGCCTTTAGAACAACCTCTAGAGATGGAGAAGGTCAGAGGGCACCTGGCTAACTCTGGGCATGTTTTCAGGAAAGACCAGTTGCTACAGAATAATATCATGTTTGATAAAGTAGAGGATCGACAATAAACGAGGGAAATCTCTCGGCTGAGAATTGGCACGACAGCTACAGCGATGGTCTCTCATGTTGTGGTTTGGTGCTGTTGAGTTGGTTCCAATGGACTGACAGAACCAACTATGTGCAACGAAACAAAGCACTGCTCATCATGATGGCTGGTTCTACTTGGAGAAGGCAGTTCTTCCTCAATCATAGTTTGAGTGCCTTCTGACCTGAGGGACTCATTATCTGCCAGGAGAGGTGACAAGGTTCTGCTGCTGTTCATGAGGTTTCCAGTATCTGTCAACATTCCTCTGCTACCCATTAGGTTTTCAGTGGCTAATTGCTCAGAAGAGGACAGCCACTCCTTTCTTCATAGTCTTTTCTTAGACTGGAAACTCTGTTGAAACCTGTTCACTTTGGGTGACCCTGCTGGTATTGTTTCCAGCAGCACACTATCCCTCACGGTATGCCCAAATGACAGACAAATGGTAGATGAACTCTACTATATGAATATGTGTAGAGTATAGGACCTGGTAATGTTGGAGACAACTTGATGGCCAATAATAATAAACTACATATATGAATGTTATCTCATAAAATTTTCATAACTCTCTTAAATAACTTCTATTATTATTTCCTTAGAGACAGGAATCTGAAACAGAAAGAAGTAAAATAAAATAAATAATTAAAAATAAAAAACCAACTCATTTACGACTACAGGATCCATTTAGTCTCTAGATGCTTAAATGCTCTGAGTTTTGGCTTTTCAGTAGATTCTATCTGTCCAATTTAGTTATCACTTCTATTTAGATCTGCCCTCTTTCATCTCACACTGGTAGTCACCTTACACATTTCTTTTTTGTCAAAATGCCGCTAGTATCATAAGGCAGCTGAATGGAGGAGATTGGTACCTAGGTTTGGGAGTTGTTTCGGACATTTTAATTTTGAGATACATATGACGTTATAATCAAATTCTGTGTGTTTCCTGTATCTCCTCTCCTATCATCCACCCTTGTAGTCTGGCACTCAGTCACACCATAGGGCTACTACTGACTTCCACTGGTTACATTGAGACAAGGGGCTAACATTCAAATTCATGAGCTTTTTTGTTTTTCCTTTGCATTTTATGGTATTGGTGACCTCAAATTGGAATATAGTAGTGACAGGTACATCTTCATTAGAGTCTTAATGTCTTTGTATTATAGTTGTTCTAAGCAAATGACCATTATCTCAATAAATTTCAGATTAATCACCTCTCCTATTTAACATAGCAATCATATGATGTATGTAGAAGGACCAACTAGTCCCTGGCCCATAGAAACCCACTCAGTAACACCAGGTCTTTCCCCCACCCTGCTTCCCTTTCTCTTTTCCGGATACAAAACTAATGAAGGGCAATCAAGCCAGTGCATTTTCTTACCTGGATGTAAGAAGTGATTTATTTCAGGGGTACACCTAGCGCAAACAGCCTTCAGGAGCAGTGACAAGTGTCCCATTTGAGTGATGGCATGCAGTATATGAGACATGATGACTCGGTGGCATTTGTAAAACAAACTTTTTAAAAGACAGCTGCATGCTTTCCCCTCCCGCCTTTTCCTTAACAAATGGAACTTGAATTCTAATACTATTACCTGACCCTTATTTGAAAAATTAAATAAGCAACTGACAGAGACTATGCGGGATTATCTTTTCTGGGTTGGGGAAGTCCATGACCTAGTTAGCACCCAGCCTTGCCAATTGATGAAGATTTTAAAATGACTTCGAAACATCAAGGACAAGAGGAAATGACTATGGATCGTACATCATTTCAATATGCTTTTGAAGATTTCAGTTAACACTATCATTAATGTGCCGGGACATTTCGGGTAACTTATAAATAAGACTGTTTCACTTACTGCATTTTCAGGATCCCCAGTGGTGTAGTGGTTAAGCGATGGGCAGCCATCCACGTGGTTGGCAGTTCAAAGTCACCAGTAGCTCCGTGGGAGAAAGACTGGGCTTTGTACTCCCCCAAATACAAATCCACAGGGGGTCACTATGAGTGAGCATTGACTTGATGGCACTTACTTTTTTTTTAAGATACTACATTCATAATTACCTTGGGTAGTGGAGAGCCTGAAGGTCAACCAGAAGGCCTCATTCTGAATATATCCTGGTCTACAGTCTCAAGCCAGGGCTAAGGCTTGGAGGTGAGTAGCTCAGCAAAGATTAAAACAGTGGTTCTCAACCTGTGGGTCGTGACCCCTTTGGCATGACCCCTTTGGGGCCGAACGACCCTTTCACAGGGGTGGCCTAAGGCCATCGGAAAGCACATGTTTCCAATGGTCTTTGAACCAAGACACAGCTCCTCTATCCGTCTCCAGGCAGATCTGCCCACATGCAGATACGCTCACATATGAGTACCCGGGTGAAGACTGTTACCCATGCTATACCATGCTTTAAGACATTTCATTTATTTGTACTTGAAAATAAATATTTCATAATGTATAATTATATATTGTTTTTGTGATTAATCACTAAGCTTTATGTTCAATTTGTAACAATGAAAATACATCCTGCACATCAGATATTTACATGATGATTCATAACAGTAGCAAAATTACAGTTATGAAGTAGCAATGAAAATAATTTTATGGTTGTGGGTCACCACACCATGAGGAACTGCATTAAAGGGTCCCGGCATTATGAAGGTTGAGAACCACTGGATTAAAATAATATCATGACTGATTTCTTCTTATCTTTATTTTTCTTTTGGGCTGTGTAACAAGTGCATTTAATGAGCTGCACTTTCATAATGTGAGTTGTAAACTTCTACAGTCCTCTTCTGTACTGTCTTTCAACTTGTTCCATGAATTCATTTTCTTAGAACTTTGCAAGCATTTCAGGAAAGTTGCATAGTTTAAATTATACTGTCTTAGAAAGCAATAAAAAAAAAGAGAAAGGTTGTTTTGCCTGGTCACAGGCCCGTTCCCATAAGTAAAATACTCCATCCCGTACGACAATCAAAACTGAACTTCATTCAGTGTTGGTTTCTTCCATCCTTCTACTGGGACCAGCTAGTCTGGCAGAGCTTAGTATGGCGTGGGGTGTGGGCTTTCTTCCCCTTACTTTGCTCTCCGACGCCCTCCTTAGACTTCCCCTGTGTTCTTGAGAGGAGAAAGACTGATGTGGCTGAGAAAATGCAATCGTGTGATGGTCATTTCTCTGCATTTTATCTTTCTACAGTTGGTTTTCCTTCTTCTTCAAGTCTTTTGTGAGTTTGTGGAATCCCATTTGGATGCTTTCGACTGTGACTCTTTCAAAGCGGGCAGTCCCGGTCCTGTGCTGAGCTTGTAGAGACCCATTCCTTGGTCTTTGACCTCCAGAACCGTGTGCGTGGGCAGGATTCACAACTTCAGGCAGTTTCCGCCAATCTTCGTGGCCTACATTTGGTCCACGGTAGAAAACATAGAGCTTTCTTTAGAGTTGCCTTCAGCACAGTTTACTCTCCGGAGACTTCTGTATTTTTCAGCCATGGCCTTTAGCCAGTCTTTGCTTACACACTTGATCACACACCTCAAAAGAAATGGGTCAGGCCACACGGAATGTTTCTTGTAAAGATCCTCTTCCCCCATAACTACGGCCAGGTAAACAGTAG
Source organism: Echinops telfairi (assembly GCF_000313985.2). Lineage (NCBI taxonomy): Eukaryota > Metazoa > Chordata > Mammalia > Afrosoricida > Tenrecidae > Echinops > Echinops telfairi. Next base: position 56,702,046 of record NW_022111369.1, read on the forward strand.
AGAAATGCCACCTTGTCGAAGTGCTTTCTCTAAGGAATTGTTTTTGTTTTTGGCTTTCACTCTAGAAGGGAGCAATAATAGGCTATGCATCTTAAGGTTGGTCTTAGTCATTTAATTTCCAATGCGCTATTTATATGGGTCACTAGGGATGCTGTTAGCGTGGAGATTCTGAGTCAGCAGGTCTAGGATGGAAGTCCAGATTCTGTACATTTTAATGAACTCCAATGTGATGCTCTAGTTGCTAGTTCACACCAGTTTGTCCATCTAGAGAACATGCATTTGGGATATGGACGTCCTCTGTCAAACGTTCATCTATTTATATCTTAGGGCTGTGGCCAAATCCATGACAGGAATATTCCCTTCTCACATTCTGTTAAATGTCAATTAATGATGGAACTTTATAGGGATCAAGGAATATTTTATACATATTATTATATTGGGTGAATATTTTCTCATCCAGCTAATCTATCAGCCTGTCACTGATGGGCACCAGCTGCCTACTCTGAGTCAGAAACTTCCAGCAGCTGGGGATACTGCTATGTTGGGGCATCTGCACAGGGTTCTAAGGGACTCCATCTACTTTCCACTTCTTTTCTGGGAAGTCAGCACTAAATGAATTAGAGATCTGGTGATCAATTTCTTTCGTGACTCAGCACTCATCATGAACTGGACATGTGACTAATGGCATCTCAAAGTCTAAGTAAGCAAAGGTTTGCAATATGAGCAAAATATATTTTTGGCATGTAAAGTAGTGT
>NW_022111369.1:56703648-56706706 GCF_000313985.2 Echinops telfairi
TTAGTCTTCTTTACACTGAGTTGTAATCCATGATGAATGCTGCAACCTTTGATTTTCTTTAGCCAGTGCTTCACATCCTCCTCACTTTCAGCAAGCAAAGTGGTGTCATCTGCATATTGCAGTCAATAAGCCTTCCTCCAATCCTTATGACACATTGTTCTTTAGACAAGCCAGTTTCTCTGATGATTTTCTCAGTATACAGATTGAACAAGTACAGTGAAAGGATGTAACCTCAACACACACCTTTCAAAATTTTAAATTATGCAGTATTACCTTATTCTGTTCTCACATTGCTTCTTGGCGATGGTACAAGTTCCTCAAGAGCACTATGGAGTTCTCTGCAATCCTCATTCTTCTCAAGGTTATTCACAGTTTAGTATGGTCCACACAGGTGAGTGTCTTTGAATAGCCAATGAAACACAAGTACACCTCTTTCTGGTATTCTCTGCTTTGAGCCAAGATCCATCTGCCATTTGCAATGATATCACTTGTTCCATGTCCTCTTCTGAATCTGGCCTGTTTTTCTGGCAGTTCCCTGTCAATGTACTGCTGCAACCATTGTTGTGTGACTGTCAGCAAAATTTTACTTACATGCAATATCAAGGATATTATTCTACAAGTTGAGCATTCTGTTGGATACACTTTCTTTAGAATGGACAGAGATAAGGATTTCTTCTGGTTGATTGGACAGATAGCTGTCTTCAAAATTTCCTAGCATAGAGTGAATGCTTTCAGTACTTTATCAACTCACTGAAACATTTTAATTGGTATTCCTCTGACTCATAGTACCCTACACAGGACAGAGTAGAATTGTTCCTTGGGGTTCCCTGGACTGTAAATGTTTACTGGAGCAGGTGGCCTCATCTTTCTTCTGTGGAACAGCTGATGCATTTAAACTACCAACCTTGCAGTTAGCAGCCCAATACCTAATCCACCAGTACCACCAGTGCCCCTTCAAAGAATGAAAGATAATTTATTCTTTAGCCTTTGGACATGTATTTTATGAGAGCGTCTTCTAACCTGATCATGTATAATTAAAATATATAAGGAAAGATGAACTATGAGGAATTATTAGAGAGGAAGACAAAATACTTCTGACTTCTACTTTTTCACTTATAAAAGAGAGGTTTCCTTCATGCCTGGTTATTGAGTGTAGTGAGCCTGGAGGCTAAAATCTCACTGGAGCTGATGCATTGATGGAGTGCTGCCTGGATCTATTGATGGGGGATCAGTTGGAACCAGTGGCCACATCTAATAAAGGACAGTCAAGATCAAGAGGCACTACATAGAGTCTGACAAAGTCAGCACCAGAACCCAGTTATCCATGATGTCTCCTCAAGGAAAGATGACATGACCGATCATTGGATTGAGGTGCTTGCCTTTTGTCTCTCATCCTTTTCTTCAACCCAAGAAAAGGAGTTCGTGCTCCAGAGAGAACAAGGAAACAAAGAAAGAACAACCATATGGTTGTCTAACCATATGGTTCTGCCTCTATCACTCCAGAGAGCTGTGAGCAAGAGGAAAGCTAGAACAGAGAGGGGAGAGAGCACAACTGTGCTTCAGGTTTGAGAATGAAGCTTTAGAATAAGCAATACTGTTTTAAATATACAAATCATGTTGTTCTAAATTCTAAATAAGCAGACAAGGCATGGTTTGGTTTTTTAAGGGAGTTACTTTTTAGTAGGACAGGGATATGTGATAAAGAGCATGTATGTCAGAGCTTAGTGGAAAACAAATCAAGCAGTTTTATGCTGGGTTGAGACTCCTTGATATACCTGTTACATATGCATGATATGAGGTTATAGCTATAAAAACACCTACATAATTTTATCATATTCTAAGTGCCATTTGAAGTGATAAAAATAGTAAAGTGCAGAGGAGATGTTGCGAGCAATTGGTAATGAGAAAAATGATAATTCAATTTAACACTCTACATCTGTAGCACACACACACACACACACACTCACATATATACAAACACATGCACATGGCTGAACACATGGATTGACACTTCTGTTCATAACATTTATGTACATTTTTGAAAATCCTAATATTTTACAAAAATAATTTTGAGTTTGTAAACAAAACGAACCTCACTATCATTGAGTCAATTCTGACTAATAGTGAAACTATAGGACAGAGAAGAACTGACCCTTTGTGTTTCTGAGACTAACTTTTCATGGGAAGAAAGCCTCATCTTTCTACTGCAGAGAAGTTGGTGTGTTTGAACTCCTTAGCCTGAGGTTAACAGTTCAAAGAGCAACAAGTATCCCACCAGGGTCCCTGGGGTTGTTGGATGATTTTATTTCACTAGACTTGGTGATGACCAGGAGAGGAGTCAAACCTGTCAATCAACTGGTAGCTTGACAACGTATTCGTGAGGATATGAGGCCTTTTATATGAGAGTGAAGGATTCAAGGGATTTCCCCTCCCTCTGCTACTTCACCCCCCCCACCCCCAGCTCTTCACTGCGATTCCACATCTGCCTCCAGGAAGCAGAACAATCATGGGGCCTTATTAGGAAGACATTTAAAGAAAACTGAAGATTACCTTGCTGAGCAAAAAACCAGGAACTTGTGCCAAAGGAATGCCTTCTCATCATGATGCACCTGTTCATTCTGATCCTTTGCCAACTTTTCCATTTATGAAATTTTCTTATTAAATTATAAGCATATTTTATATATTCTAGATATAAGATCTTTGTTAAAAAATTCATGGAAAATGGAATTAAAAGCTAATGGATTTTTCCCATGAAAATTTTGAAGCCCTCTGTATAATACAACACATTTTTTCTTCTATTCTGTTAGACGGTCTCTTCATAGAGACCGTCTAGAACATATTGACCATGTTAATAGATATGCAGAAGCGTTTAACGTTAATGAGATCTCACTTATATATTTTGTCTTTTGTTGTCTTGGACTTTATTTTCATGTCTAAGATCCATCAATAAGCTTAGTTTCAAAACAATACTCCTGTTTTTTTCTTTCCCTAAAGATTTATAATATGGCATACATTTATATCTTTGACGTAATTTGAGTTAATTTATGTATATGATGTG
>NW_022111369.1:56709173-56713452 GCF_000313985.2 Echinops telfairi
CTGTGTGTCTAGGTGAGAGTAATCCTTTCTTTGAAACTAAGATTGTCAGACTCCAAGAGGACAGGGTTGTAAGGAAAGGAAGCAAAATATATTCTGAGTAGGTCACAGAAAGCACTGCCTCCAATTCTGCATGTTAGGGGTTTTTCCATCACCGTTGTCATTAAGGGAGGTCCCAGCCATTGGCAGCAGCACTGCTGCTGTTCGCTTCTTAGTGGCTTACGCATATCATGTAGAACCCCATGTAAACTAAGCATGACTTTTCTTTTCCTCCTTCGACCAATCATAACGAACTCCCCATGAGGCCATAGGTGCAGACTCTGAGAAGGAAGTTCTTGTGGCAGTAGTGAGGGCCATGCACATTTGGGTCACTTCTTCATGTAATTTATTTGAACCTTCTGGTCCTGATTGAGCCTGGTCTCATATATACCATTTAAATTTAATGATAGAATACCACTGTACAGTCAAACTTTATATCTCTGTTTTGAAAAGAAATAAGGTGATCTCTGAGGGCACAAGTGGAAACATTCGGGTCTTTTATGTAGCACTTGAACTGTGACTCTAAAGCCCTGATTCAACCTTTTTCCTCATTACTTTCTCCATTGTAAATGGGACCAGCTATTCAGCTGTCCTGTACTTTTCATCCTGAGGAAATTTCAGAAAAATATAAAACGTGATCATCTAAAGCCTTCCTTCTCATCCCTACTTGCTCTATTGTTGATGTTCTTTTGTGGATTGATGCCATGGATGAGTAGTGCCCTCTTTACAAATGGACATACCATTATCAGTGCCTTTAAAGTGAATCAGCCTTGAGGACCAATTTAAAAGGCTCATCAATATAAATTTGTTTCCCATAAGGCATCATCAGAACAAAAAATCTTACCATAGTGAATGATGGGGGGAGTGCGGAGTGGAGACCCAAAGTCCCTTAGTAGACCACTAGAGATCCCCTTGCAGAGGGGTTTCGGGGAGGAGATGAGCCAGTCAGGGTGCGATGTAACAATGATGAGAAATACAACTTTCCTCTAGTTCCTAAATGTTTCCTCCCCGCTCCCCTACCATGACTCGAATTCTATCTTGCAAGACTGGCTAGACCAGAGGAGGTACACTGGTACAGATCGGAACTGAAAATACAGGGAATCCAGGGCAGATGAGCCCTACAGGACCAGTGGTGTGAGTGGCAAAACAAGGAGGGTAGAGGGAGAGTGGGTTGGAAAGAGGGAACCGATTACAAGGAACTATATGTGACCTCCTCCCTGGGGGACGGACAACCGAAAAGTGGGTGAAGGGAGACGTCGGACAGGACAAGATATGACAAAATAATAATTTATAAACTATCAAGGGCTCATGAGGGAGGGGGGAGCGAGGAGGGAGAGGAAAAATGAGGACCTAATGCCGGGGGTTTAAGTGGAGAGAAAATGTTTTGAGAATGATGAGGGCAATGAATACAAATACGCTTTACACAATTGATGTGTGTATGCATTGTGATAAGAGTTGTATGAGCCCCTAATAAAATGATTTTTTTTAAAATATATAATTTTGTTTCTCTAGAACTAATTTTGATACGAAATATCTTAGCTGGTTCTCTTGAGGAGCAATGTCAATGAAGCTTATGTCAAGGGAAAGGCTCACACATTGTTAAGACAGGCAACTTCTAAGTTCACAGGCCAGCTGTCAGGCTAGAAGCTTCTCCTGACTTACTTGTCTGCAAAAGATGATGAACCCAAGACCCGCAGCTTAGGTGGCAGGCTCTTGGCTGTAAAGGTGAATGAATCCAGGATCAGCAAGTAAATTTCAGGTTGCTGAAAGCTCCCATCACCGTTATTAGGCAATGCAGCAGACCACTGGTTCAGGAATAAAGGACTTGAGGTCAGATAATGAGCCAGATGTAGCATGTAGTCCCAGCAAACATCAAGCAAGCTTTTCTACAGCGTTCACTTTTATTGGAAGCAGGTCATTCCCTGACGATATCTCATCTTTGAAGGATGACTACATCCTGTCAAATCTCTGAGAAACCTGGCCTAGTCAAATTAATATAAAGTTTAACCAACATTGTTTTCTTTGTTCCTGAAAATCTTTTTAAAAAATTTACACAATAGCTCCAATCACCTCCTCTCACTAATAGTGAGACAAATCAGTTCTAGGAAGAATAAATAGAGAAGTTGTCACCAAACTAGAAATAGGATCCAGGACTTTTAATTAATAGGCCAATCATTGTTATCCCCCTTACACTGAGATCTGTTTCCACTGGAATAATTTGAACCATCTATATCATTATCATTTTTTTAGAGAAGAAATAAAACAGCCTGGGAGATTGCCATATATTTTCACTACATTTGTGTTGTTTTTATAGTGGCAATTATTTTATCTTCCAGAATTTGTGTGCTCTATCCACCAGGCCTTTTTAACTTGACATAAACCAAAAACTGAAGCAGCCACTTGAGCCCATGATTTCCAAATCTTCTCACGAGGCTTCAAGCCACAGCCTGAGACAAGAATATCACAATAGGAAACTATTCCTGGCAGTGGGTTTGGTAACAGCAATGAAATCATTTCTACAAAAAGCAGTAGAAGGAAAATGTTATGGATTTCTAGTAATCTGGGTCTGGCACACTGGATGCTATATGAAGTATATACAAGTAGAAAAGATAGGGACATCTATCTCATTTAAAATAAAATGAGCTTTTCAAAAAGGATTTCGATTTTTGGGTAAAGTCGCACTTATGTTTCATCGGTGTTTCTTTACAAAATCTAGGAAAGAAATAAGATAGTGGAGGCGCCTGCCTCTGAGTCATGCGCTGTTACTCCAATGATGCAATCTTTCAGGTGGCCTGAGGAAAGGGGGGACCCTCATTCACTGCCTGTCATAGAGATGGTGGGCACACTGCTTGCACAATGTTTGTTTACTCTTGAGGAAACACAAACGGAATATGCTCTTTAAGAATTCACTCTCATAGTAAGAACTTGAGAATCTCAGGGTTTGATGATTTGCATTCTGTGACATATGTAAGAATATCTGGGACATTTTATTACTTGGGCAGAATCAAGAGTTGTGGGGCCCTAGGGACCTACCCTTCAGGAGCTCCTTATGCAGGTGAACAATGGATCACAATTTTAAAATTGTAATGATACCCCTTATATCCTCTAGGAATTTTTTATATCTACTTCTAGCTCTCCTCCCCATTTATTTCATTCCCCGCCCCACCCCTGTATTTACCTTTATTTTATGAGCCAAGGACAATGCAAAGATGGACTACTTGAAGGCCTGAGCCTTGGCTCTATGTTACTCACAATGTACTTGGCAGACACAATGTCATGAATCAATGCTGTAAGAAAGTTAGATCAAGACCTTAATCATTAAATTCACTGAACTTGTTGGAGCTTTAGGTATGATATCAGTCAGTGTTTTCATTGGTCACAACAGAAAAATGCCTAACTCAATAAAGGCAAACAAATCCAGAAAGAGGGATCCATTTAGTGGCTAATAAATCATGGCCGTGGTAGCAGCGGAGTGGGAAATGAAAGTGAAACTACTGTCAAAATGGTTTCTGTCTTTTATTGATTGTTTTCTGATTTCTGCCTTTCCCACAGTTGAGGAGGGGTGAGAACACCATCACTGGCATCTTCTAATCATAACCCCTGTGGTAGTTACATAATCTGGTGTCAATTGGAACTTGAGAGGATTAAGAGTGAAGGGGTAGAGTCTAGCCTGTCAATTGGATCATAGCCAATGAGGCCTCTGTATGGGCATGGCTTTCTCCTGAGAATTCTGGGAAATCTGGTTTTTCCTCCTTGGAAGCGAGAGAGACCCTGAACTCAGTCCCTTGGAGAGAGACTCCCTGAGAGGATGCTCTCCTGACAAGGCTGACTTCCTGTGAGACATCCCTGAGGAGAAGCCACATGGACCTACCCTGATGCAGCCCTGGGAACTGGAGAAACCCTGAGGAGGCCCCATGCCACCGCTGAGATGCTTACAATGCCACTGGATCCAAAGACTTTCTACCCACTGGCCTCTGATCATCCTGCATTTGGCATCATTGCATGTGTTTCATGAGTCTGAAGAGGAATTTATAGATTGGTATCAGATATGGGCTAATATCAGACTTATGGGCTTGGACTGGACTGGGTTGGGATGCTTTCGTAATGTACAATTACCCTTTAGATAAAACTCTCTCTCTTTTTAAAAAAATCATTTTATTGGGGGCTCGTACAACTCTTATCACAATCTATACATCCATCCATTGTGTCAAGCACATTTGTGCATTTGTTTCCCTCATCATTC
>NW_022111369.1:56713819-56716281 GCF_000313985.2 Echinops telfairi
TTTCCCTTGTCTACCTGAATTAACACAACCCCATAGCTTTGCAACCCGAGAGAGACCCTTTCAGATCTGATTGAAGAATTCACTGTGACATGCAATTTTGGTTTGTCAATTGGCCTCTATAGACCATGGTGCTATTCTTACTTTTTAAAACAGCTTTATTGGCATATACTAATATAATTCACATATCCTATAATTCCAAAAGTTCTATCATCTTAATAAGAGCTGTACAATCATCACCACCAATTCTTGTATCCATTGTAATTAGCTCCCCATTTCCTTCCATCCTCGCCTGCCATATGCTCAAGAACCAATGAATCCAGTCACTGTCTCTACACATGTATTTATCCTGGATCTTTATGCAGAAACACACACAGAACAGCAACAACAACAACAACAAACCAACAACAACAATATAAAACAGGAAAACCTCAATCAAGAAAGTAGAAAATATTAAAACGCAGAACAAATTTAAAATGGGCCAAAAGGGAGATCAAATAATAAAGTCTTACTTTTTAACCTAACAACATCTGCCACAATCTTTTCACAATGCTCTCTGTTGGGCAATAAGTCCATTCATATTTTGCTCAATTATGTTGAGAGACGATTCACCTGAGGCTTTTCCCCCCAATAGTTTTATTGGCACATAATTTACATATCATACAATTGAGGAGTTCAATCGTTCAATCGTATAATGGGGAATTGTATAATTACCACCATACTTATCTTAGAGATTCCCTCACCCCATGAGTGAATCACCTTTAAAATGGGTTGTGAAATCATGATCAGTTCTTGTGCTCTCTCCCTCTCTCGTCTTTATTATTTATTCCCAAAATCCCTTTCCCTCTTCATCACCCCCCATCACTCCTGCATTCCCTATAGCACTTTGTATTAGTTATTATTATTATATATCCACTCCTCTGTGCTTCACAGATTGGAAGCCCCCCAAAAACAATGAAAAACAAGCCACACTAAGGTGGTTAGGATAATATCTTATTAGTATAAAGACAAAAATACACATAATGCATTAGTGGGAGAAGACTCTCAACATTCAAAAAGCCTGGGAAGAAATTTCTGTCATGGAATAACTGAGATACTTGCACCAAGTACAAATTCACGTTGTGTCTATAGGGAGGCCAACAGGCCAAGTATCAAGTTTGATCCAGCAAAATCAAGATTACAATGGTCTCTGCCTACTAGTAGGGCTGTTCTGGACTCTTGCCTTTGGCTAGAGTGGAATTGTCATCAGCTCAGTTTGACTATATACTTTGTAGTATATAGTGGGTTTGGGGCTCCCACTATCCCCCATAGCCTTCTACAAACTGGATATAATTTTAGCTCTGATACTTTTTCTTCACCATATTTGAATTTTGTAATTGTCATTTTTGTATCACACAAGCTGGCATGCTTCTGTGTGCACTTAGTTGGTTCCTTGCTTATATATGGCCACCAGTCACTATTCTGATTGATACCCGGGCACCATCTGCTTTCTTCACCACACTGTGCTGTCGCACCCTAATCTTCAGAGATCATGTCATCACGGTGAGTATTGAGCAGGGCCATGTTGTATGAACTAATTGCTGTTAAGTTGGGCTAGGATTTAGTGCAAGCCCAGAACTCATTCTTGATCTATGCTTTTTTTTTAAATTTGCTGTAACTTGGGAATTTATACATATGACATATCATTCCATTGTTCAAACGTATATATTCTTTGCCTATCATTTGAGTAGGTGCTATGGGGATGGGGAATAAATGACTATCAAAGTCAATGCACTAGGCTTCATAAGCAGTTAATGACATCTCAATGGAGAATATGGAAAATAATGATGTTTTCTGTTCCAAATCTGTTTTGGAGGTGGTTAGCTTGCTTTTAATCTCTTTCTCTCACACTTAGATATTTGTGCAGCACTTCAGTCTTCTCTAGTTTCTAAAATCATTGGGCATGTGAATTAAACTACAAGTTTATTTAATTTCAATTGTATACACAAACATTTTTTGGCCCTTTCCTTCCCTGCATGTCATGTAAAGAGTAAGATGAATATAAGTGAGAATCTTTTGGACGACATGTTTGAGTCCATCATGTAGTTCCAGGAAAGCAGTTGGCTGCTTTGCAACGCTCAACATGTTGCTTCAGTCTTGGCACTGGGGTTTCCATTTAATCAGAGGCATGCATAATATAGAAGCACGTTTTATTGAGAATGATATACACCTATAGGAACACCTGTGCAATAGCAACAGACTCCATTTTCATCTCAGGTATGAGCAAATTAGCTATCATGTATGTCAAAGCTTTGTTAATGAAACAGGAAGAACGAATCCACTGCGAAAGCTTCCTACAGTGATAGTCACTTTGTTATTACACCAGCAGGGCGCTTGGTGCTTTACTTATTTTGAATTAAAAGCTCCATTTTGTAATTTGTCTTCTTTTCCACTTGATTTCCCCCTATCATGCCATATTGTGTTAC
>NW_022111369.1:56716381-56718163 GCF_000313985.2 Echinops telfairi
GTATATATTCTTTGCCTATCATTTGAGTAGGTGCTATGGGGATGGGGAATAAATGACTATCAAAGTCAATGCACTAGGCTTCATAAGCAGTTAATGACATCTCAATGGAGAATATGGAAAATAATGATGTTTTCTGTTCCAAATCTGTTTTGGAGGTGGTTAGCTTGCTTTTAATCTCTTTCTCTCACACTTAGATATTTGTGCAGCACTTCAGTCTTCTCTAGTTTCTAAAATCATTGGGCATGTGAATTAAACTACAAGTTTATTTAATTTCAATTGTATACACAAACATTTTTTGGCCCTTTCCTTCCCTGCATGTCATGTAAAGAGTAAGATGAATATAAGTGAGAATCTTTTGGACGACATGTTTGAGTCCATCATGTAGTTCCAGGAAAGCAGTTGGCTGCTTTGCAACGCTCAACATGTTGCTTCAGTCTTGGCACTGGGGTTTCCATTTAATCAGAGGCATGCATAATATAGAAGCACGTTTTATTGAGAATGATATACACCTATAGGAACACCTGTGCAATAGCAACAGACTCCATTTTCATCTCAGGTATGAGCAAATTAGCTATCATGTATGTCAAAGCTTTGTTAATGAAACAGGAAGAACGAATCCACTGCGAAAGCTTCCTACAGTGATAGTCACTTTGTTATTACACCAGCAGGGCGCTTGGTGCTTTACTTATTTTGAATTAAAAGCTCCATTTTGTAATTTGTCTTCTTTTCCACTTGATTTCCCCCTATCATGCCATATTGTGTTACTACATGAGAGTAGAAAATACATAAATTTAAGGACTGGACAGCCTTCAGTATAAATTCTATTTTCTTCTTCATTTATCAAACCTGAGCTTAATTTAAGAGAAGCCTATGTACAAGATGCTTAATTTAAAAATGTGAGCTTTGATCTCAGAAATTTTATAATCTTGTGGTAGAGAAAGAAGAGGGTGGAGAAGAGAGTGCTGGGGGTAGCCTGTATGGGAGGCTCCCAGAAATGGTGCTGCTTCTTTAGGAATTTATGGTCCTATGGTAGAGGGTGATATGGGAAGAAAAGCTACGGTAGCAGTCAGGAGTGATCTCAAAAGGGGTTGGTAGGTAATTTTTACTTTCATCCTGAGGCTATAGAAAATAATTATTTAGTTATTATCTTATGTCAAGGAATGGATTAATGAATTTTTTATTTAAAAAATAATATTCTTATATGTATTCTGGAGCTTGGATTAGAAAGGGCCTATCTTTAAAAATGATATGTGAATGTGTATTGACACACAATTGGCATCCGGAAGGGAGGAAGCTTATTCATATCCTGCAGTATGTAGATGCCATGTAACTTGGTGAAAAGTGAGGAGGACTTGAAACATTTGCTGGAAAAGATCAAGTATTTCAGCCTTCAATATGGATTACAACTCAGGGTAATGAAAATTAAAATGTTCCTTGGCCGAGCTGCAGAGCCAAGGTATCTTCCTGGTGAGCGCAAACTCACCTAAGGAATGCCAGCTCAACTCCAGTTACCTTTATTTTTTTGCTAGTGTTAACTCATACCCCTACACCACTTTATGCAGGACCTTGAAATGTGATCTCTTTTAGAGTAACTGGTAGTAGTAGGTTGGCACCATGTAAGTTCTGGTCTTCTGGTCATGTAGATGGATCTTTTAGTGGTCTATTAGGCCACTGGACAAAGTATTTCCAAGAATCCTTGCTGTTCATCACTCTTTGTTCCACCAAACAGGAAGAGACCGATAGTGACACCTTAGATGGCCACTAGCAAGCTTTGAAGATCAC
>NW_022111369.1:56719205-56725656 GCF_000313985.2 Echinops telfairi
GTAATTTCTTATGTGCTGTATTATAATATTAGACTCTATGCGTTTGGCTATATTCCCATTTTGGAGGGTGTCCTCTGTTATAGGATTAGGGTAGGATGTATGTTTAGACTCTACTAGAGGGTGTGTCTTACATCACCCTTCTTTGTTTCCTTGGGGTACCATCTGCTAAAAGACCAAAACCACACCTCCATCAAAGTTATTTCTCTGTATATAAGAGCAATCTCAGGAACAGAGAGGAAGCCCAGAGTTATCATAAGAGCACTTTCCAGAACTCTGTCAGAAGTGCTGGAAGGTAAGAACAGAGACACCAGAGACTGTGGCACGGAGACTATGAGACCGATCAAGAGCAGCACTGAGACTATGGAACTCTGAAATGGAGTGGCAGGTGGACTTCCTGTTCCGTGGAGGCAGAAGCTAAGGGACCACATGACTAAGAGGCTGATGACCAGAGAGAGTCCTGGCTGCTGCTGAAGAGAAGTCCTGGACTGTAATACTGTACCTTGTCTTCTCAAGCTGCCCTTTGAAACTCTCTGTTTAGCTCTTTGTCTTCATCATTTCTCCCATTTGCCTTTGGTACTCTGTGATTAAAAGCAAGTTTCAGAGTCTCTTCTGACGTCCACCTTGATCTTTTCATCTTTCCTGTCTATTTAATGACCTGTTGCTTTCTTCATGTATGCTGTTCTTGATGTCTTCCCACAGCTCATCACATCTTTGTCGTTAGTGTTCAGTGTGTCCATTCTGTTTTTGAGATGTTCTTGGATGAGAGGAAGAGGGCGTATAATTAGAGAGGAAAAAGACCTGGGAGAGATGCTGATAAAAAAACACAGGTGTTGATCTATTAAGTTTTCAAATCACACTCACTATAAGAATGAAAACTCAAGAGGTGCTCTGAGAACAAGCCCGGCAGGAGGTTATGTATTTATATTTAAGTAGATAGGCTATTATGAAGCATCTTGTAGTATGCATACAACAGGAGTTCACAGAATAACATGAAGAGGGACAGACAGTGCTATATAAAATGGCATGTTCTTTGCAAAGGCCCACAGCCCTATGCCTATTTAACGTAATACCTGGGTAAGGTTGACTCAATGTTTGCCTGATAATCAAGAAATCTGGGTCTATCCCAAGTTTGTTGTCTGATTGTGTGACTCTGTGCTAACCACTTCCCCTCTTTGCCCACAGGTAGGGGAGAGAAAAAGAAACAAAACGAAATAAAACAAAACCCCTCCACCTTGCTCATCTCACGTGAACTTTAATTTTAGACTTAAAACAAAACAATCATGAACAAGCTTGTTTGGAACGCCCCTTGGGCGCTGTAACTTACTGGGTTTTTGTGGGAGCTTAATTTAGTAAAAAGACACACCTCTTGAAAATGACATTCATGATCTCACAGGAAATGGATTAGATCTATAAGCAGTGTGAGGTTTGGCAACAACTCTATCCAGGGAAGGAAGCGGCAAAAGAATTGTGGTTCAGTGACTTGGCTTGGTTTAATGGAAAGCACACGGCCTTCAAATGGGTAGTAAACTGTGTACTTGGCTGAATTTTAATTCTCTCTCCTTGTCTAAGACATTTCTCTGTGCCTAGGTTTCTAGAGATATGAAATAATGACAGGATTACCTTATTAGTTACTGCAAAGATTAAATTAATGTAAAGTTCTGTAGTATTCTGTGTCTAGTTATAGATTACACAATCCTAGGGGAAAATAAAATGAAAATAGTTTATTTATTTTTGTTTTGAGGACTGATATAGTCCAGAAGCTTCTCAGTTCATGCTAATTTGGGACACATGGGGACAAAGATTGAAGGTCTTTTCAAGTCAGTATCTGATTGGACAAAGTAACAGTGGCTGTTACAATGAGTCTTGGTGGCATAGTCAGTTACAGGTTGGGCTGCTCCTCACAGGGTCAGCAGTTCAAACTCAGCAACTGATCCAAGGGGGAAAGATGAATCTTTCTTTCTCCTGTATGGATTTACAGCCACTGAAACTCACACACCCTATAGTGTCATTATAGTCAGAACTGGATTAATGGAAATCCGTTTAGTTTTGGTTTTATTACAGGGCAAGGAACACACTGAGAATATTTAATTGCCCCTAGTCTCACGTAATGAAGGGAGCATCAAAAGTAGATGGAAAGAGTGCATGTTATCACAGCACCAAAAAGAACTAGTCGACACTCAGCCATTTCAAGAGGCAGAATATGAGAAAGAGTGAAGGGAACTGAAGGAAATAAGAATTCAAGGTGTCTGGAAGGCATGTGACCAAAACAAGGCTCTAAGAATTGGTGGAATAATAGCTGAAACATTTCAACAAGCGATGAAACACTGAAATCACCCACTGGGCTATGCCCAGTCCTTTGGAAGACAGTTATCTGGACTGGAAAATTACATGATTTAAAAGCAAGAAAGGTGTGTGTTATGGTTGGACCCTCTCACCATACTTATTCAATCTATGTGCCGAGCAAATAGTCTGAGAAAATGGATTATATGAAGAAGAAAGTGGCATAAGGTTTTGAGGAAGGCTTATTAATCACCTGTTATACAGAGATAATGTTAACTTGTTTGTTGGAAGTGAGGAGGACTTGAAGTGCTTGCTAATGGAGACCCATGATTACAGCTTTCAGTATGTGTTGCAGTTCAATGTATAGACAAACAGGATCCTCACAACGTACCAATAAGTAACATCATGATAGACAGAGGAAAGATGAAGTTGTCAAGGATTTTGTTTGCTTGGATCCCCAATCAATGCTCATGGAAAAAGCAATATAGTGATCACATGATGCATTTCATTAGGTAAATCTGCTCAAAAGACGTCGTTAGACTGTTTACAGGCTAGGGTGATTTGAGAGCTAAGGTGTGCCTGAGCCAAGCCATGGTATTTCAATTGCTTCATATGTACGTGAAGCTGGACATTGAATAAGGAAGACCGAAGAAGAATCACTGGATTTGAATTTTGATGCTGGTGAAGAATACTGAAAGTATTATGAGCTGCCAAAAGAACAAACAAATCTATCTTGGAAGAAGTAAAGCCATATTCTTCCCTTGAGGCAAGCATGGTGAGACCCTGTCTCAGGTACTATCACTACATTATCAGGGAGACCAGTCCCCGGAAAAGGACACCATGCTTGGTCACGCACGGGCAAGGAACAAGAGGAAGATCTTCAGGGAGATGGAATGACAAGTGGCTGCCACAAGGAGCTCAAACATGACAGTCATTGTGAAGATGGCACAGCCCCAAGCCGTGGTTTGTTATCTTGCATTTAGGGTAACACTGAGGGGGAACCAACTCGACAGCCACTAACAGCAAGCCTCTTTAACGTTCCTACGTCTTGCAGACGGGTTGTGCTCCACTGCCAGTCTTAAGATCAGCAAATTTTCTACCCCCAAAAGAAAAGCCAGAAGGAATCTCCTTCAGTTAACATTACAGCGCCCCAAACCCCGATTAAGCACCGTCTCTCTCAGCAACACGTGGTGGGGTGGGTGGGTGGGGGGAGGGCATGAGTTGGAATACATTTGTGTGTGTGTGTTTGTTAAGTTTCTTTTCAGGAACTTCGAACCATCAATTTCTAACACATCTTGCTTTGCTACAGGTTGCTATGAGGCTTTTGGGTGTCCCTACAATTCATCTTTTTAATCAATGGAAAGGAAGAAACAGCCTTCCTTTATTATTATCTAGGTCAGCTCTCTGTGAACAAGCCGCCTGCAAATCCCACCGGCTTCTCAGAGCTGTCTCGGATCCTTCCATTCTTCATTATGCTATTCCCATGGTAACCTTCAGGAAGTGAGCTGTGGGACAGTTAACCATTGAATGGTTATTTTTAGCTCTGGCCAGATGCTTTGATAAATCTGTTTAGGGAGGGAAATCTAAGCAAATATAATTTATTTCAAAGACAATGTTATTTTAAAATTAATGGAATGAAATGTAAAGACCTTGATCAATCAATGGACAAAGCCCTGCTCTTATGATGACGCACTTCTACATCAAAGGCACCCTGGTGGCCCAGTGGGTTATCCAGAGTCCACAAGCAACTCTGAAGGGGAAAAAAGAAAGCTTTGAACTGCCTTAGATATTTTCAGCTTCTGAAACCCCTGGGGGCAGTTCTCCCCTCTACTATGGGGTCATTATGAGTCAGAATCCACTAGATGGCAGTTAGTGAGATGCTTCCAAATCATACAAAATTTTCTTCTTAATCTCTTCCCACCCAACTTCCTCCCATAGCATTGCCTCACATGTGAATTTCTTGCTATTGTGCAATGTCATATGCCAATATTTGCAATGCATTAATTGGTGAACCAATATCTTTCAAAGTATGTTAAAAAGTTACGCAGCATCTACAAACGATGTTGCTAAAACTCCATTATAAGTGAGAGTCCAGTTGATGTTCATGTAATAGCACAAAAAAAGTATGTAGTGTGAGTCTTCAGTTTCATCTCAAAGAAACAACCATTTGTCAAGTTTAGGTGTTGTATCAAAGAAGTATACTCGGTTATCTGAAATGATATTAAAATCTTTTTCTTTCCAACCCCCAAATATTCCCTGAAGTCTTCTTAACATCAATCTGCCTGTCTGAGCATTATCCAATTTACACATCAGGCTATACCAAATTTACAACATGTACTTGAAAGATGAGATAAAGACTTCATGGGGCAGCTAGTTCATTAATGTGAGAGGTGCACATGGCTGTACTGCTAGAAGAATGTGATCTCTATTGCTGAACTGTACATGTAGAAACTACTTTTTATTATCTATACTCTCAAAAAATAAAATTAGAAATAACTTCTTTTTTCAAATAAATAAATTAATTAATTTTTAAAAACTACCTAGTTTGGTCCTTCAGTGCACTCTAGTATTGCTGGGCAGAATTTTCATCAAAGTAATCATTGATTTCTGATTTAGTATGATAGGTGAGATAGGATTCTCACATCAGGCAGGTAGTCTTAGTATTCTTTCTGAGACTTGCTTACTTCTGTTGCATATTTATGAGTTTCCTTTTTATGCCTAATTTTGACTCATTACCCCCTATCGTGTTTCTTGTTTCTTATGTTCTCCCTCTGGGCCAATCTGTCTTGTATTCCTGATTCAATAATTTCTTAACAGTCTATTGAACCCCTGTCACTGGAGGTTAGCTACTTAAATCTCAGCATAATTTTATACATCTTCTATTTCCGGGAAATTGGGACTCAAAAGACTGTAAAATTTGGTAAATCCAGAGGTAAAAGAAATATACATTTTATCTAGAAAAATGATGATGATAAAATTGACTGAAATAGCAAATGTAGAAATTTGACAATGTCTACCTGTTATATGAAAAATAATGCAGATATTAATTTCATCACATAACAACTTAGAAGTCATAATTTTTAAGATGTCCTATCATTTGATGTGCCACCAATAAAAGAAAAACAGAAAATCCTAGCTGCTAAGGATGCTTGTTTGTTAAATTAGAGGGCTTCCATCTCTATCTCCGTTACAGATGTGCTAATGTAAAAGACTTGTATTAGAATCGACAAAGCCAGCATTCACTTCACTTTTACAGAATGCTGTTTATGCTTACGACACATACAGAAACTTGTTGTCTTAAAATATCAGGATGTAAGAAAATCAATGCAAGCATATTTACCCTGTAATGTTTTCCCTTTAGCAACCAGCCACTGAGCTAGAATTTGATCGAGTAGTGATTTATACCACGTGTCTTCGTGTGGTACGGACAACGTTTGAAAGATGTGAACTGGTTAGAAAGATCTTCCAAAATCATCGAGTAAAATTCGAAGAGAAAAACATAGCTCTGAATGGTGACTATGGAAAAGAGTTAGATGAACGATGCCGACGGGTTTCTGAAGCTCCATCCCTCCCCGTGGTGTTCATCGATGGCCATTATCTTGGGGTAAGTATTCCTCTAAGGAAAATCTACTTCTTTATCATTGAAGCCAACAATTTGTTGAAAGAAATCAATAAGCCAAAGAAAGGTATCCTGTGATATAATTATCCAAACATTATTTTTTGATGCTCAAACCAAAGAGATTGGACCACTTATTTCTATTTCCAACAATGCTCATTCCCACCGGAGCACAGTAGGATAAGGTTAGCGTGAAATTATCTTTGGAATATAAGCATATCATTTTAATTTTTTCCAGTGACTTAATTTTTGCATTTTGAAGCTTGGCTTGTGGGATAAAAATTTCTTTTTTAATGCAGGCAAGGCAAAGGGAATGTAAATTTTCGTACACCCCATTATCCAACACTCAGTTTCCTACCTAATGAACCTGAGATGACAATCTCCAAATGGAATCAATAAAAAATGAGAGCCTTGAGCTAGAATTTTATCTGCTTGTTACAGAAAATTATTCTTGATCTTGGCAATGCTGCAAGAGGAGGCACAGATTCAGACTAAGAGTAAGCAGGGAGAACGCCTAGGGCAGTAACCAAACCCATCTGCTCAATTTCCCTTTGA
>NW_022111369.1:56726925-56728206 GCF_000313985.2 Echinops telfairi
AGCTTTCTTCACCACATTTGCTTATACACCCATTTTGTCTTCAGTGATTGTGTCAAGAAGGTGAACATCACAGAATGCCGGATTATTAGAACAAAGTGTTCCTGCATTGAGGGAGTACTTGAGTAGAGGCCCAATGTCTGTCTACTATCTTAATATTTACCATATAAATATATGTGCATAGATCTATTTCCCTATCATTATACATAAATGTATTTACATATGCATATACCTGTTTTTAGACCTCTATAAATGTCCTTTGCCTGCTAATTCTTTCCTCTATTTCCTTTTACTTTCCTTTCGTCCCACTATCATGTTCAACCTTCATTTGGGTTTCAGTAATTACTTGTGGCTACATTGCCCTTTGTCAAGCCTCACCAGGCATCTTATACCCTCCTAACCATTGACTTTAGATCACCCGTGTTTCCTTGTCCCTGAGTTTGTTGGCACCCCTCTTCCTTTCCCCTGCCTCTCCCTCTCCAGTGTGCCCCGACAACCACTAGTCCAGTTGTTTTCTCCTCTGGATTTTTTATCCCATCTACCTTATCTAGATAGACATGTAAAAACAATAATAAGCACAAAAACAAAACAACAGAAAAACCATAAAAACAAAACAACAACAACAACAAAAAGGCAATCTGACTTTTAATCAAGGCTAGGCACTGATCAAATTCTGAAGTAGAGGAATTTCTATCTTTATTATATTTCAGTGTTTATCAATGTTCTAGAAAATGTTCTTGAAAATTACAGCAATGCCAATAATAAATAACAACAACAGGTTCTAGAAAACTACAATGACAGTAATAATAAAAAATCATAATTATATATAAAATCAATGTAATACAATGTTGTCTGATTGAATGCTATTGCCCAAAAAGTTATGAGGGGGTACCGCACCCCCCCAAAGGAACTTTTTTTCAAAGGTATGTATTTAATTTTTTTACCTAAAAACTTTTTGTTAGACAAGGTTGGATTTATTGACTGGGGTGGGTCAATTGTTTCTAAGGGCTCAATATCCTCCTCTTCTGGATCATCAGCCCATATGTTCCCATCCCATGTTTCAGGGTCCCAACTTTTCCCAATCAATGCCCTTACTTTGGTTTCAGACACTGCTCTAGATCTGAAATTCAGCTGCTGTTGTAATACAGCTATTCATATAATGAGACTCTGGACCTGATTCTCAGCAATGTCAACTCTTTTACTAATGGAGAGAAGGCTCTCCTTTGTAGCACAGATGGAAGTTTTTAAATCCGTTAGTCTGCACTTAAGGCACGCTTTTGAGGT
>NW_022111369.1:56729188-56738116 GCF_000313985.2 Echinops telfairi
GGTTTTCTCTTCACCTTTTCTATGTTGTCAAATTGCTGTCTTTTCATGTTACTCTTCATTTGTGGAAACAAAAAGAAGTTGCACAGAGTGAGGTCAGGTGAGTAAGGTGCGTGAGGCAAGATATGCCTGCTGTATTTTGCCCAAAACTGGTGCACTGAGAGAGTTGCATGAGCAGGTTCATTTTCATGGTGGGAAAATCAGTCTCCTGTCTGCCACAATTCAGGCCTTTTTTGCTGCACACTCTTATGCAATCTTTTCAGAATCTCTAAGTCAGTGGTTTTCAACCTTCCTAATGCTGTGACCCTTTAATACAGTTCCTCATGTTGTGGTGATGTCCCAACCATAAAATTATTTTCATTGCTACTTCATCACTGTAATTTTGCTACTGCTTTGAATTGGGCAACACTGTGAAAGGATCGTTCGACTCCCCAAAGGGGTTGCAACTCACAGGTTGAGAACCGCTGCTCTAAATAGAAGAAGCTGATTAACAATCTGACCTAATGGAACAAATTCGAAATGCACCAAGAGTTGACATTTTTATCAGTTTGGGAAGTTGACGGACATCCAGAATGAGGTTTGTCATCAATCAACATTTTACCTTCTGAGAAAACCAATTGTACACTTGAGTTTTTCCCACAGCGCTGTCTTTGTAAGCTTTGTGGGATTTTTCCTGAGCAGGAAACAAAATTCACAGCCACCTGATGTTCTCTTAAATTGGCCATAGTAAAAAGTGAGGTTTAAGTGAAATTGCTTTTATAAAAAATTAACTGTGACCAGAGAGAACTTTCCTAGGTGACACCACTGCGTGCACTAAGTCAGAGTGAGTTAGTGGATACTCACCTATCAGGAAAAATGTGTACTTCAGAGCTTGGCCCAGCAGAAATTTTTTTCATTTTATTTTGGGTACCCCTGGTATATTGAACTTCTAACCCTTGGAACCTGAAAATTTGACCTTGTGTTGAAACAGGTTCTTTGAACACATTACAAGTTAATTTAACATGAAATTATAGCAGAATTGGGAATGTCCTAATCCAATTTGAATGTCATCTCATAAAAGAGAAGAGAAACAGTGACACAAATAGGGGTGAGACAGAGGAGAAAAAGAAGGAAACATGGGAGACAGGATGATGAAGTTAAGATTCAAGCTAAGGACTCTTTAGGATTACCAGAGCTGGGAGAGAAAAATCAAAGGACCTTGCTCTAGAGTCTTCAGAGAGAACAAGATTCTGTTGGCATCCTGAATTCAGATTACTAGATTCCAGAAATGTGAAACGATGCATTTATATTCTTATAAGTCACTCACTTTGTGGAACTTTGTTATCTCAATGCTAGGAACTTAATCCACCATTTGTCTGTCAGTTTGTCCTATTGTGGTGGCTGGTGTTTTCCTCTGATGCTAGAAGCTATATCACTGGTATTTCCAATGCAAGCAGGGCCACCTAACGTGAGCAGGTTTCAGGCTCATGCATAGCTTCAAAGCATTTTCCAATACTGAAAGCCTAAATAAAGGAGGCAGAACACTGTTAGAAATACTGCTGGCACATGGGTCCCTCAGGTCTGAGGGCACTTGAAATGTGACAGAAGAGTCGCTGCTTTCTTACAGAGGAGTCAATGATAGTTATGTATGTTGGTGAAAGCCCCTAAGAGGGGAGGCTTCAGAATCTTCAATTGGCAATGTGGCACTAAATGAAAAGAGAAGCAGTTACAAAAACCTTCTAATGATTAGAATATAGAATGTGCCAATTGTGAATTTAGGAAAATTGAAAGTGGTCAAATGAATTGAAACACATGGATATCGATATCCTAAGCATTATGAGCTGAAGTGGACTGGTATTGGCCATTTTGAATCAGAAAATTATATGATTTACTATGGTGGGGATAACACAATCAAGAGGAATTGCCTGGCATTCCTTGTCAGAAGAGATCTTTCTAAATCCATTTTGAAGTACAATTCCTCTGTGATAGTATTGTATCTATGCACTTTCAAGCAAACCCAATTAGTACAACTGTTATTCAAATTAATGCACTGACCACAAAAGCTAGTGATGAAGAATTCTACCAGTGACTTCAGTTGGATATTGATGAAACATGCAATCAAGGTGCCCTGATAGTTATTGGTGATTGGGATGCAAAGTTGGAAACAAAGAAGAAGTAACAGTCATCGGAAAACATGGAATTGGTGATAGAAATGAAGTTGGATATTGCATGACAGAATTTTGCAAAACCAATGACTTGTTCATAGCAAATACCTCTTTATAACAACACAAAAGGTGACTATACATGTAGACTACCCCAGATAGAATATATAAAAATCAAATTAACTATGTCTTTGGAAAGGCATGATGGAAAAGCTCAATATTAGCAGCTAAAACCAGACCAGAGTCTGATTGTGGAACATACCATAAATTTCTCAGATGGAAGCAAATTTAAGGGAGCCAAAATAGGAACTTAAGTCTATTTCTTCTGAATTTTGAGAACATCCCAAGAACAGATTTGGCACATTGAACACTAATTACAGAAGACCTGATGAACTATGGGGGTACATTAATACCATTATCACGAAGAAAGTAAAAAGGCATTGAACAGACAGGGAAGAAATAAATTTTCTAAGTGGATTACAGAAGAGACTCTGAAACTTGCTCTTAATCATAGAGTAGCTAAAGCAAATGGAAGAAAGGATCAAGTCAAGGATCTGAATAGAATATTTCAAAGAGAAAGTCCAGAAGATAAAATCAAATATTATACCACATTGTGCAAGGAGATAGAATTAGAAAAACAAAAGGAAAGAACACTGAAATAATTCAAGAAAAAAATTCGTTTCAAGTCGCAATATTGAATGATTCTATTGCAAAATATTGAAAGATGCAGGAAGCATCAAGAGGAGATGGAATGAATACATAGAGTCACTGTACTGAACAGAACTACCCAAAAGTCTACCATTTTATGGGTAGAATATGTATAAGAACCAATGGTGCTGAAGGAAGAATTTCAAGCTATACTGAATGCATTAGCCAAAAACAAGGCTACAGGAATTGACAGATTACCCATTGAAATGCTTCAGAATGCTGAAAACGCACTGAAAGCCCTCACTTTTTATTCCAGGAAAATTGGAAGACAGTTACCTGGTCAACTGACTGGACGAGATCCATATTTATGCCCATTCCAAAGAAAGGTGACTGAACAGAATGTGCAAACTATAGAAAAAAGGTCACTGATAGCATATACAAGTATAATTTTGCTTAAAATCATTCAATGGTTACAGAAACACATTGACAGGAAACTGTCAGAAGTTCAGACCAGATTCAAAAGAGGACATGGAACAATGGGTATCATTCCTAATGTCAGTTGAATCTTGGTTCAAAGCAGATAATACACGAAAGATGTTTACGGTTTCATTGTTTATGCAAAGGCATTTGACTGTGGACCGTAATAGACTGTGGATAACCCTGAGAAGAATGAAACTTCTGGAATACTTAGTTGTGCTGGAGTTGGACTTGACTTGATTCAGAACTTGTGCATGGATCAAGAGACAGTTGTGGGAAAAGCCCAAGGGAATACTGCATGGTTTAAAATCAGGAAAGGTGTGTATCAGGGGGGTATCCTCTCACCATATTGGTTCAAACTATATGCTGAGCAAATCATAAGAGAAGCTGGATTATATAAAGAGTGTGGCACTAGTATTGGAGGAAGGCTTATTAACAACCTGTTGTACGTAGATGACACAACCTTACTTGCTGAACGTGAGGAGGACTTGAAGCACTTGCTGATGAAGATCAAGGATTTTAGGCTTCAGTATGATATACAAGTCAATGTCAGGAAGACCCAAATCCTCATAACTAGACCAATAATAGGTAGCATCATGATAAATGGAGAAAAATTTGAAGTTGTTCAGGACTTTGTCTTGGTTGGATCCACAGTCAATGCTCATGGAAGCAACAGTCAAGAGATCAAAAGACATATTGCAATATGTAAATCTCCTCCACAAGACCTCTTTAGAGTATTGAAGAACCAGGATGCTACTTTGATGACTCAGTTGTGCCTCACACAAGCCATGGCATTCTCCTTTGCATTATATGTGTGTGAAAGTTGGACATTGAATAAGGAAGACCATTGAAGAATAGATGCATTTGAATTATAGTGCTGGAGAAGACTGTTGAAAGTACCAAGGACTGCTAAAGGGAAAAGCCAATCTGACTTGGAAAAAGTAAGGCCAGAGTGCTTTTTTAGAGGCAAGGGTGGCAAGATTTTGTCTAACATATTTTGGAGAGACCTCATCTTTGGTAAAGTGGAGGGGCAGTGAACAAAAGAAAGATCTTTTATGAGATAGATTGACCCGGTGGCTGTGACATTGGGCACAGGCATAGCAGTAATTTTGAGGCAGGGCCATGCAGTGTTTGGTTGTGCTGTGCACAGGGTCATAGGAGGTGTACTTGACTTGATGGAACCTTCACAACAACATGAGCAGAACACCTATTCACTATAATTGTATACGGAATTCTTGACTTGACATGTCATCCCATCTAATTCTTCGGGTAACATTAGAAAAATTGCTTTCTTATATAGCATAGTAGAATCGGAATACAACATAGTAGAATCAGATTTGCTTCAAATTTCTCATACTTATCACATAGCTATGGGCAATGTGTTAGTTTGGGTAGACTAGAGAAACAAATTCATAAACATTCATATGTATATAAGAAAGAGCTTTATATACAAGTGCAATTGAATGGTGAGAAAACATTCCAGTCTAGTCCAGATCAAGTCCATAAGTCTGATATTAGCCCATATGTCCAATACCAATCTATAGAGTCCTCTTCAGACTCAGGAAGTGCATGCAATGATGCCGAAAGAAGGAAGATCACAGGCCAGTGGGTGGAAAATCTTGTGGATCCCGTGTAGGTAGAGGCATCTCAGTGCTGGCAGGGGGTCTCCACGTGGTTCCTTCAGCTCAGGACACTAGTGTAGTTCCATGTGTCTTGTCAGCTGCAAGTGAGCCGAGAGATAGTGTGTCTCCATCCTCCAAGGAGGACACACAGGAGTTTCTAGAATCCTCAGGAAAAGGCTATGCCCACACAGAGGCCTTATTGGCTGTATCTGATTGACAGTTTAGACTCCACCCCTACACTCTTAATCCTCAAATTGACACCAGCTTATGTAACTACCACAGGCAATATATAAACCACTCTGTGACTTTGTTTCTTCATGTGTAAAATGGGAATAAAGTAGAGATGACTTTATAGGTTGTTCGTGAGAATTTTATGAGATAAATATCTGGAGGAAATATTTTTTTCAATAAATATCAATCATCATTCCCATTTTGAAAATGAGGATATTACTAGTCTTGTGAATGTTATTCATACAGTTGGTGAAGTGGCAAAGCTACGATGCAAACTTAGGTCTGAATGGCAACCCAAATCCTTGATGTTCTGGAAATCACCTTGATTTATGTGTCAGGCCATATTCACTAGAGAAACAAATCCAGTGACACACATATATGTGGAAGAAAGAGCTTTATATCAAGAAATAATGATATGTAAAGAGACCATCCCAGCCCAGGCCAAATCAAGTCCGTAATTCCGATGCTAGTTTAGAAGTCCCTCTTCAGACTCAAACAGCCAAATGCAATGATGCAGAATGCAGGAAGATCACAAGCCAGTGTGGCCCAAATCCTGTGAATCCCATGGCACTGGTTCTGGCAGCCATTGGGGTCAGCCAGGAGGAAGGTGAAAGCAGAGATAGGCGGAGGTACCCAGGACCCTCCTTATGAGAAGCCAGGCCCACAGGGCGACACCATCAGGCTATGACCTAAGTGAATAGCACCCTACAAATTGACATGCAACTTTGTTACTACCACAGCCTATTTGGCTATTTGTTCACTGATACATTCTATTTACCCAGGACAGTGCTTGGCACAAAATAAGTACTTATATTCAACTGATGTGTGGATTATGCTCTATGAGTCTTGTCTCCTCATGCTTCGGCCTTTTCTCTTAATACAGTCTTTTAAAAAAAATCGAATGAACTCATCCACAACAGTGATTAGAATAACTGTCAAAGGTTGAAGGTATTTGCATTTTAACCTAGGAAAAATTCTTCTGGAAAAATAAGGTATTTCTTATTGTGGAATTTCCATTTCTGTGCAGCTGCATAATTAACTTCAGTAGGTGGCTTCCTGCTTACATATGGTAGGTAGAAGTGTGGTCCTATATAACCAGGTATATGGACCATCACCATTCCTGCTTCTATTTTGGACTCAACTAGATTACTTTTTCCTAAATCTGAGAAAAACTAACAGACTGAGATACCTCCCTGGCTTTTTTATTCCTTCTAATTTTACGAAAAGGGGAGTGAAAATGAGATAAGGAGCATATTTCTATTGCTGTTCCTACGTGGGAACTTTCTTTACACACAGTAGCTTAGAGTAGAAGAAGCACACAAGGGTTGCTTCTTTTCTTCTGTAAATCAGAGCTCATGCTCCAAATCTAGAGAGAAGCCAGAGGCAATTGTGCTTTATTTCTTCTGATAAAAGAACTTCTCCAAGTCAATAATTCAAAACGGAGACAAACACCCCAGCATGAATGAAGTAACGAGTTGCCATTCCACTAGAATAGTCCCTTTATCTAAATTCAGATGCAAAGTTATAATGGGATTCAAGAACACTGTAGACAGTTCCCCTGCAGGGCAGCACTCATGCATTTGAAATGGAAGGACGCCCTCTGCTGGGTTTTGGTACATGGTGAAAATAATCTTTAGTTAGGAAAGCAAGTTGATGTTGACAATTTCTTTAATATCTGTGTTGTTTTAACAGCAACAGAAAACTGTTTAACTTAGCTTAAATTTAGATGGGCATGAAAATGTATGATGTGTTAATTCACAATGCATCTTTGTTTAGAAGAGAAAAAGAAATGCTGGAGGAGAGGGCAGAAGATGAGACAGACAGGCAGAAACAGTGGGAGATAGAGGCAGATGAAGAGCTAGATAAACAAGCCCACATAGAGACAGTGATATGAGACAGGGGAATATTTAGCAACTCTTATTTTACGGCCATTGTCACCAAAGCCAGGCTGGAGGGTATCAGAGAACTTCAGATTAATTCATTGAAGTAAGAAGATTATAGTACGGGGGCAAGAAGACAAGGATTGACAAGGATATTGAGTTCTTTGTTTTCTGGGTTGTGTGTGTGTGTGTGTGTGTGTGTGTGTTCTTTTATCTCCATTCCTCAGTTTAACTAAAATGTGAAGATAAAAGCTGTGAAACATTGGTGGAAAAGAATTTATCTTAGAAGATAAATCTATATTGCCCTAGCATACTCCATCATTGGAATGAATAAAAATGACCAATTTGCTTGGGGTAATTTTCATATTCTTCTTGGCATCAGAATATCTTTACA
This sequence comes from Echinops telfairi, assembly GCF_000313985.2. Lineage (NCBI taxonomy): Eukaryota > Metazoa > Chordata > Mammalia > Afrosoricida > Tenrecidae > Echinops > Echinops telfairi. Next base: position 56,736,579 of record NW_022111369.1, read on the forward strand.
CTAAATGACTGTGTCCCAATTGTTGGGCACAAATTATCTTAGAATTTCCAGTAGGAAATAGATTAGAAATACCATTTTATTTTTTGATCATCTGTAAAACTCTACAGTTCAATTCACAAAGCCACAAAGGATTTATAAACACACAGAGCTAACCTGAGTGGGAGTTCTCATAATTCCTGGAGGAATCAAAGAGTCCTTAATATAAATAAATAAGTTCTAGTGGCATTGTGGGATATCCTTTGGGCTGTTAACCTTGCAATTCAAACTCATCAGCTGCTCTCTAGAGGACAGGTGAGGCTAACGGGACTGTAAAGATTTATACTTTTCTATAGGGTAGTTGAGAGCCCTGGGGGGTAGTTGTTACTCATTGGGTTGCTAAGCACAAGGTATTCAGTTCGAACCCACCAGCATCTCTGTGGGAGAAAGATCTGGCTTTCTAGCTCAGGAAGGAGTTAAAATCTCAGAACGCCGAAGGGCAGTGCTGCCCTGCGCTATAGGGTCACTGTGAGTCAGAACTGACTTGATGGCAGACGGTGGTGATAAGGTCGTTCCCACCCATGTCACATCTGAAAACTTAATTATAAGGAAACCCAGGAAATGTACTTTTTAGTCATCTGACTTCTGCAACCGGGAGAAAAATAAGGCTTTCTATACCTGTAAAAATGTACAATCTCAGAAACTCCCGGGTGTTTCTCCTGTGTTCCATAGGCTCCCTATGAGTCGGAACTGACTTGACGGCATTGAGCTTTCTGAGCTTCACCCGTGCAGGAAGACTTCCTAGAGAGAGATTGGATTTGTTCTTGCACGAATTAAAGATTTTATTTATTTTTAGTTTAATCACCTTTGTAGACATATCGCTTACGTTTAATAAACACTTGATGCCCCTATGGACAGTGTTTGAAGTATCAGATCTTTGGTTATTCCTAGCCAATCCCAGATCTCTTGCATGAAAGATGAACATTCTGCCACTGAACCATAATTTCCCCCATCATAAATGGTTCTTAATAATAGAGCCTAGATTTACTTTAAATATCTATACCATAGTTGATGATATTGAGTCTGAAGCCAGTTAAAATGTTCTTATAAATTTTGTGTGGATGATTTCTCAACTAGACTGTATCTATTTTACTTGGTTGTCACAGAATCTCTTTCCTATGTATGCAATAATTAACATTACAACTGAGCAAGTATTTTCTATGAACTATATCCTTAAATTTTTTAATGACTGTGAACTCCTCTGTTATGTAGTGCTATCTGGTGCAAGCATCATTCTTCAAATTAGTCAACAAAGAATTTCTTAAATGTCTCTAACTTCTATCTCCAAAGAAATGTGGCCATGCATTAAAACAAGCTTCAGTCACATCTTAGCAATGTTTAGGATCTATGGTAGATAGAGTTAGGATCTATGGTAGATAGAGTTGTTAGGATCTATGGTAGATAGAGTTGTATCAATTAGCTTTTGCAACATAACATAGGATCTATGGTAGATAGAGTTGTATCAATTAGCTTTTGCAACATAACAGATTACCTTAAATTTT
>NW_022111369.1:56738851-56741443 GCF_000313985.2 Echinops telfairi
GCTGTTTTCATGAGCATTGATTGTGGATCCAAGCAAGTTCAAATCTTTGGCAACTTTAATCTTTTCTCCATTTATCATTTTGTTACATATCCATCTGGTAGTGAAGATTCTGGTTTCTTTACATAGAGATTTAATCTATATTGAAGGTTATACTATTTTCATCTTTATCAGCAATTGCTTCAAGTCCTCCTCACTTTAAGGAAACAAGGTTGTTTCATGTGCATATCAAACAATATTAATAAGCCTTCCTCCATTTCAGGTGCCGCAGATCCAGCTTCTCTGATTATTTGCTCAGCATAGAGAGGAAGGAAGTATGGGGAGGAGAGGGTACAACCTTGACACACAGCTTTCCTGATTTTAAGCTACGTAGTATTCCATCGTACGGTTAGCATAATTGCCTCCATGAACAAATTGCGCATGAGCAAAATGAAATGTTTTGGAATTCCCATTCTTCTCAGGAGTACCATGTCCTTTTCTGAATCTTATCTACCCTGTAACAGCTCCCTGCCAATTTACTGCTCCACGCATTGTTGAAAGATCTTCAACAAATGTCTACTTGCATATGCTATCAGTGATATTATTCCATAATAGGTGCATGTTGCTGAATCACCTTCATTTGGGTATATATATGGATCTCTTCTAATCAGTTGGCCAACTATCAAGCTGTCTTCCAAATTTCAAGGCATAGATGAGTGAGTGGTTCCAGTGCTTCATCCACTTGTTGACACCTTTCATTTGGCATTCCATCAATTCTAGAGCCTTGTTTTTGACTAATACTTTCAGTGAAGCTTAAACTTCTTCCTCCAGTACTATTGGTTCTTGGTCATATGCTACCTCTTGACATGGCTAAATGTCAACTGACATGGCTAAATGTCAACTGGTTCTTTTTGGCACAGTGACTCAATATTCTTTCCATCTTTTTTTTTTAATGCTTTCTGCATCACTGAAAATTTTGCCTATACAGTCTCTTGGTATTTCAACTTGAGGCTTGACTTTTTTAAAAGTTCTATCAGTTTTAAATATACTTAGCGAGTCCTTTCTTTTTGGTTTTCTAACTCTAGGTCTTTGCATATTTTATTACATAATTTTACAGTATCTTCTCCAGGTGCCCTTTGAAATTTTCTGTTTCATTCTTTCACTTCATCATCTCTTTCACTTGCCTTAGCTACTCTATGATTAAGAGCAAATCCCCTTTGATCTCTTATTTATTTCCTCTTTTTAAAATGGATTTCTGTTTTCTCTATGTATGAGGCTCTTGATATCTCCACACAGCTCACCAGGTTCCTGCCATGGCTGTTCAATGCATCAGATCTGTTCTCGAGAAGTTCTCAAGATTCAGGAGGGATAGACGCAAAGTCAACTTTTCTCTCTCGTGGACTTGTTCAATGTTCCTCAGCTTTCACCTGAACTTACACATGAACAATTGATGGTTTGTTTCAATGTCAGCCTCAGGCCTGGTTTTAGCTGCTGGTATTATTGCGCTTCTCCATCATCTCTTCCCATATATGTAGTCAATTTGATTCCTGTATATTCCATTTAGATAAATCCATGTGCATAGTCACCTTTTGTGTTGTTGAAAAAAATGTATTTGCTATGAAGAAGTTATTGGTGTTGCAAAATTCTGTCCTGTTATATCCAGCCTCATTTCTATCACAAGATCACATTTCTAACTATTGTTCCTTCTTCGTTTCTAACTTTTGTATTGCAATCACCAATAATTATCAATACAATTTGATTGCATGTCTGATCCATTTCAGACTTAAAACATTGATAGATTCTTCAATTTCTGTATCACTCTCTTTAGTTTTTGATATATAAATTAGAATAATAGTTGTATTCAGGATCTATGGTAGATAGAGTTGTATCAATTAGCTTTTGCAACATAACAGATTACCTTAAATTTTAGTTGGAATTGGGGACTAAATTACAAGAGCTGTAAGTTAGTTAGTCTTGGCCATTTTAGGCCCATTTTACAGGGGTGGCTAGTTGGCCTCTTGGACTAATCCTTGTTTGACTTACCTGGGTGTGGTTCAGAGGTCTATTTGTACATGTGGTAGAGTCATTTTTCCATTGTTCATTTCTCTCTTATTTAGTAGTTGTTGTTGGTAGGTACCTTGGAATCAGTTCAAAGTAATAGAGACCTTATATGAAATGGAGTGAAAAAACAACTGCCAGGCCCTGAACCATCCTCACAATTGTTCTTATGTTTGAGCCCGTTGTTGCAGCTGCTTTGCCAATACATCTTGTTGAGGTTCTTCCTCCTTTTACACAGCCTCCCTACTGTACCTAGCAAGACATCTTTCTCCAAATCTCTCCTGACAACACGTCTACATTATGTGAGACCAAGTCTCACCATCCGTTCTTCTAAGGAGCATTCAGGCTGTACTTTGTTCAAGACAGATTTATTTGCTCTTTTGGCAGTTCGTGGTATTTTTAATATTCTTCACCAGCACCTTAATTCAAATGCATTGATTCTTTCAGAGTCGTCCTTATTCAATGTCCAACTTTCACATGCACATGAGTCAACTGGAAATACTGTGGCTTGGGTTAGGTGCACCTTAGTCTTCAAAGTAATCTCTTTGCTTTTCAACA
>NW_022111369.1:56741635-56766455 GCF_000313985.2 Echinops telfairi
TCGAAAGTTAAGTATTTCTAAATGTAAATTTAAAGAACATATTCAATCATATAACATTTTCTGGTGTTTCAGATTTAAACTCACTTTTACATTTGCCTGACTTTGGGACTTTTAGTTTGGCCTTACCCGATTCTTTACTTCACTGGATATACATATAGGTAAATTTGTTTATAAAAATTTGCACAAGATTGCAAATCCTATGACTTAAATTTGATATTTTGGACTTGGAATTACTCAAATATAAAACAATTATGTCTACTTGCAACTTGGTCATAAGTTTAAAGAGAACATAGAACATTCCAGCCAATAAAACACTCACTGAGCTAATTCCTCTATATCTCAATTTAGATATACTTCACTAATAATTATCAATCTAATTGAAGAGAAAATGTATTTATGTATAATCTGCATTTTTGAATTTGCATTTCATGATGTTAAATAAATATTTATGATCTTCATTTATTTATGGTATTTATTAAACTCGAGAGAAGGTATGGAAATAATCTATCATGCTATAAATAGGTAATGGTAATAAAACTTTTAATAAGAATACATTTGTATTAGAATTTGAAATCAGGATGTCAGTGAAGAAAAGTTTGGGCTGGCAATAAACTTTATTCTATTTTTGTGAACATACAGGTTTAATATAGTCATGATCACCCGGGATGCTCATAACATGAAAACAATATTAACAATATAAGAAAATAAAGTATTTAACAATGTATTTCTTTAAAGACTCAAAATTATTAAATAATATGAATAATAATATTTAAAATCTAGATCTCATCCAAAAAGAAAGAATTCAGAGGGAATTTTTAAAATTACACATTCAAAAACAAACTTTTTATTAAATACATGTTTAATAATTTGTGATAATAACATATCTTGAACTGAGGACTCTGGCAATACAGTGGTTAAAACTAAATAAAAGGCCATTGATTCAATTCCATCAGCCATTGACCTGGAGAGAAAAATGTGTTAGTCAGCTTCCATAAAGATTGGAAGCCTTTTAAGCCCAAGAGGGAGGAGCCCTGATGGAAGAGCGGTTAGGCATTGAGTTGTTCATGGTGCAGTTTGAAACCACCGGCCGCTCTTCAGGAGAAAGATGCAGCTTTCTACTCCCATAAAAAGTTACAGTCTCAGAAACACAGGGGCGTTCTAGCCTGTCTGGTGGGGTTGTTTTTGTTTGAAATCAACCCTCTGGCAGTGAGTAAACCCTATGGGGGCAGTTCTACTCTGTTCCATAGAATATATGGTTACTATGTGTCATTGATGGAAGTAGTGGGTTTATTCCTGAATTAAAAGAATATTTTATTATGCAAACCCACCCAAATATGTTGGAGAAAGACTTAGCAATCCATTTCTATAAATATCATAACATAGAAAACCCTATGGGATCACTCGACTGTGAGGCAAAACTGACTGTGGTATTTAATAACAATAATCCAGAAGCATGGAGTCTTGTTAACATATTGGTTAAGATCTTGATGACTAGCTGAAAGGTTGTCTGCTCAAACCCACTCAGAGGCATCGTGAAGGACAGGCTTGATAGTCAGCATGTTTATGCCCCTCATTTATATGGACTGGGAAAAGTAAAAGGAAGTGCATGGTTTTTTTTTGTTTTCTCTCTGAAATGCTCTGGCTCTTGGTATTTATTTTTCCATAAATATCTAGTTTGTTTTGTTATACTCATGTATAATTACAACTGAGCAAACATCTCACACGGGGATTTGACAAAGTAAACAGCCTGTGAGCCAAACTACAATCCTCCTTCTGCTCAGGTAGGATTATGAGACATTGTGTGGCAGTTTGGGTTTATTTTTCATCCTCCTTTGGTTTCCCAGTTTGGTTATTCTCAGCCCAAGAAACCTCTCTTTCCCCAAACAAAATATTAAGCTAAAGACCTGGCCATATGCTTGCTCCCGCTGGAGTTTTATTTTCTAGGTTAGGTTAAAAAGTGAACATAATGAAGCGAACCACTTGTACAGAAAGAAGTCTTGGAATGCTGACGTGAGAGTCTCATCTCGGGCTTCCTTTTCTCAGTCGGAACCTAGGTCAGCTTTGTAAGAGTCCAAACATTCATTTTAGTGGACTCAGTGGACAATGTGCATCCTTTTTTTTTGGTTTTTTAACTTTCTGCTCCTCTCTCTCTCTCATGTCGCTCATCTGAGGATTTTAAGAGCCTGAACTAGCATTCATAGTTTTCCAGTTGTTCTGTTCCTTCAAACTCTCATTAGGGGGCACTTGCTGGAGCTGTAGGATGAGAGGGATTATAAACACACTTCTGAATGGCCATCTGTACCTTATGCTCAAACATTTCACATATTCCACATATGGTGTCCTTTGAAAATTTAAAAACAAACAAGGGATTCAGCTGAAGAATTTGTAGAAACAGTTAACAAATGATGGGTGATGTTTTTCTTTCAATTTTATACTATTTGATTTTCTCAGGGCCTTGGACAATGTTAATTAGTGTTCATGAGTGGATAGATAAACTATGAGACAGAGCCAGGCTTGGGTGTATCACTTTGCATGACATTTAAGCTATTTAAAGATTTTTGTTAGCTGCCATCCAATTTACCCTGGGCTTCATAACAAGCTCATGCACAAGGAATGAAAATCCTGCATTGTCTTACATTATCTCTGTGATCAGCTGCGGATCAAAAAGACATAACTCAGTCGATCCCAGCTCACAGCAACCTTATAGGATAGGGTAGGACTTCTGTGGGTTTCTGAGACTGTAACTTTTTATGCGAGTAAAAAGCCTTGTCATTCTCCCTAGGAGTGGCTGATGATTTTGAACTCCTGACTTCACAGCCCAATCTATTGTAATTCATAGAATACTCATTGACTGAATTCTGGGAGTAGATAATTCTGGGACTTTCTCTTAGTTTGTCTTCGTCATCCAAAGCCAAACCAGACCCACTGCTATTAAGTTGCTTCTGATTCAACCTCTACAGGACGGAGTGGAAATTATCCTTTGGTATCTAAGATGAAACCGTTACGGGAGTAGACAGTGTCGTCCTTCTCTCGAGGAGCTCCTGGTGGATCTGACCTAGCCTTAGCAGCCATTGTAATCCACTAGGTCTCAGTCATAGGCACATGTAAACCTTCACGGATGGAAGGTCAGTGGCCGCACCCCAAAGCATAGACCCTGCCATCCGCGTTGTTGTTAGACGCCATCCAACCTATTCACCTAAAAGCTACAAAACATACTCTAGAGGGAAACCCTAACTGGGCCTGTACCAACCTCAAAATTGTCATTGTGCTTGAGCCCATTATAGCAGTTCCTGTGTCAATCTATCTTTTCAAGGGTCTTCCTCGTTTTCATTGACTATCTGTTTTAGCAAGCATGACGTCCTTCTTCAGGCACTGGTATAACTCCTGATAATGTGTCCAAAGTATAAAATTAGTGTCTCCATCCTTACTTCCAAGATCGCTCTGGCTGCTCTTGCTCCAAGACAGATCTGTTTGTTTCTCTGGCAGTTTATGTTACTTTCAATATTCTTCACCAACACTATAATTCAAGTGCATCAACTTCATTTCAGGTTTCCTTATCCATTTTCAGCTTTCAAATTTGTATGAGGTGATCGGAAATATCATGGCTTGGATCAAGAGCAACTTAGTTCACGTGTGATCTCTTTACTCTCCCACATTTTGAATAAGTCTTGGGTAGCAAATTCACCTAGTGGAAAATGTTGTTTGATTTCTCAGCTGTTGCTACCATGAAAATTGATTATGAATTCAAGCAAAAAGAGATCTTTGGCAACTTTAATATTTTCTCTGTTCATCATGATGTGGTATATTGGCCTAGTTGTGAGCAGTTTTGATTTCTTTACAGTAAGTTGTAATCAGTTGAAACTGTATTCTTGTGTCTGCAACAGCAAGCGCTTGAAGTACTCTTGGCTTTCGTTAAGCAGGGTTGTGCCTTCTGCAGGGTTGATGGCAATTCTGATGCCTCATTCTTCTTAATATATTCTAACTTCCTGGATGATTTTCTCAATATACAGATAGAATAACAATAGTGAAAGGATAAACTCTGAAGCACACCTTTCCTGATTTTAAATCATGAAATATCCCCTTGCTCTGTTCAAATGACTGCCTCTTGTTCTGTGTGCAGGTTCCGTACGCACACAATTAAAAGTCCTGAAATTTCCACTCTTCACAGTGCTGTCCATAGATTGTTTGGATCCACAGTCAACTGCTTTTCAGAGTCAATGAAACAAAATTAAGTATATTTACGATGTTCTCTTCTTTAGTCAAGAGCCATCTGACACCAACAATGATATCTCTTTTTCTATATTCTCTTCTGAACCTTGTTTGACTTTTTCCCCCCTTTTTTAAAAAGTAAATCATTTTACTTGGGGCTCATACAACTCTCATCACAATCCACACATCCATCCATTGTGTCAAACACTCTCGTGCATTTTGGCATCTCCCTGTACATACACTGCTTAAGCTATTTTTGAATTATCTTCAGCAGAATTTTACTTGCGTGTGATGTTGTTTGATAAAATCTACATTCTGTTAGTCAAATTTTTTTTTGGTATGGGCACAAATATGGATCTCTTCAAGTTGATTAGGTAAATAGCTGTCTTCCAAATTTCTTGGCATAGAGTGAGTGCTTCTAGTTTTCCATCAGTCTGTTGAAATATTTCCCTTGGCACTCTGTCAATTCATGGGGTCTTATTTGCCAGTGCCTTTGTGCAGCTTGGACTTTTCCATTCAGTATCATGGGTTTCTTTTTTGTTTAAAACTGTTTTATTGATATATAATACACATGACATACAATTCAGTATTTCAGTCATATTAAGAAGAGTTGTGTAATCATCACTACAATCAATTTTGTAACATGTTATTCTTTCTCTTGCTCATTGTTATTAGTCCCTACTTCCCCCCAACCTCCTCTGCCAGACCCACAAGAAATCATTAATCCAGTAACCGTGTCTCTAGATTTACCGGTCCTGGTTTTCGTATTTCAAAAATCATACAAAAAGCAAAACAAAGACAAACAATAGCAACAACGGAATAAAACAAAGAAAGACCTCAATTAAGAAGGAAGCAGAAAATATTAAATACACAGAACAAATTTAAAATGGGTCATAAGAGAGATCAAATAACAAGGTGTTGAAATTTAACCTTATCATCTCTGCAATGATCCACTTTCCAATGCACATCATGTGATAGCAAGGCTATTTACATCTCTAGTCTATGGGTAGAGTGGATTCACCAGAGGCTTAATCCATGTGGGGAACCTGCAAATGGATTTGGGCTTCCACTGTCATTCATTAGGAGTCCATTAGGAGGCATAATGGTTACAAACTGGCTTACTAACTGCAAAGTCAGCTATCTGAATCCACCAGCTTCTCCTTGGGAGACAGGCAGGGCTTTCTGTTCCTGTGAAGTACTAGATTGGAAACCCACAGTGACAGATCTACCCAGTTTTGTAGGGTTGCTATGAGTTGGCATTGCCTCAATGGCAGTGAGTTACTTTCATCCATAGCCTTCTGGAAACTAGGTGCTCAAAATTTAATCTGTAATGTCATTCCTTCCTCCAGTCTTAGATTTTATTATTTACAATCCTTGGATCCTAACGGCTTCTTCCGTGCGGACTTAGGTGACATCTCATTTAGCTTATCATTTGATTTACCATTTGACTATTGTTTCAGTTTTCATGTTTTACGCTTAATTTTTAAATGAGGTTTTTCTGTGTTTTGTATAGTCATTGATTTCTCCCACTGGTTTGTTTATTTTATTTTTGGGGTATTTTTATGATTTTCTATATGAAGCCAAAGAGAGGTCAGTCTATGGAGACCGTAACTGGATTGATTGGTAATCACCTAGGAGCTTGGCCTGGGAGGACGGGGGTAATGGAGAACCAATGACAATGAGTACAAGAAGACAATGTGCAGAAATTGATGATCGCAAAGATTTCACGAATCTTCTTAATATAATTGAATGATTAAATTGTGTGATATGTGAAGTAGATCTGTATATATACATATTCTACTCATTTGTATATAGATCTGTATATACAGATTCTACTCATGTAGGCTGCCAGGTCCAAGGTCAAGGAAGCAGACAGCAGAGTCCTCCTTGGGGCAAGGCAAGCAGAATCTGCCCACAGGTAGCAAGTAGCAGGGTGAGTCACCAAGGGTCAGTAGCTCGGGAGCTTAGCGAAGCAGGCTCACATGGGATATCCAACGCAAGGAATACAAGGCAACAGGATCCACCAGCCTCAAGCTCACGAGATGTATGTACCAGCAACCTGGTGAAGCGGGTCTTGAAGGAACCTCAAGCGCTAGCAACATGATTCATGGATTGGTCTGGCCCACAGGTAGTGTAGCTCACGGGTTGAGGGAGAGAACTAGCTAACAGCACCACTCACACTCCAGCATGCTCCCATCACTAGAGAACAAGAGAGAGAGGGGCAGGCCCTGCTGAGCCTTTTATATCTTTGCCCCCTAATCAAACTGTGACCTGGTTAATCCCACATGTTTTTATTGGCCAGGTTGGCACACTAAACCTACCTATCACAAAATTCCAATTCCAATATAATAAAAATGACATAGGAAAAAAAAAAAGACAGAGTACAAAGGATACTGTTTCAAAAATATGATTGGTGGCAGATCAATACATCACAGGGTAATAAACTCTCTTTAAGATGATAGGGATTTTGATACAGTTAAAGTGATATTCCCAGAGGGGTCTTCGGTACTAGGTTGGTGGAATGAGGCCCATTTCTTCAGTTTCACACACACACACACAGGCTGTCGTCAGATGGCAGAATGCACTAAAAGTGAGGTAGCAGATTCCCACTCAACCAGAGGTAGAAAATGTAGGTAGAAATTCTTTGTCCCCTTGGTCACAAAAGAAATGAACATGATGTAAAGGATGTGGGAAGATGGTTTGAAGGATATGAGAGGTGGAGAGCACTATCTTGGCACTAACAATACTTACAGAAAATCCTAGCTCTGCTCTGTTTATTGTGTTTAGTGCCTGGAAAAAATAGATCAAGCTCTACATTTTCAGATTTTTGCAAATTGGGGAAAGAAATGGAAATCAGTTGTGTTATGACTCAGACTGTGAGCACTGGTTCAGGACACCGAACCTCAACTATTTCTTAGGGAAAGGATGCAATGCAAATGAAAGCCCAAGTCTGGTCTGCTCTTGTACTTTGAGTATTGTAGAACTCTAGACAGCCAGGCGTTTTCATATGATTCTATTCTGAAACATCACTTCATCTACCTTCTGTGGTGGGCTTTATTTGGGCCATCTCATTTCACCCTATTAAGTAGCCTGGGTTTAGCGGTTCATTGTCTTTTACTATAACTTCATTCATATCAAACATGTCAGGATTTGATTAAACACAGAGTGGTCACAATAGGCACCACATAGTCAGAGATCTTCTCAAAGACACAAACCTATTCTCAGCTTCCCATTCTCTTTCTAGAGCAGTGAATAGCTTTCTTCTCTGTCTTACAAGAGTTCTGCACACACCTAGGCCTTAGGCCTTATGGGATATGATTTTCTATTTGAAAGACCTAATCAAAGGACTTTCCCTATGTGTTTTCTTCCTAAAAGAAACTGATGCATGTATTAGTATTGCAACATTTTTCATCTTTAAACATATTTAATTCATATATTCTATCAAGATAATGAAAAATTTTAATTTAATAACTAGATAAAATATTGCTTTAAAAATTCAATGTTAATAAAATGGTTAAAAGAAAAACTTCAATGGCTTCTAGTTGAGCATAGTAGATGCTGGAATAAGAATTTTTATCTTTTAATGCACTGGTTTATTTCAATCTTTATTATTTTCTTCCTCATGCTTTGATAGGATATTTTAAATGTTCCAGAGTTAAATTGGCATAATTTAAATCCCATAAAGGTGCACTTGTCTCTTAAATATGACTTGTAACATTTTCGTTTTTATTATATTTAAAGTAGCTGATAATTCCTGGTTTTGTTGTTGTTTTGCTGTTTTTTTCTTTGATGTATTTTCTGCAGAGTTTCAGTCCATAGAAATTATACCTTTTTGTCTAAATGTAACTATTAATTTATAATTTTATTGTATTGTGATCAGATGATATGGCCATGATATGCATACTATTTGCAATATATTTATGTATTCTTTATAGCATAATATGTAATAAAATTTTACGGCATTTTGTTCACATACATATGTGTATATGCATATGTATGCAAATATCACACAGTATTTCAATTATATATTTATAATTCTTGTTTATTTTTATATTTCTCTGACGAAGCTATTACCATTTATTGCTTACTTTTGTGATTTAGTAGGGGAATGTTTGAGAAGGAAATGGGTTTAAGACTCTTTATGTGGTTTTTGACATTCATTCACTGCGGTCCTCTGTCACTGTTTAAGGCTTTGATTTTTATAAATAGACCCCATTACTCCATTACTCATGCAGTTTTAAATGCTTCAAATTCTCACTCTTTCTTGATTCCATCCTACCTGTTTTTTTTCTTTATTTTCTCAGTGGCTTGATGATGATCTTGTACTTGTGCTGTCTTCTGAGGTGAGTTCTTAACCCTTTCTATTTACTGTGGTTTCTCAGGTCCTTTAATCCTTTATCCAAAGGACCATCTCCAAGTCTCCATTAAGTTTTGAAGGGGTGGCCATGGTTCTCCAAATCTCTTGGAAGAGGGTTCTCTTGGCCAGGTCCAGCTGGTGATGGCCCAGCTCCTTAGGAGTCACCAATGCTGTTAATATCAGCATTGCTTGCAAGAATCAGATGGCAACTGGAGAACTATCTTCAGTGACCTTCATGAATTGTGCTGTGGGTGATCAAATCAGTTGCTGTTAGCTGTGAACCCACAAGTTAATGGCTTGAAACCACCCAGAGGCTACAGGGAAGAAAATATATGCTTCCCTAAATATTTTAGGCAAGAGAACTTGATGGGACAGTTCTATTCTATAACACACAGCTTCGCTATGAGTCAGGGTATTGGAGTGGGCGGCCTGGATTAGTAAAAGCCTGCCCTAGATCTCCGAAGGTTTGGAGGTGGATTCCTTACTCCTCACTGTTCTTCCCTGTATTGAAGTGTTTGCCTTTCACTGTGCTGTGCTGAAGAGCTGCCTGGGAAGTGGCCTAGCTTAGCGTACCTCTCACCACTGGCAATGGGAAAGATCTTCCAGTCAAACATATTCATAGTTTATTCTAATTTTAATCTGTTTTTAAAATGAAATATCTATTAGCTATATATTACATCTTAATTTTTTATCAATTTAGCTTTGTATATTTAAATGTATAGCATCCTCTTTATGGGTATTGTTTATCCACTATGATTTCAAATTATATACTACAATAAAAATAATTATCTTTGATTCACTAAGTTTTGGATTGAATTCTTCCTTGTCTTTTAATAATATAATACCCATTACATCTTTTCCAGTATTTCCTTGATGTAATTTGTGTTAATTTACTTGATATTCATTTGTTCTTTCTTTCCATTATTTTTTTTTCTTGGTAATTTTGGTTTAAGTGTTCCCACTGAAAGGAGCCCTGGCGCCATATTGGGAGGAGCTCTGGTGGCTTAGTGGCTATGTGTTCAGTTGCACACCACAAGGTCAATGGTTTGAAACTACCCACTTCTTCACAGGAGAAAGTTGAGACTTTCTACTTGCATAAAGAGTGACAGTCTTGGAAACCCAAAGGGGCAGTTTTGCCCTAACTTATAGGGTCATGAGTTGGTATTGAGTCTATGACAGTGAGTGTGTTTGTTTGTTTGGTTTGTTGCTGCTATACTGGGTTGTGCATTGGGCCAGAAACCACAAGTTCAGTAATTTCAAACCACCAGAAACTCTACAAGATAGATAAGGGTTTCTACTTCTAAAAATATTTACAGCCTTGGAAACCCACAAGTTATGTTCAACTTTTCCCCATAGGATCATTATAAATCAAAATTAACTCTATGGAAGGGAATTTTCAATTTTCAATTAAACCATAATTAAGTTTTATTTTTGCCAAACCTGTAAATTTGTTTGATAAACATATTTAGCTGTTTATATTTTTTGTCTTAAATAGAATTTTATTTTGTTCTTACTGCTACCATTTTATTTTATGCTTTGTGATTTTCCCTATTTGGGGGAAGACTTCTTTTGAAAAAAACTCTGCATTTTGTGAAATGTACTGTATTTTCTTTGTAGTCTGAGGGGAGGTCTCGGCAACAAAGGAGGCAGAGAGCCTCTGGGGTAATGGCAACAGTAATTGCAAAGACCTAGAGTTGGAAATCCAGAAGGTAGGAACATGCTCAGCATAGCACAAGTTGAAAAAATTCAAGCCTACAGTTGCGATATTGAAATATTCTATGTGAAAACTATTGAAAAATATAGAAAGGATAAAAAGATGGAAAGGATGAATACAGAGTCATTGTACCAAAAAGAGCTAGTTGGCATTCTATCATTTCAGGAGGCTACTTATGAGCAAGTACCAGTGCTGCTGAAGGAAGAAATTTAAGTTCCACTGAAACCATTAGCATAAAGCACAGCTTTAGAAATGATAGAATACCAATTATAATACTTAAACAGCCTTATGAGGCATTGGAAGAACTCACTCTTCTGTGCCAAGACATTTGAAAGACAGCTACTTGGCCAACTGACTAGAAGAGTTTCAGATTTGTTCCCATTCCAAAGAAAGGTAACCCACCAGCATGCTTAAAGGATAGAACAATATCCTTCATATCACATGAAAACAAAACTCTTCAGAAGGCTATCCGACAATGATTGTAGCAGTAAGTGCATAGTGAGCTGCCAGAGGTTCAGGCTGGATTCACAAGAGATATGGAACAATGGATACCATTGCTGATATAAAATGGCTCTCGGATGAAAGCAGAGAATACCAGAAAGATGTTCTACTTGTGTTTCATTGACTGTGCCAAGTCATTCTACTCTGTGGGTTATAACAAACTGTGGATAGCATTGAGAAGAAGGTGAATTCCAGAACATTTCATTGTGCTCATTGAGAAATTTTACACGGATCAAGAGGCAATTATTTGAGAACAAGGGAATACTGCATGTGTAAAATCAGGAAAGGTGAGCATCAGGGACATATCTGCTCACCAGGTTTTTTCTATCCGTGTGCTGAGCAAATAATTAGAAAATACTGGATTATGTGAAGAAGAGTGTGGCAATAGGATTGGAGGAAAAGTCATTAATAATCTTTGATATGCAGATGACACAACCTCGCTTGTTGAAAGTGAAGAGGAATTGAAGCACTTGCTGATGAAGATCACTGATTCCCATCTTCTGGATAAATTATGACTCAAAGTAAAAGAGACACAAATCCTCATAACTGCAACATCATTATAAAGGAAGAAGACCCTTGATGAGATGGACTGACACAGTGGCTGTCACAATCAGCTCAGGCATAGGGACAATTGTGCGGATGGCACGAGGACATGCCGTGTTCCGTTCTGATTTGCCTAAGGTCGATGGATGTCAGAATGCACCCAGTGGCACCAAACAACAGAAACAGGGACTGGCAAAAGACCAAAGAAACCTGTCTTTGATGGAGTGCCGTCAGAACGCCCCTTCAAGGCAAGGATGGCGAGCCTTCATCTCAAGTGCTTTGGAGATGTTGTCAGGAGAAAGAAGTCCCTGGAGAAAGCCATTATGCTTGGCAAAGTGGAGGGGCAGTGAAAGAGGAAGACTCTTGGTAAGCTAGTTTGACACAGTGGCTGAAACAATGGGCTCCAACATTGAAACGATTGTGAGGACGGCGTAGGACACAGAGGTTTGTTCTTTTGTACATTGGGTCACCATGAGTTGGAGTGGATTTGATAGCACTAAAACCCAATGTGTGTAAAACATTGCCACTAGAGCCCCACTTTATATGACATGAGTTTAAACAAAACATGTTTAAACGTGTCTCCATCCTCAGTGGGCGGCTGCAGACAAGGTCTTTCAGTAATACAATTATCTTTGACTCATTAGAGAGCCAGCAAAACAAAAGTCCAAGGACAGCCAAAGCTTCTGATAGGATTCGAGGTGCCAGTTAAATTCAGGGCAGCAAGGTCAGTTTAGAAAGATGTAGAGACTCTTTGTGGAGTCCCACTGGAATAATCTTTATAGTTATTCTCCAAGAAGGCAGATGTTTACAGTTTTTGTTGTTAAAGAAAATTGAAAACTGCATTAGTGAGAAAATAATCAGGAAAGTTGTACCAACAGTTTTCCCATCATGACAACGCACCGGTTCATTTTATAAGTGTAGCGAGGACTGCTGTGTTAGAATTTTCTTGAGAAAATTTTGATATTATTGCTTAATGAAGGTTTTTATTATTTTTAGCAATAGTTTGTTTTTAAACTTAACTATGTGTTTATGTGTTAATGTTAGTGTGTGTGTGTGTGTGTTATATGAGAGACTTCTATAAGCTCCTGGGAAATCTTTATTATCTTTTAACTACATTTGTCCACAAACTAAAAAGCCTCCGACTGTAGATAACAGTGACATTTTCAATAAATGGAACATTTTTATTCAGCTTGTTAAACTTAACACAATATCAAAAGTATTTTGCCATTTTACCAGTTTGTCTAATGAAATTTGAGAATGATTTTATTATATTTCTTCTTGTCTACACATTTGAATTTGATAAATAGATTTCCCTCTTGAATGTAATTTAAGTTGTTTTCAATATTGAGGTCCACTTTAATAAGATAATAATGGTTGCCTAAAGACCTTCTTATCTTCAAATTATGTTCTTATGATAAAAGTTCAGAGATCTGTAATTTAAATTTGAATTATGTACTGAACAATAGCATTACGCTTTAACTATATTTTAATAATGCCTTTACATTTAATAACTTTACATTTTCCAGTTTTAGAAATTTTACAATGCATTTTTAAATATAAATTATTTAAAAAGGATTTTTATGTATGCAGATATTTTCTTAGCATATGTAGAAATATCTACTTAAAAATATTGCTGAGGAAAATGACCCCTTCGCTTGACTGGAAGAAATATTGTTTTCCTTATTGGACTTTGCTAGAAACAGGTATTTGCACAATTGTCCACAACCACCAGGAGTCACTAGTTTACCATATCCTCTCAGTGTGGAGCTGCAGTACTCTGCGCTCAGCTGGCTTGCATGGTATTTAGGAAAGTGCTCATGGAGTAAAATGATTAAATTTCATTGCTGTCTTAAAAAGAATGGAAGTAAATGTATGCTACATTTTAGGTTAAACACACATAGATGCACACACAAAGAATTGTCTAGTAAGAAAATTACATTTTAATTTTTACTTTCTAAGCAGTCCTGGTGGTATAGTGGTTATAAGGTCATGCGTTTGGCTGCAATCCACATGACTAGCAGTTCAAAGCCATGAGTAGCCACTCGGGAGAAAGACTGGTCCTTCAAGGCCTGTGAACAGTTATAGTCTTGGAAACCCACCAGGGGACACTATGGGTCAGCATTGACTCAATGGCAGTGAGGAAGTAAGTTATCGGACTCTCAATAAATCTCTCAAGTAGCATACGGGTGGACAGGTACCATCCTTGGATGGCTTCCTCTAGTATAGCAGTGAAATGCTCGGCTGATGACGGAGAGGTTGGAGGTTTGAACTCATCCGTGGCTCAGCAGGATGAGTTCAAACCCGTCTGCCCCTGTAAAGAGTTCAGCCTAGAACATCCTACTGGGGAAGTTCTACACTGTTTCAGGAGGCCACCGTGAGTCCAAAAGAGACACAAACACACCGCAGACAACAGCAACAGCACACATCTTTGAAGACTGGAAGGATGCATCCATCTAGCTCCGAATGAGATCACATGGAATCCCGGAGTTTAGGAGTCGTTTAAAGCAGAGTGTTTGTCAGGATTTAGCCGTCTCTGGGGAAGGACATCGTGTTTGGTAAAGCAGAAAGGCAGCAAAAGATCGGAAGGACCTTACGCCTAATAGACGTTACTGACACAGGCACAGGTGTGAGCAGGCCCCGGGCCGCGGTGTTCTGTTCCGTTACGCACACGGTCCCTGTGGGGGGAAACGGACTCGATGGCTCCTAACAACACGCACAGGGTCTACCTGCCTAGAACAGATGGCAAACTACAAATGTTTTACCCACCGCTGCAGGGATTGCTGGAGAATACTTTTAAGATAAATATCCTCAAGTTTACCGATATCTTCATGACACTCCTTTATAATATGTCGCATTTAATCACTGAAGAGCACATCTTTTTTTAGGCTATCATTGTTACTTCTATTGTAAGTGTGAAGAGAAAAAATATTTTAAAAATATGTTTTTAAGGATGAAATTTAGGTGTCAATTTAGTTTTCATTAAAAGCAAAATTATAATGGAAGTGAAGTGGGGATTTGCTTTGATTTGAAAATCCTACTTTACATGCAATGTCACAGGGATCTCTCCTGGACATAGAGTTACAGCCATCTCTTCTTATGACTTGTGGTTTGCTCTGCTGTGGCTAATACACTCTGACTAAAAATATGGATTATGGCAGAGTAGAAATAGCTTTGGCTACAAAATGATAGGGAACAAAGCAAAGACATAAATTTATTACAGTCCATGCTCTTTTATGACCCTTATAAATCATCTTTAACTTTGACTTAAAGTTACCAGGAGCATAAATTGCCTTAGCTTTTTCAACTTGTGTTGTCTGATTTATGGAACTTTACTTTGCACAATTAAAGAAACCTTACTAATAAGCTATATATATATGGATGACACAGTATGTAGTTCTAAAAACAAACAAACAAAAAGTTTACTGGTGTCCAATCTTTATTATTGTTTTAAAAATCATCTAGTATTCATTTTTGTGTGAATTTACACAGCAAATCCAACACCTTACAATTTCAGATTTATTGTTGAAAATTTTAATTATAGTGCTTTGAAGATGACTCTGTGATATATCTGCAAAACCAGAATTACAAAATGGCTAAAGTAATATATTGACTATATAAAATATAAATCTAACTCATGCCCCCAAATACCATATATTAATATTTTACATTAATAAAACAGACAATGAATTATTAATAACCTACAATTCACATGTATAGTCCTCCCTTTCTCGCATCCCTCATGCAGTTACTCTTGGCCACAGTGCCTTGGTAGCCATGACTATGGATTTTATTTGCTGACTATTGCCTTTCACTGGGTCTCTGCCTTGGTTCTCACTGCTTTGATTCAGGCTCTTGTCATGACGAGTCTGTAGTCTAGACAGTTGTCCTTTGGCAATTTATTGAATAAGTAAATACACTTCTTTGTGTGTCACTATAATTATTTTAGTTTCTATATGCACAAATAGCATAGAACAAAATCACCACCTTTGATTCAATTCTGACTCTTAGGGACCCTGTAGGACAGAGTAGGGAACTTTTGGCTTATGAGACTTTTAGTGTTTATGGGAGCAGACACTCTCATTGTTCTTCCACTGAGGGACTAGTGGGTTTGATCCGCTGACCTTGTGATTAGCAGCTCAAAGAAAAGCCTACTATGCTACTAGGATTCTTTTGTGTGTACAAATTGAAAGGTATGGTACCTTTTGGTTAAAGAATGCCCTAAAACAGATCACTTAAAGTTGAAATTTTGATTTCTTATGTTTATTTATTTTTATTTTGTGTATATGCTCTCTTTGGAAAACTTCAAAATATTTGGTAAAGGTTTTTGTTGATCATGGAGTCCCATGATGGTACAAAAAATTAACTCATGTGATTGTCAACAAAAAGGCTGGAGGGTTCTGTGCACTCAGAGGGGCCTTACTTCTGAAAAGCTAACTATTGCATACACGATGGAGCAGTTCTTCTCAGGCACAGCGGGGTCACATGAGTCAAGGTCAACATATCATCAGACATATTATTTATCATGGAGTAGATTGGCACATTTCAGTTTTATTTACCAGAGACATTATTTGTATATCTATTTACACAGGCAGTGTTCTGGCTGGTGTTCAAATTCCAACTAAAATGAACACAGAAGAGTATAATAAAAGCACTTAGCTGAAGGGAATAAAACTTTCTTAAAAGCTTACATTTATTGAGTACTTTGAGACAGGCCCCGTGGTAAATGTTTTACTAGCAGGATCATACTAAGTGCTCCCAGTGTTCTGAGTTTAATACTACTACTATTACTACTCCCGTTTTCCAAATAAAAGGGCTGAGGTGTGAGCACTAGTAAGGGGTAGGACAAAGATTGAAACAGTGCTCTCCAGATCTAAAATCCATACTCTCTCCACCAAACTCTGATAGGTATTCTATTATTTGGCCAAACTTGGCCTATAAAATAAAGTCATCCTATTACTTTCCTTTCATACTTTTCTTCTTTCCCTATTTAAAAAATTAACTTGAAAAGTTTATTTTTAGTATATTATTGGTAACTCATAAGCAGAGACCCTGATGCCCTGATTATTTTCAAGCTGGGCGAACATACACATTTCTTTATATAACATTGGGTTTTATTATATTCCAAATATATGTGATTTATTAAAGCCCAATGACAACGTAAGCATCTGGAAGATGTGTAATAAATGAAAAACATGATTTCCAAAAGCAATTCCATAAACTTAATATTTTTTAAGTTCATTTTTTTAATTAAATAATCATGAACTATTCTTCTTGGTTGTAATTATTTGTTGCAATTTTGTATGCCATTGTATGATTTTGAGAGCTGACCCTAAACAAATGATTAGCAAATTAGTTGATTTGGTTTTCCTAGCAATGAAATACAGATCATGTGGCTTACTTGGTAACCGGTGCTTACCTTACTTAGATTCTTTCAGATCATTCTAAAGGCAGTACCATAGACTGCTAAAGGAACAAACAAATTTGTCTTGAAAGAAGTACACCGGAACTCTCCTTAGAAGCAACGATGGTGATTTGTCTCACATGCTTGGGTCATGTTATCAGGAGAGACCAGACCCTGGAAAAGGATGTCATACTTGGGAAAGTAGCTCTCTCTCACCGCAATCAAGTCAAGGCTGATTCATAGTGGAAACTCCCTGTGGGTTTCCAAGACTATAACTGTTTACTGAAGTAGAAAGCCCAGCCTTTCTCCTGCAAACTGTTGGGGATTTTGAACTTCTAGCCATACAGACTGCAGGTCAACATGTGACCACAACATGTTCAGGGCTCCATTGGTAAAGTAGAGAGGCAGAGAAAAAGAGGAAGAGCCTTGACCAGATGGATTGATGCAGTGGCTGCAACAATGGGCTCAAACATAAGAACAATTGTAAGGATCTTGCAGGACTGGGCAATGTTTTGTTTTGTTGTACATAGTCTGTATGAGTTAGAACTGACTTCATGGCACCTAACATCAACAACAAAGGCTTTGTAAAAATAATAATAAGTTTAGACATGAAGACGTAGCATCAATGCTGCCAGATGACACTGGGAACTCCCTGTCTTTCTAGGACAGAAGTAATATTAAATTGAAACCCATATTTCATTCTCTGTAGACTTCCAAAATCCACACTGATATTCATAAATACTTGGGGCTTAAAGTCGGGGGACTCAGCTAGAGGAGCATGCATTTCTGTGATAGCCGCTGCTATTGCCTTGCATGTGCTCCATTATTGTGTGCAATTTCTGTTTTACACTCCAGTGCAACTAGAAGCAAACCTCAACCCCTTTCTGGGCTGGCTGTATATTACATAGGCCAATCACATTGGCCATTATTAAAGACTCAGGACGTGGGTAAGGGTTGGAGGTGTCATTTCATTGCATTAACAGATAGCTTCCAGTGGAAGTTTCTTCACAGGCTTTTTGGTTCAAGACTCTGTAGGCCTTCTTCCCCACGTAACACGAGTTTATTACATTCCCCAAGCCGGCCTTCTCTTCTCTCTGTCTTTGAAAACAAAAAATTAACAGAAGCTCTACTTTCCCTGTAAAGCTGTGAGGTCATTCTTCTTTGATGTGTATGGGTTTCTACTTAACTCTTATCTCCATAGACCCTCAAGATTTCTTCCCCAGGGGACACAATATGAGATTTTAAACTTTCTCTAAAATTAAGAAAAGCAATAATGCAGAACATTTAAAAAAAGATAGAAGGAATATACCAAATCATTGTACCAAACAAACAAACAGACAAAAAGTTGATATTCTGATGGTTTAGGAGGTAGCATAGGATCAAAAACTGTTGCTACTGATTGAAGGCATTCAATCGGCACTGCGAGCAGCATAAGTAAGTAAACTCTAGTGATTGGTGGATTAGTAACTGAGATACTTCAACTAACAAGTGCAACTCTGAAAGAGTTTATTTATCAAAGTCAATAAATTTGGAAGACATTTACCTGGCCAACAGACTAGAGCATGTCTATTCTCAAAAAGACAAACAGACTTGGACATTATTAGCACATAGTATCATTTATATCATATGCTAGCAAATGTTCTGAATATAATTAAAAATTATTGCAGTCATGTGGACAGGGAACTGCCAAATTTCAAACCAGATTCAGAAAAGAACATAAATGAGGGATATCATTACTAATGCCATATGACCTCGATTCAAAAACATGTTTATGTGTGTTTTCTCAAAAATATGAAGGTACTTAATATGAGTAATACCAAATTATGGATAACATTCTAAAGAACAAAGCTACCAAAGCATTTAATTGGGTTCATGTGAGATCTGAACATAAGTTAAGCGGTAGTTATTTGAATGGAATAAGAAGGCACCATGTGGCTCATGGTTGAAAAATATATACACTATCACAATTGAGAAATGTGTATGCTATCACTTTACATACTAAATCTTATGCTTAACAATAACCCAAAGAGCTAAATGAGATTGAGAAGAATGTGGCATCAGAATCGGAGAATGATTCATTAACAACTTGTGCTGTTCAGTTGGTAGTTTACCTGCTGAAAAAGAAGATGACTTGGAGTATTTACTGATGGAATTCAATGACTATGGATTTCTCCATAAGTTAAATCTGAGCTTGAAGAACATGAAAATACTCATAACCATGCCAATAAACAAAATTATTATAAATGAGGAAGAAATTAAAATTGACCATGATTTCATTTTACTCAGTTAAAAATTAATGTCCAGGGAACCGAAGTCAAGCAATCGAAGGATGTATAATTGTATTGTATTGGGTTAATCAGCTACTAAAGACTTTGTTTTCAGAATTAATGTTGCTATTTTGATGACCTAGGTACACCTGACACTATCTAATCAATATCCTCATATGGATAATAAAACTGGACAATTAAAAAAGAGAAACATTGATACATTTGAACTGTAATATTGTGAACTATCAGAAGAACGAACAGCTCTGCTATGGAAGAAATACGAGTAGCTCGCTCCTTAGAAGTGAGAATGCGACGCTGGCTCACTTACTTAGGATATGCCATCAGGAATGACCATTTGCTCACAAAGGACATCGTCGCCGGTAATCTAGAGTCAATGAAAAGGAGGTAAACTCTCATTGATATGGATTGACACGTAGCCAAAGCAATGTATTCAAACACAGCGACAATAATGATATCCACACTTTGTTCTGTTATTGATGATATCACTGTGATTTGGAACCAAGTTCAGGGCACTGAAAAACAAAAAGGAGACAGTCTATTACGTTGCCCAAAGCATAGAGCTGACTCAAAAGTTAGTAAGCA
The DNA here is from genome assembly GCF_000313985.2 of Echinops telfairi. Lineage (NCBI taxonomy): Eukaryota > Metazoa > Chordata > Mammalia > Afrosoricida > Tenrecidae > Echinops > Echinops telfairi. Next base: position 56,761,231 of record NW_022111369.1, read on the forward strand.
TTGGTAAGCAGACTACAAGTCCACTAAATTCTTGAGGTGAAGACTTTTAAATGTTTGATGGGGTTCAGTTTCTACTTATTGTACCTTAATATTTTTTCTGTGATATGTAAGCCTATCCTGATTGTGCTATTACAAAAACATATATGGAGTATATGGTGAGGTGAAAATTTCAGCTCATATTTTTTTCTGTACGCACTAGATACAATGTGCACAGTTATAAGTATTGTTCTCATGCCCTCAATTCAGCTTCTTTTTTGCTCAGAAACTCTGAGATGCCTTTGAATCACAGCCAAGTTGTCTAAATAAAAATGGGCAGAGGACATGAACAGAAGCTTCACTAAAGAAGATGTTGAAGTGGCTGGCAAGCATATGTATATATGTTTATAACCATTAGCTATTTGAGAGATGCAAAATAACAATGCTATATCATTTCACTTTACCATTAATAAAAATGTCGATCAAACCACAAACAATTGATCCTGGCAAGGGTGTGTGGGGAGGCTGAATCCTTCATTCAGTGCTGGTGGGACTGTTCAGTGGTTCAACCACCGTAGAAAACACTATGGTGCTTCCTTCAAATATTGAAAATAGGAAAACCACATAACCTAGTTATCCCACTACTTGGCATGTATGTTAGAGGATTAAGAGCCATGGCATGAGAAACAGTGATCTAACACCATAATGCAATGAACCGCTGAGTGTAGGGGCACAGGATTAGAGTTTCAGTGAAAACTAAGATCAATTGGTGTAACATAGTGAACATAGATTATGTTCTGCATTCTACTTTGATGAGTATTCACTGAGTCCTAAAAACTCGTTAGTGACCATCATACTTAAAAATATTTGTCTCCTCCTATCTGGAGGAAAGAAGAGAAGAAAATTGAAGATGGCAATGAAACAACTACTCCAATGTGCTAATGTACCACAAGAATATCAGTGTCCAAAACCCAGTCAGAATTAGATGGCGCCTGGATACCACCACCAACTACTCTGAAAGGGGTCACATTAAGTAATGTGATTCCTCCTGGGTAGAGCAGGAAATATATATATAGAAAACAAAATTTAAATTATTAGAAGACCAGGTTTATTGGTCACTATTTAGTTCTGGAAATTAATTCATCCCAGAAATTATTGTTAGCCTAAAAATAGATAGTAATAAAGGGAACAATAACACTAGGAAGATACAAATACTTTGGAATAGTCAACCATTTGACATCAGAGGGGAAGCACTGGCTCAAGGATAAAGTTTAGAAAGGAAAGAGGAAAGGAGGAGAACTGAAAACACAGGGAGGTGAAGATTGCAATCAATGTGATGAAACAAAATATGAATGGATTGTCAAATGTAAAATTGAGGATCTGTTCTGTAAAGCTTGACCAAATCATTAAATTCACAATAAAATATGCAAAACAACAACAACAACAAAAACCCTCTTTCCCTGGTGATCAATTCTGTATTTACAGTAGAATGCAATTTTAGTACATGTCTACTTTGTTGACTTATTGCTTGTCTTAAATATATATATAGATAGGTAAATATTTTTATATCAATCTCTCGATCTACCCACCTCCCCTTGAACAGGGACTAAGCTTCATCATGCCTCAGTAGATAGCAGACTTGTTGTTCGGTGCCATCGAGTTGGTTCTGACTCATAGCAACCCGATGTACAATAGAATGAAATACTGCCCTGTCCCGTGCCACAGTTGTTCGTATGTTGAGCCCATTGTTACAGCCACTATGTGAATCCATTTCATTAAGGATCTTTCTCTTTTTCACTGCCTCTTCACTTTACCTAGCAAGACATCTATCTCCAAGGACTGGTCTCTCTTGAAAACATGCCCAAGGTACGTAAGATGATGTCTCTTCCTTATTTCCCTAAGTAGCATTCTGTTTGTGTCTTCCAAGACAGATTGGTTTGTTCTTTTGGAAGTCTGTAGTACTTTTAATATGCTTCCCTATCACCAAAATCCAATTGCATTGATTCTTATTTGGTCTTCCTTGTTCAATGTCCAACTTTCACATGTATAGGAGACAAATGGAAAGATCATGACTTGGGTCAGGCGCACCTTAGTCCTCACAGTCACATTTTTGCTTTTGAACACATTAGAGAGATCTTGTGCAGCAGATTAAAATAATGCAACATACCCTGTGATCTCTTGATTGCTGTTTTCGTGAGTATTGCTTGTGCACTGAAGCAAGTTTTTTCTCTCTCTCTCTCCTTTGTATTAAGCTTCTTGACTTCATCCTTTCTTCCACTTGCTGTAGCTACTCTGTAATTTAAAGCAAATTTCAGAGTCTTTTCTTAACATCCACTTTGATCTTTTCTTTCTTAACTGTTTTTTCAATGAACATTTGCTTTCTTCATGGAAGAGGGTTTTGATGTTCTTCCACACCTCCTCAGGTATTCTGTCATTAGTGTTCAATGTGTCTAATCTGGTCTTGAGATGTTCTCAAAATTCAGGTGGATAGATTCAAGCTTGTATTTTGACTGTTTCTTGTCGATTAAAAATTTTTTCTTCAGCCTTCTCCTGAATGTATGGAAGTTATTAGCAATTGATGGCCTATTCCACAGTCAGCCCCTGGTCTGGTTTTAGCTGGTGATACTGAGCCTCTCCATCTTCCCACAGATATTGCCAATTTGATTTTTGTGTATTCCACCTAGGTCAGCCCATTTGTATAGTTGCCGCTTATGTTGTTGGTAAAAAGTATATATGTTTTTGGTTTTTAAAGGTATATTTGGAATGAAAAAAATCATTAGTTTTGAAAATATTATAATGAAATGTTCATGGATCCAGAATTAGAAAAACAAAATGGAAGAACACACTTAACATATCTGAACTGGAAAGAAATCAAGAAGAAATTCAAGCCTCAAATTTTGAAAGATTTTGTAGGCAAAATACTGAATGATTCAGGAAGCATCAAGATGGAAAGATGGTACAGTTACTGTACCCAAAAGAATTAGTCTTTATCTCACCATTTCGGGAGGTAGCATACTCATGAACAAGAACCAATGGTGCATAATAAAAAAGTTCAGACTGCCCTGAAGGCACTAGGCAAAAATAAGACTCCAGGAATTGATAGAATATACACTGACATGTTTTGGAACACTGAAGAAGCACTGGAAGTACTTACTTGTCTATGCAGTAAATTTAGAGGCTAGCCAACTTGGCCATCTGACTGGAAGAGATCAGTATTTGTGCCCATCCCAAAGAAGGGTAACCTAACAGAATGTTCAAAATGATATTACACACAAGTAAACATTTGGTAAGGATCATTCAACATTTGCTGCAGTAAATTGAAAGGGAATTGACAGAAGTTCAGGCTGGATTCAGAAGAGGACATGGAACAAGTGATATTATTCCCGATGTCAGATGGATCTTATATTTTGATTCAAAGTAGAGGATAAAAGAAAGTGGTTTGCTTATGTTTCATTAATGATGCAAAGGTATTTGACTGTGGGGGCCATAATAAACTGTGGATAACCTTGAGAAGAACGGGAATTCCAGGACACTTCATTGTGCACATGTGGAACTTGTACATGGATCAAGATGCAGTTGTTTGAATAGAACAAGAGACTTTTGCATGGTTTAAAATGAGGAAAGGTTTGTATCAAGGTTATATTTTCTCACCATACTTGTTCAAACTGTATGCTGAGCAAATCATCAGAGAAACTAGATTATAGGAAGAAGAACATGGCATCAGGATTGGAGAAAGACTTAGTAACAACCTGTGGTATGCAGATGACACAATCTTGCTTGCTGAAAGTGAGGAGGACCTGAAGTACTGCTGATGAAGATCAATGATTATAACTTTCAGTATGAATGACCACTCAATGTAAGGAACACTAACATTTCCACAACTGGGCAAATGTCATGATAAATGGAGGGAAGTCTGATGTTATCAAGGATTTTGTCATACTTGGAACCACAATCAATGCTCATGGAAGCAGCTGGCAAGAGATCAATAGACATATTGCACTACGTAAATCTGATGCACAAGACCTATTGAGAATATTGAAAAGCATGGCTGTTTCTTTGAGGAAGAAGGTGAGCCTGACCCAAGTCATGATATTCTCCATTGCATCATATGCATGCAATAAGGAAGACCGTAAAAGAATTGATGCCTTTGAGCTGTGGTGCTGGAGAAGACACTTCTTATTGAAAGTACCATCGGCTGCTAAAAGGACCAATAGATGGATTGGAGGAAGTGAGGCCAGAATGCTCCTTAGAGGTGAGGGTGGTGCTGCGGGAAGAGGACAGTCCTGGAGAAGAACATCATATTCAATAAGGTGAAATGGTGCCGAAAATGTTAAGACCTTCGAGGAGATGGACTGACACCGGGGCTGCTTCCATGAACTCAGACTTAAGAATAATTGTGATGATGGTGCGGGGCTGTGTGGTGTTTTGTTCTTTTGTGCATAGAGTTGTTATAGGTCAACTGGATGGAACCTAACAACATTTCTATTTATCTGCCTACCTACCTACCCACCTCCCTATCTTACTACCTAGATTGACAACTTCAATCTTCTCTCTGTTTATCATGATGTTATCTATTGGTCTAGTTGCATATTGAATGTTGTTAATAACTCTTCCTCCAATCCTGATGGTGAATTCTTCCTTATAATCCAGCGGTCTGATTATTGGCTCAGCACATAGATTGAAGAAGTATGGTAACAGGAATACAACCCTGCCACGTATCTTTCCTGACTTTGAACCTTGCAGTATTCTTTGGTTCTGGTCAACTGACTTGCTCTTGGTCCGTGTACAGGTTCGTCATGAAGTATTCTGGAATTCCCATTCTTCTCAAGATTATCAATACTTGTTATGATCCACACAGTAAAATACATTTTCATAGTTGATGAAATACAAATAAACTTCTTTCTGCTATTCTGTACTTTCAACCTAGATCCATGTCACATCAGCAATGATATCTCTTGTTCCATGTCCTCTTTTGAATCTGGCCAGGCCCTCTGGCAGCTCCCTGTCAATGTACTGCTACAACCTTTTTTGTTTTAATGATTTATAGCAAAATTTTACTTGCATGTAATATCAATGATATTGTTCTATCATTTGAATATTCTGTTGAGTCACCTTCCTTTGGAATGGGTACAAACATGGATCTCTTTCAGTCAGTTGATCCAAGTATTTATCTTAAAAATTCCTGGCATAGATGAGTGCTCCACCAGCTTTTTGAAGCATTTCAATTGGTGTTTCATCAATTTGTGGGG
>NW_022111369.1:56767579-56773058 GCF_000313985.2 Echinops telfairi
TAATATCAAGGCAAGCAGTACAACTGAGGAAACGGCATGCCAGAAATAGGTAAAGGGCAGGGAAACTAAACCTTCTACTTTCTCTTCTTTGGTGCTCAATCTTGAGGAATATTGTCTATTCCAGGAGGCCAAGCTTGTGAAAGAAGGTTATAGCATGATTTTTTTTTCTTCACAGGAAATATTTATGAGGTGTGACTATATATATGGTCCGTCTAGGTCCAACTTTTGTACAGTGTTGAACTAAATAGATGTGGTCTGTATTCTGTTAGTGTTTATATTTTAGTGCTGTGTGGTGAGCCGGAAATTAATCAGGTACAAAATTAATTACTCCACTGCAGATGGAAAAATGCCATGTTGTTAGCCAGCAGATCTGAGATTGGAAGTAATTAGGAAGAAAGTTTATTTAATTTGGGTGTTCAGAACATGTCTTTTGAGAATATAAGACTTGAAACTAAAGTGTGAAATATTGCAGAGAGACCACTATAAAGTGATTCAAGAGTTGGCCATTCTGATTGTAGAGGCTTTTCACATTCAACCATGTATGCGTTCATGGTATAAGACAGGAAAGTATGGGGCATATCCTGGCAGTTGAATGAAATCTCTGTGAGAACTCATGATTCTGGGCAGTAAAAACACCTGGGAGGTGGGGATAGCAAGCTAGGCCAGCCCATTCTGCTCAGTTGTGTAGGCCATGGTAAGGAACCTGGCTTCTGATATAATGGAAGCCAAAGGCATTCAATCATTTTACTCATATAGATGCTAAAGTGAAGAAACCATTTTGACTTTGTAAAATAATTTTCAACTTGGATTTGAGATAGGCAAGAACAAACTTGGGAGTAGGGCAATCAAGGTAGAGGTGTGTTACAGTAGTAAACAGAGATCGTGGACCCCCAAAATAGCATATTGACAGTAGAGATACAAAATAAAGGGTGGATTTCAAGAAACATTGGAGGGAAATCAACAAGACTTATTGATGGATTGACTGTGAGGAATCAAAGTTAACTGCTAGGATATTTATTTGGGCAAACAGGTATTTAGTGCTATCATTGGAAGTTTAGTAAATCCAATGATGCAGTGCACCGAGTAATCTGTTGCACAGGGCCTTTAAAAAGGTTTGAAGAACAAGGGTGTCATTTTGAGGACTAAGGTCTTCTTCATCAAGGCATGACCTTTTCAATCACTTCATATGCATGAGAAAACTAAGAATAATACAAGATTGTTGCATCAAATCATGGTATTGGCAAAGAACATTGAAAGTACTGTGTACAGCCAGAACAGCAAACAAATCTGTCTTTGAAGAAAATATAGGCAGAATGCTTATTAGAAGCAAGGATGGCCTGACTTTGTGTCACACATTTTGGACATGTTATCAGAAAAGATCACTCCCTGGAGGAGCACATGAGTCTTGGCAAAGAGGAAGGTCACTGAAGAAGGGAAAGACTGAAAAAGATGAATTGTCCCAGTAGTTGCAACACTGGGCTCAGACACCAATTGTGAGGATGATGCAGGACAGATTGACAATAGCTACCAACAATGGACCATTTTACTTTCTAGAACTTAGCTTGTGTCCACATAATCGTTTATGCTTTGGGTTTTAGATATTGTCTCATTTTTCTATTTTAATAAACTTCTTTGGATTTTTTTTTCACAGGGTTCATACTATTTTAACTGACTATGTAGTTTTAGATATTTTGGTGGATTCTGACTTGGCAGTTTTATTGGTAAATTATATTGGTGATCTCTTTATCTTGGTTGGTTTTTTTAAATCATTTTATTGGGGACTTGTACAATTCTTATACAATACGTACATACATACATTGTGTCAAGCACATCTATACATTTTATGCCATCATCATTCTCAAAACATTTGCTTTCCACTTGAGCCCCTAATATCAGCTTGCCATTTCCCCCACCTCCTTGCTCACCTCTCCCTCATGAACCCTCCATAATTCATAAATTATTATTATTATGTCATATCTTACACTATCCGATGTCTCCCTTCACCCACTTTTCTGTTGTCCATCTCCCAAGGAGGAGGTTATATGTAGATACTTGTAATTGGTTCCCCTTTCTACCCCGACTTCCTTCCTCCCTCCAAGTATCACCACTTTCTCCACTGGTCCTGAGGGATTCATCTGTCCTGGATTCTCTGTGTTTTCCATTCCTATCTACACCACTGTACATCCTTTGGTCTAACCAGGTTTGTAAGGTAGAATTGGGATCATGATAGTGGGGTGGGAGGAAGCATTTAAGAACTAGAGGAAAGTTATATGCTTTATTATTGATAACCTACACCCTGGCTCATCTCCTTCACACAGCCCTTCAGTAAGGGGGTGTTCAGTTGCCTACCGATGGGCTTTGAGTCTCCACTCTGCACTCACTCTCCTTTACAATGATATGAATTTTTGTTCTTTGATGCTTGATACCTGGTCCCTTCCACTCCTTATGATCACACAGGCTGGTGTGCTTCTTCCATTTGGGCTTTGTTGCTTCTGAGCTAGATGGCTGCTTGTTTACCTTCAAGCCTTTAAGACCCCAGACGCTATATTTTTTGATAGCCGGGCACCATCAGCTTTCTTCACCACATTTGCTTATGCACACATATGTCTTCAGCAATCGTGTTGGGAAGGTGGGTATCATGGAATGACCGTTTAGTTGAACAAAGTGTTCTTGTATTGAGGGAGTACATGAGTGGAGGCCCAATGTCCATCTGCTACCCTACTACTAAACCTATAAATACATGCATAGTTCTATTTCTCCCATAATCATAAATATACTTACATATGTACATGCCTGTATTTAGGCCTCTATGTATGCCCTTTGCCTCCTACTTCTTTCCTCTATTTCCTTTTGCTTTCCTCTTGTCCCACTATGATGCTTAGCCTTCATTTGGGTTTCAGTAATTCCTCTTGGTTACATTGCCCTTGATCATTCCTCCTACCCCCTCCTTGCCACTGGTTTTGAATCACTCATTGTTCCCTTGTCCCTGAATTGGTTAGCACCCCTTCCCTTCCCCCACCTCCCACTCTCCCATGTCCCCCCGGAACCGTCGGTCCTGTTGTTTTCTTCTCCACATTGTTTATCCAGCCTATTTTAACTAGGTAGACTGCAGAGATAATAATATGCACATAAAAACTTGACAGTGCCGAACAAAGTGACACAGAAAAACATGATGATGATGACAGAAACAACAGCAAACTAACAAGCAAAAAAGTTAATGGCATACAAAATCTAAAAGAAGAAAAAAAGGGAAAGGAAAGAAAGGAAGGAAGGAAGGAAGGAAGCAAGCAAGCAAGCAAGCAAGCAAGCAAGCAAGCAAGCAAGCAAGAAAAACCTGTTAATAGTTCAAGGTCTGTTTGTTGACCTTTAGGGGTGTTTTCAGGATGAGTCTGATGGGGTGCCATGCCCTGGCCCCAAAGTCTCTTTTTGATACTCCCTCAGGACTTCCTTGCTCTGTTCTGTTCTATTGCACTGCCCCCCCCCACCCCAAGCCACTGTTCTGTTCTATTGCACTCCTTTAGTGTTTTGCCTCAGTGTGGTGCAGTCAGCTCTGTCACACATCCCACACCGTGCTTCCAGTGCTGTCCCATGTAGGGACATGGGTCCGTGCAGGATGTCACATTTTGCAGAGGCGTTGGGCATATGGTCCTCTCTGTGCATTGGCTGCTCTGAGCAGAGCTATTGTCCTCTGAGCTTGGTAGTCCCGGGTGTGCTCCACTCCCTTACTCCCCCTTCATTTGCTTCAGCATCCTTCTGGGTATGGTAGGTTGGTTCCTTTCCCTCACCAGATGGTCTATTTTCATTTTCTGTGGCACTGCCTTCCATGGTGGGGGTCAGGCTGATTCTGATTGGGGTCTGGCATGTAGTCCAGGCTTTTTATGGATTCCTCCGTGCGTTACATTGCCCTCCTGGTTTGGTGCATCATGGTGGGGTCTGAATGCACATTCCAGTTCTGTGTGGACACAACCAATACTCTCTCATGGGGTGGATTAATGCCATGTTCCTCCCCATGTCATCATCTCAGTTTCTCCCCACCCTACTTCTCCCTTCTTCTTCGCCATTTCCCCTTCTTTATGTTGGACTCACATGTACCTCCCTGAGTGTAGTCTTCCCTCCCACCAACTACTTATGTTTCCACCCATTTAGTGAGAGATAAGTATTTATTCTTCTATTCCTGCCGTGCTGATTATACTTACCCCAGGGGTCTTATGTTATACCTGTCCTTTTAAGGTTGGCTTCCCTTGCTTAACATGATTCCTTCCAACTGTTCCCATGAAGCAACATGTTTCATGTGATCATCAGTGCTTTTCGGTGCTGCATAGTACTCCATTGAGTGTATTTGCCAGAGTTTACTAATCTACTCATCTGTCGGTGGAAACTTAGGCTGTTTCCAAGTCTTTGCTATTGTGAATTGTGCCACAATAAACATTGGAGCGCAAACTGGTCATGTTTTATTTGTTACCTCCTCTGGGTATATGCCCAGTAGAGCGATGACTGGGTCATAAGGTAGATCAATTTCTTTTAGTATCTCCAGATTGCTTTCCACAGTGGCTGTACAAATCTACACAACAACCAGCAGTGGAGGAGGGTTCCTACTTCACCACAACCCCTCCAACACTTGTTGCTCTCTCTGATTTACTGATTTGGGCTAACTTAACGTGTTAAGGTGGTATCTCATGGTTGTTTTAATTTGCATTTCTCTTATGGCTAATGACTGAGAACACTTTCTTATATGCTTGTTGGCCATATGGGTCTCTTCCCTAGTGAAAGTTCTTTTCCTTTCTTTTTCCCACTTCCTTAGGGGGTTAACTGTTTTCCTCTTTTTGCAGGTCACGATGGTGTTGTAGATTTTAGTAATAAGCCCTTTGTCCGATGTGTCATTACTAAAAATCCTTTCCCTTCCCAGTCTGTGGATTGTCTTGTCACCCTCTTGGTGAAGTCTTTCAAGGTGCACAGATGTTTTATTTTTATTAAATCCCATTTGTCAATTTCTAGTTCACCTGTGTGTGTACCTTTCCCTATTGCAGTGAGCCTATGAATTCCCTGGGCCACTGCTCTTAGGTTTGTCCCGATTCCCTCCTTAATGGTCCTGATGGTTTGGGCTTTAACTCCTAGGTCTGTGATCCACCTTGAGTTTATTCTTGTGCATGCGGTGAGGTAAACATCTTGTTTCATTTTTTTACATGCGGATATCCATTGTTTCCAGGACCACTTGTTAAAAATGGCATCCACTTCTCATTTGATAGTTTGGGACCCTTATTGAAGATCAGTTGTCTATATGCTGATGATTTATTCCTGGGCTTTCTATTATTTTCCACTGGTATGAATGTCTGTCTTTATGTCAGAACCACACTGTTTTGACCACTATAGCTATGTAATAGGCCTTAAAATCCATTAAGGTGAGTCCTCCAACTTTGTCCTTTTTCTTGAGGAGTTCTCTGCTAATTCTGGATTTCTTTGTTCTCCATATGAAATTGGT
>NW_022111369.1:56773391-56775052 GCF_000313985.2 Echinops telfairi
CTACCACTCTTCCATATTCCTCTATCACTGTAAGTACTCCTGTTGTGGAGCTTTTCAGTGTTCAGGATCATGTTATCTGCACATAGCGATAGTTTCACCTCCTCCTCTCCCATTTGGATCCCTTTGAAGTCCTTCCACTATCTTATGTTGTTATCCAGAACCTCCAGAACAATGTTGAATAGAAGTGGGTGGAGGGGATATCCTTGTCTTCTACCTTTTTTCAGTGGGATTGTTTTTGTCTTTTCTCCATTAACTATGATGTTGTCCATTGGTTTTTCGTAGATAGCTTGTATCAGCTTTAGGAATTTACCTTCCAATCCTATCTTCATGAGTGTCTTAATTAGGAATGGTGTTGGATGTTGTCAAATGCTTTTTCTGCATCTATGGATATTATCATATGGTTTTTATCATTTTTCTTCTTGATGTGGTGTAAAATATTGATTAATTTTCAGATGTTAAACCATCTCTGCATCCCTGGGATGAATCCTACCTGGTTGTGGTGGATGATATATCTTATATACTTTTGTATTCTATTGGTCAATATTTTGGTAAGGATTTTTACATCTATGTTCATTAGAAATATCGATCTGTAATTCTCTATACCTGGAGGTTTTTGCCCTGTTTGGTTATCAAAGATATGCTCACTTCATAGAATGAATTTGGGAGTTTGCCATCCTTTTCTATGCTATGGAATACTTTGTGGAGGATTAGTGTCAACTCTTCCCTGAATGCTTGGTAGAATTCTGCTGCGAAGCCATCTGGCCTGGGGCTTTTTTATTGGTAGCTTCTTGATGACCCTCTCTATTTCTTTTTTATTCATGGGTTTGTTGAGGTTCTTGACCTCTGAGATCATCTAGGGAGGGAATGTTTTTCCAAGTATTTATCCATGTCTTCCATTTTTCTGAATTCATTAGAATACAGACCTCCATAGTACTTTGTGATTACCCTTTTTATCTCATTTGGGTCTGTTGCAATTTCCCCTGTTTCATCCCTCACCCTGGCTATTGATGTTTGCTCCTTTCTATCCTTGGTCAGATTCGCCAGTGGTCTATCTATTTTGTTGATCCTTTCATAGAACCAGCTTTTAGCTGCATTTATCTTTTGCATCATTCTCTCGTCTTCCCACTGGCTTAACTCTGCCCTGATTTTATTATTTTTTTTCTCTTGCTATTGGCGGGTTGTTCTGCTGACTCTGTTCTAGTTGTTGGAGGTTTTGTGTTAATGTATCTGTCATAAACCTTTTTTTATATATTCATTTAATGATATCAAGTTACCTCTGATAACTTCCTTGGCAGTATCCCATAATTTTGATACATTATATTGTTGGTCTCTTTAGTTTCTAGAAACTTCCTAATATCCTCTCTAATCTGGGCCTGTGCCCATTCATGTCGCAGGAGATAATTCTTCCTCCTCCAATTGGTAGCCTTTGCTTTTCTGGACGTCCTCTTATTATTCTCTAGCTTTATGGCATGGTGATCTGAGAAAGACATCTGTATAATATCTATGTGTTTGAATTTACTCAGGATTGACTTGTGTCCAGTCTTGAAAATGATCAATGTGGGCTTGAGAAGAATGTGATTTTTTTTTCCATTTGGATGGAAAGCTCTATGAATGTCTATCAGGCCTCATTGTCTAATTACATTGTTTACCTCTATAGCCTC
>NW_022111369.1:56775415-56792871 GCF_000313985.2 Echinops telfairi
GATGATGTTTACTGAGCCCTCCTCCAGCCTTTCTCTTTCAATGTATGAATTGAGTCCATTTGATTTAGAGTTATTGTCACAAACTGTGGATTCAGACTTGTCATACCCTGTCTTGTGTTTTGAGTGTTTTTGTATCTCCCTTCATATCAGTGTGCTGTGTTTAAGTGGAGAGTTTCTAGTTTGTCTTATTTTCCCTCTGAGACCCTCTTGTCCTGGTAATTGTCGCTAGCATGTTGGCTTCTAGATGGTGTTGGTCTATATGGTGGTGTCCCGTTTGTTCTTGGTGGAGGTTGATCCTCTGTCCATAATAAGTCACCCAGTATCTTCCGCAGGGTTGGGTGTCTTCCAGCATATACTTTAAGTCTTTCCTTGTCCAGGAAGACCCTTATCTCACCATCTATCTTAATGGATAACTTGGAAGGGCAAAGGATTCTGAGGGAAGCATTTTTCTTTCAGCTTTTGGAAGACATTGCTCCACTCTCTCCTCCTCTTCATGGTATCTGCTGATAGGTCTAAGCATATTCTTTCCTGCGCTCCTTTGTATGTGACTGTCTTCCTTTCTCTTGCTGCTCTTAAAATTTTCTCTTTTTCGTCCAAGTTGGAAATTTTTACTATTATATGTCTTGGTGTGTTCTTCTTTGGGTCTAGTCTAGCTGGTGTCCTTTCTGCTTCCTGTATGAGTGCCTGGTTCTCACTCATTAGTGGGGAAAGTTTTCTTTCAGAAATTCCTTCACTATCTTGGCTTCTGACTTGTGCAGCGTGTTGTGCTCTTGTAAACCAATTATTCGAATACTATTCCTCTTCATAGCATTTGCCATTCATCTCAGGTTACCTTCTGCATCTTTAATTTTCCTATCTGACTGTCTTTCCCACTTGCTTAGGTCTGTTTGAGTGTCCTAGAGATCAATGATATGGTTCTCTACCTCCTCAAGCTTAATCATAAATTCTGTGACCTTGTGTGTGGCTTCTGCTACCTCCTCTGTTAGCTCCTGTAGTTCCCTTTGGTGTGTGGACGTCATACCCTTTATTGTGGACTTCATCTCCTCTATCATTGCATCCTTATTGTGGGTAGCTTCCCTCAGCTCCTGTATTACTGTGAGCAGACTTCTGAAGATTTCCTTCTGTGACAGATCTGTGTCTGATTCTTCTATGAGACATGTTAGCTCTGCTACTGTGTTTTGTATCTCTGGTTTTTTGTTGGGAGTGATGTGGTTTGTTGACTTTTTCCTGGATCCTTGCGTAGGCCCCATGTTTCAGGGAGACCAGGGGCCCCTTATCTGTGTTACTACTATTAAGGATGTTTTCAGGAGGCTGCCTATGACCTACTTACTATAGAGATGGGTTAGACTGCCATGTAGGCAGAGTTCCCCGATGGCATAGTAGCCAGCATTGGTGAGACATTTCTGTGACTGGAGTGGGGGCTGGAGCCTCAGTGAGTGTCCCTACGCTGCTTGGACCTGGTCTGTCAGGGTACCATTAGCAGCCGAGACTTCTTCCACTCGGCTACCTGGACACTAAACCCACCTTGCTCGAAAGAGCCCTCAGAGTGTACGACTCACCTGGTCTGCCATCTTCCTCACTCCCTATCTTGGTTTTCTTAGTCTGATGTGGTTTCAGTTATAGCAATTTATTTTAAACATTTTATTTGTTAATTTTTCAAGTTTTCGTTGCTTATGCAAAGGTTCTTTTTATTCTTGAAATTACTTTATTTCAGTTTTAGTGATTCATATGTATCTTGAATTATTTTAATTTATTGCACATTTTCATTATTTAGTGTATTTTATATTATTTATAACTGCATTATACCTTAGCAAGGAGCCTTGGTGGCAGAGTAAATGCGAATTAGCACTTTGAAACCACTAGCTGATCCTCAGGAGAAAGTTTTCTACTTCCATAGAGATGGAGCCCTTGGTGTAGTGGTTATGCACTGGGCTGCAATCTGCCTGGTCAGCAGTTCAAAATCACCACCACGTCCTGGGAGAAATATTTGGCTTTCTACTCCAATTACAGTCACAGAAACCATCAAGGAGACACTGTGAGCCATTATTAACTTGATGGCAGTGAGAGTTTGAGACTCTTGTAGAGAATTACAGTCTTGGAAACCCACTAGGATAGTTCTATCTATTCCTATAGGGTTGCTATGAATCCTTGTGATGGCAGTGAGTTTGGTTTTAAATGGCTGGTAAGGTAAATGATCATCGATGGTAGGCTCTTTTGTTATCCTACCTCAAACAAAGGAATTTACCATAATATCTCTCCAGTTGGCCCTAAAGTAGACTAGTCTGCATCCTCTAAGTTAGTAAGGCAGTTCCATCTATTTACTTCTCCCTTGAGTCCCAAACTCTATTGCATTCTCAGGAAGGAAAATTGTAGTATATAGATCACAATTTTTCCATAGCATACTGATAAGACATTTGCTTATACTGAGGGATAAGTGAAATGTTGAAGCAGTGTCTGATGAGTAACAAAAGCAATGACAAAATCTATCATCACTGTGCATTAAATAAAAACTTACACTATTAATATGTATGCAATATTAATAATAACATAATTATATAAATTAATACATAGGTGATTAATCTAGATTCCTAAGCACTCAGCTGCTAACAGAAAATCAGTCATTTGAACCTATTAGCCTCTCTATGAGAGAAATATGTGATAGTCTTTGGTAATAATTACAGCCTTAGAAACCATATGGGGCAGTTCTACTCTGTCATTTAAGTTGCTATGAGTTATTAATGCATTTAGATATGTTAGTGAGTATGTACCTTTTTAAAAAGGTAAATGGAAAACAAAAAATCTTGTATTGATACAAAGTCTGGAGAGATGCAAAACCATTGACATGCTCAGTTCCCACGAAAGGAAGGCTCCTTGAGCCCACTTCCATGCACTTTTGAAGAAAGACCTGGAATTCCCCTTCTGAAAAACCAATCTTTGAAAACACTGTGGAGCACAGTTCTACTCTGATTTATAATGGGTCATCTACTTGACGGCAACTGGTTGTGGTGTGTTGGTATGCACTAGTATCCTATATTGTGAATTTATTGAAGAGTGGTAGGAATTACTTAAAAAATATTTTTGTGAAAGAAAAAGTTAACAACGGAAAAGCACAGACTCTAAAGCTATATGCACGTGCATGTGAAGCTTGACTGCCAATTGTGTGATTTTGAAAAAAATCTTATAATACTTGTGAATCTCAACTTCATAATTTGAAAATTAAGACTTTTAAATACCATTTGCAGGATCATTTTAAGGAATGATTTTTAGAGCCCATGGTCAGTGGTAGTTGTTTATTAAGCTTTTAGAAGCATCTCTTTAGTGTTTGTTATGTGTCATTGCTGAAACTCTCTTTTCACAAACCTTTTAGAAATAACTAATCTATTGGCTTTGTCCTGGCCACTGAATCCTCTGAAATGCTCAAGGGATAAATCATGAAAGCCTTGTAACTTGGGGAGAAAACAAACCCAAACTAAACTTATCATTGGAGGTCATGGAGGTCAAAAAAAGGGAGATGACAGAGGAGTGGCAGGCTCTGTTCTCCATCTGAGCTTTGTCATCCTCCCTGAACCTGCCTGTTGTGCACAATCAGTTCCTAGATTTGTCTCTCCCAGGAGGAGAAAAGACTGACAGTGGCAATCCCTGGAGGAATGGAGAAAACGTGATTCTGTAAGAACTCTCTCCAGACATGGATATTATAGCTCTGTTTTACTTCTTTTCCTAAATCTTAGGCTAGAAAACTTCTCAAAGTTCAGGAAGTATTTAAGAGTTTTTTCTGGCCTTCTATTAATGTCACCTACAGAGTCTTTCTCTTTCTCTCTCTCTCTCTCTCCTTCCTCTCTCTCTTACACACACACACCAGCAACAACTATGGATCATAAAAAAAACAACGTATTGATACCTTGAGAACAGTGGGAATTCCAGAACACTTAAGTGTGCTCATGGGAAACCTGTAGGTGGATCAAGAAGCGGTAGTGTGAACTGAAAGGGGCATAATGCATGGTTTAATATGAGAAAATGGATGCCTCAGTGTTGCATCATATCACCTTATATATTCAGTCTCTATGGTGGGCAAATAATTTGAGAAGCTGGATTATATGAAGAAGAATGTGGCATCAGGTTTGGAAGAAGACTTATTAACAACTTGAAATACAAAGCCTTGCTGTAAGGAGGACTTGGAGCACTTGCTGTTGAAGATCAAGGAGTTCAGTACTGATTCCAGCCTAATGTAAAGAAAACCCACATTCTCACACCTGAAACAATAGGTAACATCAAGATAAACAGGAAAAAAAATTGTCAAGGATTTCATCGTGATTCAATCCGCAATCAATGCTCCTGGAAGCAGTAGAAGAGATCAGAGGACGCAGTGCAGTGTGTAAATCTGCTACCCGAGACCTCTTTTAAGTGTTGGAAAGCAAGGATGTTGCCTTGAGGACTGAGGTTCACCTGACCCAAGCCTGGTATTTTCAATAGCCTCACATGCTCGTGAAAGTCAGACAGTGAGTCAGGAAGGCTGAAGAAGAGCGTATGCACTTACATTGTGGTGCTGGTGAAGAATATTGAATGTACCATGAACTGCTAAAAGGGCAAATTGATCTATCTTGAAAGAAGTACAGCCAGAATGCTTCTTAGATGAAAGGATAGCAATACCTCATGTTTTGGACATGCTATCAGGAGAGACCAGTCCTTGGAGAAGGACATTATGGAAAATAAAGAAGCAGTTAAAGAGGAGGGCTCTTTGACAAGAGAGATTGACACCATGGTTGTAACAATGGGTTCAAACGTATAGGAACAATTGTGAGAGTGGTGCAAGACCAGGTGGAGTTTTGTCCCTTGTACATAGGATTACTATGAGTAGTAACTGAGTGGAGGGTACCTAACAACAACCATATACATAAACATTGTACAGGGAAGCGTGGTTAGAGTATTTATTTCTTCTTTTCTTCACAATGTAGTCTCCAACTGGAAATTTGGCAGTAGCTAAGTTGCTTCCATAAAGGTTATATCCTTGGCAACCATATAGGTAGTTCTGTGCAATCCTAAAAGGTCACTGTGAGTCAAAATCAATTTGGTGACAATCGTTTTAAATTCCCTTCAGTTTATTTCTTAAGGCTACATCCTATTAGGTTCTGTAAACATTTCGTTTCTCCATATGCATTCGGTTTGAAGTCGTAAAGTTTTATCTTTGGGCTAGTTTTTGGTGCTTCAGCAAATCTTGTTATTTAACTCCTTGACATTAGTGTAGATAAGCCCTTCATTAATTCTCTTCAATTCAATTCTTTGAGCATGTTGCTTCTTGATTCAAGTCCAAATTTTCCCTCCATTTTCTTCTCACTTTACTGGCCTTCTTTTTCTTTTCCGGTTTTATTGTATACCCAAAATTATTTACTGAATTATCTTGTGTGGTTAGAGAAAAATCAAACTTCTTAGCTTGGAGCACCAAATCCCATGAATTTAAATGAGTCATTGTTAGATAACCCATGACCCTTTAGAACTTTGAGTACTTTAAAAAATGAGATACAGCCTTCATTTTGTTTCCTTGAAGAGAAACCTTTCCAGGTGGTGACTAGGAGTAGCATATTTCATCCTTTTTCCATGAGACAAAGGTAGTTGTGTGAAAGATAAAATAATGTTCATCACAGGAATAGGCTACAGCAATGGATTTTTAATAATGTGTCTTCAAAGGACCATGGATGGTGGCATACTCATGGAACTGATAACTTCAAGGTCAGCAGTTTGAGCCCACCACGTGTCTTTAGAAGAATGATGAGGCTTTTGCTCCCATATCGCATCAGGAACTCTGAATAGCAGTTCTATGCTGCCTTAAAGGGTCTCTATGTGTCAGATGCCGCTCAATGACAGTGGGTTTGGGGATCCATGTCCATACATTCTTGCATCCCAGCTGGCATGAGAACCCATAAGAGTGGAACTTTCTATCAATGTAATCTACTAATTTATATTTTAATCAAATAATTATATTTCCCAGTTACTGTGACAATGTGACTCTGCCTCAAATATTTTCCATGTAAACACATATTCATAATATTCTAGAAAAATAATCACTTCTATTTTATTTCCAGCAATATTTCACTAATTTTCCCAAATCTTTAAACTTTTTAAGAGTCCTAGTTAAATCTAGTGGTATCTTCCATAATAAAAAAATCTTCAGTCTACAGCATAGATGAGAACTTTAGTAAGTCACAAAATTTATTTTCAACTCAATATTTTGCATAACAAGTATAATTAAGCTCAACGATGAGATTCCCCTGGTGGTAGAGTGTATATACCACCATAGTGTTGGTAACCATAAGATGAATAGTTCAAATCTACCAACTGCTTCATGAGAGGAAATGAAGCTATCTGCTCTTTGAAACCCAGGAGGTCAGTTCTACTCTGTCCTGAAAGTTGCTGTTAGTTGGAACCAACTCTATGTAGTTTATTTATTTAGTTTTTAATGCAGTCCACTATTATTTTGAGAGTTAAGTTCTCTTTTATTTTATGGTGAAATATCTATGAAAATAAGTCTTAGATTAATCTTAACTATTGTCAGACTACATTGATCATTCATTTTTTCTTACATCTTGGCAGGGAATGGATATGGACCAAATTTTGGGTGATGAATATTAGTTTTAAATTATACATGCTCTCATGAAGCTTAAGGATAATGATAGTTTACCATTTATTGGATTCCTACTAAGTCTCATACAATATTCTAAATTCTTTTTATTCATTTGCTTTTGCAATGTTCTATATTCTGTGTATATCACATCTTGTAAATCTTACAACCTTGTGTTATAGTCTATTTTATAAATGAGGAAAATTAGGCTTGAGGGTTTAAACTACTTTTCCAAGTTAACCAGCAAATGGAAGAGCAATAATTTAATCTTGGTTTTTATCATTCATAAACCTTGATGATCTTAACTCCTGCATGAGGAAGCTTCAAAAATTCATGAAAATATTCCATTATCTTTCCCTCCATTTCCCCACGAACTTTTCGAAGTACTTTGTACTTCAAAAGCCCCGTTGTACTCCAAAACATCAGCTTATACAAAATATATATATTTCTGAAGATAGCAATCTTAAATGTGTTAAATTTGTCTTCTGGTTTTTACTATCTTAACTCAATACTCTTCTCTTAAATTGGCCATTGCAAAAAAAAACTAGGTTTGAGCAAAACTGCTTTTATGAAAAAACTCACTGTGACCAGAGAGAACCTTCCCAGGCGACACCACTGCGTGCACTAATTCAGTGTGAGCTGATCTATGCTCACCTAGCAAGTGGGGGAGGGGAGTATACTATGAAAGCGCTGCCCAGTGGAACTTTTTTCTGCTTTTTTTTTTTTTGGCGGAGGGCGGTGTTTTTCCCCTCATATGATTTCAGATTAAATTTAAAGGAACCAAAGAGTAGATAATACATTTCTGTGATCATATATTTTTTTTAATCACAAACTATTATTGGATTCAAGGAGAAATTGATCTTCACAACTACAATGACAAAAGCATTTCGTCACCATGTATATAAAATAGGCTAATCTAAAGTTCTCTCCAGATACTAGTCAACTGCACAAAACATGTCATCTTGTTTAGATAAATCTTCAGCTAATCCTTTCTGTCAGGAAGGCAGCAAAACTATGCTCCTTTCAATGAGCTTATTCATGGAAACCTTTGCTGATTTCTTAGACACTGATGGGATATTACTACCCCTGCTTGGAACATATCCCAGGTCCATGTTTGATGCAGGACTCTGGCAATTGAATGAAATTTGTTCATGTTCAGATAAACTACAAAGCTGATCGCTCATGTAAATTCTGCCATAGGACCTACATGCCCTATCATCAGCCTGAGATAGTGGTGAGCATGGCAGCCACACCAGCAAATACTTAATGAACCCATCCTTTTTCAGGCATTTTGATGGGTGTGGTTGAGCTCCTTGAAGGCCCCCTCTGCTGTGTTCTCCTGATTACACGACTGAAGAATTCCTTATGAGTTCCCAGTGTAGAGTCCTGATTTCCTGTCCCTCATCAGAGAGTACAACCTGTAGCCGTTTGCTGTTTAGTTCCATCACATGCTCAGTTGAGAGAATCATTTATACCATATTAATCTCTTCTCTCTTCTACATAGAATATCACTTTAGGCTCCTGCATATTTAGTTCCCTAAAGCTAACCTTTTATTAGACCATTTCTCATTTTCAAAATCACCAGTGATATAAAAAAACCATTTGGAATTGAGTCCTCTATTTATCACAAATTCTGAAGCTCTATAGCAACTAGTTACTGAGGGTGTACCATGTATCAGCTAAGTGCTAGTTGAAAGGGCAGTTGACGAAGTAACCACTGCTGTCATCTCCACTAGGCTTGGCTATGTATTGGGATAAATTATGGCCCGAGAGCACAGGGAGGGAATTGTTGAAAACCCCCTTTTCCCCTTGAGAGATTTAAAGAAGCTGAATTGAGGATGTAGTACTTGAACTGAGTTTAGAAGGAGGTATAGAGTTCTGACAAGTTGGATAGAAGGATTGAAGAAACATCAAACAAAGGAAAGAGCATGTCCAAAGACATAATACCATGAAAGGACTTTGTTTGTCCGTGTAAATGGAAGCAATTTAGTGTTTAAGGAACATATGGTATCAAGAGGGAAGGCTGATGCAATCTGAGAAAGATGTAGTTTCAGCTAGGGAATGTGGATTTTACCCTCGTTATTACAAAGGACTTCAGTAAGCAGTCTGAGGAGACAATAAATCAGGAAGGGATATAAATAAATGGCAGGGAGGCCAGTTAAATGAGAGGGAAAAGGTCTGCTCTAAGTCAGAAAATGTGTATTCAAGAGCCATCTCTGTGATGACATTTATTTGATGGCAGTGTATTTGTTTAATGATGAAGAAGCAAGGACATTATTGTATTAATCAATCCATATAACATCTTGTGTAAGACATTGTTTCGAGTCCTATACTAAGAAAGGCGTTTTTCCATCTGCAGGCCTGATATTCTTTTATTCAAGTGAAAAGAGTCAAGAAGATGGCCACGCCTCCCTTCCTTTTCCAATGCTGACCAGAGACTTAGAACACAATGTAAAGTGTAATCATGGCTATCATTTCGAGATTTATTGAGGACATCTGCTATGTCCTGAATTTCTATTCAATTTTTATTTTATTCTGTCATTGTATGGGAACTGTATTGTGACCTACTTTCTTAGCAAGATGGGAGGTACATCAATAAATAAAAATAAAATAAACCTATGTATGTGCATATGATATAAACCCTGATGGTATAGTGAGTTACTCACAGAGCTGTTAACTGAAATATGTATGTGTGTGTGTGTGTTTGCTTGCATGCATGCACATGCATGTATATTATGTTTATAGAAAGGGAGACAAAGAGAACCAAAAAAACAACCCATTTCTGTTGAGTCATTTTGACTCATGTAATTGCTATTGTTAGGTGCCATAGTGACCCAACGCACAACAGAACAAAACTCCATCTGGTCCCGCACCGCTCTCACAATTGTTCCTATATGTTTTAGCCCATCATTACAACCAACGTGTCAATCTATCTTCTTGAGAGCCCTCCTCTTTCCCTGCTTCCTTACTTTACATAATGTCTTTCTCCAAGGACTGGTCTCCTGATAGCATCTCTAAAGTATGTGAGACGAGGTCTTGCCATCCTTGCGTGTAAGGAGCATTCTGGCTGTACTTCTTCCAAGATAGATTAGTTTGCCCTTTTAGCAGTTCATGGTACTTTCAATCTTCTTCACCAGCACCACAATGTAAGTGCATACGCTCTTCTTCAGTCTTCCTGACTCACTGTCTGACTTTCACGAGCATGTGAGGCGATTGAAAATACCAGGCTTGGGTCAGGTGAACCTCAGTCCTCAAGGCAACATCCTTGCTTTCCAACACTTTAAAGAGGTCTTGTGTAGCAGATTTACACACTGCATCCTCTGATCTCTACTACAGCTTCCAGGAGCATTGATTGTGGGTCCAAGTAAGATAAAATCCTTGACAAATTCAAACTTTTCTCCATGTATCATGATCCAACTATTGGTCTGGTTTTGAGGATTGTGGTCTTCCTTCTATTGAGTTGCAATCCACTGAGAGCTGCAATCTTTGATCTTCATCGGCAAGCACTTCAAGTCCTCCTCACTTCCAGCAAACAAGGTTGTGTCATCTGCACATCGCAGGTTGTTTAATAAGCCTTCCTCCAACCTGATGCCACAACCTGATGTCATATAATCCAGTTTCTCTGATGATTTGTTCAGCCTATAGTTTGAACAAGTGTGGTGATAGGCTATGACCCTGACACACACCGTTTCTGTACTTGAACCTTGCAGTATTCTGTTCTTTTCCCACACTGCTTCTGGATCTATGTATACGTTCTGAATGGGCACAATGCAGTGTTCTGGAATTCCCATTTCCCCCACGATTATCCATAGATTATTATGGTTACACAATAAAATACATTCGTATAGTCAATGAAACACATGTAAAAATCTTTCTGGTATCCTCTGCTTTGAGCCAAGATCCATCTGACATCAGTGACATTCCTTGTTCCATGTTCTCTTCTGAATCCGGCCTGAACTTCTGGAAGTTCTCTCTCTAAGTAGCTGTTGTTGGATGATCTTCAGCCAAATTTTACTTGCGTGCGATATCAATGATATCATTCTATAGTCTGAACATTCTGTTGGGTCACTTTTCTAAGGAACGGGTACAAATGTGGATCTCTTTCAGTCAGTTGGCTAGTAGCTGACCTCTAAAGTCCTGACATAGATGAGTGTGTGTTTCTAGTGCTTCATTAATTTGCAGATTAATTAATACCCATTAATACATTCCAATGGCTATTCCATCAATTCCTGGAGCCCTGTTTCTGGCTAATGCACTCAGTGCAGTTCGAACATCTTCTTTCAGCACCATCGGTTCTTGCTCTTATGCTACCTCCTGAAATGGAAGGATGTCAACTGGAGCTTTTTGGTACAGGGGCTCTGTGCATTCTCTTCATCTTCTCTTCCTGCTTCCTGCATCATTTATTATTTTGCCAACAGAACCTTTCAAGTTTGTAACTCTAGGCTTGAATGTTTCTTGAGTTCTTTCAGTTTCAGATATGCTGAGTGTGTTCTTCCCTTTTGGTTTCGAATTGTAATTTTGACTCACGGAGATAATTTAAGACAGTATAGAATTATCTCATATTATTTTCACGGCCATAAGGTTCATAGAAATAGATATAACCATAGGTTTATCTCATGAACAAATGGTAGATTTCAATTCCCGTCCTTTTGGTTAGCACTGGGCACTTAACTGCCAAAGCACCAGTGCTCACATGCCATATTTTTGTTACAAATAACACTCCTCCATAAATAACATACCCATGTGCATTTAACATGTATGTATCGGGCACTTAGGAAAAATAATGTTTGAGGTAATTGCACAGTTGTTCTCTTAAGCTTATATAATATAGATTTCTTGCAATGTGCCTGGTAGCTTACTTTTCTCTTGAAAGGTTTCATTGAACATAACTTTTCTCCTTATCTTAGTGAAAGAATATGGTGATAAAAAATACATTCACTTTATTAATATTGTTAACCTGTTATTCTTATTAGTTTTCATTCTTACTCTCATCTGTGTGCTGTTAACCCCTCCGTGTTCTTCCTAAAGATAAGAACTAAATCAATACTTAGTGGAGAAACCCTTCCCTATTCCTAATATAAAAACCAAACTCAATGTCATCTAGCCAATGCTGACTCTTATAGCCAGCCCCCCCCCCCCGCCCCCCTGTGGGTTTCAAACTCATCATTGTTGCCTTGGAAGACAGGACTAGAATTTGCTTCTGAAAGAGCATAGCCTTGCAAACTCCTTCGAGCAGTTACACACTACATTCACAGTATTGCCATGAGTTGGAGACTGGAGTTCAACTAACAAAAGGTCTTGACAGTCCTATTTACAGGTTTTTGATTTATTTTCTACCTTGTCTTTCTCCTTGAAGGCATGAGTCACTTTCTTAGTGGTTCACTAGTCTGTGTTGGCCTTATATGAGAAATTTGTTAAATGTAAAATAAAGTAATGGACCTCTTCACAATTTTTAGATGTTAAATACTTGGCTCAGTCGAAGGAAAGTTCACCTCTTAGAGTGTAATAAGAAAGATCCTTGACAGGCATATGGAACATATTCGGAATCACTGACTAAACCACAGTGCTCAGGTAAAACCAGACCTGGGACATATTACAGCTTCTCTGATTCATTTATTTTGTTTATAATCATAATAACGTCCTTACAATGAAAGCTTTCATTCACTTGAATGTCTGGACATCTAGTCAATAGCACGTCCCAATCATGCACTCTCATGTTTCCCCTTCCAGGAGTCATATGTACCATTTCCTTTTAATTATGTTGTATCATTGAGCATGCTGGGTGGATCAATAGGAATATTCTAAGTATTGGTGACCTTTAGACCTTATGTGAGAGCTGGCCTAATCTTGTATTGATAAATGGAAAGGCTCTGTTCATGTATTTTTCTCTTTTTATTTCTGTGTCTTCATTTAAAAAAACTGAAGTGACCCTTGTTTTGCATGCATGTTTAAATAAGGCAATATCTATGAAGAATTGCATAATATGGTTATTTTCAGTATTGTACTAATTAGAAAAAATTATTCTAAACTGCTTGAATTATATATAAAAATATTTCCATAGTTATGCCATATGTCTTAGAAAATTTTATCAGATAAAAGAGTGAAATGTATTTTTATTAGTGTGGAAATAAGTGGTAGAATTTTATTTTAAAATAGCAATCTTATTCATGGTAGTTTTAGTCAAATAACACTAGGAAGAAATTATGGAGAATATCAATGCTTAAGGAAATTCCCTCTCTTTTGTAGACATGAGTTTCTTTAGAGTTCAAGTAAATATTAGAAGGTCTTTGATAGAAAATTGTGACCTTTAAAAATATATATACAGGACAGATAATCACTTCAGGACCAGTGGTAAGAGTGGCTATACCGCATGGTGGAGGGAAGGTGGGGTAGAAAGGGGGAACCAATTATAAAGATCTACATATAACCTCCTCCCTGGGGGATGGACAACAGAAAAATGGGTGAAGGAAGACGTCGGGCAGTGTAAGACATGACAAAATAATAATAATTTATAAATTAACAAGGGCCCATGAGGGAAGGGGGAGCTGGAAGGGAAGGGGGAAATGAGGAGCTGGTACCAAGGGCTTAAGTGGAGAGCAAATATTTTGAGAATAATGAGGGCAACGGATGTACAAATGTGCTTGGCACAATTGATGTATGTATGGATTGTGATAAGAGCTGTATGAGCCCCCAATAAAATTATATATACACACACACACACACACACACACACACACACACAAATGAAGTGCAGAACAGGGTAGCTTGATAAATGCCACCAACATCAAGATGGAAAGAATGTATAATTGTTCACTGAAAAATTTGTCATCCTACTGATGCTGTTGCTTGGGATCAGAGAGTAGAGTTCATCTGATCCCCTTCTTCCCCTGGAGGACATTGCACGGAGGCAATGATAGGGTCATGGTAATGTTAGATGGAGGGCAGGAATTTGGGGTCTGCAGGAGAGAGAGGTGGTTTTGACTATGGTTACAGACAAACTGATAGCACAAATATGTGGAGGCTGGTTTTAAAGGCAAACTATGTGTTAGGCAGGTCCAATTGAAGTGAAAAGGGTATATTTGATATAGAAGTCTTTGATACAGAACGAAGTTTCTGCAGCATTAAACACTTGGTACATCAATTGTGCATGATACATGTCATTGTCCTAAGGAGCAGTGACCACTATATCTTTAGGTATATCACTTGATATGATCAAAGCCTGCTTTTTCTCTTGAAATAAGCAATCTACTCTAGGTGTAGTGTTGTTAGTTGTCAAATTGGTGTAAACTTATGATGGCCTGTATAAGAAAAGAACTAATGTCTGATCTGATGTCATGTTCATGATCAATGATATGTCTCAGTCTATTATGATGATAATTGTGCCATTCTATCTACTAACCCTCTTTTTTACCAACCAGGCAGAGCTGAGATTTCTTGGCTAAGGCAAAGAAAATTAAATTCATTAAAGAGTAACAAAATAAAGCCTTTCCTGGCATGCATATGATATTCTAAAATGCTGACAGAAACTCAGTTTTGAGGTAAAAGCAGAGCTGAGATGGTTCTCTGGAACATTCATTTTGTTTGATGTCATTGCTGTGTATTTTCTTTCCTTCAAGAAAAATGAGACTTATATTCTCTCTTTGCCTTAGTTTATGTGCTTAATCCCCCAGGGATTTTCCCCATTTTAACTTAGCCAATTGTTAAAAGAAATGGAACGCAGCAAAACTAAAATATTACCAGTTACTACGGAGTTTTAGACTTTAAGGTTTTGTCATGACATTTCCATCACTTTTGTTTATATTGTAGGTGTGTCATAGCTATATTCCTAGCAAGGCCCGCAATGAATGAAGTTATATATATCTATCTATCCTCTATAGCCTTTTGAGTTTTTTGAACAGTTTATTGGCATACAATTCATACATCATCAATAGTTCAATCATAGTTTAAAGAGTTATATAATCACCACCACAATCAATTTTGGGACATTTCTTCTTCCTTGTAGTCATTGTTACTAGCTCTCCATTTCCCACCAACGTCCGTCACCACGTCACTAAGAAACTATTAATCCAGTTTCTATCTCTGTGTATCTACCTATCCTGGATTTCATATATAGAAAAACATACAAAAGTCAAACATAAACAAACAAACATCTTAACAGCAATGACAGAATGAACAATGAAAGGAAATTGGAAAATCTGAAAAGCTGGAGCAAGTATACATTGGATCAAAAAGGAGATCAAACAATAAGGTTGCGTTTTACACTAACTAGGACTATGTGATCCACTCTATACAATGCACTCTGGCTGAGAAGGCCCTTCCTACCCCTCCTTGGGCCACAGTTCCAAGGGAGGCACCAGAAGCTTAATCCCCTTTCAGAACTCTGAAAAGGTCAGGTTTCAGTGACATTTGCCTTCTGTAAACCAGGTGTTCAGAATTTAAGCTCTATTACTGTTTCCTCCTCTGGCCTTGGCTTTATTATGTGCAATCCTTGGAACACATAGGCTGCGATATTTCTTCCATGTAGACTTAGCTGATGCCTCACTTAGATAACTGTTTATTTTTGGACAAGCATTTAAGACCCCAGATACTATTATTTCTGGTAGCCTGGCATCTTCTGCTTCTGCATCACACTTTCCTGTGGCGCTCTTATCTTCAGTGATCTCATTATGAAGGCAAATATTGAGCAGGGCCATGTCTTAAGAATTAATTGTTCTAAGATTTGGGTTATTATGAAGGGCCATCTCAAAAGTCATTCATGTATTTATGGTTTATATAGGTTCTAGTGCACTTTAGAGCATCATTATTTTATTGGAGAATATTATGTCATCCCCATGGGGCACACGATGACTTTATTGATATCCCCAATAATTTATCCAATCATATAGAACTTAAAACACTTTTGAGAAGAGGAAGTATTTCTATATGGGACAGTTTTTTAGAGTAAAAAGCATGGATTGTGGATTTGAACTGATCAACAACTTAAGTGAGTGGCCATTATTTTCACAAACAATGAGGATTGGAAATAGAGATAAACTTTGAATAATGCTCATTCACAAAGGCAAAATTATGCCTGCTGGACTTAGAAATGTCACAAAGCGTCACCAAAAACCAAACTCACTGCTATCACGTTGATTCCAAAACACAGCAATCCTGTAGGACAGGGTAGAACTGCTCCTGTGAGAGTGTCCAGGGGCTTCACACTTCGAACCTTGAGGATTACAGCCCAATGTGTAACCACTACACCACCAGGGTTCCATATAAAAAGGCATAGAGAGTATGAAAATAGAAAATACATGGTAGTCTTGGGCTGTCATTTATTGGGCATCCTCAAAGCGATAATTTTGAGCTGCAGCCCAATGACTTCCACATCCACAGTCTTGGAAGTCATTTACTTCTCATCCTAGGTTGTTTCAGGCTTAACTCCCAGGGAGTATTGCAGGTCCTTTAATCTGTTACAGGTGTGTTTAAGGTAACATCCTGTTTGCTTAATGGGAGCTCCAAATCAGATCCTTCTGGTATTGTCTATGAAGGACTTTGTGCACCTAGAAAAAGCAGAGTCTGCATCCTGGTTGTCTATACTTTAGAAACTGAGTCACCAGAGGTTGAGTAAAAACTAGGTCAAAGTGCCCTTTCAAGAACATAATACTGAGCTTATGCTCCCACTGAGGGTCTATATAGTTAATGTTTAGTATTTTCCCCCAATGGAAGGAACCCTCACCTGCTTTACCCTCCAACAGAGTCTATTCACCTTCTCTAAGACAGACATAGCTCCGCCCCCCCCCCCCACACACACACCCGCCCTGCCCTACATCGTAACGTGCATTTCTGGCAGGTTTTGTTTATCACTCTGGTGGGAGTGTCTGTTAATTTGAGGTGACTGTATCACCTCAATGCTATATTGCAAGAACTGATTGGTCTTCTCTCTCTCCCCACATCACTGGAAACTGACCCAGTTGAGGTGAAGTCTCATATCTTGTACCCCTTATTGATATTTACTCCTGGAAATTAGACACTTGGTAGTAGTCAAGTTGGCCTTGGTGAGTAGAAGTCCATATTACTGAGCCCCCAAATACCTCCATCCCTGACACCATGGCCACTTTGTTCATGAGCCCAATGGGCAACGACAGGAGTGGCAGGAATAGTGGTTTCCATCGAAAGTGTCATCTTCCCCATTAGGTTGTTAACAATCCTCCTTTGCAAAGTAACTCTGTGGTGAACAGTCCCATGAGACACAGATGTCTGCCTTTTTTGGCTCTTTCAGAGATGTCTGTCCACATAATTATTTCTCACATCTTCTCATAAAATTTCCAATCATACTCCTTGTACGTTACTAACTGGGAATTTTTCTGTGTTCATTGGGCTCATACCATTGGCCACCAACTGTGAATCAGTATATAGAGTCACATCTGACCATTTCTCCTTTCAAGTAAAAGGAACAACAACCTGTACTGCTCAAAGTTTTTCCCATTGAGAAAATTTCCCTTCAACACTACCTTTCAGGGAGATACCAGAAAGGGCTACTGCCATGCTGTTGTTCACTTTCAAGTGGTACTTCAAGATTGTACAGAATAATCTACCAAGCAATATTTTTATTTTCCATAGTCAAACAATCCTAAGGATCTCCCCATAAAGGCATAGGTACATTCTCAGAGAAGGATGATATTGTGAAAGGAGTGGAGAGCATAGACATTAAAAAAATCATTTTATGGGGGCTCGTCCAATTCTTATCACAATCCATCCATCCATCCATTGTGTCAAGCACATTTGTATATTTGTTGCCATCATTATTCTCAAAACATTTGATTTCTACTTGAGCCCTTAATATCAGCTCCTCATTTCCCCC
>NW_022111369.1:56796750-56799848 GCF_000313985.2 Echinops telfairi
TTCTGGAATTCCCATTCTTCTCAAAGTGATCCACACAGTCAAATGCCTTGGCATAGTAAATAAAGCACAAGTAAACATCTTCCTGGTATTCTCTGCATTGAGCCAGGATCCATCTGACATCAGCAATGATATCCCTTGTTCTATGTCCTCTTCTAATCCAGTCTGGAATTCTGTTAGTTCCCTGCCAATGTACTGTTGCAACCATTTTTGGATGATCTTCAGTAAAATTTTCCTTGAAAATGATATAGTTTGAACATTATGTTGGGTCATTTTCTTTGGAATGGGTACAAATATGGAACTCTTCTAGTCAGTTGCTCAAGTAACTGTCTTTCCAATTTCCTGGCATAGATGAGTGGACTGCTTCTAGTGCTTCATCAGCTTATTGAAGCATTTCAGTTGGTATTCCATAAATTTCTGGAGTCTTGATTGTTGGAAAATGCATTCAGTACAGTTTGAACTTCTTCCTTCAGCACCATTGGTTCTTGCTCATATGCTACTTCCTGAAATGGTGGACTGTTGACTAATTCTATTTTTTTAAGCAATTAAAAATTATTTTATTGGGGGATCTTATGACTCTTCTAACAATCCATACATCCATTGTGTCAGGCACATTTGTGCATACGTTGTCATCATTCATTTCCAAACATTTTCTTTCTACTTGAGTCCTTGGTATCAGCTCCTCATTTCCCCTCTCCCTTCCCCACCCTCTCACCTTCATGAACCCTTGATAAAGTATAAAATAATGATAATTTTCATATCTTATACCGTCCGCTGTCTCCCTTCACTCATGCATCTGTTTTTTGTCACCTTGGTTGGGTGGTGGTGGTGGTGTTATGCATTGATCATTGCAATCAGTTCCCCCGTTCTCCCCCTATCTTCCCCCTACCCTCAGGTTATTGCTACTTCCATTATTGTTCCTGAGGGGTTGTTCTGTCCTGGATTCTGTGTGTTGAGAGCTCTTATCTGTATATGTGTACATATATGCTCTGGCATAGTGAGGATTTGTAAGGTAGAACTGGGGTCATGATAGTGTCAGGAAGGAAGCATTAAAGAACTAGAGGAATGCTGTATGTTTTGTCAGTGCTATACTGCATCCTGGATGGTTTGTCCCTTCCTGTTGTCCTTCTGTGAGGGAATGTCCAATTGTCTACAGATGGGCTTTGTCTACAGATGTCTCCACTCCACCCCCCACCTTGTTCACATGGCTATGATTGTTTGGTTTGAGTCATCTGATGTGTTGGCTACTTCTGTGTGTTCTTTCCATCTTCTCTTGATGCTTCTTGCACCATTTTGTATTTTTCCCACAGAAACTCATGATTGGAGCTCAAAGCTTGACTTTTTGTTTCTTGAATCATTTCAGTTTCTGATACGTTAAGTGGATTCTTCTCTTTTGGTTTTCAAATTCTAGGACTTTGCACATTTCATTGTAGTATTTGGTTTTGTCCGCTGGAACTTACCTTTGACATTTTCTATTCATCTCTTTGAATTTATCCTTTCTTCCACTTCATTAGCTACTCTGCGATTAAGAGCAAGTTTTGGAGTGGTTTGAGACATCCACTTGGACCTTTTTCTTTTCTCTTCTTAGTCTGGAAGCTCTGCTGAAATCTGTTCCATTTGGGAGACTCTGATATCATTTGAACTACCAGTGACACAGCTTCCAACATCACAATAACACATAGGCCACGATAGTACGCAAACAAATGGTGATTTTATATTCTCACTAGTAATGTATTAGTGGTTTTAATTATTTCAAATATAAGGGAGTATCAAAAATATCATGGAAAAGTAGACTTTAAAGATAGGAGATTTTTCCCATCAACTCTTTGAAGGCCCTTCCTATTTCTGTCACCTCTTTCAGCTTCTTACATGGAGTTCTTCATTCATTCAAATTAAAATTCACTGTCATTGAGATATATAGTGACCCTAAAAGTGAGAGGCTTTAAATCCTTAAGGAAACAGAAAATCTCATGTATCTCCCAGACAGTGGGCTGATGGGTTTGAATGATCAACCTTGCTCAACATATAACCCATTATTCCACCAGGGATCCCTTTCATTCATTACAAATACTCAATTTGATAGTACCACATTTATATTTTTTCTTATATTTTGATTTTAACTTTTTTATTGGGAAGTACCTTTCCATTTTGTCCCCAAATATTTTGCCTTATGTTTTCTTATATTAGCCTTACAATTTTCCACAGCTCAATTATAAATTGATCTAGAATCCACTTTCATTTTCTTTTTTTTTTACATTCCTGCAATATTTTAATAATATGATATTCTTTATAGTGTGCAAAGCAATTTCAGAAATAGTATCATTTTGTGCTCATAATAAACCCAACAGATGACTATTACTGTCTCCATTTTATAAATAAAGATATTACAGCTTTAAGAGATTTTCTATTACTAACAGATCCATGGTTGTTACAAGGCAATATTGAAATTTATACACACTTCCTGATACATCTTAGGCTGGTTCTTATAATACAACTTCCTCTCGTGTACAGTATCGAGTATATCTCTCTTCTGAGAGAAGGAAATAATATCAATATAAAAGTGTAAACTTTACCCCTTTGTCTGTTGTCCATCCCCTGGGAGGGGGTTATAGGTAGCATCTATAGAGATCGTTTCCCCCTTTCTCCCCCAACCTTCCCCTTCCCCTCCTGGTATGGATACTCTCAGTATTGGTCCTGAGGAGTTTATCTGCCCTATATTCCTTGTGTTTTCAGCTCTTATCTGCACCCATGTACATGCTCTTGTCTAGCCAGATTTGTAAGGTAGAATTAGGGTCATGACAGTGGGGGGGAGGAAGCATTAAAGAACCAGAGGAAAACTATATGTTTCATTGGTGCTATACTGCACCCTGACTGGCATGTCCTTTCCCCATGACCTTTCTGTAAGATGATATCCAGTTACCCACAGAAGGCTTTGGGCTTCTATTCCGTACTCCCCTTCATTCACATTATGATTTTTTGCTCTGGGTCTTGATGCCCGATACCTGATCCCATTGCCACCTCATGATCACACAGGCTGGTGTGCTTCTTCCATGTGGGCTTTGTTGCTTCTCAGCTACATGGCCACTTGTTTATCTTCAAGC
>NW_022111369.1:56799948-56807400 GCF_000313985.2 Echinops telfairi
TTTTCTTATGCACACATTTGTCTTCAGTGATCATATTGGAAAAGTGGGCACCCACTGATATGATTTTTTGTTCTTTGATGTCTGATACCTGGTCCCTTCTAAAGGCTTGTGTGCTTCTTCCATGTGGGCTTTGATGCTTCTCAGCTAGATGGCTTGTTTACCAGCAAGTCTTTAAGACTCCAGACGCTGTATCTTTTGATACCTGGGCACCATCAGCTTTTTTCACCACATTTGCTTATGCACACATTTGTCTTCAGTGATCGTGTCGGGAAGGTGTGCATCATGGAATGCCAATTTAAAAGAACAGAGTGTTCTCTTGAGTGGAGGTCCAATGTCCATCTGCTGCCTTAATACTAAACCTATCAATATATGCCCAAATGAAGGCTGAGCATGATAGTGGGACAAGAGGAAAGTAAAATGAAATGGAAGAAAGAACTAAGAGACAAAGGGTCTAAATACAGGCATGTACATATGTAAATATATTTATATAGGATAGTGGGGAAACAGAGCACAGGCATTTAAGCCACTTTTTCATGCAGCTTAATTATATATTCAGGTCTGGCTCAAGCCCAATCTTGTATATGCCACTTCCATTTAATGATAGAGTGCTCTTGTGTATGTCCGACTTAATGACTCTGTGAATCAGTCAACACCCAGGTCATGGTGGCAGCTCAGGTCTCATGGTGACTTGTTGAGGCACTCAGTTTCCACTAAGGTTCAGTTTAACAGCGCAAAGGCTGTTTCTCAAAAGAAGAGTAGTTGGCTATAGAGGTTAGCAGAGCTTTGCTTTTAAGGGTCTGTGCTATGATTCACCAAAAAGCGTCTGCCAAAGACGCTACGCTGCACCTCTATGGATCACTGACACTTCAAGCACCACTGATCTGCTGGATCAGATAGCTCAAGCTGCATAACAGCTTTCATGGCAACCTGAACTTGCCTCAGGGATTTCTCTTGTTCTAGGCCCCACACAAGTCTAGTTGATTTTTGAGTCATTCGATAAATAGGATGCAGTAGCACACCAAAATGAGGGATATGTTGCTTCTAAAGCGGATCAGCAGACATTGCACCTCTTTTTGCGTTGTGAAAGGAGCCAGATCCAATAATGTATCTCTCATGTTAGTAGCGATTTAGCCCTATGCTCCACACCACTGGACCACTGGGAATTTCACTAAGGAGTAAGGCGCCAGATTTTCTGTAGAGGAGTCATTTTTTTCCTCAAGAGCCAAATCTTTAATAATTTTTTTTTCATTTCTCCCTGCCACTCTCCAAAGCACAATACTTGATTAAATTTCTGATCAGTGCTAAGAAGCTGAGAATATTGGAAAGAGTCTAGAGTGATTGATACTTCTTCCTTACCAGGTCAGAACAGCATGATGCCATCAATGTAATGCACTGGTGTGACAGTTTCCGGAAGGGAGAGGTAATCAAGTTTCTAAATGACAGCATAGTGTGGGAGAGTTGATATAATTTTGAAGGAGAGTTATAAAACTGTCTTGTTGCCCTTACTAGTTAAAGGCAAACTGCTTTAGGTGGCCCTTTGAAACTGCAATTGTAAAAAGACATTGGTCATATTAATAACTGCATAACAGCTACCAGGAAAAATATTTTTTCAAGCAATGAAACCACATCTGTAACAGCAGCTGCAATAGGCATCATTGCCTGGTTAAGTTTATGATAATGCACTGCAATTCTTGAAGATCCGGTTTTTGTTTTTTTTTGGTACAGGCCAAATAGTTGACATAGATCAGATGGTGGCACTAACCTCTACAATCCCCCCAGAAATGTGATATCACTGTTGGCGTACAATTTTCCTAGGCAGAAGAAGTTCTAATGGTTTCCACTTGAATTTTACTACCAAGATAGCCCTTATTCCATATGCCAGGGATCTTCTCTGGGGATTCCGCCAGTTTCTGAGTATGTCTATACCAATATAGCCTGGGACTGGGGAAATCACTGCATCATGGGATTTTGAGACAAACCTGAAGGAAGATTTCTTTAATAAGTTGAACTCCATAGGCCACCACTCTGACTGATAGGCTTTCAAAATTCAGGGGGTCTTCTGGAATTAATCTCTATTCATAGCCAGTGTCTAGAAATCTCCCCAAAGTCTTATTATTTCATTTTCTTCAGTGAACAATTATTCTTGTAAAAGGCCAAAGATTACTTTTCAGGAAGTCTAGGAGAAAGGTTAACAATATAAACCTTTTGCAGTGTAGTGGGGTCTTTCTTCAAAGGGACCTCTCCTCTCTTGCCTTCAAGGGATTGTGAGTCTGAGAAATGGTTTAAGCCTAGAAATTGATTTAGGGATCATTACTTTCTATGCTGGTTATTTGAGTTAGACTGCCATTCACCTGACCTATAATCCTTCCCCTTATATAGATAAATGAAATATATAGTAGATATCCTCTTTATTTCATTCCTAGTGACTTCCTGCCTAAGCCTGCCTAAGTAGGCAACACTACAAGGTTATATGTTGTAATTATTATTATTATTATATGACCACTAATGGCATGGTACTTTAGCACATGCTACTAACCAAACGGTTGAAAGCTGAAATCCACCTACTGACTCTGCGGCATAAAAACCAGATAACCTGCTCCTGTACAGACTATAGTCTAGAGAACCATTTGGGACAGTTTAACTCTGCTAAATCAGGACATTATCAGTTTAAAATAAAAGATGACAGTACCTTAAATCAAAATAAAAATTAGTAGCAGTAGTTGCTACCACCTTCACATTTACAACTCTAAGCAGGACTGTGTTCAAGACTGGTTTGAAGGGTCAGAGACAACCAGAATGAGATTGGCTGGAGGCTCTTTTCCCAAATGGCAGAGGTGACTCTCGCCCTCCAAACATGTTACAGGGTAGGAGTGGGCCCTTCTGATCTGCTTTCCCAGCTCTCACTTGCTGCAGGAGTCTCTCCTTTGTCTGCTGTCAGTAGCCTTGCCACATGGGAGAATGAACAGAAGGGGCCCTTTGATCTCTTCTGGGTTTCTTGGTCATAC
The DNA here is from genome assembly GCF_000313985.2 of Echinops telfairi. Taxonomy (NCBI): domain Eukaryota; kingdom Metazoa; phylum Chordata; class Mammalia; order Afrosoricida; family Tenrecidae; genus Echinops; species Echinops telfairi. The sequence continues at coordinate 56,802,954 of NW_022111369.1, forward strand.
ATTGGCGTGGATTTGTATTGTATTTGGTACTTTGTGGATTAAGCTTTCCTCATGAAAGCTCTATCTTCTCAACACTAACAAAATGGATTTTCTTTTCTCCCAACCCTTTCTTGTTAATAGGGTGCTGAGAAAATTTTGTCCATGAATGAATCAGGAGAGCTGCAAGACCTCTTAACCAAAATTGAGGTAATTGTACTTTTAGCAACTTATTTTTATTCATTGAAATGTTAAATACATCCTGATTGTAATTGGGTTTTCTCAATTGAGTTCTCCCCCTGTCCCCTTCCCAAAATTCTATCAAATATGCATGTGACACTTTAAATAACACCTCCATCAGGCAGCCTGATGTCATGAGGCTTGGTATCACCCAGTGGAGTAACACATGGTCTCACTCCTTCAGTCCTCATGAACCTTCTCCCACACCAGACCATAGGGGATCCCTCCGCATGTTTATTGCATATATATATATAAGACTACAACTTCATTTGAATTTATTTTTAAAATATTTTGATGCATTCCAGTCAGCATAGTTGAATGCAGGCCATTTGTGGAATTACAGGTCTTAAATATAAATCGAGGCACAAGAAATTAAATGTGCTCTTTTGGTGAAGTCTCTTGAGTTTTGTTTGGTTAATCTTTACCATTGAAAAGCTCGGTCACAGGAAAATAAAGTACTTTAAATAAAAATAACAAATGTGTTTCAAAATGATTGCCTGACTTGAAACAGCTCGCAGTGTCACGTAACAGCTCATAAATTGCATGCGGTGGCAGAAGTAGTTGACTGAGGGGGTCGGTGCAGACCACACTGTGTGATACTATCTGAAGCTGTTGACTTCAAAATTATTGTTCATACATTTTTGTGTACTGTATTTTGTAGAAATCGATGACTTTTCACTAAAATATTCTTGCAGTGAGTGGCACTGTCAGATAAGTATTGGACATAACCACCAGGTGGGTGGTCAAACCCACCAGCCATTCAACATGACAAAGAAGAAGCAATCTGCTCTCATAAGATTACAGCCTCAGAAGCTGTCAGACGGTCTCTATGGGTTGATTTGCTTCCATAAAGATTGCGGCCAACGATTACCATGGAATAGTTCTATTCGGTGACATACCAGGTCACCTTAAGACCCAATGGATTAGATGGTAATAGGCTACACTTATAGATACAATATTATAAAAATATTTATTCAAGTATATCATGTATTTAACATATATACAATGAGGAAGCCCTTACCAGAGGCATCTCTGGTAACTATTAAGAGCCTGTTTCTCCCTATATGTAGGGAGATCACACACTTCATTGTGAAAACCAAGACATATTGAGAGTGAACAGGAAGCGTTAGTAATCATTCTAGGGCAGAAGTCATGAACCAGAACTTTCCCAGAAGAACCGAGACACATGGTGACCAGTATTTGTATGCCACTTTTCCCTCCTCTTTGTCTAGTCTTTTCTGCTTGCCTCATTTCTGATTCTCTGCCATGCTTTCCACTTCAGCTCAAAGAAGGAGCTCTGTGGTCTCCTGCGTTTTTGTACTCTCACTCCATTGCACAAGCTGTTCTGTCATAAATTGACATTCTTTGTTATGAATGCTATAGCTCTAATTTCTCATTTCTCCCCATCACATTCAAGTCCCATTGGCATATCATTTTTGATCTCTCCTGCCTTTGAATTTCTCTCTCTTTTTGGGAGTGTTCATAGAAGTTTTTTTTGTATTACCTTCTGTTGTGTATTTGACTCACGCTCCAAATTCTTTATTGTAGAAATAATGATCTATCCATTGTGTGATTCTTCCTAGAATAACAAGCACAATGTATTAATTCAACACATATTTACTAAGTGTATAGTATGTATAGGCATATTGCTAAGGGCCAAAATGGTGCCAAAGTACTGCTTATAAATATTAATAACCCATACAAATTCTGAATGAGCCTTTTCCACAACTTAACTGTAATATTACATTCAGACAGTGTGGTTCAGTGAGGAAGCTGAATAGCCAGACAGAAAGTACTTATGAAGAAGGATGGTGCTTGGGTTCTACAAAACAATGTACCATAATCTGCCTGCTAAATGCTACAACCATAGGGTATACTCAGAGAGTCTACCTGTTCTTGTATAAGCAGATTAAAATCCCTTTTTTCCCACAGTACATAAAATCAAATGCTTTGACTCGGGTATCGGAGGATTTAAGCTGCCTTCTCAGCTTCACTGATGATGCTGTTGGGAGTTTGGCACATGCCTTCTAGGATCAGAATCTTGATCTCCTCATTTGTTAGACAAGGTTGTATAATTAATGATCTTTAAAATTCCTCTGAACAAAAAACATGTATGGCTTTATTTCTCTCATTTTCTCCTTATGCTTTATTCTGCTACACTTAAAATACATATGTTAATTTATTTTTACTTAAAAGACATACTTGGATTAATATATATTAGTGAACTCACCAGGCAGTCAAATGGCGAAGCACTTACGCTACTGGCAAAAAGGTTGGTGGTTCAAATCCACCGAGAAGCAGCTCGGAAGACATGCCTGATGATCCACTCTTAGAAGGTCACAGCCCTAAAACCTCTACGAATGGTTTGACTCTGAGCATGTGGAGTTCCCATGAGTTGGAATCCACTTGATGTAATTGCCAGTAGCAACAACCTATGCTGCCAGAATGGCAAATGCCCCCAGAGCCATCCTTGGTGGTCAGTTCCAGTGGATCTTCCAGATTACAATACACAAGAAAGGAAGGCTTGGTGATCTAATTGTGATATTGGCCATTGAAAACTTTATGGGTTGTATTAGAATATTGCCTTATATAGCACTGAAAGATGGTATGGGATTCCGCACATTTTTGTTCCATTCTATATAAGATCACCATTAGTCAGAAATGACTTGACTGCCACTGACAAATGTGATTGAGGAATTGAAACTTTTATTCTATTTAACTTTACTTGTTTCCAATTTAAATTTACATAGTTACATGTAGCTATTTAAAACTACTTTTGAGAATGGAGCTGTTAATTTACTAACTATTCTATGGAAAGACACCCAGGTGGTCTTTTAGCATCTATTTCCAACAGTGTTATAAGGCACAGATTTGAACATATTTCTTTGTAGATTTTGCTGGAAGTAGAAATTGCTGTACGATAGGTTATGTATGAGCCTAATTTTTCAGGTAGTACAAGTTGGCTTTCCAGTATGACTGTTCCCTCCTGTGGAGAATGAGGTTTCTTCTGTCCTCAAATTCCCGCCAATATTTGGCATTATCCAATTTTAAAATTTTTGCCAGAATATTAGATAAATAGATAGATATCCCATTATTGCTTATTTTTGCACCTACTAATTGTCTCAGAGTTTGGGCACCTTATTGTAAGTAACTTTCATTTCTATATTTCCTGTCCTGTAAATTGTGTATTCATATACTTTATCCATTAGAGGTTTTATATTCATATAAATATAAATATCAATATCCCAAGCTGCTCCTTGGGAGAAAGATGAGGCTTTCTATTCCTGTAAAAAGTTACAGTCCTGGAAACTCACAGGGAGTTTTATACTTTGTCCTATAGGGTTGCCATGAGTCAGAATCAACTGAATGACAGTGAGTTTGGGTTGATGTAATATATATGTATATATATACGGTGAATACATATTTATTTATTAGAATAATATCGTTGTCTACCCTATTGTTGTTGTTATGTACCATCAAGTCCCTTCTGACCCAGAATGACTCTATGCACAACAGAACAAAATCCTTCCCTGTCCTGCACCATGCTTACAATGAGTTGTTCCTATGCCTTAGCCCATTGTGGCAGCCACAGGTAAATCCATCTCATTGAGGGCCTTCTTCTTTTACTGTGCAGTAAAAGCATGATGTGCCTCTCCAAGGACTAGTCACTTTGGGCAATATGTCCAAAGTATGTAAGACCAAGTCTTGTCATCCTTGCCTCTAAGGATCACGCTGGCCATATGTCTTCCAAGATAGATAGGCTTGTCTTTTAGCAGTCCATGGGAATTTAAATATTCTTCTCCAGACCGAAATTCAAATGCTTTGATTCTGATTTCGCCTTCCTTATTCAATGTTAAACTTTCACACCCATAAGAAGTGAAGACAAATACCACGGCTTGAGTCAGGCGCATCTTCGTCATCCAAGTACCATCCTTATTTTTCAATAATCTAAAGATGCTTTCTGCAACAGATTAATGTAATATAACATGTCCTTTGATCTCTTGACTGCTGCTTCCATGAGCATTGATTGTGGAGCCAAACGAGACCAAATTCTTGGCAACCTTAGCCATTTTTCCATTTATCGTGATGTTAACTATTGGTCCAGTTGTGAGGATTTTGATCTTTACATTGGGTGTAATCCGTACTAAAGTCTGCAATCCTTGTTCTTCATCAGCAAGTGCTTCAATCCTTGTTCACTTAAGCAAGCTAACTTGTGCCATCTTCATATCGC
>NW_022111369.1:56807500-56827245 GCF_000313985.2 Echinops telfairi
GTTTGTTTATCCCACCTAACTTATATAGAAAGACATACAGAGATAATAATATGTACAAACACAAGACCAAGCAAAACAAAGCACCAATAGAAAATAAAACGATAACTCCAACAATAAGAACAACAGCCCAGTTTTTAACAGATATCCATGTGATGATGAGAAAGGATACTTAGCAGTTATGGTTGGAAGGTTAAAAATTGTGTTAGCAAATAATTTTAAATTCTACTGACCCAGGAATACTGTTATACATCCTGTTCAATGAAAATTCATCTTGGAAGTTCACTGGGCCTCTTTGGTTGATGGAGGTTGTCAATGGCCTCAAACAGGTGGAGTTGACCAAATACCACAAAGCAAGTGAAGCAGGGCAACAGCTGATATGGATACTTGAGCTCATAGGACTAGCTGAATCAACGTGTTCTTCTCCTGAGAAACTCGAACTGGTGCCCATCTGGTACCTTAGTTTTTCAGTGCTGCTGTAATAGAAATACCACAGTAAATAAATACACACATTTAAAAGGCTAAAATCCAAAATCTTGCCTCTGTCAGCTTTTTCTTCTTAATTCACTGGTGATCTGCACATTGGGCTTCCTTGCTCCTGTGCCTAAACCTGCCCTATTTATTCTCAAAAGACACATCTGACACTGATATGGTCTTACCAACACAAGAAAACCCAATCCCCAAATAGGAATGGATTTAAAATATAGAGGTGTGTGCAACACATATTTTTTTAATTAAATACTTTTATTTGGGGCTCTTACAGCTCTTATCACAATCTACATATTCATTAATTGTGTCAAGCACATTTGTACAGATGTTGCCATCATCATTTTCAAAGCGTTTTCTTTCTACTTGAGCCCTTGATATCAGCTCCTCATTTTTCCCTCCTCCCCCTCCCTCCCTCTCTTCCTCCCTCCCTCCCTCATGAACCCTTGATAAATTATAAATTATTTTCATATTTTACGTTATCTTCTGTCTCTCTTCACCCATATTTTTGAGGACATTTTAATCCATAACATCTAGAAACACAGACACATGACCAATCCAGTAATATGAGCTTCATGCAGACAGATTTTAGTTAATTCTATCCTTACCTCTAGTGCCTAGATCAGGGTCTGGCACATGACCAGCACACAATACATATTTGATGAATGAGGAGAGAAATTAGTCATCTTTCATGCAGTTGTTTTTTTGTAAGAGGCAAAACAGTTGAAAGCATAAAAGAAGTTGGGTACCATTTTCACTTCTCCTGAAAGCCTAAATAAAAAGAATGAATGAAGGAAAATATCATTTCTTTGCAAAATGTTCATAGTTATGTATGTAAAGATTCTTGGTGGCACTGTGGTTAAAGTGCTTAGCTATTCACTGAAAGGTTGATGGTTTGAACCTACCAGCCACTCCATGGGAGAAAGGTGTATAAGTCTGCTTCCATAAATTATTGATAACATAAGAAACCATATAGGAAAGTTCTCCTCTATCCTAAGGGTCACTATTAAGTCCTTCATCCAACAAGGTCACTATGAATCAGAATTGGCTTGATACCAGTAGACTGTGTGTGTGTGTTAGGCATATATCTACATATGTAGATATATACACTAAAAATCATAAGTCACTAAGTATCTAAAAATTCTGCAAAAAAACCCCCCAAACAAAGCAGTTAGTTGGTCCTGTGGGTGTCCTTGGAAAGTGCCATGGGAGCCTGGAGGTGTGTTAACATAAACCTTAATATGGTAGGTTCTTGCTTAGAATGATCTCTTATGGCAGAAAAGCTCTAAGTGTGGGCTTGCAATATTTTTTCTAACAGTCATAAACAAGCATTTGTTGTCAGTCCTAGATGGATTGTCAACATGGTGTATATTTTCTATAGTTATTTTCTCATAAAAATTATAACAAGTACTTAGCCAGCTTCGCCCTAGAGGACTATCCATTTGTTATTCATGAAGAACAGGAGAAAGATCCCCAACTACACATTAAGGATGCTGGAAATGGAACCACTTCTCTGTATAGGGCACTAGAAACTGTTCTGACCCTCCCTGGAGAAGATGCAGTTCTCAGTGATGGCCCCTGAGAGCTCCCTGTGGATGTACAGTTAGATATGGTATGCCTGGAGAGTAGAGAAGTAGAACATCTTCCCATCACCTGGGAAATTAGATATGCAGCATGTTTTTCTCTTCACTGTAACAAATAGCACATTCATTAGATTTATGGTAACCACTTCTGGTTCAAGAATGAGGCTTCTACATACAGGATTATGCACAGAAAATTCATTCTGTGTATGCATTGTGTTCAGTGGCTTCTTCCCAGTTTTTAAATCAAGAAACTCTGATTATGCTCAGTTTTTGATTATGATTAAATCAAGAAACTCTGATTATGCTCAGTTTCTTACTAATTTGATCAAGCAAAAAAGGTGTCTCCTTGATTTTTACTAAAGAAAACTTTTCCAAATTAAATTATTTAATATAGATCAAAATAAAATACACATATAGAGGTGAATCATATGTACACTTTGTGACAATTTACCATACAGATAAATATGCTTCACAGACAATCTGGATGATAAGATTTATAGTAAAATAGAGGCTTAAATAAGATGCCTTTTCTTTGGTAAGTACATGAATGATTTGTTTGAGAAGGATTAGCATATGCCTGGGTCTCTGAAGTAGAGGTTAAAGATGTTCCAAATGCACAACTTTCCCAAAATCGGCACCACTCTATCATCTCTGATATCAGCTACTGCTCCTCTGTTCAGTATTTCTCCTCAATTCTTCTTGCTATTGTTGTTGCTGGGAGGCCCCACCGAGTCTGGTCATGAACAACAGAAGTAAACACTTCCCAGTCCCAAGCCGTGCTTGTGTCTGTTATTGCTAGGCGCCCTTGAGTCAGTTCCAACCAATACTGACACAACAGAACAAAACATTGCCTGGCCCTGCACCATCTTCACAGTTGTTCCTCTGACTGAGCCCAGTGTGGCAGCGACAGTGTCAATCCATCTCCTTGAGGGCCTTCCTCTCCTTCCCTTCCCTTCTCCCCTATCTAACATGTTGTCCTTCTCTAGGGACTGGTCTCTCCTGACAATAGGTCAACAATATGTAAAAGGAAGTCTCACCCATCCTTGCATTTATGGAGCACTCTGGGCATATTTCTTCCAAGACAGATCTTATCCTTTTAGCAGTCCATGGTTCATCCAATGTTTTTCTCCAGAACTACAATTCAAATGCATCAATTCTTATTCAGTCTTATTCATTCAATATCCAACTTTCACATGTGTATGAGGTGACTGAAAATACCATGGGTTGTGTCAGGCCAACTTTAGTCCTCAGGGTGTCCTGAGCATGCTCTCAATTCCTATGCTGGAGCCTTTGTTATAGGCAAGATATCAACTCATCTCATTGAGGGCCTTTCACTCTTAAACTGCCCTCTACATGACCAAGCAGGATGTCCTCCTCTAGGGATTAGTCTCTTCTAACAGTATGTCCAAAATACAAGAGACAAAATCTCACCATCTTTCCCTTGAAAAAGCACTATGGGTAGACTTCTTCGGACACCGATTTGTTTGTACCTTTGGCAGTCCATGAGACTTTCAATATTTTCCCCCAGCACTATGATTCAGATGTATCCATTCTTCTCTGATCTTCCTATTTCAGTGTCCAATTTTCGCATCCATATGAGGAAAATGAAAAATACCATGTGAAGCATCAGGCCCAACTTAGTCCTCAAAGTAACATCCTTTCATTTCAATCCTCTGAAAGAAATCTGGTGCAGCAGATTTACCTAATGTAAGTTGTCTCTTGATCTCTTGACTGTTGTTTCCATGAGCATTGATTTGGGATCCAAACACAAGAAAAATCCTTGACAATTTCAAACTTTTCTCCATTTATCATGATGTTGCTTATTGATCCAGTTGTGAGGATTTTGGTCTTTATTACATTACATTGTAATTCACACTGAAGGCTACAATCCTTCATCTTCATCAGTAAGGGCTTCAAGTCCTCCTCACTTTCTGCAAGCAAAATTGTGTCATCTGCATTCCTCAGGTTTTAGTAAGCTTTCCTCTGATCCCAATACCACATTCTTCTCCATATAATACAGATTCTCTGGTTATTTCCTCAGAATACAGATTGGATATAGTTAAAAATACAACTCTGATACATATCATTCCTGATATTAAACCATGCCCTTGTTCTGTACCATTTTGATTCTTCCCTTATTCTGTTCCCACTCTTGATCCATGCAAAAATTCTGCATGAGCACAAAGAAGTGTTCAGAATTCCCATTCTTCTCAAAGTTACCCATAGTTTGTTAAGATCCACACAGTCAAATACCTTGGCATAGTCAATAAATACAAGTAAACATCTTTCTGCTTTCTTTCAGCTAGGATCCATCTGACAAAATCGATGATATGCCTTCTATCATGTACTCTTCTGAATCTGGCCTGAATCTCTGGCAGTTAATGGGCAATGTACTGCTGCAACCCTGCAGCAAAATTTTACTTTGCACGTGTGGGGTAGTTACATAATCTGCTGTCAATTGGACACTTAAGAGTGAAAGGGTGGAGTTTAGCCTGCCAATCAGGTCACAGCTTGATGACCTCATTGGAGCTGCTAAGGAGATAAATAGGTCAACATAGACTCACTCCCTGCTAGGATTCCTGATGGCAAGGCACTTGGAGCTATGATAGAGCCCTGGAGCTGAAGGAGCCAGGTGGATCCCCCAGCCAGTGCTGAGATGCTTTCACTGCCACTGGATCCACAAGACTTTCCACCCACTTGTCTGTGATCTTCCTACATTCGGTCTCATTGCATGTGTTGCATGAGTCTGAACAGGAATTTATGAACTAGTACTGATATATGGGGTAATATTGGACTTATGGACTTGATCTGGACTGGGCTGGGATGTTTTCTAAATGTACAATTACTCTTTTATATAAAGTTCTTTCTTATACATATGAATGTCTGTGAATTTGTTTCTCTAGTCAACCCAGACTAATGCCATGTGGTATAGATGACATTATTCTATAATCTGAGTATTCTGTTGGATCAGCTATTGTTTGAATGGGTACAGATATGCATCGCTTCCCATCAGTTGCCAAGGAGCTGTCTTCCAAATTTCCTGGAAGCGATGAGTAAGTGATACTTCATCAGTTTGTTGAAACTTTGCAAATGGTATTTAATAAATTCTGGTGGTCTTGTTTTTGGCTATTGTTTTCAGTGCAACTTGAACTTCTTTCTTCTGTAGCATTGGTTTGGCCTTGTATGCTACCTCATGAAATGGTGGAATGTCAACTAAATAATTTCTATTGTGACCTTGTGTATTCTTTCCATCTTCTTTTGATGTTTCCTGCATCATTCAATATTTTTCCCACAGAACCTTTCAATATTGCAACTGGAAGCTTGACATTTTTCTTTTTCTTTTTTTTTAAATTTTAAGATATTCTGAGCCTTTCCTTTTGGTTTCTAACTCTAGGTCTTTAAGCATTTCATTATAATATTTGACATTGTCTTCTCGAGCTGTCTTTTAGCATTTTCTGGCTTCACATCTTAGAATTCTATAATTCACTGAAATCAGAACTCACTACTAAGGAAATGATTGACATAGTTGTGAATTCATGTCAAGGAAAAGTTAACAAGCCCGCGTCCCAATAATTGATGGTTACTTAGAGCGGAGTTAGATATAACTCCTGGAAGAAGAGAGGACATTTTGTGAAAGTGTTTCTTAGTTGGTAGATAGTATTCTATTTACTTTACTATAGCTTCCCAAAGTTATTTAGCCAATCACCATCTTTTCAGAATAAACTTACTCATAATTTAATTGGCAATTAAAACTGTTTATATTATAGTTCATAATCTAGGAAAAAGTGTGCATCTACTTTTGCAGCATCCCCTGGATTGTTCTAGTACCTCTCAGGGGGAAGTAGTGCCTGTGTGGGAAACACTAAGAAAAAAATTCACTGCCATCAAGTTGATTCCAAATCATAGTGGCCCTATAGGATTGAGGAGAACTGCCCCTGTGGGGTTCCACACATTGCTTTTCACTAACTCACTTGCTGGTAACTTACTGTTTCCAACCAAATCTAACTAGACACAGCTATAGAGGCACAAAATGGTTGAAATGAAAGAGAAATTATTTCTTGGTTGCCAAGGCAGAAGGGTGCTACAGGACTCATATCACCAAGAGGGTCCTATGAATCCTAGGCAACGTTTTTTGTTTGTTTGCTTAAAAATTATGGCCTTCTAAAAAAGTCGCTGGAAACTTATCCATGTTCATCAGCATGATTCAAGATGGGAACTAGTCATCTGCTCATCCTCATCTGGGAAGGTGAGAACACAAAGATGCATTTTGCCCATTAAGTGCTTTGATGGAAGTGTGTTTTTTGCCTTCTGACATAAAAAGGTTCGGCTAAGGATAGGACATGTTTGTCATTAATGTGCATGTTAGGCAGTCTGTATCTGATATCAGCCAGTTTTGTGACAGTAGCCTCCTATTTTTCTTAATTAAGCAGAAAAATGTCAGTTTGCCTAATAGGGAATAGCTTAAAACAGAATGTTATTTCTTGTTTTAACACAGACATTAAATACGATGGCTAATTTGCAGACAATATTCCCAAGGAAACTAAGCGTAAAGACTTGAATCAAATCCTCAGCAAGACTGGACTCAAGATAGATCATATCATAATCATACTTCGTTAACCAAATAGACAACTCACTCCAAAATAATAGGACTCTAACACAGAGCCATGAAGTAAATTCTAACTCCTAGGGACCTTATACAGAATTTCTGAGACTAAATCTTTATAGAACATAACTCAAAGCCCAAATGAAACTCATTGCTATTAACTCAATGTTGACTCATAGCAACCCCCTGTGGGCTTCCCTGACTGTAACTGTTGGTGGGGGTAGAAAGCCATTTTTTTCTCCCACGCAGCTGCTGGTGACTTTGAAGCAATGACCATTCTGTTTGTAGCTCAAAATATAACCACTAAACCACCACCAGGGCCCAGTATTTATCACATGAAGTAGCTGGTGTATTTGACCTTGCTTTTAGAAGTCTGACTACCAAGTCTATGTGCCACCAAGGCTGATTAACCACAAGAACAGAGTCTAGGATTCACCATTCATCATAAACTAAAAGCTACGATTAAAAGGGTCATATCAAGTAATTAAGTGCATTATAGTAGAATATTTGAAACTTTTCAGCTCTACTAATATAGGATTAGATGATTTTGAGTTAAAAATAATAAGTGCATTCATATCCTGTTCTAGAAGAAAGTACTAAAGACCCTTAATTCTATTTCTATATTAAATAATTTGGGATACATTTTTAATATTCTTTATATTTGATCTTGTGCTATAAAGGATATCTATATAGCAACAATTCATGAACTCTACTCTTCTCTCCACGTCCCCCTTTTCCTTTGTCAGTTACTGGGGGATTACTATATGCTCCAATTTAAGTGACTGCCATGGGGTAGGCACCTAGTTGAATATCTAAGGATTGGGATGGATGCTGCTGTTGAAAGGGCAGGGAAATGTTTGGTTCACTGCTACCTACTTTGCACAATCCTGAACAAGTGAACACACAACACATATCAACAAACCTCAGTTGCTGAGTATTTTTTGGTTAGTTTTTCCCCAAGAATATACCCCACAAAAGGGTGAAATAGAGCAGCTGTATTAATTCTACCATTGAGATATACCTCTACCAAAAACAATATTCAAATAAAGAATTTTCTTTGGATCTAGTAGCCTTGCTAAATGCTGTTATCAACCGATTCTGATTTAGTGTGTCAGAAGTGGAAATTCAAATTCTCAACAGAGTGAACCAGTTAGAGTCTTGCTGACATTATCAGAGAGCTTGGTGTATTTATTTGTTGTTGTTAGGTGCCGATTTCAAATCAGTTCCAACTCAAAGAGACCACAGAAAGACACACCACCCAAAACACCATGTTCAAAATTGTCGTTACGTTTGAGTCCGTTGCTGGTGCCCCTTGTCAATCTATATCCTTGATGGTCTCACTCTTTAGGGTAGAAACCCTACTTACCAAGCATGATCTCTTTTGACAGTGACCGGTCTCTCCGGACAAGATGGCCAAAGCAAGGGAGACAAACTCATGCCAGCCTAAATTGTCAGGGATATTCTGGATGTATTTCTTCCTAGAAAGATTTGTTTGTTCTTCTGCAAGTCCATGTTCTTCTGCAAGTTTCAATATTCTTTGACAACACCATAATTTAATTACATAAGTTTTTCTTTGGTTTTCTTTACTCATTATCCAACTTTTACATGTATATGAGGCTATTGAAAATACCATTGCTTGTAAAAAGAACCTTAGTCATAAAAGGGACATCCTTGCTCTTCAACACTTCAGAGAGAGAGGTCTTGGGCAGTGGATTTGCATCATGCCATACACGGTTTGTTTTCTTGACTACTGCTTCCGTGAGTATTGTTTATCGATCAACGGAAATGAAATCTTTGACAATTTCAATCTTTTCTCCACTTATCATGATTTTTTTTTCTTTTTTTTTGTATTTTTATTTATTTATTTATTTTTTAAACATTTTATTAGGGGCTCATACAACTGTTATCCCAATCCATACACACATCAATTGTGTAAAGCGCATTTGTACATCGTTTCTCAAAACATTTTCTCTCCATTTAAACCCCCGACATTAGGTCCTCATTTTTCCCCTCCCTCCCTCCCCGCTCCCCCTTCCCGCATGAGCCCTTGATAGTTTATAAACGGGTATTTTGTCATATCTTGCCCTGTCCGACATCTATATTGGCGCAATTGTAAGGATTTTTGTTTTCTTTCCATTAAGTGGCAATCCATACTAAAGGCTGCGTTTCTTGATCTTCATTGGCAATGCTTCCGGTACTCCTTGATTTCAGCAAGCAGTTTTGTTATCTGCATATGCCAAGTTTTTAATAAGCCTTCTTCTAATCCCAGTGTTATGTTATTTCCCACCTAGTCCGTTTATTCTACCATTTTCTCAGTATACAGGTGGAATAAATATTGTGAAAGAATAAAATCCAAACATACAACTTTCCTGGTTTTAGCCACGAGCATTCCCTTAACAGAACACAGTTCCATTACTGCCTCTTGGTACAAGTATAAGTTCCACATGACCAAAATGAAGTGTTATGAAATTTGCATTCCTCTCAATGGTATCTATAGTTTTAATGATCCACACAGTCCAATGCCTTTGTATCATCAGTAAAACACAAATATATATCTTTCTGGTATTTTCTGTTTGCAAGTAAAATCCCTCTGAGGTCAGCAATAATATCCCTTGTATCTTGCCCTCTTCTTAAATATCTGTTCATTTACTGCTGACCTCTTTTTGACTGATCTTCAGCAAAAATTTACTTGAACGTGATACTAATGTTATTGTTTGATAATTTCCACATTCTGTTGCGTTATCTTTCTTTTGAATGGGCATAAATATGAATTTCTTCCAGTCAGTAGGTCAGATCACCATTTTCTAAATATCTTGGCACAGATGAATGAATTCTTCCAGTGCTTCATCAGCTTATTGAAACATTTTTGTTGGTAGTACATCAATTCCTGGAACTTACTTTTTTTGCTTATTCTTTCATTGCAGCTTGAACTTTTTCCTTCACTTCTACTTCAACTTCTACCAATAACTTTGATCATATGCTACTTCTTGCAATGGTCGAATGTAGAATAATACTTTTTTGTACAATAACTCTATGGAGTCCTCCCATTTTCTTTTTATGCTTCCTGAGTTGTTCACTATTTTGCCAGTGGACCCTTCACTATTGCAGTTCTGGGATTGTGGATTTTCTTCAGTTCTCTAAGCTTGATATGTGCTGGGCATGTTCTTTCTTTTCGACTTTCTAATTCCATATCTTTACACATTTTACTATAATACTTTGTCTTCTCCAGCTTCCCATTTGAAATGTTCTGTTGAACACTTTCACTACATTGTTTCTTTCATTTTCTGAAGCTACTCTACTTTCAAGAGCAATTTTCCAAGTCTCTTGTGAAAATACCACTTTGGTATTTTCTTTCTTCCCAGTCTTTTTAATGAACTAACGCTTTCCGCATGTAAGATGTGCTTGAGTTCATTCGGCCTTTCATTAGCTTTTAAAGTATAGAATCTGTTCTTGAAAACTTCTCAAACTTCAGGTAGGATATAATCAAGCTTGTACTTTGGATTTTGTGGACTTGTTTTAATCTTCGTCAGCTTCAACTTGAACTTGTGTATGAGTAATTGATGCTCTGTTCTACAGTTAGCCCTGCTGTTGTTTTGACTGATGATATTGAGTTTTTCCATGTCCCTTCCTACAGTATAGTTAGATTTCTGTGTATTCTATCTGGCAAAATCCACACGTATTGTCCTCCGCTATGTTGTTGAGAAAAAGTATTTGTAATAAAGAAGCCCTTGAGCTTTAAAAATTCCATTATAAGGTCTCCAGCTGTTTTCCATCAGTAAGACCTTATTTTCTCACTGCAGTTACTTCGTTGTTTCCAACTTTTGCCTTGCAATCACCAATTCATTATCAATGCATTTTGACTGCATATTTGATACTTGATCAATATGAAACTGAAGATATTGGTAGAATCTTTCAAATTTTTCACTAAATGTATTAGTTGATGTGCAAATTAAATAGTAGTTATTTAACTGGATTTGTTTGTGGACATATTGATAGGATTCTATTTCAAACAGCATTGTACTTCAAGATCGATCTTGAAATGTTCTTTTTTCTGTATTTTGTTTTTTAATTACTTAATTAGTTATTTTAAAAGATAATTTTATTGGGGGTGCATACAGCTCTTATAACAATCCATGTATCAATTTTATAAAGCATATTTGTATATATGTTGCCATTATTATTTTATAAACATTTAATTTCTATTTGAGCCCTTGGTATCAGTTCCTCTTTTTCTCTCCCCCACCCAGGAGACCCCTTGATAAATTATAAATTTTTTTTATTTTCATATCTTACACTGAACTGACTTCCCCTATGGTTTCTGTTGTTCCTAACCGCTAGGGTGGTATGTGTTGTTTTGTGTCAACCATTGTGATTTGTTCCCCATTTCTCCCCTTCTCTCCCCACCTTCCCCCTATTCTCCTGGTATCACTACTCCCATTGCTGTTCCTGAGGGGTTTATCTGACTTGGATTCCGGGTGTTGTGAGCTCCTATCTGTACCAGTGTATATATTCTGGTCTAGCACCTAAGTGAAAGGCAGAGCTGGATTCATGATAGTGGGAGAGTGAGGAACCCTCAAGGAGCCTGAGGAATATTGTGTGTGTCATGGCAGCGAGACTGGGCCCTGATAGACTCATCCCTTTTTTGTGAGGGAATGTCCTATTGTCTTCTGTGAGGGGATGTCCTATTATCTGCAGATGGGATTTGGGTCTCTGCTCCAGCCCCGCTCGTTCTCAACAACATGGTTTTTGTTTGTTTGTTTTGAGTTTTCTGATGCCTGTTACCTGACCTCGTCAATACCTCATGATCGCACAGGCTGGTTTACTTCTTCTATGTGGGCTTATTGCTTCTCTGCTAGATGGCCGTTTGCTTAACTTCAAGCCTTTAAGACCCCAAACACTATATATTTTGATAGCCTGGCACCATCAGCTTTCTTTACCACATTTGCTTGTGCATCCACTTTGTCTTCAGTGATCCTGCCGGGAGGGTGAACATCACAGAATGCCAGTTTGTTAGAACAAAGTACTCTTGCATTGGGGGAGGGCTTGAGCAGAGGCCCAATGTATTTCCATATAAATATATGTACATACAATGATAACTCTATTTTTATGAATTAATATATTTGCATATGTACACACATATATTTACACTTCTATCCATAGCTTTGCTTCCTAGATCTTTCCTGTTTCCTTTTACCTTCCTCCTGCTAAACCATTGTGCTCTCTCTTCTTCTGCCTCTTAGTAATTCCTATCAGCCAGGTTTGCTGTTGCTCCAATATCCCCAAGATCTCTACGCCCTCCTGGTTGTTGATTTTAATTCTCTAGTTGTTTCCCTGTCTGTGGTGTTGTTTGCTCACTGCTTGCTCCCTTCCCCTGCTTCCTACTGCTCCCAAGTCCCTCTGGAACCATTGGTGCCCTTGCTTTCTCCTCAGGCTTGCTTCCCATGCCTGTCTCATATAGGTAGTCAACCAGCAAGAGAGACAAAACAAAAAGAAAACAAAAGATTGAATAAAAGGGGGAACATTAAAAAAAAAACAACTGGCAAAGACAAAAAATCCCAAGGCATATATAGTTTCAGGTTTGTCCACTGACCTTTATCACTATCTCGCCACCAGTACTGGGGGGTTTTAAAACTGCCCCTCCTCTCTGAAATCTATTTTGGGGACTTCTCAGGGATTTATGGCGTGGCTTTGCTCCCATTACTCATCTGTTATGTTTGTTATGTTATGTTTCCTGTTATGTTATGTTATGTTTGTTTTGTTTCTGTTATGTTTCCTTCTTGGTTTGCCCCACTGTGGGGGTGTCAGTCCGGACGCCTAGCCATGTGTCCCCAGTATTGTCCTCTGTGGCACTATGCTCCAGTGAGGGGACATCATGTATTGAGCTGTTGTTGGCTCTACAGTCCTCTCTGTGTCTGAGCAGTTCTGTGCAGGGATGTCATCCTCAGGGCTTAGTGTGCCAGTATGGAATTTGGATCTACAATCTCTCTTTTTCATTCTTGGTTTTTTTCCATGTGGATGTGGCAGGCCGGCCCCTCTCCCCAAGCTGTAGGTTCAGTGTTGTCCTCTGTAATGTGGTTCTATGGAGGGGGTCACTTTGGCTCTGATTGGGACTGGCCCTGTAGCCCACTCTGTTCATGAGTTACTCCATGTGGTTAGAGTGCCCTCAAGGTTTGGTGTGCTGTGGTGGGGTCTGCATGTACAGACCTACTTCTGGAGACATAAACAATCATATCCCTCTAGATGGGTTCGTGCCCTGCTCCCCCAGCGCCATTGTCTCCCCCTTCCCTCAACCCTTTCATTTCTTTGTGTTGGAGCTGACATGCACATCCTTGGGTTTGGCTTGTCCCCAACCGACTGCCTGTTACTCAACCTGTACAGTGTGAGATAAGTGGATTTTCTCCTATACCTACTGTGCTGACTATATTTACCTCAGTGGACTCATGTTCGACTTGTCATTTTGTGATTAGCCAACATCACTGCATAGTTTCCTCCAGCTCCTCCCATGAGATGATGTGCTTCATGCAATCATCAGGGCTTTTTAGTGGTACATAGTAGTACTCCTTTGTGTGTATGTGCCAGAGTTTTCTAATCCACTCATCTACTG
Source organism: Echinops telfairi (assembly GCF_000313985.2). Taxonomy (NCBI): domain Eukaryota; kingdom Metazoa; phylum Chordata; class Mammalia; order Afrosoricida; family Tenrecidae; genus Echinops; species Echinops telfairi. Next base: position 56,820,774 of record NW_022111369.1, read on the forward strand.
ATGGAAATTTAAGTTGTTTCTAGTAAACATTGGAGTGCAGATGACGGGTCATGGTCTATTTTTTACATATTTTGGGTATATTCCTATATAATCCCTCTAAGGGATTGCTGGGTCAAAAGTAACTCAATTTCCATTTGCTTTAGATATCTCTAGATGCCTTTCCACAGTGGTTATATGTATATACACAGTGGTTCTTAACCTTCCTAATGCCATGACCCTTTAATACAGTTCCTCATGTTGTATTGATCCCCCAACCATAAAATTATTTTTGTTGCTACTTCATAACTGTAATTTTGCTACTGTTATGAATAGGGTGACACTTGTGAAAGGGTTGGTCGACCCCCAAAGAGGTCTTGACCCACAGGTTGAGAACTGCTGATATACAAGACCGCCAACAGTGAGGAGAATTCCTATCTCATCACAGCCACCAACATTTGTTGCTCTCTGATTTTTCTGGTTTGGACTGTTCTCAAGGGAGTAGGTGGTATCTCATAGTTGTTTTAATTTGCATTTCTCTGATGGCTAAGGATTGGGAACATTTTCTCATATACTTTATGGCCATATGGGTCTCTTTAGTGAAACTTCTGTTCAGGTTTTTTGCCCACTTTCTAAAGGGGTTAACTGTTTTCTTCTTTTTTGCAGGCTAGGAGGGTATTGTAGATTTTAGTAATAAGCCCTTTGTCTGTTGTGTCATTGCTAAGAATCCTCTCCTAATACATGGGTTTTCTTGTTACTCTCTTGTTTTTTAAGTCTTTCGACACACACAGGTATTTTATCCTTAGTATATTCCATTTATTGATTTCAGCTTCATCTCTGTGGGCATACTTACTTATTACAGTTAACCTATGTATTCCCTGTGCCTCGGTCTTTACATTTGTCTCAATTCCTTCGTTGTTGGTACTGATAGTTTGGTGTTTCACTCTTGGTCTTTAATCCACCTTGAGTTTGTTCTTGTGCATGGGATGAGGTAAGGGTCCTGTTTCATTTTTCTACAGATGGATGTCCATTGTTTCCAGCACCACTTGTTAAAGAGGGCATCTTCCTCCTCCCACTTGATGCTTTTGGGGACCTTGTGGAAAATCCATTGTCTATATGCTGATGGTTTTATTTCCAGGTTTTCTATTCTTTTCCATTATTCGGAGTGTCTGTCATTATTCTAGTACCACACTGTTTTGACCACTATGGCTGTATAGTAGGTTTTAAAGTCAGGCAAAGCGAACCCTCCGACTTTGTCCATCCTTTTGAGTTTTCTGCTAATTCTGGGCTGCTTCCTTCTCCATATTAAATTAGTGGTCAGTTTTTCAAATTACTTGAAGGAGGTTGCTGGTATTTGAATTGAGATAGTGTTAAACTTATATTGTGCCTTGGGTAAGTGACATTTTTACTATATTGAGTTTTCTGATCCACAAGCACAGGGTATTCTTCCATTTGTGGAGGTTGCTTTTAGTTTCCTATAGTGGGGTTCTGTAGTTTTCCTTGTATAAGTCTTTTGTTTTTAATCGTTTTATTGTGAACTCTTACAGCTCTTACCACAATCCATACATGCATCCATTGTGTCAAGCAGATTTGTACATATGTTGCCATCATCAATTTAAAAATGTTTTATTTCTACTTGAGCCCTTTGTATCATCTCATTCCCCCCCTTTCCCATCTTCCCTCTCTCATGAACCATTGATAATTTAAAAATTTTTTTTTTTTCATGTCTTACACCACCACTGTCTCCTTCACCCATTTTTTGTTGTTGTCTGTCCCCCTGGGATGGGACTATATATTGATCATTGCTGTTGGTTTCCCTTTCTCCCCCCACCTTCCCCTTCCCCTCATGGTATTGCTACTCTCCCTATTGTTCCCGAGGGGTTTATCTGTCCTGGATTCCCTCCGTTTTGAGCTCTTATCTGTACATGTTCTGTTTTAGCCAGATTTGTAAGGTAGAATTCAGGTCATGATCATGGGGAGGAGGAAGCATTAAAGAACGAAAGGAATGTTGTATGTTTTATCAGTGCTATACTACACCCTAACGGACTCATCTCTTCCTTTGATCCTTCTGTGAAGGGATGTCCAATTGTCTACATATGGGCCTTGGGTATACGCTCCTCCCCCTCATTCACATTGATGTAATTTTTCATTCTGGGTCTTTGATGCCTGATACCTGGTCCCATCAACACCTCATGATCATACAGGGTGGTATGCTTCTTCCATGAGGGCTTTGTGATTTTCAGCTAGATGGCTGTTTGTTTATCTTCAAGTTTTAAGACCCCAGATGATATATCTATTGTTAGCCGGGCACCATCAGCTTTCTTCACCACATTTCCTTATGCACCCATTTTATTTTCAGTGATCATGTCAGGAAGGTGAGCAACACAGAATGCCAGGTTATTAGAGCAAAATGCTTGTATTGAGGGAGTACTTGAGTAGAGGCCTAATGTCAGTCTGCTACCTTAGTTCTCAACATATAAATATATGTACATAGATCTATTTCCCTATTCTTATATGGGAGAGAGGGACCAGACTTCAACCCAGTGCGCCAAGATGTGAATGTAACATACTAGCAGGAAGCAACGCACCAATAGAGAGGTCTGCAAGGGCAGTCTCAATCCTAGCTATGTGGAATACTAACTCAGCCCCGGCACCCAGAAGAATGCACTACAGAGGACAGCACTGAAGCTACAGCTCAAGGAGAGGGGCATGTCTGATTGGAGCACACAGGAACAAATGAAGAGGGAAGGAAAGAGGGAGAGTGGAACACATCCTGGAACTCTAAGCCTCATGGACAATATTCCTGCTCAGAACAGCCACTGTATAGATAGGCATAGGGTTGGCCCCACTGTGAGACATGACATCCCATATTGATCCATAGTGCTCCCAAGAACAACACTGGAGACACAGTGCAGGAACTGTGTCTGATCTGACCCCACCACACTGGGGCAAAACAAGGGCAAGCAACAGAGCAGCAAGGGGAACAAATCAAGGAAGTTCCTGATGAATACCAAAATAGACTTTGGGACAAGGGCATGGCACCCCATCAGACTCAACTGGAAAACACACATAAAGGTCTACAAATATACCTGGAACCATTTATAGGTTTTTCTTTTTGTTGTGGGTTGTTGTTTTTTCTTTTTATGTGTGTTTTGTTTTGCTTTGTTTTGTTTTTGTGCTTATTATTGCTTTTGCATGTCCATCTAGATAAGATATGTGGGATAAACAATATGGAGGAGAAAACAATGCCACCAAAAGTTCCAGGGGGACTCAGGAGAGGAGGAGGCAGAGGAAAGGATGGGGTGTGCCAACAAATACAGGGAACAACAAGTGATCTAATATTGATGGTGATTAGCCTGTAGGATGTCTGGTAGGGCTTGATCAAGTGCAATGTAGCCAGGAGGAATTATTGAAACCCTAATGAAGGTCAAACATGATAGTGTGACAAGAGGAAAGTAAAAGGAAATGGTGGAAAGAACTAGCAGGCAAACGACATTTATAGAGGTCCAAATGCAGGCATGTACATAAATCTTTTGGGGGTTTTTGGTTAGGTATATCCCTAGATATTTCAGTTTGTTCTTGTCTTTTGTAAAGCATACTGACTTCTTGCTCTTCTCTTCCGATGTCTTGTCCTACGTACATAACAAATGAATAGAGTTTTGTTTGTTGATCTAATATCCCAACACTTCCATATTCCTCTATCACTGCCAGTTCTCCTGTGGAGGAGCTTTTGAGGTTTTCAATGTATAGCATCATGTCGTCTGCAAATATTGCTAGGTTTGCTTCCTCCTCTCCCAGACAGATACATTTAATGTCCATCCTCTGCCTCATGTTGTCAGCTAGGACCTCCAGTATGAGATTGAAAAGAAGTGGAAACAAGGGGCATCCTTGTCTGGTCCCATTTTTCAGTGGGATTCTTTTCATATTTTCTCCATTGACTATGATATTGGCTATTGGCTTTCTGTAAATAGTTTGTATTAACTTGAGGAATGCCCCTTCAACTCCTATCTTCTTAAGTATCTTAATTAGTAGTGGGTGTTTGATTTTGTCAAGTGCATTTTCTTAGTCTATGGATATTATCATGTGATTTTTATCCCTTTTTAAAAATCAATGTTGTGTATAATATTGTTGGACTTTCAGATGTTAAACTACTCCTGCATCCCTGGAATGAATCCCAGTTGATCATGATGGATCATATATTTTATATACTTTTGTATTCTATTGGCCAGTATTTTGTTAAGGATTTTTGTATCTATGTTCATTAGAGGTATCAGTCTGTAGCTCTCTCTTCCTTGACAAGTTTGGGTATCAAAGTTATATGTCTTCTTAGAATGCATTTGGGAGTTTGCCATCTTTTTCTATGCTCTGGAATAATTTGTGCTGGATTAGTGTTAGCTCTTCCCTGAAAGCTTGGTAGAAGTCTACTGTGAAGCCATCTGATCTGGAAGCTTTTTCGTTGGTAGTTTCTTGATAACCATACCTATCTCTTCTTTTGATTGGCCTGTTGAGGTTCTTGACTTTTATCTGGGATATTCTAGGGAGAGATTGTTTTTCCAAGTATTTGCCCATGTCTTCCACGTTGTTTAATATATTAGAATACAGACATTCATAGTTCTTTGTGATTATCTTTTTAATCACATTGGGGTCCATTGTTATTTCCCAGGGTTAATCCCTTTTCCTAGCTATTGATGTTTGCTTCTTCCTTTCCTTGGTTAGGCTTGCCAGTGGACTGTTGATGCTGTTGATCCTCTCAAAGAACCAACTTTTGTTTGCATTGATTTTTTGCACTATTCTCTTGTCTTCCAACTGGTTTAACTCTGCCCTGATTTTTATTATTTCTTTTCTTTTGCTATTGGAGTGGTTATTCAGTTGACTCTGTTCTAGTTGCTGGAGGTTTCCTGATAGTGTAGTCATAAGTCTCTCCTCCTTTTCTATATATGCATTAATCGCTATCAAACTTCCTCTGATAATTGCTTTTGCTGTATCCCATAGTTTTTGTATGTTGTATTCTCATTTTCATTAGTTTTTAGAAACTCCCTAAATCCCTCTCTAACTTCAGCAAGTACCCATGCCTGTCACAGAAGATCATTATTCACCCTCCAGTTGTATACCGTTGTTTTTCTGGTCATCCTTTGGTTGATCTCCAGCTTTATAGCATTGTGGTCTAAGAGAGATATCAGACTGACCATTATATGTTTGAATTTACTTGTGTCCCTTTGAAAATAAGCTATGTTCACTTAAAAAGAATGTGAATTATTTTTGCATTTGGATACAGCACTCTATAAATGTCTATCAGGTCCAGTCACCTAATTGTAGTGTTCAGCTCTGTAGCCTCTGCTGAACTACTTTCCCAGTGATCTATCTTTCTCTGATCACAGTATATTAAAGTCACCTACTATGGTTGAGCCTGTGATTTCTTTTTCATCTTTTGTAGTTTGTTTGACAAATTTCACAGATTTCATGTTAGGCACGTATATATTTATTATGCTTACTGGTTCCTGGTCTACTTATCCTTTGAGCATTACATTATATAATGCTCATCCTTGTCTCTTGTATGGATTGAACCTTGAGGTCAGTTTTGTAAGAGATTAGGATTGCAACCCCTGATTTTTCAAGTTGCTTTTTGCCTGATATATTTTCTGCCAGCCTTTAGTTCTTATTCTATTTTTGTCTGTGGGGTTAAGGTGTGTCTCTAGTAGACAGCACATTTATGGGTTATGTTTTCTGAGCCTGTCTGCTAACCTTTATCTTATAATGTGCAAGTTCGGGCCATTGACATTCAGAGTTATTGCCATCATATGTTGATTCATTGCTGTCATATTGTACCTTTTTGTTGGGTGTTTTCCTATCTCCCTTTATATCAATGTGCTATGTTTATGTAGGGAGCTTCATTCTTGCCATTTTCCTCTGAGGCAATGTTATATTGGTAATTGTTTTTGACACATTGACTTTTGGAAGGAGTTACACTGTATGGTAGTTTCCTGCTTCTGCCTGGTGGATGTTGGTCTTGAATGAGCAAGGATGATTCGACAGGATTGGGTGTCTTATGTGTATTTGAGTTTTTCCTTGTTCAGGAAGACTCTTACCTGACTGTCAATCTTAATAGATAGTGTGGCAGGGTAGAGAATTCTCAGGTTGGCTTTTTTCTTTCAGCTTTAAGAAGATGTTGCTCCACTCTCTCTCTTCATGGTATCTGATGATAAGTCTGAGCATATTCTTACCTGAGCGCCATTGCATTTAATTCTCTTGCTGCTCTTAAAATTTTCTCTTTTTCCTCAAAGTTAGATAATTTAACTATTATGTGCCCTGGTGAGTTCTTCTGGGGTTTAGTATAATTTATGACCACTCTGCTTCCTGTATGAATGTCTGATTTTCCTTCCTTAAGGTGGGGATGTTTGCTTCCAGGAATTCCCTTGGTAATTTAGCTGTTGATTTCATTGTGTCTTGTTCTGGTAGAAAAATTACTTGAATATTGTTCCTATTCATAGCATCTGAT
>NW_022111369.1:56827411-56828744 GCF_000313985.2 Echinops telfairi
ATCCTTATCCTGTGTTACTTCCATCATATACTGTATTATTCCAAGCTGCATTGTGATGATTTGTTTTCATGGATGATCAACATCTGATTCTTCTAAGAGCATCATTAGGTTTACAACTTCATCCACTGCTGCATTTTGTTTTTCTTGTTTTCTTGTTCAGCGTGTGGAAGTATGTTCATGTTTACCTGTCATTTTGGAAGAACTGGGCACCATGTTCCTTGGAGACCGAGGGACTCTTTCTCCTTGTGACTAGGAAGAATGTTTTTAAGGACTACCTTGAGCCTACTATGGTGGTGGGTCAGACTGATATGTAGCCAGGGTGCAGTGGGCAACTCAGTGGCTAGATGCAGTAAAAGGCCTTAGAAGTTGGGTTGAGACAGGCAACTGTATGTATGCCACTGCTCTGCAGCATGGGCATGGGCCTGGTCTGGACTGTTTGGTCACAATATGAAGCCTTTTAAAGCATCTCTGTCAAGACCCAAACTGATAGAGTCAGTTTTTGGCATGGGCTGTGGCTATCAGGACCAATTGGGTTTTCCCATTTTGTTAGGATAAAATCCTTGGCTGTGCTCTAGGGATTAGAGTTCTGGCTGTCTTGTTATGTTAATATAATGTTAATTGACAGAGTTCTGAAGGCTTACATTCACAGTTACACAAAAGAAAACAGCCTGGAATTGAAAGCTTTAAAAAAAAAATCGCCCCTTTCTATAATGGCCTAGTGTGATGCCCTGGTATTGAGGCTGTGCCATACTCTCCCCATAGGATGGGGGACCAGTTAGCAGAGTGGGTTTGGGGCTGACTGGATCTGAATGCTCCCCTGGCTGCATTCCTGTTACTCCAAATTCTGTCCTGCATGTTGTGTTCTGGGGAACTGTGTTGTGGCACAGATAAATATTCCAGAAGCTCTTCAGTTGTTGCAAATTCATGTCTAATTTTCTAATGTTATCCACACTGGTAGGCATGGAGCTAGGGAGATGGAGAAAAGGCGTGCCCAATGCAGTCACTCTGTCCCTGGCTGGGAAGGGGAGCTACAAAGCCCTAGACTGCAGGAACAGGGCCGAAGGCAGAGAGGGGGATTATGGTGTGAGGTAATTCTCAGAGACTTGCCACATGCCTGGGATTATGACCACTTTTAGACAGCATCCCAGGGAAACTACAGCGTCCTGGGGGAGTGGGTTCTTGGGTGCAGATGGGGTGCAGAACACCATCCTGCTGGACCTGGCAAGGAATTTAGAGTGTTTTATCAAGTTCTCGAATTGCTTCATGGGTGAAAATCTCAGGGGGAGGTCTGAACCAGTCTCTAGTACACTGAATCTATTTTTAGCACCCAGCT
>NW_022111369.1:56830336-56831761 GCF_000313985.2 Echinops telfairi
TTTTTCTGCCACAACAATGCACCTGCTCATGCAACCATCTCAGTGTGCCAGCTTTTGGAAAAATACAGCATCCCTCTATTGTCTTATGCATCTGACTCACCTGAACTCACTCCATGAGACTTCTTTTTATTTCTGTGAATGAAGAGGGTTATGAAAGAGCAGCAATTTGATGACATAAAAGAGGTGAAAGAAAAAATGAGGGAGGTGCTATCAGCCACCCAAACAGATAAGTTTGCAAAATGTTTCCCAGAATGGAATCATGGATTTGACAAATGTATTAAGTGTCATGGAAAATACTTTGAAGATGAAATTGTTTTTTGTAAAAAAAAAAAAAATTAAATACATCGTTTTGAAAAAAATCTGATTTTGGGGGGAGCACCCCTCATATATAAATGTTAGCTTTGGAATCAGTTCAGACTATGGATGAATTATTGAAAACAGCTAATTCTTTCCATTAGCATATACGGCATTATTTTTGGTATAAGTCAGCTACTTGAAGCCATCAGCCTGGGAGAAAAAAAAAATGAAGCTTTTTATTTTCATGAAAACTTACAGTGTCCATACCAGCATGAAGCAGCAAACCAATAGAGAGGTCTGCAGAGCCCGCCCCAATCCCAGCTATGTGGGCCCCCTCTCTAAAAGAATGAGCTACATAGAACAACACAGAAGCTACAGCATGGGGATAGGGATGAATCTGCTCAGAACACAGGGGAGCAAACTAAGAGAGAAGGAGGGAGAAAGAGTGGAATGCAACCTGGCATGTGTAGTCCCAAGGATGATATTCCTGCTCAGAGCAGCCAATGCAGAGAGGATCATAGGGCCAGTCCCACCATGAGACATGGCATCCACTCACTGACATATAACGTTATGGGGGACAAGGTTGGATACACATTGTGGGAATTGTGCCCAATTTGACCCCAATCTGCAAAACACGAAGGGCATTTAACAGGACAGCAAGGGAAGCAAAGCAATGAAGTCCCCAAGGAATCCCAATTATAGACTTTGGGGGCAGGGCATGATGCCTCATCAGACTTGACTAGAAAACACGCAAAAAGGTCAACAGACTGACCTGGAACTACTTATAGGCTTTTCGTTGTTGTTGTTTGCTTTGGTTTTCTTTTTGGTTTATCATGTCTATCTAGGTAAAATAGGCAGAATAAACAATCCTGAGGAGAAAACAATGGGACCAAAGAGGGGGAGGTGGGGGAAAGGAAGTGGGGGAGCCAACAAACCAAGGCATAAGGGAACAACAAATTATTCAAAATCTATGGTGAGAGAGGACATCTGCGGGTTTGGGACTTGATCAAGTGCAATGTAGCTGAGAGGAATTACTGGGAGCCGATTGAAGGTCGAACGTGATAGTGGGACTAGAGGAAAGTAAAAGGAAAGAGAGGAAAGCACAGTGAAGTAAAGGCTATTTATAGA
>NW_022111369.1:56832883-56846992 GCF_000313985.2 Echinops telfairi
CTCTGTCCTAAGGGGTAAGGGGTTGCTCTGTGCTGCAATCAACTCGATGGCAGTGCAGTTGGTTTGGGTTTAGATCTCTACAATCTTGGTAGTAAAGTTCCTTGTTTATGTTACTTATTGGCAACTACCATAATTTCCATCAAAGTAGTTCTTTGTCACCAAGATGAGATATTGCATGATTTTGCCATATTGATGTAATAGTTAAGCCAAACTGTAATTACCAATGGCTTGGAAATACACATATTCTAAAACTAGAATGTCTCTAACATTTGTTTCCCAAAGTATATTTGACATGTATTAATTATAATGGGTTTTTTTGGAAAACGTTTCTGGAGTTTCAATGAATTCAAATGGACTCAGTGGCAAATATCAATAACAATATATACTGGGAAATAGTGGGTTAAACACAGATAAACAAATATTTTCAGTTTGTTCTATGGAAATTTTAATATATATATTGTGACTCTCCATTGAAAAGCTGTATACATTTGTAAATTTGTTTGTCTCTGTACAGGGGACAGTGTGTGTGTTTGTGTATATGTGTCTATATTTTCAGTTCTAAATTTACCAAATGTCTTCTTCACAATATCAATTTTCAAATATTGTTGCCATTTTCCATTTTGACAGAAGGATATTAATGTATTTATCTTGACCTTTTATTTGTTTTATAAGACCTCTTAAAAAATTCACTGCCATTGAGCACATGGAAACTCATAGCGACCCCACAGGGCAGGGTTGAACTGTCCCTTTGAGTTTCTGAGCCTGTAACCGGATATGGGAGTAGAAACCTTTATCTTTTTCCCTAAGATCTCTTAACCTATCCTCATGTCCCATACCCATCCATCATCTGAGGAATGCCGTATTAACGGACTTTAGGCTAAAGTTACATGGTCAAAATGCAGAAAGAAATGCCTATAAACAATTTCAAAATATTATTTACAACACACTACTCATTTTTATTCTGTTATTGGAGATATTTTATATTTGCACCAGGAATGAAGCTGAACAGTTCCATTTATGGTCTCGGTAAATGCCTCAAAATTCCTACGCCAATTTCCTAACATCTATTTTGAAGATACTTGTGCTTGAACTATTTGCTTTATCGATGACAGTGCCTGCATATATGGAGGATAGCATGTGGGAAGATTTATTGAGGTAATATTTGTGGAAATGCATTGAAATAACAAACCATTTTTCAAAAGTCCCATAAAGTGGGTCTGTATTAATATTGGCTTCTCCACACTTTGATTTTTAGATTATATATTTTCAAGACTCATCTACAGCGGTACTTTTCTATTAAATATATATGTATATTTAATATACATACTATATATATATCAAGATACTACAGGGAAAGTTAAAATATTTTCTTTCAATGCAACTGATCATGTCTTGAATTATTTGGCTCATAAAAAATATACTTTTATAACTGGTTTCTTGAAATATGTAAGTATAATTTACAGTGCACCAATCTTTCCAAACCATGCCAGCTCTAGAGATGGCCATTGATGGAGCAACGAAGGAAACTTTGGTACTTTTTTTCTCTCCTTTAGTCCACCCAACATACGTCAATGGTGGGAAATTTCAGGTTCCTTGCCATATTATACCGATATTATTTTACAGATGCTCAAAATAGAGAAAAACAGGAAGGTTACTAGTGCTATTCTCGCTAACATATTTTCTTCTTCTTTTCCCCCCGACTCATTCTTGGTACCCTACACAGAGAGTGCAGCATCCACATGAGTGTCCTTCCTGTGGAGGCTTTGGCTTTCTTCCATGCTCCGTGTGCCATGGGAGCAAGATGTCAGTATTTCGAAACTGTTTCACGGACTCATTCAAAGCTTTGAAGTGTACTGCTTGCAACGAGAACGGTCTGCAGCGCTGTAAGAACTGTGTGGGTTAGTTGGATGTAGCCTTCACCTGAGAAAAGCCTCACTTTGTTAACCCAATGGAATAATTTGCTTTATACTTTTCTAAAAAAAAATAATAATAACCATGACTACCAAATTAAATAATAAAGTTTGTTATAATTGCATTTGTGTTGGATTTTTGTTGTGACAATTTTTATCAATTAATTAAATGAATGGTTATTTAACAGATACTATATGTACTAAATTCTGTGCAAGCCCCTGATTTCTAACTGGAAATAACTTAGTACCCAATACTATTTCAAGATAGTCACAGGCTGATTTCCAGAATGTGCGCGATTTTCTTAGGAAAGACTAGATATGAGAGGGTTTTTTTAAGTTCATGGGAAATACATATTGTAGGTAAACTAATCAGGATTTCAAAAACATCACACTAAAATAATTTCATACTAGTTTATTAAAACATGTGAAGTGGATCTAGTTTGAGACAAAAAGAGTGATATGATACCACCTAAAATTGAAGCAAGAGTAAATATCATCTTTATAGTGAAGCTTGGGTGGAGGAGTGGTGTAATCATTGATGATTTACAAAAGGTTTATGGTGACAATGGGCCAAAGATATTGCAGTTTATAAATGCATAATTAAAAAGCACCTCGCATTTACAATGGAAAGGACACTCAACCACACACATCTCAATTGGTTCTGCTTATTCAATTCTGACTGAAAAAGTAAGGTGGAAATCACTTTCTGCTCAATGGAAACCAAAATTATTGTATATAGATCAGAGGCAGATAAGAGCAGAACTTCCTATGGACATTTTTAAGCAAGTGGGATTAAGATCCTGAAGCATTTCTAGGAAAAATTGTAACAGGAAATGAAACATGGCTATCCCAATATAATCCTGAAGAAAAAGCATAATAGAAGCCTGGCTACCAAGAAGTGGGAGCGGTACTGATAAAGCAAAAGCAGATAGATTAAGATCAAAATTCATGGCAAGAGTGTTTTTGTGAGATGCTCAAGGCATTTTGTTTATTGGTTTCTCACGAAGTTATATAACAGGAAAAACAAATCCAAAGACGTGCTGGTTCACTAGGCATTGTCAGAGGCAAGGGGAAAATAAAATATGATTAGAACTGAGATGTTATAAGGTATGGCTAGCTGAGTTGACTTCCCTTCTCTCAAGAGGTCAATAACCCATTGTATAATGAATTTCTTATCGAGTTTCCACAGAGTTGTGAGATTCTAATAAGGAGTATTGTTATTCATCAATATCTTTATCATTCAGACTTTTACACTGTTCCTAGTAATCCAGATATTGTCTTTGGATATGCCCTTTTTAGCTAGAATATAATAAGGACAAGGAAATAAAATAGTAGAGGGAGTCTAATTTTCATTCTCTATCTCAGATGGCGTCTGTATTTCAGATTTCAGTGTCCATCTGTCTTGAAAGAAGAACTATCAGAATGGTTCTTCAAAGCAAGTCTTGTTCGATTCCATCTGACTTATTTTGAGTCTGTTGTCAGTAGAGCCCAATCCCTGGAAAAGAACATCATACTAGGTAAGGCAAGGCTCAATCAAAAAAAGGAAGTTGTTCTTGAGATGACGGACATGGTGGGTGAAACAACACATGCAAACACAAGAGTGACTGTGAGGATCGCACAGGATTGGACAGTGCTCTACTGCATACAGGGGAGCCATGATTCAGAATAAACTTAATAGCAAGTGCCAGCATTTTAGACTGTAAAGTCTTTAAGTGATGTGAACTGTGAAGCCCTAGGCTATTAATCCAAAGGTTAGAGGTTCAAGTCTATCCAGAGACTCCTTGGAATAAAAGTTTGGGAATCTACTTCCAAAAGATCATCCATTGAAAACTCGATGGAGCACATTTCTATTCTGTCACATTTAAAGTCATAATTAATTAGAATCAATGTAACGGCAAATGATTTGAATTTTCTTCTTTTTTTCTCACTATCTTGGACTATGGGCTTGAAGGACAAATGTTCCCTGGCTCTCAATATGCTCATAAGGAATTTGCACAGTGTTAAAAAGAAACACTGTGACTTGTGGACTATAGTGCCCCCAAGTCATAGCCATTTTCTACTGTCTAGTGTGTATGGGGTTGTTGGAGAAGGGACATAGAATAGCAAAGAAGAGTTGATGCATTCGAATTATGGTTGTGACAGTTACATCATCTACTGCCAACTTGAGAAAGGGGTGGATTCTAGCCTGTCAATCAGGTCATAGCCAACTAAACCTCTGTGAGGGCATGGCCTTCCCCTGAGAATTCTGGGAACACCTGTCTTCCTCCCTGGAGGCATGACACATACTCTCTCTGCAAGACATTCCTGTTGACAAGCTACATGGAGCCACACTGCTATAGAGTCAGAGGACCGGAGCTGGAGGAGCCATGTGGTGTTGGTGAAAAATATTGGTATATTTCTGGTTTTTCATGCACAAACTGCATACAGTAAAGAAGCCAGTTTTGGCCTTGAATGTGTAGTAAAGAATTTAAATCTCTTTTGCCAAGCAATATGAAGAAATATTCTTTTAGATTTTTACAATGTTTTCCATAACACTTTGTAGTGTCTTCCCTTATATTTAATTTGATATACTATTTTTAGTATTTGACTTGATGAAAAATTTCTTAATGTATTAAGCATAACTTTCACAGAGTAAGCAAACTTCTCCTTGTTCTCATATTTATTCAGTATGTAATATCTAATTCTACTAAAGGTTGATTTGAATTAAAATGAATCTTATTTATTTATACATTTATATATCTTATTTGTGTGTATGTATGTATTGACACATGTATAAAACTGTCTCATGATATATATTTGTACTTGACCGCTGCTGGCAGAGGGAAGATAATAATGTTGTCTCCTTGTAGCAAACATTAGTAGGCATCAGAAGGAATGTTTTACAGAGGAATGGAGAGAATCTGCTAACCTTAAAATTATGGTAAATGAAAGATGGCCAAGAAAGTTTCGGCTGACTCAAGTCACGATAACAGTAACCAGGAAAACAGTTAATACAGTAAGGTCATCTATTATCATCTTTCTCAAGGTCATCAGCAACTGGCATTACTCAGTCTCTAGCATTCCTAATGCAGACTTGACCAGGAAAATGTTGACTAGGATGCTAACATTTTGGAAGGTATGTCACGCTTTGTGAGGGTTAAACACACTTGCACATTCTTTCTTGAGAAAGAGGCAATCGTGGTGAGTATACACACTTTTGCAGACAACTTGCTTTACAGAAATCTTTGCAATGGATCCCTGTCAAGGAGTGTTTGCAGATCTCTTTTCACACACACACACACACACACACACACACACACACACACACACACACACACACACACGGCGATTTTGCTCAGTGGTTCAAAAAACCCTGTCGTTTCAATTATGGGCCTACATCCGTATCTCAAATCACAATACCTCTAGCAAATTTATGAGCATCAGTTCTGATGGAAACTTTTGTCCTGGTCTTATTCTGAACTTTTTGAACTCTTTCATTAAACCTGGCACAGAATACATTGAGACAGTCAAAATGCAACTTGGAAGCAAGGTGACTTTCATTAGGAATATGGTCCTCTGAGAAGAATATGAGCTGTCCAAAGAGTTCTGCCTGTGCATAGTAAAACTGAAGCTTTGTGTTAATATCTGGAAAATCAATACTAGAAAATCCACATTGATTCTCTGCAATGCACATTTCTTATGTTAGCATTTACTGTCCTTAGGTTGTTTTACTTGCTGCCTATAATTTCTATGGCCTTACCTTTCCTTTTGTGCCACTTTGTTAGAGGAATGCAAAACAATTGTGTTCAAAATACCCAACATATATTCAAAGCAGTAGACATGGAAGCTAAACAGCAATGTGTATAATTTGGAAAACTAGGCTATGGTTCAGTACGTCTTTTGTAGCAATTGAGAAATTTTGACTCATGAAAAATAGCCTTTTTCTATATAAGAATCATTATTTAAATTGATAAATTGCTGGTTGCTCTGATCCCTGTATTTGCGCATTACATTTCATTTGAAGAACGAGGATATCGTGAAGTCCAGCGACTCTAAATGAGCACGTGTACAACATCTAAGGAGCCATTTGCTGGGAGACTAGGCCTGGTTACATTGATCTGAAATGTATGTATTTGCTTTGACCTTTCTAAGTCTGTTTTGAATAGTTTCCTTTCTGCTGTAGATTTTACCTGCAAAAAGAAATATCACGTTTCCTGCCACATTATTGTTTTCTGACTAGGAAATACTATAAGTATTATAGCATGCTTTATTCTTAGAAAAGAGAAATAAACTGCTTTCAATACAATCATCATTAAGGTAAACGTGTTCATATTATTTTTATATTTTTGTAATGGCTATCAATGCTTTTGCTATTATAAATAAGGATGTGAACAATAATCAGCCCTAGTGGCACAATGGTTAAGCACTCGGCATTTAGTAACCGTGCTGTGGGACACAGATGTGACAGTGTGCTTTGATAAAGATTACAGCCTTGGAAACCTTGTGGGGAAGTGCTACTCTGTCCTATAGGGCCACTCTGAGTCTTAATCGACTCGACAGCAATGAGCTGATGCCCTCTTTATATTTTCTTCTCCTTCCATGCATTCAGAAATGGGAGGAGTTTTCTTAGCCTATAAAATAGAAGTACTTAATTCTTGGACAAAATATTTAAATATGTTAGTAATGTTAATGTGATAAATCATTTTAAAAAAAATCCTGGGTATCTGGAATTAAGGCTTACCATGTGACAACTGGGAGGCTTGGTAGTGTAATGGTTATACTTTAGGCTGCAAACCACCTGGCAGGCTTTGGGGAAAATGCCAGCCCCCCACAACTAATTGCGGGTTCAATAGGCACAATTGTATGGTTAATATATATAAAGATTATAGTAAAGTCATAGAGAGCATGAGAGATAGAAGAGAGATTGAAGTAATGGAGTCAGCCACATTTTATGGTAGCATGCTCACCTCAGCCCCGCTTGGTAGTCCACGTGGAGATAGAGGGAGGGGAAGGAGAATAAGGGGAAAGGGAACAGGACTGGGGAGGAGAGGGAGCTGACGAGAGGCCAAGGGGGATCTTTATTGCTAACACAGGCTTATATATCTTGGGGGGGGGGCATGAAAGCCCCGTAATTACAGGTAAAGACATACGTTACAGGAAGGTGTTGCACTATAGGTTATATAGCAATGAGAGGGGGACAATCTAGGGAAATACACACAATAGGAAGAGGAGGAATTGGGGGCACACATGTGACAAGAAGTGCGGATCTTAGATTCAAGATGGCAGCCTAACTTTGGATGTCACTGAGCAGGTTTGACCTGTTCTCTGGATCGCCATAGAAACAATTATCAGTAGGGTGTACTGTAAACCCCACCTACAGGGACCAGGCTAATGGCTGCAAGCCTTTAGGGAGAAGTAGCCCATTGTCCTTAACAGCAGGGACTTGGGCCTACCTGTGGTGGGACCAGACAGTTGTCTGGAAACTGACTGCCTTCAGGGAGGTAAGTTGACAATCATTTACCATTAGCTGCAAGCTGTGTCCTAAGTCTAACATATATCTGGGGGAGATGACTTGGAGAATTCTTTCTGTTTCCACGGTCAGCAGTACAAAACCACCAGCAAGCAGCGCAGTGGAAGAAAGACGGCTTTTCTACTCCCAAAACAGAGTTTCAGAAACCCACAGAGGGTCACTATGAGGCAGCACTGACTCAAGGGCAGTGAGTTTTGAGTTATATGACAGTCAGTACGTGCATCAGACATTGTAAGGAATACACAAATGAACATGATATGACATTGTCCCTTTCATGAATAAGTGGTTATAGAGAAATAGAAAGTAAACTGTGTAGTGTAGATTAATAATCATCAGCTATCTGGTGGAGGCAATAAATATTATAAAATGTGCAACAGAATATATCACATGGGAGGCTACTTAGACTTAGCTGTAAACAGTGCCTTTGATAATAGCTTATAGTTCCTGAGTGGCACCAAAGCTTAAGCAGTTGGCTACAAACAAGTTGGCAGCCAGAAACTACTTAGAGGTGCCATTGAAATCCCTAAGAAGTGCAATTTTATGTGAGTTAAAATCAACTGGATGGTACCTTGTTTTGGTATTCCGTGAGTTAAAATCACCTCAATAGTAACTTTTTTGGTTGTGTTTTTGTTAATTTTTTCTTTTAGTAATAGCTAATGTTTAATGAGCTCTGGTGGCACTGGCAGGTTAACTTTAGACTGCTAACCATAAAGTTGGCAGTTCAAATCCACCAGACACTCTTCAGGGAGATGTTGAGGCTATCAACCTCAGAAGTCCCATAAAGGGTAACTATGGGTCAAAATAGATGCAAAGGCAAAGGTAATGTTTCTTTAGGCAACAAATGTCACGGTCCAGTTATGGTGACATGTAGGTAGAACAACAAGATGCTAATCCAACATTTTGTAAATAGTATACATTTATTATATGTTCAAAATGACCCTAACGAACATAATAATAGGCATTATAATGCTATGCTTAGGAGCACCACCTCTGGGTTTTGACTATTGGTTTTGAAGTATACTTTTGAGATGTTGGCCAACTTATATTTTCTGTTTCTCAATTTCCTTATATGTAAAATGAGAGCATTGTGGAATGAATTTGTTCCTCCAAAATATATGTTGGAATCTTAATACCTATACTTGTACATGGAATGACATTTGGGAATATTTTACTTTTTATGTAAATGAGACCACTAGAAACAGAGACTGAAAAGTGATAAGGACCTCCTTTCCTGAGAGATGATTAAAGACAAAAAACCTCCTCTAGAGTCAGATCCCTGAATTAGAACTTTTATTCTCATTTGAAGGAGAAAGATGAGGCTTTCTGTTACTATACAGAGTCATCATCAGGAACCCAGAGGGACAATTCTACGAAGTCCACCATGAGTCCGAATTAATTTGATGGCAGTGAGCTTTTGCTTTTGTAATTTTAATCCCCATGTAGAATGGCAGCCTTCAGTATAGATTTCAATTCGATGTAAAGAAGATAAAATCTGCACAACTGCACCAACTTGATGGTACCTCAATGGACAACATCATGATAAATGAAAAATATTTAACTTACGAAGGATTTCATTGTACTTGGGTCCACAATCAACAAACACGAAAGCAACAACCAAGACACAAAATGATGTCTTGTACTGGTCACATGTGTTGGGAAAGACCTCTTTAATGTGTTAAAGAACAAAGATGTCACTTTGAAAACTAAGGTGCATCTGAAAGCTGGACAATTAATAAGGAAAATCTCAGAATAATTAATGCATTACTGTGAGTGCTAGTGAAGAATTTGGGTGAGTAACCATGGACTGCTAGAAGAGAAAAGCCTGTCTTGGAAGAAATGCAGCTAGAATTTTCCTTAGGGGCAAGGATGGCGAGACTGTCTCATGTATGTGGACATGTTAGCAGAGCTGATGAGCTGTGGAAGGACATCAAGAACATCATTCATGAAAAAAGTGGAAGACCATTAAAAGGACAATAAAAGCAAAAAATAGATGAAAGTGGATGTCAGAAGAGATTTTGAAACATGATTTTAATCATAAAGGAGCTAGGCAAATGGAATTTTAACGAAATGATCAAGTCAAAGTGCTGAACACAAAATTTCAAAGTCAGTTTGAGAAGTAAAATATTATAATGAAACATACGGTGGCTAGAATTAGAAAACCAAAAGTAAGAACACGTTCAGCCTATCCTAAATCAAAAGGATTCAGGAAAAAAGTCAAGCCTAAAATTGCAATATAAAAAGATTCTATGGGGGAAAATATTGAATGAGTATCAAGCATCCAGAAAAGATGGAAAGAATATATGGAGTCACTGAGACAAAAAGAACTAGTTGACATCCACCATTTCAGGAGGTAGCAAATGAACAAGAACTAATGGCGCAGGAGGAAAAAGTTCAAGCTGCACTTTTAACCAGAAACAGGGCTCCAAGAATTGGAATACGCATCAAAATGTTTCAATAAGATAATCAAGCACTGGAAGTATTTATTTGCTTATACCAGGAAATGTGGAAGCTGAACCATTTGGCCAACTAACTGATTTGGAAATGTCTATATTTATACACATTCCAAAGAAAGGTGACCCAACAGAAGGCTTAAACTATAAAGCCAGATCTTTGATATCACACACAAGTAAGATTTTGTTGAAGACCATCCAACAGTGGTTGTAAGGAATACATTGACAGGGAATTAGAGGTTCAGGCTGAATTCGTAAAAGGATGTGAAACAAGAGATATTATTGCTGATGTCAAATGGATCTGGGCTAAAGCAGAGAATATCAGAAAGATTTTTATTGGCTTATGCAAAATCAATTGATTGTGTGGATTGTAGCAACTTTGAATAAGTTTGAGAAGAACGGGAATTCTGAATGCTTCATTTTGCTCATGCAGAACTTGCGTGTGCTTCAAGAGGCAGTTGTGGGGAAAGAACAAGGACATACTGCATGGTTTAAAATCAAGAAATTTGTGTGTCAGGGTTATTCCCTCAACATACTTATTCCATGTAGAAGCGGTTAAATCCAGTCCAATTCAAGTCTGCGGGTAAATTGTTAAGCTGAAGGCTTTTCCTAACTCATGTTGTAACTGGGCTTGCAAATCATGAAACAGGAAGATAAAGGAAGAAGCAGGAAGGCCACAGGCTGTTGGAATCCGAAATGTATGAACCCAAAATTAATAGGCAATGTGGCAGGCCACTCATTGCTCCCAGGCAGACAATATAGTAGGTTGCTGGTTCAAATTCAAAAAACTCAAAGTCCATGAGATAGATGCAGAATCCAGACTCAAGAAAGAGTCTGGATTTCCGCATCCTGCTTAAATCAGAGTAGTCCACACCCCCAGGGAACTTCCTTTTAGTTGCAGCAAGGCTGTGACCTGAGTAATACAGCTACCAAAAGCCCCAAACCTGCCATCTAGTCCATGCTGTTTCCTAGAGACCCCCTGTTGGGTATTGACTCTGTTAACTTTTGACGGGAATAGAAAGCCCAGTCTCTCTCTGGTAGAGCTGTTGGTGGTTTTGAACTGCTAACTATGCAGATTGCATCCCAAAGCATAATCACTACACCAGCAGGGCAGTCCACCCTAATCCTCTTACAAATGCTTTGCTGCTTACAGAAGATTCCCTCAAGGACTTATTTCTATTATGCTAGACCTCATCAGGGGGGAGCCCTCAAGGCCTAGCCAAGCTGGCACAAAACCTGTCATCTAATTATAGCAAAGACTTCCTTCGCTGCTCTAATTCTTGATCCTGGAGTAGCAATGCCTTCTTATGGTAAAAACTCATAAAATATTCATTACTATATTTGAATAATTTGAATTAATTCAAATTCGAATAAATTCATTAATATATTTATTTAATTCAATAAACTGTAGTTCATGTAGATAATTTGAATGTTTGTTAGGGTTATTGTTATGTATATCTATTTTTGTTATTAATGGTATGGAAGGATTATTTTCATGAATCCTAATACTTTCTGTTGTTAAAGTTAGGTTGAATGCATATTTCCCAATTATCTCATTTTATAGTAAATTTATACGTAATGCTTATGGGGCAATTGTTATGTAAAAATGACTTTTATCTGGCCAGTGTTTCAAACGCAACTATTCATTATAAAATATTTAAATTGGCTTATTTGAGTTTTCAAAATATAGATATTAAACTGGTGCTGGAACTATTGATTAAATGTTCATGAAATCTACTGAAACAACTATAGCCTTCTCTTTAGTATTAATATATTTTAACCTTTATACCTTATGTATGGGATATCTCTGATGCTAGGTTCACATTATATTATTTTCTGAATGATTACTTGCTTGTTTGCACATCTTTATATCTATTGCCACCCCAACCTTGTAAGTATGGAAACACGCCAAGGGAAAACAGCTCAAAGAATTAATTCTAACTGTATCCAATTGAAACCATGTGGCTAAAAATTTCCATTAAAAAACACATTAACATACTTTGTAGGAAGGTGGGGGATACTAAGAGTAAATGGAGAGCTTAGTTACTAAATATGTGCTCCAAACTCAAAACTCAATTCACTGCCATAGAGTTGATGCCAACTCATAGTGACTATAGAAGATGGGGGAGTTTCTGAGCCTGTGATTCTTTATGGGAGCCCCTGGTACTTTTGAACTGCTGGCCTTTCGGTTAGCAGCCCAGCATATAGCCGCTCTGACCCCTGCCACTTCTGTTATGCAAATAACTACAGGTACTGTCAGGTTGAGGAACTTTAGTCTCCTCTTGTTTTTTATGCTCCGATCTCACTATAAGCAGTGCTTACTGACGTGCAGCAGGATGAACCACATTTATGTATTTAGTAGAGCTGTCTATCTTAGAACACCAAATGAGAACTCATGCTTAGATGAAATTACACTTCAGTAAGTGTAGTGATGAGAACAGGCATAGTGACACATACCATGAGATTAAATGCTTGAAGAAATTATCCCTGGGTCAGTTGGTAATGGCGATAATTCTGAGAACCAAGTGTAAAGGAATCTTTTAACCAAACAAATGATATTCATCGAAACATTGGACATGAGAAGGAGCGTGTATGGAGTGTGCAATCCTCTACGTTTCTTCATAAAGCCTTTAGCTAAGGCAACTCTATATTCCTTTGCTCTTGAGCAGTTAAAAATCACTGCTGATGCTGGTTTAGATGTAGCAGACCTACCTAAAGGAATATGCATCTATACTGTAGTGCAGCTATTACAGCATGAATCTAAAATTACATGTATAGAAGTACACTAGAGTGATACATTCCGGGCTTGGTAATGTGGAGGGGCAGTAAAAAGAGGAAGGTCCTCAGTGGGATGGA
This sequence comes from Echinops telfairi, assembly GCF_000313985.2. Taxonomy (NCBI): domain Eukaryota; kingdom Metazoa; phylum Chordata; class Mammalia; order Afrosoricida; family Tenrecidae; genus Echinops; species Echinops telfairi. The sequence goes on from NW_022111369.1 coordinate 56,845,609, forward strand.
TGACAAGGTTACTGCAACCATGGTCTCAGGCCTGGGGACAATTGTAAGGATGGTGCAGCTCTGTGGTGAATGTTTCATTCTGTTGTGCATAGGGTCACTATTGGGCAGAAATGGCTCGATGGCACCTAACTAAACTAATAGTTTTCAAGAGCAATGTTGCTGTGAGTTGCCATAAAATAAATGACAACTCCTGGAAACTATGAGCCAGAGAGTAGCAATGGTCTAGAACAGGGGTTCTCAACCTTCCTAATGCTGTGACCCTTTAATACAGGTCCTCATGTTGTGGTGATCCCCAACCATCAAATTATTTTCATTGCTACTTCATAACTGAAATTTTGCTACTGTTATGAATTGGGTGACCCCTGTGAATGGGTTGTTCAACTCCCAAAGGGGTTGCAACCCACAGGTTGAGAAGTACTGGTTTTATAAGGTTTTCTTGGCAGTAATCTCAATGGAAGCAGATTACTAATTTCTATTAAACTAGAGGTAAGGCAATCACAATTCAGATTGCAAATAAAAGTTTTTCTGACATTAAGCAGGTACCACTTGTGGACATGAGCCTTCATCTTAGCTATTATAATTTATCAGAGATTTTGCTCTATTGATTGAAGACTTATGTGGCAGTTAAATAATCTCCTGCCAGCTTGCAATGGAGTGGAGTCTAGTCTGTCAATCAGGTTGTAGCTTGATGACCTTATTTAGAGGCTTAATGGAGATAAATTGCTGTTTGGAGGCCAGATACACACAGACACTCTTGGCTTTGTGTTCCTGGCAACAAGACTCCTGAGCACAGCTCCATAGGGCTCTAGAGCCGGAGTATCCATATGGAGATCCATGCCAGTACTGAGATGCTTTCACTGCCACTGGATCCACAAGACTTTCCACCCATGGTCTGTGATCTTTCTGCATTCAGAATCATTGCATGTGTTGTCTGAAGAGGAATTTACAGATTGTTATCAGACATATGGACTAATATCGGATTATGGCCTTGATATGGACTGGGATGGAATGTTCTCTTAATATACAATTACTCTTTGATCTATAGCTATTTCTTGTACACATATGATTGTCTGGATTTGTTTCTCGAGTCTACCCAGTATAACACAACTTGTTCCCTGATAAATTACATAGATGAAATGTGTTTTATAACCTTACTAGTGCCCCATCAGACTCAACCAAAAATACTCCTAAAGGTCAACAAACAGTCCTTGAACTAACTACAAGCTTTTCTTTCTTGTTGTTTTGTTTTGTTTGTTTTGTTTTTTGTCATTGGCTCCTTGTTGTTGTTTTGTTGTATATTGTTGCTTCATTTTTCTCTGGCTTGTTTTTGTGCATGTTATTATCTCCGCAGGTCTGTCTAAATAAGATAGGCTGGATGAACAAT
>NW_022111369.1:56848102-56854202 GCF_000313985.2 Echinops telfairi
TGGGTGAGGGGAGATGTCAGACTGTGTAAGATATGACAAAATAATAATTTATAAATTATCAAGGGTTCATGACGGAGGGGGAGCGGGGAGGGAGGGAGAAAAATGAGGAGCTGATGCCACGAGCTTAAGTGGAGAGCAAATGTTTTGAGAATGATGAGGGCAACGAATGTACAAACGTGCTTTACACAATTGATGTATGTATGGATTGTGATAAGAGTTGTATGTGTCCCTAATAAAATGATTAAAAAATATAAACCCTACTGAAGCACATTAATACTTCACATTAACATTTCCTTAAACACTGTGTTATACAGGGTTCTCTAGAGATACAAGACCAAGACACTTGTGATTTTATTTGGGTATTGATAGATATATACAATACAAGAAACAAACAGCTAATTAGTCTGTAGAGCAGTACAAATGACTCAGTGCAACTAATTTCCGTGAGACAGTCCTTCAACTCATGCAGGATGCTGGGTGCAAGTCAAAGAAGCAGACAGCTGAATCTTCTGTAGAGAAATTGAGGCCACAGGCAGCAAAGAGCAGGGCAGGTCACCAACAGTCAGCCAGATGACAGGGTCCAAAAGTCTCCAGCTCAAGTGATGTATACAACAGCAGTGTGGTGAAGCATGTCTTGAAGGAACCTCAAACTATAGCAAACAGTCCATGGGTTGAGTGTTGAGGTAGTTAATTGTGCCAACCTGGCTGATAAACACATGTGGGATTAATTGAAGGGCGGAGAAATAAATGGCTTAGTAAGCCTTGCCTTTCTTGCCTCTTGCTCTTTGATCATCGGACCAGTGTGTGGTTACCTTGCTTGTTCTTTGCTTCAATTTGCAAACTACACTACCTGTGGGACACCTAACGCGTGGACTGTGTCCCTGTAAGTTGAGGTTCCTTCAAGACCTGCTTCGCCACACATTGGAATTTACATCTCTTTAGCTGGGGACTCTTGGACCCTGTTATCTGGCTGACTGTTGGTGACCTGCCTTACTGTTTGCTGCCTATGCTGGGATAGCCTTAATCTCTCTACAGAGGACTACCTGGCAGCCCTCAAGACTTGCAGGACTGCAAGTGTCTAATAACTCTCTCACGAGAGTGAGTTGCACTGAGCCATTTGTACTGCTTTATAATGTAATTAACTGTTTATTTCTTTTAAAAAAATCATTTTATTAGGGGCCCATACAACTCTTATCACAATCCACACATACATCAATTGTGTAAAGCGCATTTGTACATTCATTGTCCTCATCATTCTCAAAACATTTCCTCTCCACTTAAGCCCCTGGCATTAGGTCCTCATTTTTCCCCTCCCTCCCCGCTCCCCCCTCCCTCATGAGCCCTTGATAATTTATGAATTATTATTTTGTCATATCTTGCCCTGTCCGACGTCTCCCTTCACCCACTTTTCTGTTGTCTGTCCCACAGGGAGAAGGTCACATATAGTTCCTTGTAATCAGTTGCCTCTTTCCTACCCACTCTCCCTCTATGTTACATACCTCTCTATATAAATAAAATTATTAGCATTCAGATATTGTTTCTCTAGAGAACCCTGTCTAACACAGGTGTCTCACAGGTCTTGTAGCTTGCAAGTTGAGACAGAGAACCAGCTAATGCAGCTGTATACTGGTCTGATCATCAAAGAGCAAGAGACAAGGAAGGCGAGGCTCACTGAGTCATTTATATCTCTGCCCTTCAATTAAACTTCCCTTCAATTGAGCCCACAAGTGTTCTTTGGCCAGGTTGGCACAATAAACCTACCCATCACAAGCATATTAACATTTCATTAATCAGACATTACTTAAAAATAATAGATCAGATCTGTTAACCATAATATCATACATCTGAAGAAATGCACCATACTACCACCCACTGTCCTGCTGCTGTCAATTCCAAGTCACATAAACCCTTCAGAAGATAGTAGAAATGCTTCATCTTGTTACATCTTTCTTCCTGAAATGACTGGTAGTTTTGAATGGTCAGGTCTTCATTTAGCAGCCCGGTGCTTAAACTTGAAGGAGTGCCACTAGGACCTCTTAGAAGTACCAGAAGGTATCTAGATACTTTGCAGTTCTTGATGCCCTGGGTTACTTACTTCACATTCAATTATATAGTTTATTTTCCCAGTGCTTTCATTTTTTCATTGGAGACTGCAATTGTGGTGCTACTCCGAAGAGGTCTTGCCTTTTGATGATGTTCAGTACTGGTGTGCGAGAGTGTCAGGTGGACATGAAGTTCAATTGCCGACTGTCTATCTGAATTAATGTTGCATTAATTCGTTACATTTTCCTCACTGTTTTTACAGACACTTTGGCACCTGTCTTATACTACCACAACCATCAGTTGCTGCTTGGTCAAGTCTAATTCTGGTACCCATGGGTCTCAGAGTAGAACTGTGCTGTTTAGGGTTGTCCATGACTGATGTTTTCAGATATAGATCATCAGAATTTTATTGTTAGTTGTCTCTTCGTAGATTTAAAAACCTTACACCTTTTAGCTAGCTATATAATGTGACAACATTTTTTTTAACCACATAAGAATTCCTCTTGTCTACATAAAAAGTCTTAAATAAAGGCTCAAAATAAACTTCTTTGTTTGTTTTTGTGGGTTATACTGTAGGTTGGTGATTCATGTATTGAATGGGAGGTTTGAAGTTGTTTTTTTAATAAAACCCACAGGATTAGAATGATTAGGGCAAGGCAATTGATGGCACCATTTATTAGGAAACTACATTCTAAAAACTAATGTGGAACTGCATTTTTTTAAGCTCTTCTTGTTTTTTTATGTTTAGAACTTGTAACAACTATAAAATGTGAGGGTGGTGAGGCGTAATATCACTTGCTTTGTACAACTTAGTAGGAAGGAAATACCCCTGGCAGTTCGTTGCCCATTAGCTAAATATGCTGCCCAAGACCTCTTCAGAGTATTGAAAAGCAAGGATCTTCCTTTGAGGATACAGTGCACCTGACTCAGGCCATGGTATTTTCAATTGTTTCAAATGCATGTGAAATGTGGACTGAAGAAGAATGGATGCGTTTGAATTGTGGATGCGTTTGAATTGAGTATTGAAAATACCATTGACTGCTAAAAGGACACACTGGTCTATCTTGGAAGAAATGCAGCCAGAGCGCTCCTTCGAGGCAAGGATGATGAAACTGTCTTACATACTTCTAACATGTTATCAGGAGAGCACAATCCTGGAGAAGGACACAAGGAGTTTGGTAAAGGAGAGGAAGCCCTAAGGAAATGGGTTGGCACAGTGGCTGCCAACGGTAGGCTATAGCATAGAAATGGCTGTGAGGCTGGCTCAGTGTTTGGTTCTGTTATGCCTATGATTGTTATGGATTGGAACCCACTCCATGTCACCTAACAACTGGTACAATTGCTGGAGAATATGACAATTTCTCAGCAAGGTAGAGGGTAGGTGAAAAAGAAGAAGGTCTTCAATGAAATGGGTGGACACCTTGGCCACTGGAGTGACCCTTACTGTGTGGGTGGCCGAGGACTGTCTAACATTTAGGGTTATTATTAGATAGAATTGACTTACCTGGCACCTCACATCTTAATGGGGTCTGCAGTTTACTTCTTCTTTAAAAGAGTCTCAATTTTATTTGACTTTTACTGAACAGATGACAGCTTAATGGGGACAGTTTCCATTGCTCTTAGATCTTCCTTTTGAGAATTAGTTCAGACCTCAGGAACAGAAACCCTGTAATATCTATTGTCTACCCTCCCCTAAGCTATTGTATTAGCAAAAGTATGCACTTTGAACTAGATGGTCTAATGATAATGTGCTGATAATGATACTTAGAAGATATATTAAATATTTCCTTAAAATAGGATTGTTTTTAAAATCTGTGGTTTTCATAAATGAGGATGTCTTAGATATTATGATACAATAAAACCAGATAATGGAAGAAAAACTCAAAATATACAACTAGATTCATAATCTTAAAGGAAATTATGAATAGCAAAGCTCATCAACAAAATGGAAATTCAAAGGGAGTTAAATGAAATAGTAAATTTTTTTCTTACTGATGTTTTATTTGAATTTACCAACATATCCAGGTGAAATGTAGTGACTTTTTTTATGGTCTGAAGAAGGTTGTAGATGCTAGAGTTACATGTGCTGCCAACCATCATTTATCACTGCGTGACATACCACGTCCTGAAAGTCTGTTTGGTTTTATGCAGGCATTTTCAGTAGTAGAATAATCAGTTAAGAAAACCACTGCCATTTGAAAATGAAATTTTTATGCAAAATCACAGTTGGGCTGCAATAACATAACACAACCAACCTCTGCATATAAAATCTTGATGAAAGATATTCAAAGAGGAAATGTGATGATTATTATATTATTCTTACCAGCCTTTTCTAGTCAACTACAAAGTGTATCTCATCATTTTCATAAATTCTAGCCAAGAGAATTAAACTACCATTAAACATGTTAATTTTAATATGTGAAATTCATAGTAGCATTCAGTGCCATTGGTTTCAAAGTGAAAAAGGTTTCAACCACTGGATTTCAAAGGCCATGCAAATTCCCGCTGAATGGGCCACTGCAGTGCGAATGAAAGATTTATTGCCCGGAGCTTGTTCATTTGGAGCCCCTTCCCAGCCGCACACATGCTTTCCAAAGCCATTCATCTCCGATTGAATTTCCTGCAAACACACAGACACTCCTGCCCCATTGCACAACCCATCTAATGCTTTATTCATTTGATGTGATTTATTTATACTGTGTCTATTTCTCCCAGCTCTCTGATGAGAACTTAAAACAAATTCAATATCTAGCACACATCCAGGAGCCCAAACAGGTTTTAATGAAAGTGAATACTCATAAGTATGAAAAGATGAGTCATATTTTGTACTCGAGATAGGATCAGCAGGGTCATTGATAGTGTCAAAGGAGAGCCTATGGTGTTCCACAGGTGAAGATAGTCTTGCCTTTGAAAACTTTTGAATGACACAGCTAGTTTGCAGTCACGTTTGAGGAGAGACATATGAGAGCTGTGAGGACACTTCAGAGACAGCTTCTTGATGATGCTTGTCAGACCTAGAGGCTATCAGTCTTTGAGACTCACTGAAAGTCACTGCCAAGTTTTAGCTTAAAGGTTTCTGGTTATCTCTAAGGGGAAATGATAGATAAAGGCTAATGATATTATACCTTTTGAAAAGAAATACAAAGAATGAATTGTGGGACTTCTGAGCTGGAAACCTTTTGAAGAAGTTGGACACCCTTGGGTTAAAGTGATCAGACTTCTGGTCCTAGAAGCAGAACTATAGTTTGCAGTGAGAAGGATGCAGCTGGGTGACTTGAATTTAATTTTAAAGTGATGAAGAGCCTTGTGTGGGTGTCTGGGTATATTTGCAGCATATAAAAAACAGCTTAGAATTGTTAGGTAGTTTTGATCATCTTTTTGTCAGATGTGGTTTAATCTAGAACCCAGAGGCTATTATAGGTCTACAGGTTTTAATATGTAAATTGACGAGGTATACAATTATCAGAAGAGCAAAGGTCAAAAAGTTAATATGAAGAGACGACATTCTGAAGTGACAACTAGCTGATTCTTTTTTTTTTCTTTCATAATTCTTTAATACTCTTCTCCCCTTTGTCTCCCCCGTTATTCTTTTATTGAATTGGCCTTCTTTTGGCTTTCATCTTTCTTTCAGGTAATGTTTTTTCCACCTTTAAAAACCAGTATCAATGAAATCTCATTGGCTTTAGAGAATTAAAGCCAAGGAAGTAACAAATGCTGCTCTTTCTCCATGGAAGCCATCAAAAACCAGTTAAATGTGATGTCAAGTCATCTCCCTCTGTTGTAAGTCTCTGTTTGGAAAACTGAGCTGCTGGTGATTGTGCTTCTGTTTGTCTAGCTCTCCCAGGGGAGCCCTTTTCCCTTTGCTTGGTTCCAGGGCGCTGAAGCTTAAGGAAAATAGGGAAAAGGGGGGTCCAGGGGTCACTGACCTAGGAGACAGGCTGATTTTTTTTTTCATTTTTAGACAAGTAAGATATGAGCAAACGGTTGCCTCTGTAAAACTCCCTTTAGGTTCAAACTTGGAATTTTCCAGTTTGGGTCATAAATGGTGTGTACTTTT
>NW_022111369.1:56855149-56868866 GCF_000313985.2 Echinops telfairi
GTGTCGGTACCTTCCTCTTAGCCACAACGATAATTTTGTAAACACTTAGGAAGTGGTGAGGGGTAGGGATAACTGGAGGTAGGCTTTCTGCCTCAGTGGCACTCTCTTACACCTCGAACACATAATCACAAACAGAACGGCTGACCACATTTTCCAGTGTTCCTCCAGGAAATTATCCCCAGAAGAGTTGATCAAGAAAAGGCTATGGGTTATGAAGGAGGGTTTCACTGCAAGAGGAAAGCCCGTTTCAGTGTGAAAGCCCCAGGACTCTTGCACAATTGCAACCCGGTTTCACTCTTCACATCTGCGACAGCCTAGACGACTCTTAAAACCTTACGTGAAAGTTGCTGAAATTCCCCGAAACCTCCCACCAACTTGTTCACTCTCCCAGGGAGAGGGAGCCCTTTCTCCAGAGTTCCCAGGAATGCCATTGTGTCTCCTTTCTGTCTGTATCTTTGACTGCAACTGCCTCTGATGTGCTGCACCTCTTATGTTCCTAAATCTCCTCGACAATTTCTTACCTAGAGTCATATTAGAAGAGAGATTGTTGGATAGGTAGCCCTTGGACTAGAGCTTCAAAAATATAAAACCAGACCAGTTGCCTTCCAATCATGGTGATATCAATGTGTGTTAGAAAAGGGCTGTGCAGTAAAACCCTTTGCTGTGGAATAAAACTCAATTGGGGAATTAAAAAGAAAGAAAGAAAGAAAGAAAGAAAGAAAGAAAGAAAAAGAAAGAAAGAAAGAAAGAAAGAAAGAAAGAAAGAAAGAAAGAAAGAAAGAAAGAAAGAAAAGGGCTGTGCACCAAAGGGTTTCCAATGGGGAATTTTTGGAAGTAGATTGCCAGGCCTTTTATTCAAGGCACCTCTGGGTGGACTTGAAACACCAGCCTTCTCATTAGTAGCTAAGTGTGTTCTTCATCTGCAAACTCTGGAAAAGGAAGTAAAGGTCACGATAAGAGACAAAGGACTCTCCAGCCCAGTTTTTGAAGGTAACTTCAAGAAAGTACAGAAAATTGAACTTTTTCTGTTGTAAAAATCTGAACTATGCTGGCAAAGTAGTTTTTGGATGGAGGAAATTAAATAATCAATTTATTTTGATAAGGTTATTACAATGTTTAAATTAGTTTTTATCTTTCAGTAGGAGAAATATAGAACTTTAGAAACCTAATTCCTCATCCTTGGAAAATTACATTATATATATCTTAATTTAATATAAATATCACATATATAGTATATATATCTTAATGTAATATATATAGGTGATTTTAAAATGAATCTAAAAGGATTGGTTGCTTTAAATAACTTACATGTGGTTTCTGTGATTAACACATTTTGAGGTACTTCCTAGATGTTGAACTAGCTTTTTTATGGAACTATAATAATCACAGTAACCCATGCTACATAATATTTATTATATTACTGAATTACAATTTACTTGACCATAGGAAGACCTTCAACTCAGGGCATGCTGATGAGATTCTTTCTTCTCTGAGTTTGACATGAGTTTGTGCCCTTTCTTGAACAAACCAGAGCTAACCCTGGGACTCTGGGTTAGCCAAATTCTGCATGCCATGGAGACTGACGAATCGATGCTTTTGAATTGCAGTGCTGGAGAAGAATAGTGAAAATACCCTGGACTGGCAGAAGGACAAACAAAACTGTCTTGGGAGAATGTTCCTTGGAAGCAAGGATGGTTAGACTTGCCTTTCAGATCTTGGGCCTATGGTCAGGAGAGACCGGTTTCTGGAGAAGAACATGATGTTGGGGAAAGGAGAGGTGCGGCAGGTAAACAAGGAGGCCCCTCAATGAGATGGACTGTCCCGTGGCTGAAACAATGGGCACAAGCATACCCATTGCTGCTTTACTATCTCCACTGTCTGCGTATACTCTTGAACGGACTTGACGGTGAGGAGGGAGCGGGGGTGTTGTATTCTCTTGTGTGTAGCTTCACTATGGGCCTTAACAGCAAGCACATACGGCCTGAGGAGAAAATAAAGGAGCAGCTCCATATTAAGAAGATTGAGGGGCACAAGGAAAGCTTTACATTTTTCCAGTTCCTTGTCATACTTTTTGGAGACTTGGAATTGTTGCTGTTGGATTTGTGAAACTTTTTTTGCGTCCACTTAGTTAACTTATCTTCTCAGCCGATCTAAACGATTTGTGTGTGTGTGTGTTCATTAATATATCTTGAATTGGTTTCTATTAATTCCAACTAGAAACCTAACAAAGGATGCTTGTTAGAAATAACATTTTCAGTTCAGAGAGCATCTCCATTTCATTTGAGTGTATACACTTAATTGAATCTTTTTATCTTCTCTTTCTTCCGATTGCGCTGTGATTTTGGAGCTATTAACTGACCTTCCTTCGCCATCTTGCAGCTCCCTATCTGACAAGAAGAAGAGAGAAGAAATAAAATCTGAAATGCAAACCACGGTGTTGGGACTTGCTAAAAGCACCAGTAAATGAGAGACAATTAAATTTAATGACAAAAATGGGGTTGTACTATGACTTCCAGGTAGTCTGTCCCGAAGCCTGTGGGACAAATGAAGCACACTATTATCTCTAAGCAATATAATCAAAGCCATGCTCCAGAGAGAATTCACCGAGTTTCACATAAAATGACAGATTGCCAACTTCTCTTCAGCAAGGTAATTGGCCACACTGGTAAGTATATTATTGCTAATATAAAATGTTGTAATAGGTATAGAAACCTGAGCTAGCAAGAGTAGATTTAGAAGTTGAGTTAAAAATTGGCAGGGAAACATTTATTGCAACTGACTTTCATATAAGAAACACACACATACACAGAGAAAAGCTGTTTCTTATTGCCAATAGGCTTTATTAAAACAAACATATTAGTCTTGATAACTGCTTCATTATTTTCACAAAATATAACAATAGTCACTTTATGTATTTTTCCAGCATTGCTTTTGTATCATTGTACAAAAGCTAATTTTATTCACTTTAGCCAAGAAACAAAATGTGACCACAAAGAGCATTCAACGGGAAACATTTATGTCCTACATAATTCAGGCAGCAGAAAAAATTAGATTGCTTAGTTTCCTTTAAATAATTTAGAGGTGACGCTTCAGGGCACTGAATAACCCTCCCCAAAATTAAGAAGTAAATTTATTACATATAATTTTTGATATTTAAATCTTAAAGAGCCATCATTTTTGTATTCCAGCATAATGAAATTGAACAGAATTGTTTCTGAAAGCAATAGGTTATGAGACGTTGTTTGCGTTATGAGTTGATTCTGACTGGCCTTGACACCATCTGTGCAGAGTGGAAGTGCTCTTCAGTTCTTCCGAGGCTCTGAGCGGATCGTTAGGCTTATCAACAGAGGCTTGGGGTGTGGTCAAACCAACAATCTTTTGGAGAGTAACCGTTAATGTCTTCCACCACACAAGCACTCCTGGGTTATGAGTTGTTTTTGTTAGGTGGCCTTGAATTGGTTCCAGCTAAATAGACCTATGTACAATACAACACAATACAATGCAACACAACACTTCTTAATCCTGCACCGTTCTCACAATCATTGCTATGTTTGAGCCCATTGTTACGGCCACTGGGTCAATCCATCTTGTGAACATCTTTCTCCTTTTGACTGACCCTCTACTTTATTAAGCAGCATGACCTCTAGGGAGTGCTCCAGTCTGATAATATGTCCAAAATGAGTGAAACAAAGGCTCAGCCGCCTCCCTTGTAAGCAGAATGTTGGCTATACGTCTTCCAAGTTATACATTCTGGCAGTCAATGATACATTTATTCTGCATTCTTCACCACAGCATAGTTAAAAGATATCAATTATTCTTCAGTTTTCCCTATTCGTTGTCCAGTTTTACATGCATATGAGGCAATTGAACATACCATTGTTTAAGTCAGACATACTTTAGTCTTCGAAGTGATATACTTTCTTTTAAATCTTTTTTAAAATGTCCTTTGCAGTAGATTTTCCTGAACACAATAACTGTTGCTTCCATAGACATTAGCTGTTGATCTAAGTAAAATGAAATCATTGACAACTTCACTCTTTTCTTCATTTATCATGACGCTCCCTGGGGTTCCCATAGTGAGGACTTTTGTTCTATTAATGTGGAAAAATAATCTATTCTGAAGGCTGTTGCTTTCCCTCTTCATCAGTAAGTCCTCTGCCTCAGCCAGCCACGTTGTGTCCTCTGCATACGGCAGACCGCTATTTTGTATTCTCCCAGTCCTGATATTGCATGCTTCTTCATATAGCATAATTTCTCAGGTTATTTGCTCAGCATACAGATTGAATAAGTATGGTGAAAAGATACAACACTGAAACAAGTTTTCTTGAGTTTAAATGATATAATTTCCCCCTTTTGTGGTTAAACAGTTCTCTTGATTTATGTACAGGTATGGATGAGCAAATATCTCTTTTTTTTTTTTTTAGAATTTTTTTTTATTTTTTTATTTTTTATTGGGGCTCATACAATTCATCACAATACATAGATCAATTGTGTAAAGCACATCTATACATTTGTTGCCCTCATCATTCCTAAAATTCGCTAGCCTCTAATTTTCCTTTTTTCCCCCCTCCCCTTCCCTTCCTCCTCCCCTCTCCCCCATGCACCCCTAATAATTTATAAATTATTATTGTATCTTATATTACACTGTCCGGCGTCTCCCTTCACCCACCCCTCTGCTGCCCGTCCCCCAGAGAGGAGGTTATATGTAGCTCCCTGTGATCAATTCCCCCTTTCTACACCCCCTTTCCCTCCTGGTGTCGCCACTGTCACCCCTGGTCCTGAGAGGTTCCTCTGTCCTAGATTCCCTGCGTTCCCAATTCCCGTCTGTACCGCTGTGCATCATCTAGTCCAACCAGGTCTGCAAGGCAAAATTGGGGTCCTGGTAGTTGGGGGGAGGAAGACGCAAATATCTCTTAAAATGTTATAACACAAAGAAGTCATCTTGCTTACTAATATGCACCTGATCCAAGCCATTGTATTTTCCATTGATTCATATGTATACAGAAGCTGAACAGTGGGTAAAGAAAACTGAAGAACTGATGTTCTTGAATTATGATGTTGGTGAAGAATATTAACTATAACACAGACTACTGCTAGAACAATGATAAAATAATTTGGCCGTGCAAATTTTCCTTAGAAGCAAAGATATTGAGACATTCCCATAGGTCGTTTGGACATGTTCGCAGTAGGACACGTCCCTGGGAAGGACTGCATGAATGGTAAGGCAGAGTGTCAGCGGCAAAAAGGAAGACGTGTAATGAGATCAACAGAGTGTATGTAACTGTGGGCTCAAGTATGGCACTGACTGTGAGGATGGCACAAATGAGGCGTCATTTTGTATATTACACCGAGGGTTGCTCTGACTTGCAGCTAACGTGATGGGGCACCTAACAACACAAAGGAACATGTGTGCATGTAGAGATAGCTATCGAGATACAAGTATTATCATTCATAATGATTGATGTAAGAATCATAGAATCAGAGCCTTAGAACTAGAAGAGACCATGGAAACTAATAATCTAAACAAGACATTCATATCTGAGGTCATGAGCTTATTTCATTAGAGAATTTGAGTTTATTTAACAAAACCAGAAAAAAAGATTGCCTTACATGTTTTTTCTCCCTACAATCTCTATTTGTCTTTTTCTGGACATCAATGAGAATCTTATGATGTTGCTGTTGGGTTCTGTCACCATTGCCGACTCATAGGGATACTGTGTACACAAGAATGAAGCACTGCTCAGTCCCGGACCCCTAGCACAATTGTCCTTATGTCTGAACCCACTGTGGCAGCTGCTGTTTCATCTCATCCAGCTCTCAAGGGACTCACTGCCCTTCTACTTTATCAAGTATAATGTTATCAGAACTGTCCTGATAACATGTCCAAAGTACTTGAGAAAAAGTCTCCTTGTTCCATTTGTAATGAGCATTCTAGCTGTACTTTTCCAAGATAGATCCATGTGTCCTTTTGGCAGTCCATGGTACTTTCAATATTCTTCACTAACACCATTGAGTTAGTTTATTGTGCCAACCTGGCTGATAAACACATGTTGGGTTAATTGAAGAGCGGAGAGATAAATGGCTTGGTGAGACTCGCCTTTCTAGTTCTCGAGTCTCTTGCTTTCTGATGGTCAGGCCAGCATGCAGCTACCTTAGCCAGTTCCCTGCCTCAGACAGTTCCCTGCTCACTTCCTGCAAGACATCCTTGAGGAGAAGCCACATGGACTTACCCCAATGTAACCCTGGGTGTTGGAGCACACGTGTGGAGACCCCTGCCAGCATTGAGATGCTTACACATTCACTGACTCAGCTTTCCTTCTGCAGTCGGCATCATTTTGTCTGCTTTGTGAGATGGAGGAGGACTTTGTGCATTGGTGTTGGACATATGGGTTAATGGGTTAATATTGACTTGTGGGCTTGGGCAGCACTGGGATGGGAAGTTTTCTTGATGCACACTTAACCTTTATATAAAATTATCTCTTATACATGAGTTGATGTGGATTTGTTTCTCTGAAGTACCCAGACTAATGCATTATGGTACCAGGAATGGGGTACAGGAGAAACAAATCATAAGATGAAGAGTAGATGTTTGTTTGACCTCTCCCTCATGGATATTTTTCTTCTTTGTCTAGCTAGAGTTCAGGTAAAGCCACACTATTTACTTGGTTATTTTCTGGGGAAAATATTGGAAGTAGGAAAATAGAAAGTCTGTAAGCCCACTTGACTTCAGCCATTAAAGTTTGATCTTTAGATGGGTTTACGCCACATTTGCAAAGAAAGAAATGCCCCACCCAGTGCTTTGGAGTACACAGGAACCAGTAGTCTTTGTCAGAAGCTGGAAAATGTCTGGAACCATGAAGAAAACTCCTCTCTGGGACTGAATGTTAAAGGGAGCCGGTAAGCAGGCTGACATGCTTGTTAGGTGACCACCTGGATCTACTTGTTGAGTGGAAGTGGGATAAATGCAGCAATAAAGAGACGGGTTGAGTTTGGCCGCTGACACCTGTGAACTTGGTTTGCAGGGGAAAAAAAGACGAGAGCGGGTTGACTGGTCTAAGGTCCATGACCTAGCACAAGGGGGCTAGGCTTTTTGAGTATTCATGAGAACTCATGGTCTAAAGGCAAGGTGACCAATGGGCACCCTGTGGAGGCTGAGTGAGGCAGCCCACATTGAGTTGACCAGAACCCGACCAGCTGGAGAATTTTGAGCCTGTGAACTGGTGCATATTGTTGCTGACTTTATGGATGGCCTGTCCGGATTTGACTTTGCTTATGGATGCAGACTTCACAAGGTTCCAACTGGAATGAAGACTGTTCATGTAAAAAAATATGATTGTCTTCTCAGAGAACTGGGTTGATGTAAGTGGTCAGTATATAAATTGGATACCCCAAATTAGGGGAGATAAAGTCATGAAGTGGTTGGCTTACAAACATTCATAGGTGGGGGAAACAATTCACAGGATTATAGGGTTGTGTAGGTGTTACTTAATTGCAATTGTGAAACTAAAGAATTATGTACAGGTGCCAGGTTGGAAAGGGGTGGATTGAGTTAGTTAGTTTATTGAAGGGTGGAAGGACAAATGGCTCGGTGAGCCTCACCTTTCCAGTTCTCTGCTCTCTTGCTTTGTGATGGTCGCACCAGGGTGCAGCTGCCTTAGTAGTTCCCTGCTTCAGCTTGCAAGGCTGACTTCCTGCAAAACATCCCTGAGAAGTCACATGGACCTACCCCGATGCAGCCCTGGGTGCTGGACCAGCCGTGTGGAAACCCTGCCAGCACTGAGATGCTTACACATTCATTGAGAGCTTTCTTCCTGCAGTTTGCGTCATTGCGTGTGTTTTGTGAGATGGAGGAGGACTTTGTGGATTCGTGCTGGATATATGGGTTAATGGGTTAATATTGGACTTGTGGGCTTGGGCAGCACTGGGTTGGGATGTTTTCTTGATGCACACTTAACCTTTATATGAAAATATCTCTTATAGATGAGTTTCTGTGGATTTATTTCTCTGAAGTACCCAGACTAACACAGGACAACACAAGGCTTTGTCCCGTGCCATTCTCACAACTACGCAATGCCACGGGTTGCCTGATTTTGTGACTGCTGCTTCCATGCTCATCGGTGGTGGAAACAAATAAGATGTAATCTTCACAGCTTCAACCTTTTCTCTGTTTATCATGATGCAAACTTTTAGTCCAGTTGTGAGGTTTTAGTGTTTTATATGGAGCTTTAATCCACATTCCAAGGACCTTCTGATGATTTATTATTTCTGTTGTATACAACCAAGGCATATCCATTTTAATCAAGAAAATCCCGATGCTTAGAAAACATAACGGGCAGGGTAGAACTACTCCACATAATTTCCAAGGCTTCATCCTTGCTGGAAGCAGATTGCCACAGGTTTCTCCAGAGGGAGGCGGAGTGCTTGTCCAGGACGCATTTTCTGGTGTATTGGTAATAATCATAAGACAGAAACTCACACCAATCCACGAGTTAAATCCAACTCATGGTAGCTCCAAGGTGCTCCATAAAGTTTTCAATGACTTCAATCTCACAGAAGTATATCTCTATACATTACTCCTGCAGTGACTTCAATCTTACAGAAGTATATCTCCATACATTTCTTCTGCATTGACTTCAATCTTACAGAAGTATATCTCTATACATTACTCCTTCAGTGACTTCAATCTTACAAAAGTATATCTTCATACATTTCTTCCGCAGTGTCACTGGGCGGATTTGAGTCATAACTTTTATAGTTTTTAAGATTTAGTTGTGTGGTAGATATTACACTAGAAACTCTATTTGCCATTGACTATTGGATATAATTGTTTGAATATTACAATGGTAAAATACAAAAACAAAACAATAAAAACAAACAAAACAGAACAGCAGAGGGATTAGGTCATTTGTCTAGAGTTAAATCTTTGGGCAGTACTATAATTGGGATTCAAATTCAGATATGTTTGATTTTGAATCTCTTCTACTACATAAGAGGACATATCTACATTTTGGGGAGAAGCTCCTGTTTCAGTTAGTCTAAATCAAATTGGTTCATTTTTAAGGAGTTTCTTGATACATGCACTTGAAAAGTCTTCAGCTCGCTGGACTTCAACTGCAGCTTGAATAAATCTCAACTTTATACTAAAACTGTCTCTCAGGCTATTTTTTGTCATCCACCTTCACTGCACTGCCCTGTCTTCATTTAATTCACAAACTTCACTCAGCAAGTTGGTTGTAGGAACTACAAGCTAGTTCCAAACAGGTGTAAAACCAGGGGAAAGAGACAGAATCTTTCTCTCACAATGCCTAGAAACGTTCTGTTGCATGTCATTGGTTATGAATAAGTTCCACCACTTGTCTGTCAGTTTGTTGTGTTGTGGTGGCTTCTGTATTACTGTGCTACTGGAAGGTATGTCACCAGTAGTCACATGACAGCAGGTTATCCAAAGTCAGCAGGTTTCAGCAGAGCTTCTAGGCTAAGAGTAGACGATGAAGAAGGAATAGGCTGCCTCTTCTGAGGAATTGGCCAACAAAAACTTATTCAACCTACATTCCTGGTTTTGTGCTTTAAGGCACGTTGTGTTCCCCAAACTCAAAGAACTTTTTAAAGGATCCTGATTTGAGTTCCTAGGGAATGCCAAATTGGCTGTTTTTACAGGGTATAAATAGATATATGCAGAATTTGTCAGGGAAAGTCTAGAGAGATGGAAACGATACCTTCAGAAGTGTACAGACCTGATTAAGGGTATGTTTAGAAACAATAATTTCAAATTATAATTTTTTTGTTCCATAATGATTTTGAAGCAATAGTGTTTTTTTTTCCCCACATGATCAAAAAGTTTATTAAAGATGTTAAAAAGTTGTAATGCCTCTGAGAAACACTCAGGGTAGTTGTTTACCAGGACATGTTACAAAGTTTCAGAGCTGCTAATAAATGCCCAAAGGTGACCTCCAACCGGAGTGAATTAAACTCAAGCTCTATGGGTCAGCTAACCCAGCTTCCTGAATTAAGTGCCTAGAGGTACCCCACTCGAGCAAGCCTCAGCCTGAAGCCACTTGGATCCATTTCTGTAGGTCAGCAAATCCAACTTCCTCAACTGAGTGACCAGAGGCACCGCGCTCTGCAAGCCTACACTAAAATACTCAAATTGCTCCGTGGCTTGGGAAGTCCACGACTGTTCCACGCTCTGGGTCTTGGTTATGCTGCTGCTCCTCTGATGGATCCAATGGTCTCCTGGATCCAGGATGAGTCCCTGCCCAGGGATCTTGGCAGATCCAGAGAATGCACTCCACTTCTGGTTCTGCTTCTTAAGGGTTCATTTCATACACAGTATGCCACTCCAGGGAATTCTGTTTGCAGTCCCTGCACGTGAATCCTATCAGTATCCTCCCCACCTTCTTCCCAGATCCATGTATGGAAAGATAGTTTGGTGGGAGTTAGAGGCTTTGGTGGGAAGAGCACATTAAATAATTCACTTCCCCTGCAATCCAAGTTAGGAGGTGCTTTGTGGTTTCGTTAGTTTGCCAGGGCTGCATAGTATTCCATTGTGTGTATGTGCTAATGTTTCTTTATCTATTCTTCTACTGATGGGTGTTTGGACTGTTTCCAGATACTTTCTACTGTGAACTGTACCGCAATACTATTTTATTTACCTTTGCAGAGGCAACAAGTTAACTGAAAGAAGATAAGAGTTTGGCAAACCATAGAAAGAATTCTTTGGAGAAATTATTTAGGGAAAGAAGCCAATAACTCCTTCATAAGCTTTGTTAGGTGGGAGTGAACGATATGTGTCAGTTATTGCTCTGAACCACGGGTCTTGAGATAACGTGGAGTCAGTCATTGTGACCCTAGAAGCAGGGGCAGAGCTTCCTCACAGGATTTCCAAGGCTGCGATCTTTATGAAAGCAGAATGCGTTATCGGGGTCCCACAAGCAGCTGGTGTATTCCCACTGTGGCCTTTCAGGTAGCAGCTGAATGCTTAATCGCTGTGCCACTAGGGGTTCCTTTTCTGAGAATAGAGTTCTTCTCTGCATATTCTGCCATGGAATCTCTTTTCTAAATACAAACAGGCGAACAAACGAACAAACAAATGCACGGTGTTTGGCGTCCAATACCATTAAAATGCTAAATTATAAGCAGTCATTTCAAAATTACTGTAGAGGAATAATTTATAATATGCAGATTACACAGAAATAATCTTTCATTAGTTATACTGTGTTTGAGGAAGAGTTGGCATTATCTATGACTATAGATCTCGGAACTAAATCTCTAGGTGCCTGTCCACATCAACAAAACCACATACTGGAACCAGATTATATCCTGCTTCTGAGAGTACCAATTGTGTTAGATGAATTTTATTCTCAGCAGTGCCTACGAGAGTTATTGGCACTAGAAGAGGCTTAATAAATATTTGTTGAGGTGGATCCATAATTACCTCATATTGAAGTTATTACCATACTGTATTTTGATGGATTGTTTACTTTTGATTATTTGCTTAGTAATTATTTATCTCACTGAGGGTAAGTTCATGTCTTTTTAATACTGAATTCATAAAGTGGAGCTTAGGGCCTGGTGCATAGCAATAGTCCAGTAAATATTTTTTCCACTAAAGAATTAAAGTTGAATTAATCGTGATGTCCTTGAAAAGCACTGGGTGGGAAATACTCCTTGTGTGAGATATGAAGTAATTGAAATCAGAAATCTATGATGGATGGATTTCTCCAGAGACCAGAAACAAATCAAAGGAGACTGTAATTTAGGTATTTGGTTTTCTATTAGGATGACTCATGAACCATATACATATATCTATTTTGTCTGTTATATTAAATCAGAAACACTTAATCCTTCAATGATAGATATTAATAAACCACAAATCATTTGATTTCACTACTGATTGCAATGAGAATATTATTATAGTTGAAGAGGACATATTCCTAATTCCCCCCTAATAATAGCACCCAATAACATAGTAAAGATTTGGTAGATTTCAGTACCAAGATAATTTCTGGCTTATTATTAAAAGTCCTAATTAGCGTTTGTTGCTTGATTTGGCTGAAAATGCTTTGGAAGATTCTGATTCCAGAGTGTCTTTCTAGTTGGACATATCCTTCCTAATTTCCTGAGTCTGAGTAAAATTGCAGATAGCCTTCATCTATAAATGGCTTGTTTAGATGTTTGACAACATGGAGCTAATGCTGCATCAATAATATTTTGTTTGTTGGTGTATTGGCCCTTTACTGAAACCACTATGTTAATGTTTCCATGTACATGATTAGATATAGGGGAACAGATGAGATAAGAGAAATACAAATTTGAAATCTATAAAATGCTTTATATATAGCCATCAGATCACTATAGATTATATTATTCTTATTATCAGCACATCGATCATTGTTGAGGCCAGAGTTTTTATGCCTTTTCTAAAGTCCCTATTTCCTTACCCTTGGTAACCCTGGCAGCACAGGGCTGCATGTTGGCCTGCTAACTAAAAAGTTATATCCTGAGGTTAGCTATACCTCAAGAGAAATATGAGACATGCTACTCCTGTAAAGAGTTACAATGTCTGAACCTTTTTTAGTACATTCTGGCTCAGAAGGACCTTGTGAGTAACAGATCAAACCCTACTCAGTCCTGCACCATCCTAACACTTCTTATAGCCACTGTGCCAACCCATCTCCTAGAACAGAGGTTCCCCAAATTATTTGATCTATTGTTCCCTTGTTAGGAAAAAAAAATCACTGCACCCTTGACAATGAAAAACATTTTAACAATAACCCATCATCCAGGATAAAGTGTAGGTATCTGCTTTTGCAGCCCTCTTGGATGGTTCCAACACGCTTCCGGGCAGTATTGCCCACGTTGGGGAAACACTGTACCCATATCTTTTTGCTAACCTCCCACTTACCAAGTAGGATGGTCTCTCATTATAATACCATTTCAAAGAAAGACAGTCCAACAGAATGCAGACATTGTCAAATAATAGCTTAAAGGTAATATGCAAGTAAATGTTTGCTCAAGGTAATTCAACAATGGTTGCACCAGTACATTGACGAGAGCTGCCAGAAATTCCAGCCAGGTTCAGAAAAAAAATGTGGTACTAGGATATCATTGTTGGCATCAGATCACTCTTGGCTGAAAGCAGAAAATACCAGAGATTTACTTGTGTCTTATTGACCATGCAAAGACATTCGACTGTGTACATAGTAGCAAACTTGGAAACATTGAGAAGAATGGGAAGTCCAGAACTTCTAGCAGATAGATTGACCCAGTCGCTGGAGCCATGGACTCACGTATAACAACAATTTGAAGACTGGACCGTGTTTTTTCTGTTATGCACAGTGTCACTTTGAGTTGGACCTGTCTTGCTTGATGGCACCTAACATCACAATACTGTTGGGATTAACTGAGCAAATATACTAGCTGTTCAATTCATTCAACTCATTATTCTAAGGACCTGACACAGACATGCAGTTCAATTTTGCTGAGTTTTCATAAAAATGACTTTGGTAGTAGCATAAATTGGTATAAAAGTAGGCATATTCCAAGGATTCCAAAAATATAAACAATTAGGTATATATCCAAGTGATAATAATTACCATGTACCCAATATCTGTAGTGACTATTCCGGCTATCGAGACCTATAGCGTCTGGGGACTTAAAGGCTTGAAAGTAAACAAGCGGCCATCTAGCCCAGAAGCAACAAAGCCCACATGGAAGC
>NW_022111369.1:56870683-56872406 GCF_000313985.2 Echinops telfairi
TTTTCAACCTGTCTTATCACTCACCACTGTTCTATGTTTTATATTCCACCTCATCTCTGTCCATCCTCTGGCCAGCCTATTAATTCTCTTGCTCTCAGATTCTACTTAAACTTTAAGACTTTGTTAACACTCCTTCCCTTCCTTCCCGCTCCCTGAATTTCATCTTCTGATCCTTTTAAAAAGCGTCATCATGCCCTCTACAACATCTTCCTTGATGACACAACCTAAAGGAGATGAGAAACCTACGTGACAGGTAGGTTTATTGTGCCAACCTGGCCAATTAGAACATAGGGATAAATAAGGTCACAGTTTGATTGGAAGGCAAAGAGATAAATGACTCGGCAAGCCCCGCCTCCCTCTCTGTTGCTCTCTGGTGATCAGACCAGCTTGTGGCTGCTTTAGCTATTCTCTGCCTCAACTTGTGAGCTACCTGGTGGACATGCTGTGAATTACCAAGTATCTGTGGGACAGCCAAACCATGGATCGTGTCACTAGAACTTGAGGTTCCCTTGAGATGTGCTGCACTACACTGTTGGTATATACATTGCTTAAGTTTGAGGCTGTGGGATCCTGCTGTCTTGCATTGTTTGAGTTCAATATCTCATCCATGCCTGCTTCATTAAGCACCTGAGCTGCTGACTGTTGGTGACCCACCCTGCTGTTTGCTGCCTGTGGCTGGACTGCCTGAATTGCCTTGGAAGACTCAGCTGTCTGCTTCTGTGATCTTTGACCCAGTAACCCATGTGATTTAAAGGACTTGCAGTAGATTAATTGTTCCACAGAAGTGAGTTGAATTGAGCCCTCTGTACTGCTGTGTGTACTAATTAGCTGTCTGATTGCTTTGTGCTGCATCTATCTATCTATCTATTATCTATCTATCTATCTATCTATCTATCTATCATTTATCATCTATCTAATCATAAGTGTCCTGGTTTTGTTTCTCTAGAGACTCCTGTCTAACACAGGTAGATTGCATTATTATTGTTGTTAGGTACCATTGAATCATTTCTGCCTCATAGCAGCCTATGTACAAGAGAACAAGATGTTACCAGGTCTTACATCATCCTTTCAATTATAACCATAACTGATTTTACTGCTACAGAGCCAGTGTATCAAATCATTTTGTAGATGTGCCCAAATTATTTGATGTTCTTTCTTTGGAGAAGCTGATCTATGACTTACTTCCTCCCTTGATTATTGTATGTTCTTATTGTTAGTTGCTCTCGTATTTAATCCAGTGCAATAATCAAATATGTGTAGGGGAGAGCTATTCCACAGGGTCTGCAAGGCAGATTGTCAGGCCTGTCTTTCAAAGTGCCTCTGGGTTGGTTTGAACTGCTTACTGTTGACTAATAGTTGAGTGAGTATAAAGCTTGACTGTGAGAAAAATATTTAAAATATGAATCTCATTCGAATTTGTCTTAGCCTAATGTCCAGGTCTTAATACATGGGAACATTCACTTGTTATCCTTTTTTTTTTTTAAGCTACTGGTAATTTGGTTATACAAAACTTTTTTTAAAAATCATTTTATTGGGGCTCATACAATTCATCACAATACATAGATCAGTTGGGTAAAGCACACCTATACATCTGTTGCCCTAATCATTCCCAAAATTCGCTTTCCTCTTGGGTTCCCGGAATCAGTTCATCTTCCCCCCCACCCCCTCTCCTCCTCCCTTCCCACTCTGCCCCATTAGCCCTTAATAATTTATAAATTATTAT
>NW_022111369.1:56873581-56909346 GCF_000313985.2 Echinops telfairi
CTTCATGGGTGCCTAGGGGTTTTCCCATAGGGGTCTGATGGATGCCTGACTTCCCTGCAACCCTTTACAGTGGTTCTGGCAGCCGATTTCCGCTCGTGCTGGCATTTGGGGGAGACCACGTCCTTTTATCCCTAATCTATTTACCTGTTAATAACATTAAACTTTTTTTCCAATAAGAAGACTGTTCATTTTCTCATTTTTCTTAAAAATTACTGTTTATTTAAATCATGCATGTATACATATACATATATATATAATATATACATCGTATTGTGCACTCGGAATATAGTAAGGAACAAGAAAAACATTTCTTGCCTTCAGGGCATAGAATTTACAATCTTATAGAGGAGATAAAAATTTACATATAATTGCATATTGTGGAAAGTTCTTAAAGAAACCCAAAAGACTAGGTATATTAGAATACCTGTCAGGACAAATGGGTGCATAAGCAAATGTGGTGAAGAAAGCTGATTGTGCCCGGCTATCAAAAGATATAGTGCCTGGGGTCTTAAAGGCTTGAAGATAAACAAGCAGCCATCTAGCTCAGAAGCAAAAAAGCTCTCATGGAAGAAGTACACCAGCCTGTGTGATCATGAGGTGTCAAAGGGATGAAGAATCAGGCATCATCAGAACAAAAAAATCATATCATTGTGAATGAGGGAGAGTGCAGAGTGGGGATCCAAAGCCCATCTGTAGGCAATTAGACATCCCTTACAGAAGGGCTGCAGGGAGGAGACGAGCCAGTCAGGGTGCAGTGTAGAAATGATGAAACATACAACTTTCCTCTAGTTCTTTAATGCTTTGAGAACACTGAATTCATTTAGAACCTGTAGATACACAAAAAGTCAATCTTTCTCTACTTTTCCAAGTACTTTTACTTATAAATTTACAAGTGCTGTGCTTTAGCTTTTCCAGAGAACCCAGCCTAATACAATCGGTACCGGGAGTGGTTCCAGAGCAGCTGTTCTCAACCTGTATGTTGCGATCCCTTTGAGACTCGAACGACCCTTTCACAGGGGTCCCCCGATTCATAGCAGTAGCAAAATTACAGTTATGAAGTGGCAACGAAAAAAATTTTTTGGTTGGGGGTCGCCACACCATGGGAAATTGTATGAAAGGGTCGTGGCATTAGGAAAGTTGAGAACCCCTGCTTTAGAGAAACAATGTCTTAAAAATGACCTTTCTAAATTGATTCTCCAGCTCGATTTTGCCCAAAGTCACTGAGCACGCTGCCTCTGCCTCTGATAGTACAGAACCTGCATTTCTATTAAGAGAGTGTTGTTAACCCGTGGCGTGAGGTGCCAACATAACTCTCAGATTACCCCTTATTGATGGTGCTGGTGAAAGGCGAGGCCCTGCGTAATCATGTTTCATGCATTTTCAGGGATGTTTGTCATGATAAAACGTATAGATAGGGAAACTACTGATTAGCTGGTACTCCTTAAAATAAAAAATAAATGTGGAAAAGGAAAGATAAGTGTTCAGAACTTTCGAAGCATGTCCAAGTACCACACAAAGGACCTAAAGGATTCCTCTTTTGCCACAAGATAGAGCTTTCTTGCTTCTATTAACAGAGCTAATGTTTCGAAAAACCAAATTTAGAATCTTATCATCCGAATAGCTGAACAGCAAAGCATCCCCAATTATCAACCTAGAATGGTGTCTGATATTAAAGTAAGGCATAGTTTGGGGAGAAATCTGTGTGAGGTGGAGACATACAGGCTGGTGATCAGGAAGATTGGAAAATTGAGCCCCTAGAGTCCAGTGTGCTTCTCCGGTCAATAGATGCACTTCTCTCACCGGAGGCAACTCATTCACTATCAGTGCAAGAAGCCACACTTGAGGCGACTGGGCCAGGACTGCATCTGGAGCATTGCCTGGGAAGACACCTCACATTAACAGCAGTTCTCCACCTGTGGGTTGTGACCCCTCTGGGGATTGAGTGACCCTTTCACAGGGGTCCCAAGATTCAAAGCAGAAGCAAAATGACAGTTATGAAATAGCAACAAAAATAATTTTATTGTTGGGGAGTCACCACAACATGAAGAACTGTATTAAAAGGTCACAGTATTAGGAAGGTTGAGAACCACTCATTGCCTTACAAGAGTCTTGAAGTTTTTAGGAACCAGGAGAAAGACCATAGACCTAGAGCAAGGTTGCTGCTTCGTGTAGCTCTCAAAATTCAAGAAAGTCTTACTTCCATTATTTCATCAACAATATTTCTCCATCTAATTTTATAAGGTGAATAGCTATAGTAGGTATATGTGTATGTATATATATGTACATACACATATATATACCTTGTAAAACTAGATGGAGAAAAATTGTAAAGTGACCTCTTATTCACCTTGAGAAATCTAATTTAAAAAACCTTAAAATCTTCATAAAACAAAATTAATTCTATTCTAGCTAACCCATTTAGAAGTAATTATTCAAAGGCTCTTAGATTTAAATATTCTTTTGTTAGCTCAACTTTAATTTCAAAGGTTTTAGAGAAAGAATAATTTTATACTGATTCTAATCTGAAAATGTCACTAAGAATAATTACCCCAAAAGGAAAGTGGTATTGTACTTAAATGCTTTGTTTCAGAATAAAAGTGTGTGTGGGGACCTTTATTCTTTGTGAATTTTGAATGTTGTCTATGAGTGCTTCTGCCCACATTATTCGATGTTTCTAAAAATATAAATAAAACTCCGAGAGCTAAGTTTTAACAGCTATATGAGTGTGTGTGCAATGTAATCCGTACTACTCTGACTGATGTGCGGCGTTATTGAAATATTTATTAATTTGCAATGTAAATATTTATAAAAATAAAATTGGTGGAATAGAACTAGTTTAATATTGGGTAGATAAAATGCATATCCTTAACATTTTCATGATTTAATTTATAATTTCTGGATAACATTTGCATGAGTTTATCGGTATTTCCCAAAGTGGGTGATATCATTGCCTGTGGAGCAGTGAAATGATGCAGGAGTCTGAAAAGCAGATGTCTACATTTTATCTTGGATTATGGACCATGAAACAAAGGGTTTTAATTACGAGTGGGGTTCAATGAGTGATCATTTTTTCTGAAAGTGGATGGTAGGGCAGATAAGTTTTGGAACTTATGAGTTAAGTAAATGGTACTGTAGGTATGAAGTATGTGTAAGACTGCTTAGCTCATAGCAAGCATAATTTATATCATCACCACTTTGGCACATGTCTATGCTTCTTTCTCTTACAAGAGCAGTTTGCAACCTCTGCTATGAAAGTTGGCAATCTTTTATTTATTATCAACTACGAACTAGGACTCACTTTAAATAATAATGCACTTTCAATGTCTCTTCTTAGTAATCAGAATTCAGCACCAGTTATAGCAAATTAAAATATTTGTATCTCCTTTTGCTGACTCATACAATAAAAACAAACTTCCAGTATTATTTTCCCATTCCTTGCTACTGTTTTTAAAATCTGCCTAATTCTATTGTTATGAATGAGCATTTAATGAGAGAATAATAGATAGGAGATTGATTTATTTGGAACAAAAGATGCTCCTCATTTCTAGTTCTGTGGGGTGTGGTTCGGTTCCTCAGTTATTTTTATCCCTGCTTGGAGGGACAAAAGATTATGTGTTGGGTTGCTCAACACAAGGTTAGCAGTTCAAAACCGCTAGATGTTCCCAGGGAGAAAGAAGAGGCTTTTTATTTCTGTAAAGAAATATCTAAAAATTCAGCAAGTTGGTGGAGCAAACGCATGCTCTGGTCTTCTACAGTGAGTTTTAAAAGAATCCTATCAGTTGATAAAAATGAAGGAGGATGTTTGTGGGTGGGGTAGGTGGGTGGGTTCTTATTATCTTTGCTGAGATTCTGTGAATAACCTCAAGGTAAGAGGCTTGTAGAGTTGGCTAAGTTGAGGTCACAAGGAAGGAAACAAGCAGTTTGAGTGGCTGTGCCATGAAGCAGATTGGTGGGAGTGGTATTGAATTATAATTTTCAAAATTAAATAATCTTAAAATGCTGATGTCCATGTATATGTGAGGTAGTTAGTTCATTGTGACAACCTGGCCAATAAACACATGCGGGGTTAACTGAATGGCAGAGAGATAAATGGCTTGGTAAGCCTCACCTTTATAGTTCTGGTTCTCTTGCTTTCTGGTGGTTGGACCAGGGTGCAGCTGCCTTAGCCAGTTCCTTGCTTCAGCTGGCAAGGCTCACTTCTTATAAGACATCCCTGAAGAGAAGCCACATGAATTTACCCCGATACAGCACTGGGTGCTGGAGCAGCTGTGTGGAGCTGCCTGCCAGCGCTGAAATGCTTACATGTTCACTGATTCGGCTTT
This sequence comes from Echinops telfairi, assembly GCF_000313985.2. Taxonomy (NCBI): domain Eukaryota; kingdom Metazoa; phylum Chordata; class Mammalia; order Afrosoricida; family Tenrecidae; genus Echinops; species Echinops telfairi. Next base: position 56,877,904 of record NW_022111369.1, read on the forward strand.
CCTCCTGTAGTCAGCATCATAGTGTGTGTTGTGAGATGAAGGAGGACTTTGTGGAATGGTGTCAGACATACGGGTTAATGTGGACTTGTGGGCTTGGGCAGCACAGGGTTGGGAAGTTTTCTTGATGTACACTTACCCTTTATATAAATTCTCATTTATACACACGGATTTCTGTGTATTTCTGTGCATTTGTTTCTCTAATGTATCCAGACGAACACAATATGTCAGCATGTAAAAATAAACATGAAGGTAAATGGCAACAAACAAGATCATCAAAGTTGAAGTGGAAATATCTGAAAGCAAATAATATGGGTAATAATACCAGGAACTGGATTAGAGAGATAATTTTAGAAACCCCAGAAAGGGTGATTATGTAGAGATCGAAGAACTTCACAGTGTCTACCCAAGGGAACACTGAACATAGAATTACATAGTGCAAGAATTGATGAATAAGGAATTCAAGGACCTGGGATCCAGTCTTAGCTCAGTTACTTATCATTAAAGGAGCAACTTTCTTCAAGACATTCCATGTACGAGCCTCAGCGTGCTCATCTTCACAGACAGATATAGGTATTTTTCAGCCTGTCCTGCCAAGCAGATTTGTTCAGGAGCAAGTGGTTAAATAAATATCATAGGGAAATAGGATTGGTAATGTGTGAAGTTTTATTTCAAAATAATTATTTGAGATTGTCGCCCCTCTGTCTCCAGATTTGTTAAGCAACAAACTGTGTTTGTTATTAGTGTTATTAGTATCTTCATGTCTCATTTCTCTGCAGTGAATTAAATCAATGAGAAGACACATTTTACACCTAGGGTGTTACTTCACCGGAATTGGATCCACAGCTTGATAATGGCAAAAAGTTTCTCTTCCTTCTTTACATGCACATTATTCCATCAATCATGGAAAATAATTCAGGTTTCAAAAACCAATAGATGTATTCTCCTGATGGTTCTTTGCCAGGCTGTGAAAGTTCAAATCATTTCTCCTCTACTCACTACACACAATACTAGATGAAGCTACTTAATTGCTCTGTATCTCAATTTATTCATCAGTGAAAAGTGTACATGGAACCAAACTCATATGGTTTTTAAAAGGGTTAAAAGAGTTCATTCATTTCAGCACTTGAAAGTGCCTAGCAGGCATGGCAGTAAGTCAACAGGTAACACTGTAAAACCATGGAATTCCTTATTTTAAAAAATTATCCGAGTTAGAAGCTATTGTTCCTCAACATATGCTCATTCTGGATACATACACTTCTGAAGACAGATTTTCCATCTCACTAACCTGTCCCCCAACGTTTCCGTGTTCTTATTTTATTTATACTATGTCAAAAAGAAAGTTTTGACATTCCCACTGGACTCAAATCAAGTTCCTTCTAAATGTTATTTTATTTTTATAAACGAAGTAGAGTGAATATGGTACGTGTCCCCCAGAAAATTATCTTCTAAAAGTCTTTGCAATCCTATAGGGAGAAAAAAAATAGCAAGTTCATTGTCATGAGGGAAACTGTAAATTCCCTGGCACAGCTTTCTTCTTTTCTCACTAATGAAGTTTTTAAATTTTTCTTTAACATTTACTTCTAATAAGCCCTTCTGGTTGCCTTGTAGTCTTTAAGAATCTCTATTTGGGATTCCCCCAAAGAGTTACTATAACCTTCTGAGCTGTCCTCTCTGCATGGAATTTAACTGGTTCTACAGAACCCCTTGGAAGCTGCCACTTTGTTTTTTTGTTTTGTTTTAAAGGCACCTAATGAGACTGGTGTGGTTGTATCACTGAGTAAATTTGCTTGCAGTCATCCATCAAACACAAAGACATGTTTAAAAGAATTGTGCATGTCATTGTGTATATCATCTGAAATATTGATGGCAATACTTTTTCGTGTTCTCATACAAAGTGCTTAATAAACACAGGTTATTATTATTATTTATTAGAAAATCATTTTATTGGGGGGCTCTTACAGGTCTTATAACAAGCCATAAATCAATTGTATCAAGCATATTTGTACATATGCTGCCATCACTATTTTCTAAACATTTACTTTCTATTCAGCCCTTGATATCAGCTCCTCTTTTTTCCCTCTCCCCACCCCCACCATCATGACCACTTGATAAATGATAAATTATTATTATTTTCATATCTTACACTGACCGCTGTCTGCCTTCCCCCACGGTTTCTGTTGTTCATCCCCTTGGGGGAGGTGGTTGTGTGTTGATCATTGCAAATTTGTTCCTCCTTCCTCCCATCCTCTCCTTGACTCCCCACCTTCCACATACCTGCCTGGTATCCCTACTCCCATTCCTGTTCCTGGATTCCATGTGTCCTGAGCTCTTATCTCTTATCTGTACCTATGTACGTGCTCCAGTCTCGCCCGCAGTAAAAGGCAGTTCTCGCGTCATGATAGTGGGGAGTGAGGAAGTCTCAAATAACCAGAGGTATATTGTGTGTTTCATCAGTGCTACATTGCACCCTGGGTGACTCATCCCTTCCTTGTGAGGTCTCTGATCTGACCCCCTCAACAATATGCTTTGTTTGTTTGCTTGTTTTGGGTCTTCTGATGCCTGTTCCATGATCCAGTCAACACCTCATGATTGCACAGGCTGGTGTGCTTCTTCCATGTGGGCTTGTTGCTTCTCTACTAGATGTCTGTTTGCTTCACTTCAAGCATTTAAGACCCAGCATGTGAAGCAAGTTCAAGGAGAAAGCAATGGGCCATTGGTTCCAGAGGGACCTGTGGGGAGGAGGAGGTGGAGGAAGGGAGAGGTGAGCAAACAATGCCATAGACAGGGGAACAACAAGGGAATTGAAAGCATAGAGATCCTGGAGGTGTCAGAGCAATAGCAGTCTAGATGGGAGGAATTACTAAGAGGTGGAAGAAAGGTGAGCATGATGGTGGGGCAGAAGGAAGTAAAAGGAAACAGGAAAGATCTCGGAAGCAAAGCTATGGATAGACCTATAAGCAAATGTGGTGAAGAAAGCGGATTGTTCCCAATTGTCATACGATACAGATTATTATTTTTTATACTAACAATAATTAGTTAAAAACACACTCCTTACAGTAAACAAACTGAATGCAAGTCCAAAGATTTTATTTGGATTTTTTTGTAAACCATTTTATTGGGAGCTTATACATATAAAATATCTTTCCATAGTTCAATCACATCAAGTGGTATTGTACAATTGCCACCACAATCAATTTCATAACATTCTCTTCTTTCCTGAACCCCTTAATATCAGCTTCTCTTGACCTCCCCCTTCCCACCTCCCTCAATGTACCCACCAGGATTCGACTTTCTGTACTATTTCTATAGGTTCCTCAATTCTGAGTTTAATATACTGAAAAAAATGAAAACATAAAACAATGACAAAATACATCTGAGATAAAACCCTCTCGTAGTTATATAATCTGTTGTCAATTTGAAAGGATTATGTCAATCAAGTCATAGACAATGAGACCTCTGTGTGGGCATGGCCTTCTCTTGGGAATTCTGGGAACTCCAGAGTTCCTCCTTGGAGGTGGGAGAGACTCTTGCTCTCTTGGCTACTCCCTGCGGGAAATTGCAGCTGACAAGACACATGGAACTACTCTAGTGTCCTGAGCTGCAGAAGCCACATGGATCTACCCTGATGCAACCAGATCTCTAGAGACAGAGAAACCACTTATAGACCCCTGCTAGCCCTCAGATGCTTACAATGCCACTGGATCCAGAAGACTTCCAACCCACTGGCCTGTGATCCAGAAGACTTCCAACCCACTGGCCTGTGATCCACCTACATTTGGCCTCATTGTGTGTGTTTTGTGAGTCTGAAGAGGACTTTCTAGGTTGGTATAAGACTTATGGGCTAATATTTGACTTATGGACTTGATATGGACTGGGCTGGGATGTTTTCTCAATATTCAATTACTCTTGTATATAAAACTCTTTCATATATACAAGTATGAGTTTCCCTGAATTTGTTGCTCTAGTCTACCCGGATTAACACAACCCCAATATGAAACAAAACAAAACAAAAAACAAACCCAGAAAATGTTGACAACCTTTTTGTCTATATTAGTTATTTCACAGCAAAGGAAACAAAAATCATGCTAGATTTTATAAGCAAAGAGACTTTGAAAGTCAAGAGTTGGTTTGTCTTGGGGCACAGTTATATGCCATCTAAACTCTTGGGCTCAAATGATGATATCAGGTTTCTTTCTATATAGCTACCTATTATCTATCTATCCGTCATCTATCATCCATCTATCTATCATCTATATATTCAAATGTCTTTTTTCTAGGCATTCTTCTTGGCATCTGGGAGATTTTTACTTCCATAATTTCAACTGACATGTATTTTGCTTCTAATAAAATTACTAGTGATTCAAGTAACAATTTTTATTGGCATAAATTTGAATCACATGACCATCTCAGTAACAATCAACTTAATATAATGTTATATTATCCAGAACTTAATCATTAACCACATCCTGGAAATTATAGAGTAGTATTAACCATACCAAAGGGTGAGGAAAAAGTAGTTCCCTCAAATGAGATTTGGGTATTATTTTTCATATAGAAAAAAATGATAGGTAGACAAAAATAAACAGATATTCACTGTAGACCTGTAGCTGTTATTTGCACAAAAAAAATGTTACCTTGAAGTATGGTCTAGTCTTGGAGTCTTCAAGAATATAATGGATATTAATATTAATTCTTAAAACCATTGCCTGATATAGGCCAGAAAATTATCACCTCAGGTTAAAAGGCAATCACAATATCACTGGGAAGAACTGCCTCCTCACAGCAGAGACTTCCTTAAAGACATAAATGGAGCAAAGCTTTGTTACTATTGCGTGACTCAAAATGAGAAGCAGCTGTAAGCATGCATTAATAAATGAAATGAGGAATGCATGAATTATGAATCTAGGAAAATTCAATATCATTAAAATAAACTGTTAAGTGCCATCAAGTCGGTTCCAACTCAAAGACCTTATGCACAAGAGAACAAAGACCTGCCTGGTCCTGTGCAGTTGTGCTTGTGTTTGAGCCCATTGTTGCAGCCATGGTGTCAGTTCATCTTATCAACGTCTTCCTCTTTTTTGCAGCCCCGTTACTTCAGCAAGCTTGTCCAGAAAGACTGGTCTCTCCTGACACAATGCCCAAAGTATTGAGACAAAGTCTCACCATCTTTGCCTACAATGAGCATTCTGATTGTAATTCGTCCAAACAGATTTGTTTGTTCTTCTGGCACTCCATAATACTTTCAATATTATTTGCCAACACTACAATTCAAATGTGTCAATATTTCTTTGGTCTTCTTTATTCAATGTCTATCTTCTAGATGCATATGAGGTATTGAACATATCATGGCTTGGTTCAGGCTTACCTTAGTCTTCAAAGTAGCATTCTTGATTTTGAATACTTTAAAGAGGTCTTGTCCAGGAGATTTACTGAATTCAGTGTGTTGTTTGATCTCTTGACTGTTGCTTCCATGAGTATTGGTTATGGATCCAAGCAATATGAAATCTTTGACAACTTCAATCTTTTCTCTATTTATAATGATGTTACCTAGTTGTCCAGTTATGAGAATTTTGGTTTTATTTACATTGAATTGTGAAGGAAATGGAACTCATAAAAGCTAATACCCTAAGCATTACTGAGCTAAAATGGACGGGTACTACCCACCTTGGGTACAAAATATGGCCTACTATGATAAAACAAAACCGAACTCACTGTAATCTAGTCGATGATGACTCAAAGCAACCCTATACGACAGGATAGAATTGCCCCTGTGAGTTACTGAGACTGTAACTCTTTATAGGAGTAGACATTCCCATCTTTCCCCCTGGGAGTGGCTGATGGCTCCAAAGTGTTGATTTAGCAGTTTACAGACCAATGCATAACTACCACACCACCAACATTCCTCTCTATTATGATAGGAGTAATACATTTAGTAAGAGTGACTCTGTTCATTATTAAAAAGAACATTGCAAGAGGTCTATCTTGAGTTACAAAACTGTCAATGATAGAGTATTTATAAACCTATAAGGAAGACCAGTTATTATGGGTATGATTCAAAGTTACACACCAAACGTTAATCTCAAATATTAAGAAATTGAATATTTTTGGCAATGTTTTCAGTCTGACATTTATCAAGCATATGATCAAGATGCTTTTATAACCACTGGTGAATGGAATGTGAAAGTTGGAAACAAATACGAAGGGTCAATTTGGAAAATATGACCTTGGTATTAACAAAAATACCAGAAACTCTACGATGGAACTCATGACAAATACAATATAAATACATTTTTCAACAACATAAGTGGGAACCATACACATAACCCTTACCAGATGGAATACACAGGAAGGACATAAAGTACATCTGTTGAGAGATGTGATGAAGATGCCAAATTGTCACCACTCTGAAGAAGGCAAGAAGCCAACTGTAAAAATGATCATTTATTGCTCACATTAAAATTTAAGTGGAAGCTCTAGAAAATTAAACAAGTTCACAAGACAAAAAATGTGAACTTGAGTATACTCCACATAAATTTAGAGAGATATTAGGAATAAATTTGATGAGATGACATCAAATATAGAATGCACGAGAAATCAAATTTCACTAGAAAGGTAGTAAACTATAGAAAAGACCATTAATGGCAAAAACACTAAAATTTGCTCTTGATTATAGAACCACTAAAGTAAAGAGAAAAATTATGAAGTAAAACAACTGAGAGAAGCTTTCAAAGAGTGTTTCAAGAGACAAAGGAAAGCATTGTAATGAGATATACAATTACTCTAAATTTTAAAAAGTCGCACCTTGTTCATTTCTTCAAATGAAATAATTGAAGGAAAAATTCTATCATCAAATTGCCATACTGAAGAATTCGATGGGTATATTTTTGAATGATGAAGAAAGAAGTCAAATGATGATGGAAAGAATACACAGTCACTATACAAAAAAAAAAAAAAAAAGGAAAAGAGAAATGGTCAATGTCCTGCCATTTTAGGAGGTAGAATATGATCAAGAAATAATGGTAGTTTCACTGAAGACATTGAAGAGAAAACATGCTCCTGGAATTGGCAGAATAATAATTGAATGATAATTGAAATGTTTCAACAAACAAATGTCAGCTGCAAATGTCATCTCATGTATGCCAAGAAACTTGGCAGACAGCTACCCGGATGACTAGAAGAGATGCGTATTCCTGCCCATTTCCAAAGCAATGATTTACTGAAATCAGACAATGTCATAAAAATCATGTCTAAATAAAATTAAACAAAATTTTGCTGAAGATAATTTTTTTTAAAGTGTGACTATATACTTGCCAGTATACACATGGAAGTGGCAAGGAAACTGCTTGAAATTCAAGATGAATGGGGAAAATGTAGAATATGATATCATTGGTGATATCAGATGGATGTTGCCTGAATACAGCATGAAAAACGACAACAACTGTATTTCGTTGGTTTTTCAAAGGCATTGGGCACGATGGAATGTAATACATTATGAATGGTGTGATGAATGGGGATTGCAGAATGCTTCATTGTGCTCATGGGGAACCTGTGTATAGTCCAAGAGATAGTACTTGGAACAGACAAAGGCCATACTGCCTGGTTCAAAATCAGGAAAGTTGTGCATTAGTTTTGTATTCTTTTATCATACCTATTCAATCGGTATGATGAGCAAATAATTTGATAAGAAGCATTATATGAAGAAGAATATGACCTTAGGCTGGAGGAATGCTCATGAACAACCTGTGCTATGCAACTGACACAACCTTGCTTGCTGAAAGTAAAGAGAACTGGAAACATTTTCTGATGAGGATCCAAGATTATAGTCGTCAGTATAGATTATAGGGCAACATAAAAATAAATAAATAAAAGGAAATGTCAAGATTGTAAGCAGCAGGAGCATTGGTTTACATATTGTTTCTAATCACAAGGTCAGCAGTTTGAAATTCCTAGCTGTTCTGAGGGAGAAAGATGAGGCTGTCTACTCCCATAAAGAGTTACAGTCTTGGAAACCCAGAGGGTAGTTCTACACTGCCCTATAGAGTTGGTATGAATCAGAATCTATTCATTAGCAGTTAGATTTTTGAGAGACATTAAGCAACAGCATGACAAGTGGAGAGAAGATTGAGGTTGTCAAATTGAGGTTGTCAAGGATTTCACTTTACTTGTATCCATAATCAACACCCATGGAAATAGCAGTCAAGTAATTAAACAATGTATTGCATCAGGACTATCTGCTTCAAAATAACTCTTTAAAAAAGCAAAGTGAAAGGCCTAATTAAATGGAAGAATAAACTGTGCTCATGGATTGGAAGACTTATCTTTGTAAAAAGATGTCAATACTAACAAGATGTCTAAAAATATGCAATCCTGATCCAGATTCCAGCACCATTATTTAAAGAAGTGGAAAAATTAATCATCAACTTTATATGAAGAGGACAAGACCAGAGATAAGCAAAGCACTATTAAAGAACAACAGAGTAGGGAGCATTTCACTTTGTATTAGGGTTCTCCAGAGAAACAAAACAAGGACATTCACGATTTAGATAGATAGATAGATAGATAGATAGATAGATAGATAGATAGATAGATAGATAGGGCATGAAGGACTATAATAGCCAATTAGTCCACACAACAGTACAGAGGGCTCAGTTCAACTCACTTCCATGGGACAGTTAATATACTGGAAGTCCTTCAAATCCCAAGGGCTGCTGGGTCCAAGGTCAAGGAAGCAGACCATTGAGTCTTCCCTAGAACAATGCAGGCAGTCCAGCCACAGGCAGCAAAGAGCAGGGCAGGTCACCAACAGTCAACAGCTCAGGAGAGTGTAGGGATGGAGTCTAGCCTGTCAATCAGAGATAGCCAATGAGACCCCTGTATGGATGTGATTTTCTCCTGAGAATTCTGGGAACTGCTTTATTTCCTCCTTAGAGGCGGGAGACAGTCTCTCTCAGCTCACTCCCTGACAGACAACTGACAAGACACATGATGTTATGCCCTGGGAGCTGGAGAAGCCACATGGACCTACCCTGAAGCAATCAGACCTCTGGAGCCAGAGAAGCCACATAGATACCCCTGCCAGCTCTGAGATGCTTACAACACCACTGGATCCAGAAGGCTTCCAACACACTGGCATGTGATCTACCTGAATTCAGCATCATTGCATGTTTTTTTGTGAGTCTGGAGAGGAATGTAAAGATTGGTATCAGACATATGGGTTAATATTGGCCTTATGAACTTGATCTGGACTGGGCTGGAATGTTTTCTTAATGTACAATTCTACTTTATATAAAACTGTCCTATACACATATGAGTTTCTATGGATTTGTTTCTCTCGTCTACCTGGAATGACACAGGAGCTTAGCAAAACAGGTCAGAATGGGATATCAAATGCAAGCAATGCAAGATAATAGGATCCAACAGCCTCAAGCTCAAGCAATGTATACACCAGCAGCTTGGTGAAGCAGGTCTCGAAGGAAGCTCAAGTTTTAGCGACATGATCCATGGGTTGGTTGTCCCACAGATAGTGTGCTGACAAGTTGTAGAAAACTAGCTAAAGCAGCTGCACCCTGGTCTGATCACCAAAGAGCAAGAGAGAGAGGGGCCAAGCTTGCTGAGTCATTTATCTCTTTGCCCTCCAATCATGTTCTCATTGCCCAGGTTGGCATAATAAACCTACCTATCAAACATTTCCTATTTTGAAAACACAGTTACCGTATTAAAAACAATAGACACACAGACCAATGATCATAATTGAGAATTCAGCAGAAAATTCATCCTTTTATAGGCAGTATATCTTTGACTAAAAGTCCAAAAACATTCCAAATGGAATCAGTCTCTTTAACAAACGGTGCTGGCAAACTTTGATGCTCATTTTCAGAAGAAAGAAGTAGTACCCATATCTCAGACCATATACAGGAATAAGCACTAAATGTAAAACCGTGTTGTTGTTTTTTAAAGGGCCATTGAGTCCCTTCTGACCCGTGGGAACCCTGGGCACCAGAGAATGTAATGCTGCCCAGTCCTGTGCCAACCTCAAAATTATTCCTATGCTTGAGCCCATTGTTTCAGGCACTGTGTCAATCCAGCTTGTTGAGGTCCACTCCCTTTTTTTCTGCTGCCCCTATGCTTTACCAAGCATGATGTTCTCCAGAGACTGGTATCTTCTGACAAGATGTCCAACATCTGTGGGATGAAGTTTGGCCATCCTTTCTTTTAAGTAGCATTTTGGCTGTATTCTTCCAAGAGGCTGTGTTCTTCCAAGAGAAATTTATTGGTTCTTTTGGCAGTCCGTGGTACTTCCAATATTCTTTGCTAGCACCACAAGTGCAGCAGGAGAAGTCCCTGTTTTTAATTGCTACTTGCGTTGCTGAAAAGAGGTATTTGGATGGAACAAGTCATTGGCCTTGCCAATTCCTGTCATGTGATCTCCAGCTTCTTTTTTGTCACCAAGACCATATTTTCCAGTTGCTAGAACTATAAAAATAATCCATGAAACATAGAGGCAAGTTAGGGTTCCTAGTGTATGGCATAAATACATGTATCAAACAAAACTAAAACCACAAAATTTTGAATGTGTCATCAGGAAGGATACGTCCATAGAAAAGAACATCATAGTTGTTAAAAAAAGTCAGCACAAGAAGAAGGCCCTCATTGAGATGGCTGACATATGGCTGACATATTGCTTCAGCACGAGACTCAAAGACAGCAGCGTTTGTGAGGATGGCACCGAACCAGCCAACATTTGGTTCTGATGTCCATGTACTGCTGGGTCCAAAGGGACTTGAGGGCACCTAACGGTCACAACAATATTGATTCTGCCTCTTTTGTCTACCAGATGATTAATTCAAGTAATGTATATTTGAACCATTTGTAAATTAACGATTAGAAAAAGCCATGTTTTTTTGGCTTGATTTCTCTTGGGTCTAAAATGTCTCTTGCTCCTACTATGTCCTATCCATTTGAAGTAAATTTTCTGTTAAAAAAAATCTCCATCTTGAATTCACTCAGGATAATATTAATCTAAGTAAAAGGCAGTCTGGACTTTGATAGATTTTATTAATCACAGCACCCCATTCAGTACACCGCCATTTATCATTATTCTTTGCTGATGACATGTCAGCTAGTCTTCAGTCCATTTCATTGAAGTCCCATCCACACTAATTCATTCTAGTACTACAGCTCTGTACCCTGTGGCAGTACACCGGTTCATTTTCCTCCATAGTAACCACTGCATTATTTCTATCTAGTCAATGGCTTGTTCTTAAAATCTCTCTAAAATTCCATGGCACAATTTGCTGAAAATTTGACAAAAGAGTTACCTACACTCATTTTTTTCTTTAAAGAATATGCTGTTATTTTCTTAGGGCCAGGGAATATATCTGCACATATGTAATTAAAAAATGTGTTCTGTGATGCTTAGTGACATGCTACAGTGCATAAACCAGCAGCATTTTTGACCCTAACATAATATTTTAGTTACTATAATTTATAGATCAAAATTCATTTAATAAAATAAATCTATATTATCAATATATTTATTTTAAAATATTAACTTAAATGTATGTTACAGACTATATGTTTATCTAAAAACCAAAATAAGTACTTGACATATATTATTTGCTGGACCTGATGTAACAACATTATGTGCGTAAGTATGATATGATATTCTTTATTCCATAGATAAAGAAATCAAGGTTCTGAGAAAAATGTGTTTAGCTCAATGTTGTGCAGTGTGTAAACTGAAGGGGCAGAACTTGTAGAGAAATCAACAAATGGCAGTTCTAGTGCCCTTTTAACTGTAGTATTCTGCCTCCCAAATGAGAAAGGGCTAAGGAGATACATTTCACATACAAGGCAGATAATCATGTCTGCCATTTTCGCTCATGAAAAGAATAATGGAAAGGAAAGGACTTTTATTAGGCTTTGGGACATATGGCTCATGTACAGTCGTCCCAGGATGTCCTGCGCTTACACTGCAGATTAACATCTGGGAAAGGGTGATGTTTAATCCTTAAATACATTTCAGGAATTATATTGAAATGGATTTTATATATTACAAGCCTCAATATTTAAATTATGCAATTCTGTAGGTATTGACATATTTTAATACTTATGCAACCATTATCAAAATCAAGATAACGCAGGTACTTTTACTCCCAAAGTCCCTGATGTTAATATTCTCTTTTGCCCTTCTCTCTTAGATGACTGCCATGCCCACCCACGAGCCAGGTAACCTCTAATTTAAAGTTTACCATGATAGATTAATTTTCAACCCTTAGATTTGTGGGTAAATAACATTGCAATATATGTTGCTTCTTTTTATCCTTCTTTGTTGACATCTTTCATTCAGCATAATTATTGTGAGAAACAGTTATGAAGTAAAATATATCATTTGATTTACTTTTATTGAAAAGTTAAGTAGCCATTCAAGATTTAGTTCTGTCACAGTTGGTTTATCCATTCACTTGTTGATAGATGCTTCAGTTATCTTTCTGTTATAACAGAAAGACTTCAAGGAGATAATTTTTAAGAAATAAAATTTTATTCTATAACTGATACTTGTGTTTGTTAGCGACCACCAAGTTGATCTGACATGCAGAGATCCTATGCACAACCAGAAGAAACGCCCCCCCTGGTCCTGTGCCATCCTCACAATTTTGCTTTGCTTGCATCTATTGTGGCAGCCACTGTGCCTATCCACTTCATATAAGACCTTCCTCTTTTTCAATTCCCTCTACATTACAAGGCCTGCTGTCCCTCTCTAGGGACTGGTCTCTCCTGATAACTTGTTCAAAATATATGACAAAAAGTCTCCCCAGACTTTTCATTAAAGATGATTGCAATTATACTTTTTAAAAGTCATATTTGTTTATTTATTTATTCGCAGTTCATGGTACTTTCATCATTCCTTGCCAACAGCATAATTCAAATGCATCAGCTTTTGTTTTCTTCAATATTCCCTGTCCAACTTTCACATGAGTATGAGGCAATTAAAAATGCTGTGGTGTGGGTCAACTACACCTTCATCCTCAAAGTGACAGCCTTACTTTTCAACATCTTTAGAAGGTCTTGTACAGCAGAATGCATCAATGGAATGCCTCCTCTGATCTCTTAAACTGCTGTTTCCAGGAGTGTTAATTGTGGGTCCAAGTAAGATAAAATCCGTGACAACTTCAAACTCTTCTGCATTTATCGTGATGTTAACTATTGCTCCATTTGAGAGGATGTAGGTTTTCTTTGAGTTATAATCCACAATAAGGCTCCAATCCTTGATCTTCATCAGCAAGTGCTTCAAATCCTTCTCAATTTCAGCAAAGAAAGTTGTGTCATCTGCATATCACAGGTTGTTAACAAGCCTTCCTCCAATCCTGGTACCACATTCTTCTTCATATAATACAACTTCTTGAATTATTTGCTCAGCAAACAGATTGAATCAATATACCACTGTGGCATACACATTTTCTGATTTTAAGCCTTGCCGTATTCCTTTGTTTTTTTTCTCACAACCGCCTCTTGATTCATGTAAAAGTTCTGCATGAGAATAATTCAGTGTTCTGGACTCCCCAATTTTTCCTCAGGATACTCCATAGTTTGTTATGATCCACCCAGCAGAGTGGTTTTGCATAGCCAATAACACATAAGTAATCATCTTTCTGGTATTGTCTGTATCCAGAGAAGATGCATCTGGCATCAGGAGTGATACACTCTGCTCCAGGTCTTCTTCTGGATCCAGCCCGCACCTGTCAGTCCAACTCCCTGTCAATGTACTGCTGCAACTATTGTTGGATGATGCTCAGCAAAAATTTACTTTCATGTGATATCAAAGACATTTTTCTATAAAGTGAGCTTTCTGTTGGATTACCTTTCTTTGGAATGCATACACATATAGATGTTTTCCAGTCCATTGGCCAAGAAACTATCTTCCAAATTTCCTTGCATAGATGAGTGTGTTAGGCCAGGTTGTGTAGAGAAACAAATCCAGTGATGATATATACATGTATGTATGTATGTATGTATGTATATATATATTCTTTTGTTTTTTAAGCAAAAGGGAAGACATTTATTGGAGTCCATATGGGAAACCCGAGAGGGGCCCAGCGTCCCCTACTGTGTAGGCATGCCCAGCAAAGTTTCACACTGTTCACTGTACCCCCATGTCCCAGAAGGACTCCCTTGAGCCGAGCCTCAAAGCCCCAGGACTGGCTGGGGGTGAGGACATTGTATATATGTATATTCTGTTAGGACTCATGTAACTGCAACCCAATGACACAGAAAGGGAAATGGAATACAGGAAGATCACAGGCCAGTGAGTGCAGAATGGCATGGATCCAAGTGAGGTGGAAACCTGGCAGGGCATCCACAGATCTCAGGGTCAGGCAGCCCACATGAAGTCTCCCCCAGAGCAGGGCAGAGTCCCAGCGAGCAGAATATAAGGGGCAGAAAGAGAGAGTTCTCATTGTCTTTCACTCATAAACATGTCCTAAGAGACCCAGGAAGAATCATGAGGCACTTCCGATGGAAGGGCTGGGCTCTGCCACTACTTCTCCCCAGGGGTATCTTCCTGATCTAGTCCCTCTCACAATGAGTGAGTGCTTCCTGTGCTTCATCAGCTTGTTGAAACATTTCAATTGATATGTCATCCATTCCTGGAGTCTTCTTTTTAATAAAACATTTTGGTTGGACTTCTTCCTTTAATACTATTGGTTCTTAATCATAGGCTACCTCTTGAAATGTTTAATGCTGAACAATCCTTTTTGATACAGTGACTTTGTGTATTTCTTCCATCTTCTTTCTATGCTTCCTCCATTGTTCGATATATCATCCATATATTACTATTTTAAGCTGCCATCAAATTGGTTTCAACTTATAGACACCGTATGTACCAAAAATGGAAACGCAGCCTGTGCTGAGCCATACTCACACTTATTCCTATCTTGGTGTCCATTGTTGAAGCCACTGTGCTAATCAATCTTGTAGAGGATCTTTCTCTTTTTAACTCATCCTCTACTCTAGCGAGCATGGTGTACGTTTCTTAGTACTGGTCCTTCCTGATAAAAGATTCAAATTATATGACACAAAGTCTTGGCATCCTTGCTTTTAAGGAGCATTCTGGCTATAGTCCCTCCAAGACAGATTTGCTGATTCTTCTGTTCATCTGTGGTGTGTTCTATATTCTTCACAAACATCACAATTAAATACATAATTTCTTCTGCTTCTTCAGTAATACAGTTAGTTCAATCGTTTTAATTGTAGCCAGTCTATCGGTGTGTGACAAGCTTTGCCTGTGGAATTTTAAATATTTGGCTACTAATAAAAAAGTTGGGCGTTTGAACCCACTAGCTATTTGAACCCTCCAGTCTGCTACCCTGTAGATTTACAGCCCTGGAAACTCTCTGAAGTTGTGTTACTCTATTTTTTAATTCAGAGTAGACTCTGCGGTAATGATTTGGTGTTTTCTGTTTTTGCTTTTATTAATGGATGTATAATGGCACATTTTGCTAATGACTAATAATGTGTCTTTTCATATGCTTATTTTTCATTTGTTTTTCTGTGTCCATAATATGTCTGAATCTATATTTGGCAAATTTGCTAGAGTAAATTGTTCATTCTACTAGTTTTTTTTTTATTTTCATAAATCCCAAAGGATTTTAAAGTAGATGATCATGTCATTTGTGATTAAGAAATTTTACTTTTAAGTAAGTTATCTTTGTTTAAAATATTTCACATGTTTGTTTTCTTATTACCTTGGTGCTCCGGTTGGAGCAACATGCTTGCCTTGTCCTGGACTTTAATGGCAAACAATCGTTCTTGAGTTATTAAGTATGATACTGTTGTTCTCTCTCATTGAATAAATTCAGAGTCAGCAACAATATATACAATGGAACAAAAAGATGCCCGGTTCTACATCATCTTCATAATTGCCAGCATAATAGTTTTGACTCCTGTCGTAATCTATTTCAGCAGGGCTCTCCTGTGTCACCAATGACCTCCTACTTCCCCGAGCATGTTTTTCTCCTTTAGCAATTTGCTCTCCCTCAGCATGTGTTGAAAACATGTGAATAAAACAATTGTTCTGTTGTGATTCTTGAAGGTATTTATTGGCTAACTTTGGAAATAGATGACAAAGCTTTTCCTCCTAGTCTTTCTTAGCTTGAGCTCTCCACTGAAATGTGTCTACCATCGATGATGACTCTGCTAGTATACATGATATTGGTGCTATAATATCCTGAATCATAGTTATAAGCAAGTCAATACAAAACAACAAACTAACAGGGGGGCGATGTTATTGCGATGTTGGGCATACATTTTGTTTGTACACATCTTTTATCGCTTTGTGGATAGTCCTGTGATAATTTTTTTTAGGAGAATTAATACCAGACTGGTCACAAGGAGTGGGAGATTAAAGATATATTCCAAATGCTATTCTGTTCTTCCAAGATTATATTCTATTCCAGCTCCCATCCCTGTGCCCCATTCTTCCTTTGAGTTTTTTTCCTTCACACCCATGGTTCTGTGATTCACAGATGCTCACAAAACTGTGAGGAAATCCTTCGAGTGGTAGTGGGTGCCATTCAGTTCCAAATCCAGGGATCAGGTAGAGGGAATGCAAATGGACCCAGAGGATCCAGAGCCAGAAGCCCAAAATGCCCATAAATCACTCAGTCAGAAAACAAAAGTTTGGCTTTCCAGGTGAGGTGATGTGTGTTACCACTGTGTGGCGGTACCAGTACATACAAAGATGGTGTCTGAAGACAAACCCTCTACTAAGATAGTTATAGGTGTCCCCAGGTATGCAAAGATTGTGGCTCCATTCACCCCCTCTGCTAAGGTGGAGTCTTAATCCTACCCTAATTCTGTTCAGCAGTGTAGTAAAGCACGCCCTCCAAACTGAACGAAAGGCATTTTGATAGAGCTCACAATTATAATACATCATATAAGGAATTATGGCTAGAAGGACCATATTAATTGCCTATAACTCAATTCCCTTACATTTATAACCAACCAACTGCTTATTTTGAGGAATTAAATTTGGATCTTCTTAAGTGTTCCTTTTTTCATATATAGGGACATTCTTATAATTTTTCCAGTTTTAGTCTGTTAATTTGGGTAAATTCCATTTAGGGATTTTCAAATGTTAATCCAGCCCTACACTTATGGGATAAACATCCATTATAATTATATAATATCTTTTGTATTTTATATTTGCTGAATTTTAAAGAATTATATACCCATTTTCATGAAGGATACTGATTAGTTATTTTTTGTTGTTATTTGTATGTAATTGGTATTATTTGTTTTTTGTTGTTGTTTGTATGTAATTGGTATTATTTCTTCCTCAAATGTTTGGTATAATATACTAAGATGATCATTAGAGGCTGATTTTTTTACTTATAATTTAAATTTCATTACTAGATACATGAAATATTTTAACACCAGCAGCTTGTTGAAATATCAAACATACACCCATCATATAATTCCATCATGAGTTGACCCATCTCAAAAGTTTTGATAATCTCTGGTTTATTTAATAAAGGTCAACTTCAGCTCCATGAAGATAACTTCTGTTTACAGTGGGATGTCCAGTTTGTTTTTATATTTAAGACTGCATCTTTATTTCTGATCCAGAGAGTCTATTCTATTTGAAAAATTAAAAGTCAGGAGTTTGGAGGGTGGTGGCAAAAACTCCTGCCCTTTAAAGCAAAGGATTCTAAAAAATAATTTTGTTTCTCTTGGGTAATTATACAGGAGTGGGATTGCGGTAGCACAGGGTAGTTTCAACATTTTCAAAAATTACTAAGTTGTTTTATGAATTGTGAGTGCTTTTTGTGTAGAAGAACATACTACCTAAAACAAGCTTCAAAATGATGTGCATAGATATGTGATAAATGCAGGTCCATAATAAACATATGTTGAATAGTGAAAAACTGGCAACAACCAAGATGTTGATCAACAGGTGAAAGAAGTTTCTCAATAGAGGCATGTGTATCTAATAGACTACTACACAATAATAAAAAGAAGAAATGTTTAGAAAATATTATAACATCGATGAATCTTAAAATAATAATTCTTACTGAAAGACACCAGACCAAAAATGACGTGGTACATTTTCTTTTATATGACACTATAGAAATTGCCTTATAATGCCTAGCAAAAGAAAACAGAGACAGGGTTACTTTAGAGGGGAGGGAGAGGTGAAGGATTGATAAAGCATCTCGTGCACTGTTTGCCGTCAAGTTGACCTTGACAAAGGCAACTGTGAGCGTCAGAGTGGAATCGTGGTACTCTGTGTGATGGTCAATGGCTGACATTGTGGAACTGGGTTGATAGGCCTATCTTCCAAGTTATCTCTGAGAGGTCTTGACCTCTAATTGTCTGATTAGTAACCAGCGAGTTAGCCATTTGTACTACCAAAGACCTTCTAAAAGGGAGATCATGAACTTTTTCAGGTGTGAGAAATAGATCCACTACCTTGATTGTGATCATGGGTTCAAAGGTTCACATGTATACCAACATATAACAAATTTCCTACTTTAGGTTACTGAGTGCCCACTATGCCAATTGTTACTCAATAAAGCTATGAACACTTGTCTGAAATTTGCCAAAGATTTCCTCCAGACTCGGGGAAAACCTGCCAAGCTTGAATGGGCAAGTAGGGGTAAAGAATATACCCATTTTCTGAGTGCATTCCACACATGTTGCTCATTCACAGCACTGGTTTCTTAACATTTGAAATTAAAAAGCTAAATAGCACTCATCAAAAATTAAAGTTATTTTATGGTTCAGACACAATCTTCTGTCATTATAAGAAGAAAAGGACCATTTACTTCTATTGTCTCTGCCAGGAATAACAGGTCACTTGTACTGCACAATTGCACATTGATCAGATAGTAGAGTCAAGTCAAATGAAAGCATACTTGCAAACAGTAAGCCCATGATGACAACAAATGGTTTTCTGTGATATTATATGGCAATTTGGTCACAAACCTAAAGCAATTAAGCAGTTTTGTAAAAGGAGTGGACACAGAGTTGAAATGTTTAATACAAATATGAATGTAGGGTGATTTGGGAACAGGACTTGAGTAGTAATTCAAATTCACTATACCCTACCTACACGTACAATATAAACACGTGCTACAGATCAAAAGATATTTTTAATTTACTGTCCCGATGCAATCTGGAAAAGAAATTGCTGTTAGTACTCGAAGTTGAGGGACATCAACAGGTATAAAATATTCCACAGGAGTAAGTGCAGTAGTAATTGTTCTTTTTCAAATTTTACATAAAGTTAAAGTCAATTCTATGTCTGCTTATTTGACTGCTGGGGCTGTCAAATTAACCTCTCCGGGTTCCTCGTTCTGGAGTGATTAATAATTCTGGAGATTTCTACAATCTAAAAGAAGCACTTGTGGATCAGTGTTCAGAATTTGAACCTACTACCGTCACTGCCAAAGAGAGAGGTAGCATTCTGTTTCAGTAAAGGTTTTAACCTTGGGAGGCATGGGGCGCCTTTACTCTGTTTAAGGGGTTGCTATGGCTCAGAGTGGTCTCGAGGGCAGAATGTTTATATAAACCCCCAAAAGAAGTTCTAGGACAATCTAGGTGATGTTTCTTTCCTCGGCCCCCACTGCTTTTGGCTGCCTTGATTCCAGTTGCCACAGACCTGCTAATTGGATACGCTGGGATATATCATAATCTTCTTCCTGAATTCTATGACCCAGGAAGGAGATGCTGCCAAAGACCATGCCCCCCTTCGTTCAATATTGGGGGTTTCTGGCATTGATCCTTAATACTGCTCTGTCAGTCATCCAGCAGCTTATCTGTTTCGCAAATACTCTGCACTCAAAATTGATTCAGGTGATCCTCAAATGAAATCATCAGACCCTATGGCCTTTCCAATATTGACAGGGTAGTAGGAGGCTGTTGTTATGCTATGTTGTAGATTTAGATAATTTGTTTCATATTTCCAAAAACATGAAGAGTTATTCTGTCCCTCTCCCCAGCATACAGATCTTTTATGAAAAACAAACAAACAAAACCAAGTTGTTTGGCTTACCAACCAAGGCCTATGATAGAGAAATAACAAAGTCTTTTCCAAGGGTGAGAACATGAAATATCGTCCCCAAGTCTCTACCCCCTCTTATTTCCCATGTTCTCTTTCCTTAATTTTAGCATTAAAAACTGTACTATATTTAAAAAGTACTTGGTTCAACAGCCACGGCTTAATAGAAAGAATTAAAACAATAACGTAAATGGTACGGCAACATCTAATGGTAGAGAATGTGGCGTTCTAAATTTAGCTGTGCTACAAAAATAAGAAATATAGGGCATGATGTGGTTGTGCAAGCAGAAAGCTGGCTGAATCATCTGAATTGTTTTATAAGTTTACGGTTTAGGGTAGGTTCAAGCACTTCAAAAAATATTCATTGAAATTTCTGACTTTGGTGAACAGTCAGTTTGGGGTAGGGTTTTTCTATCATAACTCATAAAATAATTTTTATGAGTATTTTAAATCCTGGCTTTCATCTCCTGAGGAAAATCCCTTCTTTTTATAAGTAGGGAATCCAGGACGGATGACTCCTTCAGGACCAGTGGTGAGAGGAGCGAGGCCTGGAGGGTGAAGGGAATGAGGGGTAGAAAGAGGGAACCGATTATAAGAATTTAAGTATTGCTTCCTCCCTGGGGGAGGGACAGCAGAGAAGAGGGTGGGTGGGGGCGTCGGACAGTGTAACTTATGACAAAACTATAATAAGTTATGAATTATGAAGGGTTCATGGGGGAGTTGGGGGTGGGGAGGGAGGGGGAATATGAGCAACTGATATTGGGGGCTAAAGTGGAAGGCAAATATTTTGAGAATGATGAGGACAACTCATGTACATATGTGCTTGACCCAATGGATGTATGTATGGATTGTAATAAGAATTGTACAAAAAAAAAAAAGAATTGTACAAGCCCCCAATAAAATAATTTTAAAAATTCTTAACTTATTGATTTTAGGTTTTGGACACTCCACATATTATATAGGTAAACATATTTGTAAAAATAAAAAGAAAGGAGAATACAAAACAAAATATCAAAGCAGTTGACATTAAGTCATTTGTGAATCATTTAAGAAACACATAGATGCAGAGTTAAACTGCTCTACAGGGTTTCCAAGACTCACCCTTTCAAATGAAGATCACCAGGCCTTTCTTCAGAGGTACCTCTGGGTGGGTTCAAATGTTCAACCTCTTGTTAAGTAGTCATGTGTCTCTGTTAGCTTCAACTCTAATAGTGGCATCTTGTACAGCAGAAGAAACATTCCTCAGTCCAGTGTTTCCTCATGATTGCTGGCATGCTTTGTTCATGACTGTTGCTATTGTGCCAATCTACCACACCAAAGATCTATTCTCTTTACTAGCCTTCCACTTCACGAACATAAAGTTGTCTTCCATAAAGTTGATCCTTCTTGATGTCTGATCCAAAGTAAATGAATTAGATAATATTCTGTTAAGGCTTCTAAGGCATTAATTGGCTATGTTTTAGAAGTAGATCACCAAATGTTTTTTTTTCTTATCTGTTTTAGTCTGGAAGCTTCCTTGAAACTTTTTACTATGGATGGCCCATCTGCATTTTAAATACTAGTGACACAGTTTCCAGCATCCTAGCAACTGACATGCAAGCCATCGTTGACAGATAGCTGGTAGTACAGGGAGTTAATTATCTATAATTGACAACATGATTTTTATCCTAATAAAATTCACTAAGGTATGGAAACCTTGTTTCTTGCCTCAGGAAAAAAGGAAATTCTAGCCCGTGGTCCAGCTACAGGTCTACAAGAAATTCCCAGTGTACACTTCTTTCTTTCAGTCCTCATCATTGGGTCATGTCTGGGGCCGGGGGAGGGTAAAATAGTTTACTATGGATTGAAGCAAAGAAATTAAGGAGAGATTATTCTTTTGCCTGTCCTAACAGGTAAATCTAAAATTAGCAGGGGGTAATGTTTTAGGGCACAAAAGAGAACTCAACTATAGCTTAAGGATAGCATTTGATAAGTCTTAAGCAGGATGAAGACTGAAGACAAGGCACAGGCACATCATCCCATTGCTGAGAGAGCCCCTTAGCATAAGGTGACAATAGTCTCAGGGTTTACAGTCAGGCAGACACTTGAATACAGAATGTGACACAAAGGAAACAGTCACAATTCATGACTGGCAGCAGGTTAATTTATACCAGTTCTAGGCTGGTAAGTTGTTATTAAGTACCACTGAGACCCTGTATAAGAGAGCAAAATCCTGCCCGGTTCTGCAAGGTCCTCACAAAATTATTCTCCCAGTCACGCTCAGTGTTGCAGGCACTGCATCAATCCATCTTGTCAAGGGCCTTCCTTTTCTTGGGCTGAACCTCTAGTTTAGCAAGCCTGATGTCCTTTTCCATGGACTGTCTCTCCTGACAACACGGCCATAGCACATGAAATGACATCTTGTTATCCTTGCTTCTGGAGAATTCTGAGTGCACTTCTAAAACAGATTGATTTTTTCTTTCTGGAGTCCATGGTACTTTCAATATTTTTTCCCAGAACCATAGTTACATGTAGGACTACAGACATGGAAATGGAACTATGAACGGGTAATGTACATTACCCTAGACAGAAGAGCTTACAGGAATGGTCTGTGATTTTCTGACCATGGCAGTCAGGACATGACTTACAGGGCATGGCAAATAGCTACGGGACCCCCAGGATGGTGAGCTCTATGAAGGGCAGATGTAGGTACGCCCCTAAGGGAGATTGTCTCTCTGTGGGTTGGCTGGAGAGGGGAAGAGGTAATCCACTTTCCAATGTACTCTACCTGAGGACCAAACTCTTCACATCCCTGTTCATTGAATGGAGTGCTATTCCTTGTGGATTTTGGGCTTTCATGATCATCCATTGCCTTTTGCAAGCAGAATTTAAGCTCTTAGGTAGTACACACATAGTTATTTATGAAATACATATACAGACAAATGCAAAGGTGCATATTGCTTTGCATTATTCTCAATTTATTTCCATGGATATTTTTAATTGAGGTAACACAAGTAATTGAGAAATAGCACAGACGCTGTGGCCGATTGGCATGTCTCTTATATGAAGCACTGAAGTTAGAAGGGAGGAAAATGGGCAAAGCAAAGTCAACTAAGACATATCATCTGTGGCCATTGAGCTGATTTCCACTCCTGGTGACCCTGTGTATTCCGGAGTAGGACTGCTTCCTAGGAGTCTCCTTGGCTGTGACCTTTAATACAAGTGGAATGTCAGGCCTCTGGTGAGTGCACTCAAACCCCAACATTTCAGTTCATAGTTGGAATGAACCATTTGTGTCACCCATAATTTAAGGGAACGCAACATATTTCCAGTTATTTTGTCATAAGAAAATCCCATGGAAGAGATCTTATTACAAACATTTTTTATATGAGGAAATAGAGACTCAGAGAAGTGATTAATTTTCTCAGGTCAAAGTGTGGAATCTAAGATTTTCATCTGGATGAATTTAAACTTCTGTGTCATCATAAAATATGCTTGGAATGAAAAAAAAGCAAAATATGAAAAATAAAAGATGTTATTTTCTCTTTGTCTCTCTCTCTCACACACAAACACACAGACATCTATACACACACACACTGCCATAGAGTTTATTCTGATTCATAATGAAGCTCTATAAGACAGGATAGAACTGTGTGGGCTTCTAAGACTGTAAATTTTTATGGGCGTGGAAAGCCTCATTTTTCTCTTGAGAAGCAGCTGGTGGTTTCAAAATCCTGACCTTCCAGGGAAATCCAATGCACAACCCACTATACCACTATTTCTCCCACTATTGTTAGATGTTGCCAAATCACCTCCAACTGACAGCTACCTTATGTCGAACAGAACACACTTTGTTTAGTCCTGTGCAATCCTCTCAGGAGTTGTTATGCTTGAGTTCATGGCTGGAGGCACGGTGTCAATCCGTCTCATGGAAGTCCATCCTAATTTTGTGCTGACCCTTTACTAAGAATGAGGTCTTTCTCCAGTGACTTGTCCAAAGTGAAAAAGACAAAGTCTCACCATCCTGGCTTCTATGGAACATCCTGATTGCACTTCCACCAACACAGATTTCTTTGTTCGCCTGGCACTGCCTGGAATATCCAATATTCTTTGCCAATACCACAGTTTAAGCACATGTGGTCTTTGGTCTTCCTTCTTCATTATCAGCTTTCATATGCATGACAGACTATTAAAAATGTCATGACTTGTGTCAGACCTACCTTCGTCCTCACAGTGTCGTCTGTTTGACATTTCAGAGGTCTTTTGCAACAAATGTCTCGCAGGTAATAAGTTGATTTCATGGCTGCTGCTTCTAGGAATGTTGATTTTGAATTCAAGTAAAATTAAATCCTTGACAGTTTCATTTTTCCCATCGTTTTTATCATAATATTTGTTATTGGCTCAGGTCTGAGACTTGCTTTCTTTATGTGCGGGTGTAACCCACACTGATGGCTGCTGTCTCTGATCTTCATAAATAAGTGCTTCAAGTCCTTTACTGCTTCCAACAAGCTACTCCGCCATTGTAGCACCAGGGAGTTATAATCGTGGCCACTGTGTTTGATCCGAGTCACAAAGACCCTGTCGAGGGTTTCTGAGGCTGTTAATCTTTACAGGAACAGATAGCCTCGTCTTTCTCCCAAGGAGCCTGATGAGTTTAAACTGCCCACCTTGCACTTAGCAGTTCAAAGCTTATACAATAGTCTGCCTGGAACAGAAGTAAATGATTGGATGTGACTGCATGCCAATAGGACAGATTTTCAGACCATCATTGTTGTCTTTGCTTAAAAAAAATATTTATCAAAGACAAAAGGCATCCAGTTTTCACTTGTTAACTTAGACCAAAACAAAAATGTATGGCTATGTACTTGATTCATAATGATCCTGACTATATGGGACAGCAAACAACTGCCTAGCAGAATGTTCAACGCTGTAAATCTTTTGAGGAGCAGACAACGTCCATGGTGTAGCCAGTGGGTTTGAACTGCTGAGTTTCAGTTAGCAGCCCCACACTTAAAACACAGGGACACCAGGAATCCTTGACCAACTAACTCAGAGACTATTCACTATTTCTCACTTTGGGCTCATCGCTTGGGCTCTGGCTTCAAGCTGTTTTAGTTTCTGTCCCAGCGCTGCTGTTTGCCAGTTACATGGACTTTGGCATATTCGTCTCACTGAAAAAGAGTGGTTCAGAAGAGCCCTGACCTTTTTGAGTTGTGACAATTATGAGGCTCGGTCTGTAGAGCACTTAACATAATGCCTGGGACATAGAAACGGCTGTAATTATTTTTGCCTGTCTTGAAATTTTCAGGTTTTACTGCTTTCTTAGCAATGTTGTTTCAGTGGTATGGATCTCTTAGGCCTAATTAGACATTGGACTGCTGCTCCCAAGGTCCACATTCAAACCTCACGGCTCTGCAGGAGACGGATGAGCCTGTCTGCTCCTTTAAAGATCCTGGAAACCCTACACGGGGCATTATGAGTTGGAATTTATTTGATGGCAATGGGGTTTGGGGATTTTAAATTGGTATATTGAAATACATTCATCAAAAAGAAAGAAAGAAAAGAAAATGAAAAAAAAGAGGCAATTCTTGACATTTAGTCTAGCACCTACTGCTCACACAAGGTTAACCAGTCTTTACTTTGTATCCACAGTGTTATGAATAAAGAAGTGAAGCTAAATTAAGTACACTAAACCCAGAGCATTAAAAAGTGTAGCTATTCAGTGAGAGGTATGAGATCTTTGGGCACAATCTAGAGTCATATAATGGACTATTTGGTAAAGGCCATGTAATTTGTGCATATATTAAGTATGGCAAATGCTCATAAGAAATAATAAGGCCACGCAGGAATGATCAGGAATATACCTGTATTTGTTGTGCTAATAAGTTAAACTGACTGAAACTCTCCTTTTTTAATCTCCTCAGCAATCTCTGAAATGGTACTGTGATAATTAGGGTTATGGTGCCAACCTGCCTGATGAACACATGCGGGATTAATTGAAGAGCAGTTTAATTGAAGGGTGGAGAGATAAATGGCTCGGTGAGGCTCACCTATCCATCTCTTGCTCTCTGATGTCGGACCAATATTGGCTGCCTTAGCTAGTTCTCTGCCTCAGCTGGCAAGGCTCACTTCCTGTGAGACATCCCTGAGGAGAAGCCACATGGATCTACCCTGATTCAGCCCTGGATGCTGGAGAAGCTAGGTGGAGACCCCTGCCAGTGCTGAAATGCTTACACCGTCACTGGATTCAAAGACTTTCTGCCCACTGGCCTGAGATTGTCCTGCATTCAGCATCATTGCATGTGTTTTGTGAGTTTGAGGAGGACTTTATAGATTGGTATCAGATACATGGGCTAATGTTGGACTTATGGGGTTGGACTGGACTGGGTTGGGATGCTTTCTTAATGTACACTTTATATAAAACTTACCCTTTATATAAAGCTATATGATTTTTTGTGGAATTGTTTCTTTAGTCTACCCAGACTAACGTAGGTACCAGTTGTGCCATGATCAGCTTCAGTTGAAGGAATGGGTGAAGTAAATGAATAGCAGAAATACGCAGGCAATCAAACATTCAATGTAGTAAAATTTCCTTTGAACTTCAAAAGAGATTGAAAGTTGGGACCAACTTTGTAATTGATGGTGAAAAAATTTGCAATTGAAGAAGAAAAATATTCAGTTATATGGATTTCTTAAACCTAATTAGGCATTGGGCTGCTAATCCCAAGGTTCATATTCAAACCTCGTAGCTCTGTGTGAGAAAGGGGAGTTTGTCTGCTCCTATAAATGTATGGGAAATCTTGTAAAGATCTGTAAACACTGAAAAGATCTCAGAAACCAGCTCCTGTAAAGATCTCAGAAATATTTCCAAAGCCTTGTAATTGAAGAAGTAAAAGAATCTCATCCCATCACTGTATTTTAGTAACATACCTGAGACCTAGTGAGGGTGTAAGGACACGAAGGCAGTCTGTGAAAGAGCCAAGGTTTAGATCTGGATCTCTTACCACCAGTTTACCTGGTTCTTTTTTCTATTCTGTTTTTAGTTCTAATACTGGCTATCTGTGTTGTTACTGCTAATTACAATTGAAACAAATTCATCGACACTTAAATGAATGTAAGCGACAACCTTATATCAAAGAGCAATTGTATATTAAGAAACATCCCAGTGCAGTCCAGATCAGATCAAGTCCATAAGTCTGATATTAGCCTGTATATCTGATACTAGTTCATAAATTCTTCTTTAGACTCACACAGCCATGCAATGATGGCAATTGCAGGAGGATCACAGGCAAGTGGGTGGAAAGTCTTGTAGATCCAGTAGCAATGGGACCATGTCAGCACTGGTGTAGGTCTCCATTGGGCTCTTCCAGTGCCAGGGCTCTGGCTCCATCTGTGTGTCTCCAGGTGGTTTTTCAACAGGAATATGAAGCAGAGTCTGTGTGTGCCTCCTGGGAGGAAGAAATGAGTTCCCCGAATCCTCAGGAGAAGCCCATTCCAATAAAGACATGATTGGCTATGACCTGATTGACAGGCTAGACTCCACCCCTTTCCAAGTTGACAGGAGATTATGTAACTGCTACAGCCATAGAGTTGGCTTCCGCACATGTTGACCTTTTATATAACAGCATGCATTCCTGTACCATCCTCACAATTGTCATATTTGAGTCCCTCATTGCAACCATTGTATCAATCCATCTCACAAGGGGTTTTCCTTGTTTTTACTGACCCTCTACTTTACCAAGCATTATGTCCTTTTCCAGTAACCGATCTTTCAAAATGAGATGTTTGACGTAACCAAGATGAAGTCTCTTCATCCTCACTTCTAAGGATCATCTTAGCTATGATTTCTTCAAAACATATTTCGTTGTACTCTGGCAGTCCTTGGTATATTCAATATTATTCAGTCTTCTTTCTACCATGTCAAACTTACATATATGAAAAGCTATTGAAAAACCATGGGTTGCAATTCTACCTTACAAACCTGGTTAGACCAGAAGATGCACAGTGGTACAGATGGGAACTGGAAACACAGGGAATCTAGGACAGATGAACCCCTCAGGACCAGCGGGGACAGTGGCGATACCAGGAGGGAAGGGGTAGTAGAAAGGGGAAATCGATCACAAGGATCTACATATAACTTCCTCTCTGGGGATGGGTAACAGAAGGGTGGGTGAAGGGAGACGCTGGGCAGTGTAAGATAAGACATAATAATAATTTATAAATTATTAAGGGTTCATGAAGGAGAGGGGAGCGGGGAGGGGGGGAGGGGAGAAGGAAAATGAGGATCTAATTCCAGGAACCCAAGCGGAAAGTGAATTTTGAGAATGATGAGGGCAACAGATGTATAAGTATGCTTGACACAATCCATGTATCTTTGGATTGTGATGAATTGTATGAGCCCCAATAAAATTATTTTAAAAACACACAAACAAACAAACAAAAAAACATGGGTTGGGCTAGGCATACTTTAGTTGTCAAAGAGATATTTTTGCTAGTCTCTCCACATGTTTGTGTGTTTTATTCATATTTTAAATAGGGATTTCAGTCATGCTAATGAAACTAAAGTAGTTTGCTATCTTCTAGCCAGGAATCTATATCTATAGCTATGGAGAGGTCATGGTGTATACCTGTGTGTTACATGTGATGCTAGGCACCTGATACATAACTGACTTAGAACACTGCAGAATCATTGTTGAACTGAACTTTATCAAGATGTGTAGTGGGTTACTCATTTGAACTGACCTTTATCAAGATCTGGTGGCATAGTGGGTTACACATTTGGCTGCTGAATCCACCAGTTTTCCATGGGAAAATGATGAGACTTCCTATTCTTGCAAGGAGTTACAGTCTCAGAAACCCACAGGGCGGGTCTGCCTTGTCGTACAGCATCATCATGAGCACTGAGTCAGCGGCAATGAGTGTGAGTTTATTGAGGTTATTCATGCTCCACAATAAAACAGTCCTACTTAACTTAAGCCAAGCTTGATTAAATTTTATCATACCTAAAAGTTACTCGATAGATACCTACTTAAAATGTATATTTATAAAAATCAAACCTATGACCATGGAATCAATTCCAACTTATAGAGAACCTCTATTGGGTTTTCAAGTTTATAAATGTCTATTAGAGCATTCAGCTGGTGGGTGTGAACTACCAACTTTGGGATTAACAGCTCAATGCTTACACCACAGCACCACTGTGGCATATAAGTACACACAGAGACACAAAGATACATAAAAAAACATACATCAATATATTCAATTAATGCTATAATTAAAAATATTTCTCTCTGTGTTTGAATAAATTCAGTTTAAGACACAAAGATTTTTAAAAATTTTTGAACTGGAAGGGAGGATGTTTGAGTATACTGAACTATACATTTTAGAGACAAACTAAAATGATATAATGAACACCATATTAGTCTTAAGTCAAAAAGCAATAGAGTTTATTCTTATTTATTTTACCAATATATTTTTAGATGGCTTGATTCTGGTGCCACGAAAAAAGAGCATCAATTACCATCAACATCATGGCTATTGGAAGGATTGATTGTGAAACTGAATCTTAACACCACACATAACCCAAACAAGGTTTACAGGCAATGCTGCTAGTTTGTTACCTTTGGCAATTTAGTGTTTTTTGAAATTTTCCCAGTTTATGGCTGGTGGTATTGTCTAGATTCTACAAATAAATGTATTGGAGGTAAAGGACACAGTAGCCTGTCATCATTATAAAAACAAATAGATTCAAATCAACATCAGGATTTGGAATCCATAAACTTCAGTCTGGGGGCCATGGGTCAATGGTAGAATTCTAGACTTCCCTGTGGGAGATCTGGGTGAAATTCTAGGTCAATACACCTCATGTGCATATGTCACCCATCTCTCGGTGAAATTTGCTATGATGCTATATGCTTCCAAGTAAAAATGGACTAAAACAAAGGGTTAGCAATGAAAAATCTGCAAGTATGAGCGCTATGTATCCCAGTGTTCTGTAACTGAATATGAGGCTTTTTCGGAGCTTGGATGCGTCTCATTCTGGTTGCAAGGGGCTCAAAATGAATTGGGAGATAACTAGAAGACAGTTAACAGCAGCAACAGTTCAGTTGAGAGATTTAATTCTGTCTCTTGTAAAACTAAGAAGACTTGGAAGTGCTGTGGGTTAGGTACTGGGCTGCTAGTACTCATAGTCAGCAGTTCAGATATACCAGCCACTCCGTGGGAGAAAAATGAGTCTACTTCTGGAGCGAGTTACAGACTCAGAAATCTACAGAGTTGCTGAGTGGGAATAGAATCAGTGGCAGAGAGTTTGTATTGGGATGATCTTGAAAAACTAAAAATCTCAGAGAATTTATAACTGGGAGGACCGATTGAAATATTCAGTCTGTCACTCAGGTTGAGATTCATTTCTCCCTAAAATATCTTACAACAAGGGTTACCACCATCTGGTTTAAATTAAATTTCATTCCTCACGCTAGGAAAGCCTCCATCCTTATTCCAAGTCTCTCTCCAGTGCTCACTCTGACGAGGAGCCATATTTCAACACTTTAAATAAAGAATTGACTAATGCAAACTGTGCTACTATAATTCCCATTGAAACACCATTAAGCAAAGAAAAGCTGTCAAGTATAAAATCCGCTGATCCTTAGGGATGACTTGGAGGACATTTTTCTTTTAATGGCTTTATGCTCTGCCAAACTATAATTCACTTCTATCTCTGTCAACAGCTTCATCAGTGTGTGCATTTGACTTCCTGAAAATGACATTACGGCAACTTTCCTCACTATGCAAGTTATTGCCTTGAAACCTCCATGTGGGAAAATGAAGCGTTTAGTCAACACTGCTGTGAAGGAAAATATTATAGAACTTGGCTCTCATGTCATAATACACATTCTAGCTTCTTAAGAAACCCCAGGGATGAACTAAACAGCAAAGGCAGAGTGACTTTAATCACTAGAAATTGTAGTAATTCTCCCAAAGTGCTTTACTTGGATTGCTTTTGTATCATTATGGAATTGAACTTAGTAATAAAAGTCTAGTAGATATTCCGAATGAACAATTATTGACATAGAAAGAGAATACGAGTCTGGGTGAGTTCTATTCTACTTTTAACATGTGAATACAACTCAGAAGATATTAAAATTATGTCCTCCATGTCATCTGTCTATAAAAATGGAAGTGATATATCCTCCTACATCATTGGAGAGTGGATTTAAGTAAAAGAACACTATTTATGTATATAAGGCATTACAGACTATATACATCCACACCAGCATGCATAAAAAAGTTGCTATGCAATCATAGAAAGATTTATTAAACAAAATTATTAAATGTGAAGCATTTCCCCCCTTAGTATATCTTCCATTGACGTTTATATACTTCTGGGCATGATGTTGCCATCTCTC
>NW_022111369.1:56910114-56912035 GCF_000313985.2 Echinops telfairi
ATAAACCAAACAGTACATCATTATTATTGGTATGATTTTGTGTTTATCTAAGAGGAGAAATACGGATATTGGGATGTATTGACCAGAATCTAGAACTCATGTGTGGTTTCTTGTTAAGCAGGAATTCATTCCATACCATGGCTCACCTCCCCAGACTGTGGGTATCTGGAAGTATGAAATTTAGTGTTTCTCATTGGTCTCTTGGTAAACAATGTTTTCCCCTTCAAAGAGTCCTTAAAAGAAAGAAAAAAACAAAATACCTCACTGGTTTTATTAGATGAACATAAGCATTTTTGAAATACTACTTGGACTTTAAAAGTGCAGAAAAAAATGGAGGAGCAGATATTGAGGGAAGAGAATGTCCGTTTGCCAAACGTAAAAGGGAATATCAATGGAATCTTGGAACACATTGCGGACAGATCGCGAGTTTACTTGTTTCGCGCGCTATCTGGTACAGAAGGATCACGAGATAACTCGTGATTTCTACACGCTGTCTTCAGATGCCATGCACTTGGATATATTTTAACTACTTCGTCTATTTAGGTGTTTACATCAGTAGTGAATGTATCAAACCCGATGGTCTTTATGTTCCTTTTGTTTATTTAGCATTTTAGTGCATTTTGGTTAAAACAAATAGTTACTATTTGTTTGAATTGTTTTGCAATTAGTTGTGCACTTATCGTGATCAGATCTCAGGGAAACGCAAAACATCACCTAAATCGCTCAAGTGGTCTCCCGTTACACAAAAACACATGAAGAAATTCTTGGCCCTAATTCTTCTAATTTTTCAAGGTGATACGGATTACGTTGATGATTTTACAAGAAGTTTATAATTTCATGAAGATTATAGTTCATAAAAATAATGATGTTCCGCATACATTGCAAAATATTGTTTCATAATGTGAGACGTTTTATATTCAAAAACTGAAACATAAATAAATATGATAAAAAGTTGATGAGATGTAAATCCATTTATGGTTTAATGCAAAAAACAAAACAAAACCTAACAGCCGGAAAAATACCCGGCCACTTGGGTAAGTTGGTAAATAAATATCTGGTCTTTAGGGAAGCAGCAGACCAAGTACACTGGACACTGATATCGTCAAATTGCATTGCAATAATGAAATGATGAGGCAACCATGCAGGAATCTGTGTTCCTCTCTGCATTTCAAGAGTATGTTCTCAGAAGAAAAGACGTGTCTCTCCTTCATCTTATGTGAGGGTCAAAAACCCGAGCTTATGCTAAGAATTAACGTGCATGTGTTTCATTGAAGAAGGACTAGAAATTCAGGATCAGCAGAAAAGAAGCCTTGAGAAGACAATTAGAAAGTTAAGCCAAATGCCATGGGTGTTCTGGCCTATGAATTACAGAGTTGGTCCAGCCTTGAAGAAATAGCACTGTCTCTTGTATCCCCCAATCATTTGGTCACTGACTGCAGGTTCCTTGCTTGAGGAAGGGACAGAGAAGAAGGGAAAGGGATACTGTCCCTTTCCAGCAGGGTGGATCCCACTAGCTGAGAAAAATGTTCTAGAGGTGTTTGCAGGTATGAACCATTGTTAGTTAACACTCATAAAGTGATGAGCAAATTACTACAACGCGTACGACCAACACCAGCTGAGTGCGCTCAGATGTTAGGTGACCCTCGTGTGTCAACCTAGAGCCGCACTCCAGTGCAGTTCCAGTGGCTTCCTACAGAAGTTGGTCAGGGAATAACTCAAGGGCTTCATGTTGAGGGATTCCCTCACCTAAACAATTTAACTTTGGCTTACCTTGGTCCTGTTTAAGGATTTACATCAGGATCTTCATAAAATATATTTGAGTATTTTTGTTTTTTGTGTTCTCAGAACAGTGGTTCTCAACGTGTGGGTCATGACCCCTTTGGGGATCGAACAACCCTTTCACAGGGGTCGCCCAATTCAT
>NW_022111369.1:56912719-56936208 GCF_000313985.2 Echinops telfairi
TACGTTGATATTTTCACCACAAATTAATCAGATTCTCTCTTTGGTTTTCTTTCCGTTTTCATTCCAAATTCATTTGGTATTCTCCATTGTCAAATAACCCTGCAGTTTATCAAAGGTTTGTTCTTTTTTATTCTGCGCGCTTGGTAGTGTAGAACTTGGACCATTTATTTCTCCTGTGTATCACTGAGATTTAGTGTATAGAATTACAAAAAAAAAGCATGAAATTATTGCTCTTAGAGACAGAGGACCTCCAGAGATTCTTAAAACAAAAAAGAATACCAAAACCCCAAAACCATGAGCCACCTGGCTAAACATCCACGTCCTTCTGAGAAATGGAGAGTCCCTGGTGGTGTGGTGGTTACACATTGAGCTATTAACCAGAGGTCAATCCATGAACTGAGGTTTTCTAATCCCTTAAACAGCTCCAGTTTCGGACATGCCCAGGGGCAGTTCTAGCCTGTCTGCCAAGGTCACTACAAATCAGAATCGACCCTGGCAGTGAGTGAGTGCGTTAGCTAGCTTGTTTTTGGAGGTGGCACAAAGGTTAAACTCTCACCTGCTAGCTTAGAAGTTGATATTTCAAACCCACACCGAGGTGCCTCAGAAGAAAAGGCTGGCAATCGCCTTCTGAAAGGTCACTCTTGAAAACCCCGCGCAGCAGTTTCCATGTGGCACCCAAGAGTTTGTTCAAAGTAGGAATCCACTTGCTAGGATCTATCTAACTAATGAACAGCAGTCCTGATTCTAGGAGCTCGAGGAGCAGAGTGGGTTATTAGTTGGGCTGTTCTCTTCAAGGCCAGCAGTTTGGAGTCAGCAGCCACTCCAGCGGAAAAGACAAAGCCTTCTCGACTCCAGAGAAGAGTCTAGTCTCAGGCAGCTCTACTCTGACCTATGAATCAGCATTGACTCGATGGCAGTGAGGTGATCATTTCATACAGAATAAAGATCTCTTAGAATTAACTCTGAGAGCTTTATTTGCCTCAAGAAACTGAAAATGTTTTCTTTACCGACCAAGAAAACTATGTATCTAGATTTACATTCCTATTTGTCTATAATCCCATATTTATCTTTAATGATTGAGAATTGCAGAATTTCTAGACCATATATCAAAACTATTTAGATATTGTGTTAGTCTGGGTACATTAGAGAAACAAATCCTCAGAAACTCATATGTATAAGAGAGAGTTTTATATAAAGGGTAAGTGCACATAAAGAAAACATCCCAACCCAGTTCTGCGCAAGCCCACAAGTCCAACATTAGCCCATATTCCCGACACCAATCCACAAAGTCCTCCTCCATCTCACAAAATACACAGTGATGCTGACTGCAGGAGGAAAGCCGGGTCAGTGAATGTGTAAGCATCTCAGCACTGGCAGGGGTCCCCACACAGCTGCCCCACCACTCAGGGCTGCATCCGGGTAGGTCCATGGAGCTTCTCCTCAGAGATGTCTCACAGGAAGTGAGCCTTGCCAGCTGAAACAGGGAACTGAAGGAAGCTGCACCCTGGTCCAACCATCAGAAAGTAGAAAGGTGATGCTCACCGAACCATTTATCACTCTGCTCTTCAATTAATCCCACGTGTTCATTGACCAGGTTGGCACAATAAACTGTAACTATCTCAGATATTTGCAATCTTCATATTTTTTATAATTTACTTTTATTTTTATTTCTACTGTAATATGTGTGTATTGAATTGAAATAAATATATATATTTTAATGTTTCATATATAATTTATTAAGGCACTTAATATTTGGCAACTACATTTTTGTTTTGTAGATCTAGTGTTAATAATTTAATAGTTGTTGTATCATTATAGATGCATAGTACATTGTTGTTTTCATTAGCTATCTTTGAGTTGATTCCAAATCATGACTACTTATGTAAAACAGGAGAAATATTGTGTGGCATTGCATCATTCTCACCATCGCAAGTATGCTGAAGTCTACTGTTTAAGCTAAGTGCCAATCCCACTCAGTGAAGGACTTCTAAACCCTTTTTATCTTCTTCTTGATAATGTATCCAAATTAAGCAAATCCAGCAATGTTTTGTTTTGATCTGCAAGGCCTTACTTGGCTAATTTCTGGAAGAAGGTTATTAGGACTTCCTTTCTTTCTAGTCCATCTTAGTTTAGAACCTCCACTGAAATATGCCTACCATAAGGAACCTTGTTGCTATTTGAAATGTTGGCAACATAGTTCCCAGCATCCTAGCAACATGAATGGTCCTCCAGTGTGACAAATTGACAGACCAAGGTGGGCATACCATATTACCAGATGTCAGACACCTGCGGTGGATACCTAGTCCCTGTCTCTAAAACATTACAATCTAGTATGAAAGAATGGATCTATCACAGATAAATCATTATGCAATATGAGTCAATATAAAATTTATTGTGTAAGAAGTATGCTGTACTGGTTATCAAAGGAAAGAGAGATAGATGAATTGTCTGAAGCTTTCTGGGGTCAAAAAGCCATGTAAAAAATAAGAAAAAAATTTAAAAACACCCAAGTAGAGAAAACAGAACAAAAGGAGGATTGGAGTTAAAAACAGAACCAGTGTTTTATAGGGTGACTATAAAGAACCGAGAGGAGCATACTTGTCATAATGTAATAGAACGAGAAGCAGATGAAAGTCGCTTACTGGAGCCCTTAAATACTTGATGAGAATTGCACAGTCACATAACTATTGCTGTTGTAATTACTAATATAAATAAAGTCTTTCCTTCAGTCATATAATCAATGGAACTTTGCAGAAATAGAAAAGAACAAGTTGATTTTCCTTATACTAATGATCTTAGCACATTATTAAATTTAGAAGATGATTTTGATCTATTGTTTAAAAGGACAATTTCATTTTCATAGTGTTTCAGCATAAAATAAGAAGGTAAGCATATCTGGAAAAAAGACATTTTAATATTTCAGCGGAGTTAGCCTCGGAAGATAAATAAAAGTAAGGATATTGAATGGCATCCCCTTAAAATATGTGCTGAAATCCCCACTGTTACACCTGTGGATGTGATCTTGTTTGGAAATGGAATTTTTTTCTTGTAATATTAATCAGGAAATTTCATAATAAGGTGAGTTCTAGCCCTAGTCACGTCTGAGTTACAAAAATAAACACAAGGTTTGCATACACAAGGGGAAGGCAGACACCAAAGACTGTCAGGCATGCCATGAACATCCAGAACTGCCAAGGAAGTCCAGGGCCAATTACAACAAAGTCTCTCCAAGTCAATGCCCTCATTTTGAAGGTTAACCCTTAAAACTGTAAGAAAATTTATTTCTGTTACTTAAAGCCGCCCCCTTGTGATCCATCATCCAAATCAAACCCACGGCCATCGGGGCCATTCTGACTCAGAGTGACCCGATAGCACAGGGTAGAACTGCCTCTGTGGGTTTTTGAGCTGCAACACTTTTTAAAAAGAGTTTTGTTGGCATATACTTCACATATCATACAATTTTAATCTTTAGTCATAATAGGATTTTTGCAATCATCACCACAATCAATGTTTGAATGTCTCTTACTCTTTGTGGTTAGCGCCCTATTCCCGCCACTCCCATCTCCTGCTATGTCCCAAGGCCATTATCAACACAGTTACTGCTTTTGCAGATCTACCTCTCCTGGATTTCACATAGATAAAATAATACAAAACATAAGCAGGAAACAAACAAACACAACAGTGACTAGACGAAACATAGAAAAACCTCAATTGAAAGGAAAGCAGAATACATGAGAAACAGAAACACTTGAAAATTGGTTAAAAGGGAGATCAAAGTATTAAGTATTATATTATAATCTAAGTAGATCATTCATAGTCCACTTTACAGTGTTCTCTGTATGATAAAGAGGTTATTCACCTCGACGGACTATCTTCAGGGAGGGATTCACTGAAGGCTTACTCAATTTAGGGCTTCCACTGTCTCCCATAGCCTCCAGCACACCAGGTGTTCACTGACCTGTAACTCCATAGAAAGCCTCACTTTTCTCCTGTGGGATGCCTGGTGGTTTCTCACTTTGGATATTGCAGTTAGCAGTTCAATCCATGCTCACTGTAACTGAAGTAAATGGCCTTTTTTTTTCTCTTTCTTTTTCTTTCAATTCATGAATTGTGGTCATCTGATTTTAAGAATATCTTTAATTTACAGTACCTTCATAATGATTCTGTTTAATAATCATAATATATTTAGTGAGTAACTCAAATGGATTCTTGGATACTGAAAATTCCAAGGGAGATAAATAAAATGTCTTCCTTAGATGTAATTTCATTTACTTGTTTCATGACTTGGATGCTGATGGAAGACTGTGTTGAAGAATAATAATACATTTTTCAAGAGGACACGTTTATTTGCACAGTGTGTATGTCAGCAAAGCTGGTGCTAGACATTCATAAGCTTACAGAATAACAGATTTTCTCAAATAGATCAAAATTCTTTTTACAAGTTAAACAGATCAATAAACATGCTTTAACATAAAAGCCAACGAGCCCAAATATAAAGTATAATTTTTTTGTATTAACTATTACTCTCTTCATAAAGCTGTCAAATAAATTCTAGATCAATTATCCATCAATCATCTGATGAAAAATTTAGTAGATTTGTTAAGTACAATACCTGGAACCAGATCTTGTGGGTAGGGTGAGTTCTACCCTATGTGAATGAAGTACAAAATACTGCAATGGGATTTTAGTTCATTCATGTAGAAGTTTATTCCAAACAAAAAGTGTTTAAACATGTTTCTTTGGTCAGTTCACCACTTATGTATCAGCTTGTCTTCATGTGTTTCTGACTATGTTCTATTCATTATGCAGAGGCATTTGGCTGTATGAATAACTAACTATGAATAGCATAAGGAGAATAGAAATTCCCTAATATGTGATTATGTTCTTGGGAAACCTATCCATGGACCGAGAGGCAATCATTCAGACAGAACAAGGGATACAGCATGATTTAAAATCAGGAAAGGGGTTTAAATCAGGATTGAAATTTCTCACTAGATTTACTCATTCTCTACACTAAACAAAAAAAAAAATTCAAGAAGTTGGACTAATGAGGAAGAATGTGAAATCAGTATTGGAGAAAGGCTGCAATACGCAAATAGCAGAACCATGCTTGCGGAAAGGTAGGAGGACTTGCTGATAAAGATCATAGATCCACCCTTGATATGGATTACAACTCAACAGAAAGAAAGCCCGTAGCTGGTCAGAACTGAGCAGATGAACCGGACATGATAAACACAGAATAGACTGAAGTTGCAATAGTTTTATCTTTCTTAGATCCACGTGGAAGCAAGGTCTAAGGAACAAATGGACAAACAAACAAAAACACAATGCATGGGTAAATTTGCTGCATTAGTCTTCTTTAAAGTGTTGAAGAGCAAGGACGTCACTTTGAGGACTAAAGTGTGCCTGACCCACGCCAGGGTATTTTCAATCATTTCCTATGTCTGTGAAATTTGAACATTGAATAAGGAAGACTGAAGAAGAATAGATGGATTTGAATGATGGTGCTACTGAAAACTTTTGAAAGTTTCATGGGCTGCCAAAGAATCAACAAATGTGTCTTAGAAAAAGTCCAGTCAGTGTGCTCTTTGGAAGTGAGGCTGGTGAGATTTTGTCTCACATATGTCGGACATGTTATCAGAAGAAACCAGTCCGTGAAAAGGTAATTTTGCATGGAAAAGTCAAAAGTTAAAGAAAAAAAGGAAGACCTTTGATAAGATGTTTTGACACAGTGGCTGCCACAATGGCCTCAAACATAGCAGCAATTATGATGATGGCGCAGGACAGGGCTGTGTGCTGCGCTGTTGCACGTGGAGTCAGGATGAATCGGAACTGACTTGATGACATCAGACACCAACTGTGGTCAATGGATGGCTGCAGATTAATTATTCTATTCATGCCATGGTCTTTGTTTTGTTAGGATGCCTGCACATCTTAAAAAGTCCACTCTAAATTGTGACTTCCAATGAGCCAACTCAATTCAATGCAGGGAAGTCGACTCAGAATATTATACCTTTTGCCCCTTTTCTTCTTCTTCTTTTACATTTCAAAGAGGTAATTTTATAAGATCCCTGGTAGTACTGTGAAGTAAGCATGAGAATGCTAACTGCAAGGTTAGCAGTTCAAATCCACCAGTCACTTTGTAGGAGACAGCTGAACCCCTATACCCCATATAGAGATTTATAGCCTCGTAAACTCTCTATAGGGTCATTATGATTTGGAACTGACTTAAGCGCAGGCTTTGTAAAATCTTGTCAGGTGATTTTGAAGGGCACAAGATAACCCCAGGGGCTTAAAATGAAGAAAATTCAGATGATATTGGTGAGAATCAAGGTCGAGAAATTTGCACAGAGAATTTTTTTCCTGTCACTTCAACGCATCCACCCAGTCTTCAAGAGTAACAGGATTTGTCTTGTGAGAGCTTTATTGGGAATCCTTCTCCTATTTGGCCCTCATCTTTCCCCTTCTGAATCTTTTTTCTTCTTCAAAATGCAAAGAACATTTGAAAATAATACAGTTGTAGACTATCCAGACCGCTAGTTTGGCTGTGCTATAACGAGTAGCTCAGACGTTTTCTGGGAAGAGTTGAAAACCAAACACCAATCTCATGGCCACTGAGTCAATTCCTACTCATAGTGACCCTATAGGAGATGATAGGATTGCTCTTGTGGGTTTCTGAGACTGTCTCTTTACAGGGGTAGAAACCCCTGTCTTTCTCCCTCAGAGAAGCTGGTAGTTTTAATCTGCTAACCTTGCAGATTGAAAATGTTGAAGTTGTCAAGGATTTTGTCTTGCCTTGATCCACAATTAATGCTCATGGAAGTAGCAGATAATAAATCAAAAGATACACAACATTAGATAAATCTATTGCATAGGACCTCTTAAGAGTTTTGAAAGAAAGGATGTTACTGTGAGTACTAAGGTGCATCTGATTCAGGTCATGGCATGGTATTTTCCATTGCCATAAGCATTTGAAAGTTGGACACTGAATAAGAAAGAGCGAAGAGGAATATGAGTGAATTTTCATTGTGGTGTTGGTGAAGAATATTGAAAGTACCTTGGACTGCTAACAGGACAAACAAATCTATCTTGGAAGGATTACAGCCAGCATGACTTAGCGACAAGGAGGTGAGACTTTATCTTAAATACTATGGACATACAGTCAGGAGAGACCAGTCCCCGGAGAAGGACATCATTTTTGATGAAGTAAAGGGGCAGCAAAAAAGAGGAAAGCCTCTACAGAGATGGATTGACACCCTCACTGCAACAGTGGCTCCCACATCGGAGCCGACCTCACAGTTGTTCCTCTGCCTGAGCCCATTGTTGCAGCCACTGTGTCAATGTTTAAGATGGTGCAGAATTGGTCAGTGTTTTGCTCTGTTGTGCATGGGTGGCATTGAGCAACTTGATGACAACTAACGACAACAACAAAATTTTAAATGATAGGCATGTCTAACTGTTTTCTTCTAACCTTGCTGAAAATTAATGAATCTCTTTCACAAACTGTTATAAGATAGTTTTAATACACTACACTGAATTTTTGCAAAGCACAAAATTACTTGTTTCCTTAATAGGATCTCATATTTGCAACTAAGTTCACTAGTGTATGCATACAAGATTTATGAAAGGATTATGAAATACTGGACCAAGATTTATTAGTATTACTAGGGCCCCAAGTAACTCATTTTAAGTGTCTGTACCTTTACATGAATAAATTAAGAATTTGTAAAAGGTTTATGTGATTATATGTTCTCATCAATCCAGTAGTCAGTATATCACAGAGAGGGAAACTAAAATTAAAATATGGCTAGGCTCCAATATGAATCATTCATGTCCGATACTGATGGGTATCTGATATTAACAAAATATGAGAACATGTTAAACTTTGAAAACCATACAAATAAATGCATTTTTCTCTGTGTCCATTCATGCTAATGGCGTCCACACTAAGGGCATTGCTTATTGAGTTTTATACATTCAAATGTAACAGTGTATGTTGCATACTGAGTCCTCAAATAATTATTTTGCTGTGTGAATAATGTCAATTTATGCTTACTATTGTGTCACTGTGTAGAGAATGCAAAATAACTACAAAGTAAAGAAAAAATATACATTTAACCAAAATCTGGCTCTTTAAATAAGTTCTGAAATTAGTTCTGTTAGTGTCAGTAACAAAGATGTTACCTTGCGGACCAAGGTCAGCCTGACCTGAGCCATGGTATTCTCCCTTGCATCAGATGCATGTGGGAGATGGATACTGAATAAGGAAGACCACAGAAGAATCTATGCACTTGAATTGTGACACTGGAGAAGAAATTTGAAACTACCATGGAAGAAGTAAAGCTGGAGTGCTCCTTAGAGGCAAGGATGACAAGACATCTTCTTATATACTTTGGACATATTTTCAGGAGAGACCAGCCCCTGAGAAGGACATCAGGCTTTGGTTAAGTGGAAGGGTGGTGAAAAAGAGGAAGTCCCTCAATAAACTGTGTATACTCTGATGGTTTTGTTATTATTAATGCTTAGAGTACAATGGCTATTTTAATGATTGAGTAGTTTCTTGTCTTTACAACAGTAATTAGGTTTCAGAAATGACATCTCAATGTTCCAAAAACTAACAAAAGCCACACGTACAACTTGGTATCAGCCCTGGATCATTATCAGGAATCAGTACACATGATTTATGTCACCTGTGGGCTTGTTTTCCCCGTCAACATCACTATAGGAGATAATTAGATTATAATGGGTTGAAGCACACAGTTGTAGGGGGGTTGGTTATTTTAATACGCATGCTCACAAGCTGGCTCAGTGGCACCTAACAAGAACAGCAAACTATAGTAAGTGCTGCATACATTTTTGGGATTGTTACTGGTGGTTTTGTAATTATTAATTCTTAAAGTACTTGCTGGTCCAGTTGTGAGGATTTTGGTCTTCCTCATATTGAGTTGTAATCCATATAGAAGGCTACACATCTTGATCTTTATCAGCAAATGTTTCGTGTCCTCCTCACGTTCACCAAGCAAGGCTGTAACCTCTGTGTATTGCAGATTGTCAATAAGCCTTCTTCCAATCCTGATACCACATTCTTCTTCATATAATCAAGCTATGATTTGCTTAG
This sequence comes from Echinops telfairi, assembly GCF_000313985.2. Lineage (NCBI taxonomy): Eukaryota > Metazoa > Chordata > Mammalia > Afrosoricida > Tenrecidae > Echinops > Echinops telfairi. The sequence goes on from NW_022111369.1 coordinate 56,921,838, forward strand.
CAAGCCCTCATTGCATATTCAAATAAAAGGAAACAAAAATGTTTACAACTGAACAAATAAACAGCTTCAGAGAAAAATTGAAGTTGTCAAGGATTTCATTTTGTTTGGATCTACAATCAATGTTCATGATAGAAGCAGCCAATGAATCTATGATCTACCGAATTGGACAAAGCTGCTGCACGAGATTAAAGTGTTGGAGGAACAAGGATGACACTATGCCCGTGAAAATGGACAGTGATATGGAACACAGGGAAAAAACGATGAATTTGAATTATGATGTTGGAAAAACTATTGAAATATGGTTGATTGCCGGAAGAACAAACATCTGTCTCGGATGAAGGAGAGTCAGAATACTCTTTAGGAGTGAATGCCGAGATTGCATCTCGTGTCCTTTAGACATGTTATTGGGAGAGACTGATTCTCAGACAGGGGAACCATGCTTGGGAAAGCAGGGGGTCATGGAAAAGAGGATTGGCACCATGTACAACAATGGCTGCAACATCACAATAAATATAAGAGTGATCCTGGAATGGGCAGTGTCTTGTTCTATTGTACATTGGCTCTCTTTGAGTCAGAACCAATCAATGATGTATAGAAACAACAACAGCCACAAAATGACAAAATCTATCTTGGAAAAAGTACAGCCAGAATATCCCTTGGAGGTGAAAATGGAGAGACTTCATCTTATGTACACTAGAAATAAGGTCAGAAAGGAGAAATCCCTGGAGAAGGATATGAGAGTTTGTAACATAGTAGGTTAGCTAAAAAGATGAAGCTCCACAATGGGGTGAATGGAAACACTGTCTACATTAATGAGGTGAAACATGGCAACCGGATTGAGGACAGTGCAGGACTGGGCAGTGTTGCATTCTGTTGTACATTGGTCACTTTGCTTTAAAATGGATTCAATGGTATCTAACAATTACAACATTTATAACGTTTTTGAGCCAAGATGCGATTTTTCCATTTCTGTAGTTAATTAATGACTGTACTTTTCACTCATAATAAATATTTTCTTTAGAAACTTTTGATCTTTCACAAAACATTGATCTGAGAGTACTATAATTTTAGATAAAAAGGAATTCTTCAAGATTATTCTATGACCACGGTAAAATTTCAACGGATAATTATGACAAAAACTGTTGTTAGGTGTGGTTGAGTTGGTGGAGTAGTGATCTTAACATGTGCAATAGAACAAAATACACTTTTAGATTGTATTAATATCTTGATTCTTCATCCTTCTCTAACTCGGTATCGTTTTACCATGTAGCTTTCCAGTGCTTACCCATTTGGACACTGGTCTCACTACCTGGTTTTCTTTGGTATAAAAGATGTTGCCTAGGTCTTAGGAGGTCTTGCATGTTTCCATTTGTTCCCTTGTGCTTAGGAAACCTCCTCTTGGTGGAAGGACCTAGGAAAAAGATTTTGGAAAACATTGAACTGCTCCAGTGAGCCCAGACAATTATCAGCTGAAACAAGTATGAGAAATAAACATTTTTTGTTGTTTGCCACTGAAATATCATAATTATTACACAATTATCTTATGACAATAGCTAACTATTTATGACAATAGCTAATTATTTATGACAATAGTTAACTATTTATGACAATAGCTAACAATTAAAAATGAATTTTTCTATATAAATAAGGAAAAAGTTAAAATTATCTTACAGCATATAGTAGAATCTCTTACAAGCGTTTATGAGGAGGCAGTGGCAGTGCTTAAGGAGCGTATGCTAACTTGTTTAAATGTGTGTTGCCTGCAAGGCCTTATGATTGTGAAGCTATTCATTTTAATAATGTTCAGATTAAGACTTTCTCTTTGGAAATTAGTTTCTGGGCGAGTTTATGAATCAATATAGAAATTTAGATTATTTGCTTCATACTTGCTTCATTTTTGTGAATGCAAAAACATTGTTTTTAAAAGACCACTAACACACTTCTCATTTAATTAGATTTTTTTAATAATTAGATTTTTTAAAAAATCTAAAACCATTTTCTCAAAATGAAACAAACACATATGTATACTTTGTTGCTGTGATCATAAATTCCAAAATGAAGAATAAAGTGGAAGCTACTTCATGTGAATTAATTTTTGAGAAGTTATTAAATATTAATTTCCTCTCTCTCTCTTATTTTTTCTCTCTGCCTGGTCTTACCCAATCATTTAGTAGGAGTTATAGAGCCATAAGTAAGAGATTTCACTTCATCTCATCTAGGAATATCTAATGTTTTCTTTCTCGTTTGATATAGCCTTGATTAAAAGGCAACTTGTCAGAAACATTTATATCAAAATCCAAACTCTGCTATTAATTTAATTCTGATTCATGGAATCTCCAAGGGATCAGTTAGCCTCATCTTTCTCCTTCAGAACAGCTGCCATGTTTGAACCACCTATTTGCATTAGTACGCCCATGACCCTAGAAACATTTCAAAGTTAGCTCCAACTACATGTCTTCCAATATATAAATATAATCATTTATATAAAATGATTTAATCATTTATATGATAATTTATATAAAATCAATATGTAAAATATAATCACTTAAAGGAATCTCGAAGTGCTCTTCAAAATTTTCTCCCCAAAGCTTCAAGACGTTCACTCGTTAGCAAAGTTGATGCTGTTACTGTTGCTTTGGTTATATTCATGATGATGCTTGATAATGGCAGCTTTAAAAGAGATTCTGCTGCATCAATGTAATGCTTACCTTATTTTACCACTGATTATTAATGACATAACCTTCTACCTAAGGTAAATAGAACATATCTTTTAGGTCAAACTTCAATCAAGAATCCCCTATATCTCACTTTTTAACATTCTCAGTGAAGGAGAGAGAGACCTCAACATTAGAGACACATGAGAGGATGAATTTAAAAAAGGACATGATTTCCTTGAAAAAGTATGTCCCTTCAGATCCCCAAATTCCAATTTGATGTGTGAATGGATTGACTAGCTATTGCCTTGTGGCAATTGGCTGTGGGTTGGTGTGGACGAGGAGTCTGCTTTGTGTAGGTTGGCAGTGGAGGTGGGATGTGGCCTCCACAGGAATTCACTGGTATCTAAACCCCAACCAAGCCCATTGCTGTCAAATAATAGCGACTCAGTTCTGGAATCTAACTGGGCCCACATACCTGTCTGTGGAACACAGTCATGAACACACCTCCAGATGGATACTAGAAGGTACCTTGTACATAGATCTTAGTTTTTGAGTCACATGTTGTAACACTTGGCCTGGAAATGCATACATCTTTTCAAGAAGCTCAGTAAAGTACACTTCTTTTATATGTCACAAAGGTGGTCTGAAATTCTTTATGATTGCGGTGAGTGATGGTTTAGCTGCTTTATTAGGGCAGTGTGAGCAAAAGAAAGATCGTTGGATGCACTGGTCTTAGAATTGGTGAGAGATCATGGATTTGGGGAAATAGAAACCTTAAAAAGCAAACTTAAAATGCAATTATCCTATAGAACAAAAGGAAATGAAATGGAGCACTATTATTCACAACAGCAAAAAGATGGAAACAACCTAAGGTCCTCACTGGAGGAATGGAGGAACAGACATTGGTACATACACGCAACGGGAAACTATGCCATTTAAAAGAATGATGGTGAATCTAGAAAATGCTTCATAACATGGACAAGCCTGAGTATATTATGTGGAGCAGAATTAGTCCATTACAAATATTATATGTTAATGTCAAATATTGTATGAGACCTCTATTGTAAAACATCAAGAAAAATGTTATACTAAAAGACACATTATTTGATGGTTGTCAGAGGTAGAAGGGGTATGGAGGGAAATTTCCTGGGTAGATGGCAGATACAAGTTAATTTGGGTGAAGGAGGAGGCAATATACAGTAAGATAGAGGTTCGGAGAAAAATGATAGAGGCAGGGAAATACACTGGTGAATGTGGGAGAGTTACAGGCAACAGAGGCAAATATCTTATATAGATTATCTTACAGTAACTGTGATCTGTGAGTAGATACATGGATATACATTCAAGCTAAATAGGTGTGGGAGGGAGAGTACAAGTATAAATATATTTAAGTTTGCTTTTACTATATCTATGAATGTGGTGGAACATACAGGGGATAAATTTAGGAAAACTTCTTAGGCATTACCAAACACCTTATGGGAATGAGTCTGTGGATCTGGAGACTCAGGAATATAGATAGCCTCAGGCAATGCCATGGCCAATTGGGTGAGCATAGTTGCCAAGGATAATATTCTATGTCTCACTTTTGTGAACAATGACTGGGGTCCTAAAAGCGCAAAAGCAGCCAAGTAAGGTGCAGATGTAGTGTTTCCCCAGCTAGCAGACCACAGAGTGATGGAACTCCAAAGCCACATGAAAAGAATTAGTCCAATAGACTAACAGATCCCAAACATCAGTGTCTACACCCCTGAGCTCAGAAGAACTAGATGGTGCCGGACTACCACGATCAACTGCTTCGAAAGAGAACACATTAGAGGAAAAATTTGGATCCAAACTCAAAATCCGAGAAGAGACCAGGCTTTGTCGGGTAGAAACAGATGGAACTCCCTTACTTACCCGAAGGCTCTGGAAGGGAATTCATCCCCGAGGCTCAATTTTCACCCCAAAGTAGTACGTCTGCGTTGTTGGGTGCCATTCAGTTAGTTTCGACACACAGTGATGCTACTTACAGCAGAACAACACACTGCGCGGTCCTGTGCCATCCTCACCATTGTTGCTGTGTTGGACCTCATTGTTAGTTCTTGTTGATGGTCTTCCTCTATTTGCAGACCCTCTACTTTACCAAACATGGCGTCCTTCTCCAGGGGCTGGTCTCTCTTGATAACCTGTCCAAAGTGCATGACATCAGTCCTCACTTCTTAAGGAGTCTTCAGGCTGTATTTCTTTTAAGATCAGTTTGCGTTTCTGGAAGTCCAAGGTACTTTCAATATTCCTCACCAGAAACATACTTCAAACACACCAATCCTTCTGTGGCCTTCGTTATTCATAGTCCAGTTTTCATATGCATCTGAGGTTATCGCCAGTGTCCCAGCTTGACTCAGGCGCACCTTAACCCTCAAAGTGAAGTCCTTGCCACTCACCGCTTTAAAGCAGTCGGTGAAGCCGATTTACCCAATGCAAATTGTCCTTTGATTTCCTGAGAGGCCTGTCGAGGTACAGGAACCCTAGTGATGTAGGCACATCTTAGAATCACACGCCATTCAGCATGGCAAGGGCAGCACTTACCCCAGGAGACAGTTCAGAAGCATTAGGAAAGAAGCGGGCACGGAATAGAAACGGGAAACCACAAAACGGGATAATCGCAGCACATCGAGGAGACTGCAATGAACGAGCTGAAAGAAAAGGTGTATGCATTGTTTAAAGGACAACTGATGCTGAGCGCTGCAAATCTTATCCAATGCACGATGAAAAACAACTTAAAATATATGAGTGCAAATCACTTTGCTAGTTTTCCCACAGCAGCTTCAGCAGGTGGCGCTATTGCGATTCTAAAAAAAATGACTGCTGAGCCTGCCTGAGACTAGCAGTGGAGGCCTGAAGGATCATGAAGACGTGTGGCTCCCCTCTCCAGGGGTTATAGAGATGCAAAAATGTGCATTGCAATGAAAGTCTGAGGTTCGCATTTCTTAGTCTATATGTATTAAAGGCATGCACTTTTATATGTCAATTATACACTTATGGTGAACAGTAGGGTTACTTACAAAACACTGGCTAATGATAAAAAGGTTTACAGTGAACCCTCATTTATCGCGGTTAATCGGTTCTAGACCCTACCGTGATAAATGATCTTCCGCGAAGTAGGATTCCTTATTTGTAAATCAAATATTTTCGTAGTTAGAGCATAGAGGACATGAAAAAACACCCTTTAGTCACCATTACACTCGTATTACCCAATTTATTAAACGAAAAAGGGAAAATACAGTAAAACATTTTGGACGTTACAATTATCATTTATTATTTATTATATTATTTATGGCATCAAGCGTGTACAGTATGAGCCAATCAGTGGCAGTAATGACAGAGCATGCGCTGTTACGCAAAAACCACGATAGAGTGAAGCCGCGGAAGTCTAAGCGCGAAGTGCGAGGGTTCACTGTATTTGAAAGTATTCATCACGTTAACTTTTCAAAGACTCCATGTTATCAGTTTTTCTAAGTCTCCTTTGTGTATTAGATGGACCAATCTATCAAGAGTCACTATGTTTCAGAAAATTTATAAAAGAAATTGCCAGAGTGCTGTATGGAACAGTGTTCCTCAACCTTCAACGTGTTTCTTCTGGAAGCTTTAGAGAAGCAGGCAGCTCACACTGCTCTCTGGGAGTGGCTGGTGCGCTTGGACTGCAGCCCAGCTCTGGACTCCTGGTGCCGCCCGGACTGCTTCAGGTTTCACTGGCAGCCGAGACTTTGCACTTCCTGTAAGTTCACCTGTGACCCTCCTGGGCGTTCGCTCTTGTTTTTGGCCATCGCGCAGAGTGCAAGGCAGAGTAGAGGATGGTGCAGAAACGGGTTAAAAAGCTAACACCTCAACGTGTGCTCTCCCTTTGGACCTGTTTTAAATCTGTGCTGGTGTTTAGTACTTCCTGCTTTCTTTTCCAGTCAGGTTTTGCTCTGTTTTGTTTTGTTATTGTCGTCTGTTTGTTTTGGTGTGTTTTTCTGGATATGAAATCCAGGATAGGTAAATCTAGAGAGAGTAACTGGGTAAGTCTGTCTTGGAAGAAGTACAGCCAGAGCGCTCCGAGAGGCAAGGCTGGGAAGACTCCAGTTTGCATCCTTGGACATGCTTTCAATCGGCTCATTTCTGTGGCAAAGCGTTCACCCTCTCAGCATGGAGCCACGCTAACTCATTAGCTACTCTAGCTCTTCAGGTGACCCTATACCTAGTTAGCATATTCCCCTTAATTGTTATTATTAATAACATCGATTATGTTGAGATTCTCTGTTCCCCACAATGCTTTGCACTCTCGGAAACCCTGCCTTCAGTAGCTATGGCTCAGAATCCACCTGATGACAGTGCTCTGGATTATTTTAGCATTTCTTACACGAACAGTGCATAGCTTTTGCCTTTTTCATAACAGCCTTCTAAATATTAAAAGTAGATTTTATTTAGTGAGTTTCACGTTTGTTTTATGTTTGGGTAAAGCTACATTTACGCTTTATACTGCTTTTCATAGATATCTAGGCAAATGTTTTCATCTAATTTTCAGAGATGAGGAATTTGTTTTAATATGTTACTTCAGTTCTGTCTTTATTCAGTTGATTCAGTTCTTTTTTGTACAAAGACACACAATTTGTAAGCAACAGAGAAGAATCCAAACCCAGGCCTCATTATAAATATTCAGTTTCTTTCCAAAGCTACAAAGAAGCTTTGAACTTAACTATGTCTGGAAGTGCGTCCCAAGGGAATATTGAGTTGGCCTTCCTGAGTAGGATTCGAGATTAAGAGGCTCTCAGGATGTTCTAAAGAAGATACCTCCCTTCTTCAGTCAGATACTTTATTTGACAAGAATTTCCAGGACAAAAATACCACTCTTTACTGCTAAAAATATCGATGGCTTTGGGATGCTGTCACACAGTGGTTTTCACCACAACTCACAACTGCTTAGGCTTAAAAATAACTTAGCTAGGACCTGGTCTGGTCCATCATATCGAGTATTTGAATTGGAAATGACTTTGGTCTTCTTATTCAGCCAACATGTATTTGCTGTGAATTGGTATTTGTAATAAAAGAATAGTGAGACATGCACCGCCACCAGTTGATTCTGGTGCCCAGCAACCCTGTAGGCCGGAGCAGAAGACTGCACATTCCCAAACTGTGACACTTCATGGAAACAGAAAGCCTGCTCTTCCACCCCCAGCAGCTGGTGGTGTGGAACTGTTAATCTGTGGTTAGCAACCCAAGGCACACCCCTCTACATGCTCCATGGTCCTTTGCAAGATATTTAAAGTTATAAAAATTATAAAATGTGCGAGTTAAGCAATTTCAAATTATGAAAGGTATGAATATGAAATGTGCTGCCAATGAAGGGAACAGGCTGCTGCTATAGACAATTGCCTAAAAATATATTTTAGAAAGACTGGTACCAGAAGAATTCAATGAAAGATAGATGCAAGACCAGTTTGCATGAAAGATTGATACAAGCCTAGTTCCAAGGAGGTGGAGAAGAAAGATTCCCCAACTGTCTGACTTTTCCAAAATTCTAGACCACTCCATAATCCCTGATATAAACCACTCCTCCTCCTTTTAGTATATTCCTTCCTGTCCCAGGGCTCTGAAATTCATTTCAAAAAGTCACAGATCATTAAGAAAATGTCTCAAGTAGTGGTGGATGCTGGTAAATCCCAAATCTGAAGTTCAGACATCTCCTGGAGGATCCTCCCCACCTTCGATGCTGTAGAAGCGGGTGAGATCACGTGAAGTGGTAAACGACACAGTTCCACGTGAGCACAATGTCGTGCTGTGGCACTCCTATTCTTAAGGCTACCTATCTATAGCTCGTGATGAGCCACACAATCGAACGACTTTACATGGTTGAGAAAACATCTTTCAATCAAGAGCATTTTGACTTCAGCAATGATAGCCCTGTTCCATGTCCTCTGTGGAATTTGAAGTGAATCTCCGGCCCCAGTTTGTCAATGTCCTACTGCAACAATGATTAGATAATCTCAAGCATGATTTTACTGGCATGCTATATCAAAGAGATTGTTCTGTAACTTGCATATTCTGTTGGGTTCTTTTCTTTGGAATGGGTACAAATAAGAATCTCTGTCACTCAGTTGGCCAAAATGTTACCAAATTTCTCGGCGTAGATGAGTGAGTGCTTCCAGTGCTTCATTAGATAGTTGAAATTTGTCAGTTAGTATTATATCAATTCCTGGGGCCTTGTTTTTGGTCAATGCCCTCAATGTAACTTGTACTTCTTCCTTCAATACATTGATTGAAGATCATATGCTACCCCTTGAAATGGTTCACTATTGACTAATTGTTTTGGGTAGAGTGGCTCTGTATTCCATCCATATTTTTTATGTTTCCTGCATCTTTCAATATTTTGCGCAAAGAATCTTTCAATACTGCAACTAGGGGCTTGATTTTTTTCTTTAGTCTTTTCAGTTTAAGATATTCTGAGTGTATTCTTGCGTTTTGGATTTCTACTGCTAGGTCTTTGCACATTTTACTGTAATATTCTACTTTGTCTTCTCAAGCTGCACTTTGAAATGATCTGTTCAGCTATTTCACTTTATCATTTTTCCCATTTGCCTTAGATACTCTGATTAAGACCAGTTTCAGAGTTTCTACTGACATCCACGTTGATCTTTTCTATCTTTCCTTCCTTTTTTTAAAAAAATGCATTTTTGCTTTCTACATGTATGATGCCATCTACTCCAATTAGCAATCGATATTTGCAGGTGTTGCTTTTCATTCTGAGTCATGCCCCGGCAGCAAATGAAAGTCCAGCAGGGTTTACTCCATCCGTGTCCTTAGGTTAGACTCTACTTGGAGCAGGCTCCTTTCCCTGGGTCACATTTTCAGTGCCTTCCAACCTGAAGGACTGATATCTGACATATATCTGAGAATGCGCTGCTGCCATTCATGAGGTGTTCAGTATCTGCCAATGTTCCACTGATAGTCATCAAGTTTTCATTGGCTAATTCTTTTTCTTCTTTGTAGTCTGTTCTGAGTCTGGAAGCTCTGCTGTCACTTTAGCTGACCTGGTGATATTTGAAATCCCGGTGACATAGCCTCCTGCCTCATAGCAACACACAAACAACCACGGTAAGACAATCTGACAGACAAGTGGTAGTGTGCTAAGTCGTTTTCCTAACATACATGTTTGATGTATTTCCTTAGATAGACCTAAGGATTTCAAAGCTTTGGGTGCTGATGTAAGTGGTGTTGAGATTTTACTTTCAAATTCAAACTGGTCATTGTTCATATATAGGAATACAATTCCATTTTCTGCAAAAGGTGGAAGCAAGAATAGGAGTCAATATATGGAAAATGTGGCCTTGATGATCAAATGGTAGATTGCATGAAAAACTATTTATTTTGTAAAAATCCTCTTTGAACAACAGACCTGGCAGCTGTACTCTTGGACTTCACTAGATCTAATGCCAGGAATGATTTTACTACATTTGTGAAAGCGTGATATTAGTGGTCAGTTTACCCATTTTCTGTTGTTCATCCCTCTGGTGGTGGTGGTGGTGAGTTGTTATACGTCGATCACTCTGATCAGTTTCCCCTTTCTCTCTTCACCTTCCCCCTACCTCTATTCTACAAGTTCAATTTGAAGCTGAGGAAAATGAAAATAAATTCACATGAGCTAAAGTTTGACCTTAAGTATGTCCTACCTGAAAGTAGAGAGCTTCTTAAGAACAGATTTGATGCATTTACCACGAAAGACTAAAGATTGAAGATGTTCATCACAGGTATCATGCATGAAGAAATGCATAAGTCATTAAGAGGACAGGGAAGAAATAAGATGTCAAAATAGATTTCAGAAGAGACTCTAATTTAATGTAACAACCTTAAACACAGACTAGCTAACGCTAATGGAAGAAGTGCTAAAGTGGAAAAAAACGGAACAGACTCTTTCAAAGGGCAGGGCTATATAAGACAAAGGCAATTTCACAGCCCAACAAGAACAACAACCTTTTACTGGTGTTTTGGTTTTCAGGGTTGTTCCTGCAGTTCTTTGGGATTCTAACTGTGAATATGGTATTGAATAGGCCGCATTAGCTGCAATGTTTTAGAAATGTTGTTCCACTATATTTTTAGCTATTAAATTATATTAATTTATCACTCTATTTTTAAATATGAGAAGAATTCAGATGCACAAGTTTCAGAGTGAGAAATATTTTTAAACGAATTAGATGTTAAAAGACTTAGAAGGGAAATTTTATCGATCCATGAAGGTTAGTTGAGTTGCCCATTATAAAATCAGTGGTTTGAACCCACTGCAACATTTAAAATAGTTAAAGGTTTGGGAACCGAAAGAGGGCAGTTATTCTCATTCCTATAGAGTCACCATAACTTAAAACTGCTAAGATGACAGCAAGATGTTCTTTCTAGTAGGAAAGGGTTCACAATATATACCGAGACTACACGTCAGGCCCTCCAAAGCCAGAGCACAAGTTGAGATGAGAGCCAAATAAAAAGGAAAATTGAAAAGTCACATGTAGGGAAGGTGTGTAGGCAATTTAAATTGTCAAAACTGTAAAATGTTATAGCAATTTCATTCATATTTTGAAGATCTAAATTTTTCTTTTCAGATTATGTAGTAAACATTTATAGTTTCAATTTTTAATTTTAATAAATAATTTTATTGCGGGCTCTTACAACTCATAGCAATCTATACATCCATTGTATCATGCATGTTTACACATATATTGTCATCATCCTTTTCAAAATATTTTCTTTCTACTTGAGCCCTTGGTATCAGCTCCTCATTTTTTTTCCTCCCTCCCTTATGAACCCTTGATCACTTATAAATTATTGTTATTTTCATATTTTACACTGTCCACTGTCTCCCATGTTTCTGTTGTTCGTCACCCTGGTGGTGGTGGTGATGTGTGTGTGGGTGGTGGGGAGGTTTAAACATTGATCATTGTGATCAGTTCCCCCTTTCTCCTCTCACTTTCCCCCTACCCTCATGGTATCACTACTGTCATTACTGTTTGTGAGGGGTTTAACTGTCTTGATTCTTTGTTGAGAACGCTTGTCTGTACCAGTCTAGATGAGAGCACATTTTAATATATAGAAGTCCATGGATAATTCATGTTAAATAATTCAAAGCTGAGGTTGACTCCAAGCTTATTAATGAGAAAAATCCAAACTTTTCTTTTAAGAGTGTCTATGCAGAGGCAGATGAGTTTTGCCACTTATAAAAATGATTGGAACATTTAAATTTTTTTTGTTTTTTTTTAAACATTTTATTAGGGGCTCATACAATTCTTATCACAATCCATACACACATCAATTGTGTAAAGCGCATTTGTACTTCATTCTCAAAACATTTTCTCTCCACTTAAACCCCCGACATTAGGTCCTCATTTTTCCCCTCCCTCCCCGCTCCCCTCTCCCTCATGAGCCCTTGATAGTTTATAAATTGTTATTTTGTCATATCTTGCCCTGTCTGATGTCTCCCCTCACCCACTTTTTGGTTGTCTGTCCCCCAGGGAGGAGGTCACATATAGTCCCTTGTAATCGGTTCCCTCCTTCCTACCCACTCTCCCTCCACCCTCCTTGTTTCGCCACTCACACCACTGGTCCTGTAGGGCTCATCCACCCTGGATTCCTTGTATTTTCAGTTCCTATCTGTACCAGTGTACATCCTCTGCTCTAGCCAGACTTGCAAGGTCGAATTCTGGTCATGGTAGTGGGAGCAGGGAACCGGATTTTGAAATCTGACCAACTCATTTTGGGCTTCATAATATTTAAATCTATTTCTACTACCCAAATCACTATTAGTCAGTCAATTATCACTCACAGAGACTCTAAAGGACAGAGTGGAACTTCTCCTGTGAGTTTCTGATGCTGTCAATCTGTATGGTCACAGAAAACCTCATCTTTCTTTTGAACAGCTGCTGGTGGGCTCAAAGAGCTGACTTTGTGATTCGCAGTCAAACACATAACCCACTATGCCACCAAGGCCCCTTACTTATTATAAAGTAACTCTTATTTATGGTCCCTTTTTAAGCTAAAAAATAATAGCTGCCTTCTATTCAGTTTCTAATAAAGGTGACATATACTGGGGAAAATTCCAACTTCATGTTACTTGCACTGTTCAAGTATATCATTGGATCAAAGACACCATATGAAGTATAACTTGACCTAAATATTTATTACAAGACAACATACTTTAAATAAAGCCAGTATGTACTTATTCCAGCCCAGGTTCCCTAAAACTACATTAAAGTACATGCTTTTATGATAAAAAGTCACATTGAAATATCTTGATTTTTTTGTGGGTGAGCAGCATGGAGAGTGGTAGATGGCATGTGTTCTGTATCTCAAACAGTAGAGCTGATGGGAGAAAACTGGCGCCATGTCTGGAATCAATATGCCAACCATACCTGTAGATCAGTCTAACATTTGAGGCACCAAAATGTGGGTTGGCCAGGGTTATATACTAAAATGTGAGAAAGCCTGAATTTAGAAAACTGACAGAGTAGAAAAGGATAAGCATTCAAGCTGAAAAAATAATTGAAAGAAAAAAAACCCCTCAATCCTGGAGTAGAATATTGAAGAATTCTGTGGGCAAAATACTGCAAATCACTAGATATAGACAAATAAATTGGAAGAGATATACAGTGTCATTCTGCCAAAAAGAATTGATGGGCAACTTACATTTTAGGAGGTAGCATGTGATCAAGAACTGATGGTATTGAAGGAAGGAATTCGAGCTACATTGAAGCAATTGGTGAGAAACAAGACTTCAGAAATTGATGGAATACAAATTGAAATATTTATCAAACATAAAATTACTGGGGACTTTTAATGTTCTATTCCAAGCACTATGGATTGCAACTACCTGGCCAACCATTAGAAAGAAATCCACATTGGTGGCCATTACAAAAATATGACCTAATAGAATGGGAAAAATCACTGAACAATATCTTTAATACTGTAGACAAAGAAGATAACTAAAAAAATGTTTTAGCAGCTCATTTATGAGGTATTGATAGAAATTTTAGCCTTGTTCAGATGAGAACTTGGAATGAGTTATATCATTCCTGATCTCAGACTGATTTTGTCTGAAAATTAAAGATATCAGAAAGTGTTTTAGTGACTGTGGAAAGCATTCAACTGTGTACATCATTAAAATATGGATCACATCGTAAATATACTCAAGTATAAGCTGACCCAAATATCTGCCGAGGCACCTATTTTTACCACACAAATTGCATAAACCATGTTCTGAACAAACTCGACTTATATTTGAGTAGGAATTCAAAAGCACTTAAGTGTTCATGAGGAAAGTCTACTTAGATGAGGAGGCAATCCTTCCAGGAGAACCAGGACATCATCGGAAAAGGCGTGTAATGGGGTCTTTTCCTTTCACTATAGTGGATCAATGCGTTGAGAAGTTGGACTCTTTAAAATGGCATACAGTGTCCGCATTGAAGGAAAACCCATTTACAAGTTGCAATATGGAGATAATACAATTTTGTCTTGTGAAAGCTAAGAGGACGTTAGGGTTGGAGACAACATCCTTCAGTATGTATCGTACCTCAACATAAAGAAACAAAATTCGTCACAACTGGACTAATATTTAATATCATGAGAAACAGTAAAATATTGAATTTTGCAATGATTTCATTTTACTTGGGTTAATAATCAATGCCCATGGCAGCAGCAATAAAGAAATTAAATAACAT
>NW_022111369.1:56937614-56946977 GCF_000313985.2 Echinops telfairi
CGAACTGAAAGACTTCTTTAAAGTGTTAAAATGCAAAAACACCACTTTGAAGGTTAAGGAACACTCGGTAAGCCCTGGCATTCTTAATTGCCTGCTACCCATGTGAATTATGCACAGTGGACAAGGATTACACACAATTGATGGCTGCACTTGAATTTTGGTGCTTGTGAAGAATATTATATTTACACTATGGGCTGCCATAAGAACAAGTAAATATCTCTTGGAAAAAGTATAGAGCGAATGCTCCTGGAAGTAAGGACAAAGAAGCTTAATCCTACGTACTTTGGCTGTATTAACGAGAGGGTTCTGTATTTGGCTGTATTAACGAGAGGGTTCTGGCCCTTGAAAGGCTGTCATGAAAGTACAGCATCAGCCGCATGAGCAGGACTCCCGGGAGTTTCTGAGACCATAACTATGGACAGGAGTAGAAAGTCCCACCTTTCTCCAGAGAAGCTGCTATTGGTTTTGACCTGCGAACTTGGGGATCCCAACCCAATGAGTAACCGCTACCACCCCAGGACTCCTCTCACCTTAGGATGATATTCAGGTCCTCTACAGATGTAGTATGTCGTTCTTTACACTTGGTACTAATGACTACAATTGGTTGAATTTGTCTTATGCATGGTGTTTTATCTATTCATATTTAGTCTTCTTGATAAATCAATGATAAAATATTCCTCAGATGAGAAATTTTCTCTCTAGGTGTGGTTAGAGAAGAAATGTAAAGATATAGAAATGGATGAGACAAACTAGAAAGAACATATGCAGGGTTCATGGGAAAGAGATAAGGAAATGACGCAGAAGACGCTGACAGGGTTTGATGAGAGAGACAAGAAGGAAGAGAGCACACATGAGGAAGGAAAAGGAGTCAAGAGTGTCAAACAGTTAATCATATCAAATCCAACAGAAACGCTAAGTAACACAAAGAATAAAGAAGCTATTTGCATTCCTTAATTGACATTTCAGGGGTAATCTCTGCCAACAGGGTGGAGCACACATGGATCTGCAGTAAATTAAGAAATTAAAGTAGCAGATCATGCAATGCATATAGACACTGTATTAATTACTTATGCTTAGGCATTTTACTTTAGGAACAAAAGGAGAATGAGAAGAGCTAATGGGGTCGTAAGGTCAAGGGAGAGCTTTACAAGGATGAGCCTGAGCCCGTCTATAGTGTGTGAGAGTCAGAAGCCAGTGTGGGAGAGAGATGAATAGTTGGTAAAGAATGTTGGAGAGACACTGAAAAGTTAGAGATGGTGTCAGGGTTAGGCTTTAAGGAGGCACTGAGCACAGTGATGTAAACAAAGTCAGGATTCTACCAGATGTTATAGATTGAACTGAGTTCCCCAAGATTATGGATTACATATCCTACCTCTGTGCCCATGTTTATAATCCCTTTTGAGAACAGGTAGTCTTTGTTGTGTGAATGAGACAGCATTAGTGTCAGGCGTGTTTTCATCTCTTTTGTTACATTGGGTAATTTTGCTGTACAAGACCTGTTTAGGGTGTTGAAAAACAAGGACTAACGTGCACCCGACCCAAACCACAGTATATTCAGTCACTTCATACGCATGTGAAAGATGCTCATTGAATAAGGGAGATCACAGAAAAACTGATGGGTTTGGAATGCCCTGCTGTTGAAGACCGCTTAAAGTGTCAATCCCTCTGTTGAAGGCAATTCCTCTTTTTCACTGCCTCTCTTTCCTTTTCTAGGGACGGATCTCTCCTGATAACATTTCCAAAGTACACGAGGCAAAGTCTCGCCATGTTTGCTTCTAGGAAGCCTTCTGGCTGCACCTGTCGCAAGACAGCGATGGTTGTTCCATAGGCAGTCCAGGTCATTTCAATCCTCCTGCCCAGGAGCATACATTCTAACGCATAGACTACAGTGATAGATCAGGATGCAGAAGTCACCGTTGACATTACAGTTACCTTTAAATAAGAGCATGTAGTTATTGTGTTTTAATTGACGTGGATTCAGGGAACAACTAAATCTGGACTCATACAGTGAAATAAAGTTAGAATTCATCAGGGAACCACAGCCAGGGTTTAGGCTGGATTTTTATTACTCCCCCACTCTTCATACCTTTACCTCTTCCATTATCTTCCTCCACATTTCTAGTTTTCTACTGATTTCCTCTTTGGCCCATAATCATTTCTTCCTGCTCTCCCTTCCTTTCTTCTGTTTCCTTATTTACATACTTTGTTTTTGAATCAGTTTATTAATGAGTATGTTTGTGTGTGTTTCACACTCCTATGGCATTCTATTATAATCTTTGAATCTTAAATAATATCTCAGTTCCCAAAGAACAGCATGTGTTTTTAAAGTGTCATTACCATTATTTCTCTATCTCTATGATGGGCATATATTCTCTAGGACAGTTGAGAATATGGCTTCAAATTCTAGACTGCTTTAACTTTTGTTTGGTGGTTAACTTGAAGTAGACCTTGTCTCTGAGCCAGTGGCTGGAAAAAGAGATGAAACACAGCTGACCTTAAGCTCATAACAGTTCATAGTTGCCTGACATTTTGTTAAGTGCTTTTTTAAATTGAATGAATATTGAGAAAATAAACGACAATATATCTATATATCTTGACAAGTTGGTTGCAGTTATGACATGTCCAATGAGACTTTCCACAACAAAGAATTTTTTAGAAATTTATTATCAATTTATTGTTTCCCTTTTAAATATTTCCTACATAGTGATCTTTGGGTTAATATGGGATCTAGTAGAACAATAGAATGTATGGATACAAAACATCTTTTTTCATTATTTACAAAGACAATGATATCCAATAATAAGGTATCAATGACACCTTATTATCTTTAAAATTTTGAAAATCCTGTACATCTTCAGACTGACTTGAATGACAATTTAGTCATATTCTTTCATTAAGTGCTTTAAATTGAATGATTCACTGTAATGAGTCCCATCTTCCAGAGAAATTCTTTTTATGAAGCAAGAATGGACCATATTCATTTTAAACTAATTTATCTAGGCTGCAAAGCAAGTTATTTGGGAAAAGAGATGTTTTTGTTAAAGAGAATTTTCAAAAGGCATTCTGAAACTATAGAGAATTCCTTTGGGGGAATAATCACTATAACATAATTTTTATCTTTCTGTTGGGTTTTGAAATTGGAAAACAATATTTTATGCAACTTGTGTTGCAATGACTAAAGAGTATTATGTAACTCAAATGCCCTGGTCTGGCCAGTCTCTGACTACCACAAGTTATTAAACGTAACTCTAAATATTAAAATTCCTCAGAGACCACCTCCCTATGAGCTCAAATAACAGAAACTCGCACCTCTTAGCATGTCCTCAATCTATTTCTAGGGCCTCCACTGATCACTGCCATGTGAACGGGCTCAGAGATGAACCCCCTGCATTTGTCTGTCTCAGAGCTCGGCCACGAGGCCGGGTTTCTGGATCTGCTGGTGTGGTATCCCTGCTCTGCTGGGCATAACTGGGCTTCACTGAAGTCTGCTCTTGTCACCTCCAGAAACGCAATGCACTTACTATTTTTTTTCTGTTTCTCATTTCCTAATCTCAGAAGATTTATTTTTAATTCCACAAAGAAGCTCACACAACAAATTTAAGCTATAAATTCCACTAGCTTTCATTGCAGGTTGAGAACAATACAAATGGTGGAAGATTTGCAATGTGCATACTGAGATGATCACTAGTGTCTGCTTTTATCACCACCACTATCACCGAAAGTTCTGTCCAAATTACTCCCTTTATTTATGTAGAGGTTCCACATGATCAAATAGTAAATGTTCTGAAATTCTCAATCTTTGCTGTTATCCATAATTTCTTGTGCTATTCACAAAGAAATATCTTTGCATAATCAATAAAACACAAGTACATATCCTTTTAGAATTCTCTTCTTTTAGCTAAATTTTATTTAGTGTTAGCTATGATACTCCTGATTCCATGTCCTTTTCTGGATCTGGCATGATGTGTTCGCAGCGCTCTGTAGTGGACTGCTGAATTATCTTCAGGAAAAATTAACTTGCATGAGTTACTAATGATATTGCTCAATAACATAACTTATGCTTTATTTTTTTAATCACTTTTCTTTGGAATGAGCACAAATAGACAGAGGCATTCCGATTGGTTGACCTAGTAACTATCTTCCAAAGGTCATGGCACAGATAAGTAAGCATTGCATCTTTTTGATGAAACATTTTAGTTGCTAGTCCATCAATTCCTGGAGCCTTAGCTCAGTGTTTTCATTTCAAAACAAGTTTTTCTTAATTGATTTTTGTTTATCTAAAACCCCCATTTAATTTTTTCCTCATAAATAAAGCCAAATCTTCTGAAAACTAAGTGACATCGAGTCGATGCTTACTCATAGCAACCCTATAGGATAGGGTGGGCTGCTCCTGCGACTTGCCAAGACTGCGTTCTTCATGGGAGTAGAACCCCTGTCTTCTCCCTTGGAACGGTTGGTGATTTTGAACAGCTGCCTTTGTGGACTGCAGCCTAAATCACAACCACTAGAGCACCAGGTGGATACTGCAAGCTGTGGGTCTTGATCTTTATCAACAAGAGCTTCCAGTGTCCTCACTTTCAGCACGCAAGGTTGTGTCAGCTGCACAGCTCAGGTTGTGAATAAGCTTTCTTCCAATTCTAACGCCTAATCATTCTTTATGCAAACCAACTTCTCTGACTATTGGTGTTCACAAATTAAAATACATCCTTCTAAACACACGAAGTGCGGCTTTTTAGGTATGTCATAATAAAGGAGACGCCTTGGTTTAATGAAGAGTACTTTTATCTTCATTAATTACTAAATACTCATAGCACCACAGATGACCTTTCTGTTGGTTTCTGTCAAGGAAACTGAAACTCATGATGAGCTGATGTATAACAGGACAAATGTTGCCCAGTCGGTGCCATCTCCATGCTTGGAAGCATAACAATATACATGCTGTTCTTTTTAG
The DNA here is from genome assembly GCF_000313985.2 of Echinops telfairi. Taxonomy (NCBI): domain Eukaryota; kingdom Metazoa; phylum Chordata; class Mammalia; order Afrosoricida; family Tenrecidae; genus Echinops; species Echinops telfairi. The sequence continues at coordinate 56,942,566 of NW_022111369.1, forward strand.
AGACTGTCATGTCAGTTAAGATTTACCAAAGGAAAAATCCCTACCAGCTCGGGTGTCCTCATCACTACGGTGTTCTTTGAGCCTTGCTGCAGCTACGGCTTCCCCATGATAGGCAGTAGTCGCGAGCGGCCACCACGCCTCTTCCAGCTTACAGCACATGAAGGACACATCATGAAGCTCTGCTCCATCCTCACAATTGTCCTTCCAGCCACGGGGTCAACCCACCTTGTAGAGAGCCTGCCTTTTCATGTGTTTCCCCTCTACTTTACCAAGCATGGTGTTCATCTCTGGAGTCTGGTATCTTCTGACAATACATCCAAAGTATATAAGACTAAATTTTGCCGTCCTTATCTCTAAGGAGCACTCCCGACTTACTTCATTGGCTACAGATCAGTTTGTGCTTTTAGTAGCCCTTGGTACCTTCAATATGCTTCTCCAGCACCACAATGTAAATGCATCAATTCTTCTACAGTCTTCCTTATCCAATGTCCAACTTTCACACGCATATGAGGCAATGCAAAATACCATGGCTTGGCTCAGGCACATCAAAGTCCTCAAAGTAACTTCCTTACTTTTCAACACTTAAGTGGTCTTGTGCAGCAGATTTACCCAATGCAATGTGTCATTTCATCTCTTGACTGCTGCTTCCATGATCACTCATTGTGGGTCCAAAGAAGAGGAAACAATTGACAACTTCAAATCTTTCTCCATTTATTATGATTTTACCTATTTGTCCAGGTGTGAGACTTTGGGTCTTCTTTATATTGAGTTGTAATCCATACCGAAGGCTGAAATCCTTGATCTTCATCAGTAAGTGCTTCAAGTCCTTCACATTTTTAGCAAGCAAGGTTGTGTCAATTTCATATCAAAAGTTCTGATAAGACTTCCTTCAATCCTGATGCCAAATTCTTCTCATCTAATCCACCTTTTCTGATAATTTGTTCATTACAGAATGAATAAGGATAATGAGAGAATACAACCCTAACACATATTTCCTGATTTTAAATCCTGCATTTTTCCCTTGTTCCAGTCAACAACTACTTGTTGATCCAAGGACAGGTTCAACATGAGCATGATTACATGTCCTGGAATTCCCATTCTTCTCAAGGCTGTCCGTCGGTCGTTATGATCCCCGCAGTCAATTGCCTTAGCATAGTCAATAAAGCACAGTAAGAATCTTTCTGGGATTCTCTGCTTTCCATCGAGATTCATCTGACATAAACCATAATATCCTTTCCCCACCTTCTTTTCTGAATTCGGCTTGAACCTCTGGCAGATTTCCTTGAATGTGAGTAATTATAATCCTGTCACAGATAGCATTGCACTTCAGGACCGATCTCGAGATGTCCTTTCTGGCTGTCAATGCATTGCCGTTCCCGTGGGTCGTGTCGGGCCCAGCATAATAAGCCATTTGCTTTTATGATTCAAAATGGCCATTACCAGTCTATTTCAGTTCACTAACACCTAGTGCATCCATCATCATGTGTTCCAGTATATTTTTCATGATTTCCAATTTTCCTAGATTCAGACTTTGTACATTTAAAATTCTATCAGCGGAATTTTGCAGCTGTTTCTTATTTTTTTGAGTTGTGCCTCAATCAGCAAATGAAGGTCCTGAAGGCTATAGCCTGTACCCCATTCACATCACTATGTTTGATTTCACTTTGAGATCGCAGCCCTTTCTTAGTTATAATTGTGTGTCTTCTGACCTGCAGGCATCATTTCAGCACACTCTCTCTCATAGTGTTTTGCTTCTAGTTCTTAGGTCTTCAGAATCTGACAGCATTCCCATGCTATAGATAAGGGTTTGGGTGGCTAATTCCTACCATGTGGACAGCTTGTTCTTTCTTAGTTGTTCATTCTTAGACTGGAAGCACTGCTGAAACCTGATTAATTTGGCTGACACTATTGGCATTTGAAATACCAGTGACATAGCTTCCAGCATCACAGCAACACAGAAGCCACCATAATAAAACAAACTAATAGACAAGTAGTGGGTAGCATTATATATAAGGCCTAAAAGTGTTAATTATGTTCATTATAAACCCATGATGTTAAGAGGCTAATGAATGACCAGGGTGGCCTCATGAAACAACAGTGTAAGTCAACTTCAGTCCTTACTATGTTTGGCATTACCTGCTAATGGTTGCCTTATCTACATTAAGTATTGGAGAGATCTGAGTCTAAGATAGGTAGGTACTTCTAAGATGGAGACACAAGTTTTACATACCTCTTGGCTTGTCAGGTTCAGTTTCATCAGCCTTTTACAGGCAAATTGGGTCAGAGGAATAAATACTGAAGGCAAAGGATACCTCTAATCCCTCAGTGCTCAGCTTTCTGAAGTGTGGTTGTCTGCCATTCTCTCCCCTGTGCCACTTTCCCCTCTGAAACGTCATTCCATCTTCTGAAGGTCAGGCATTTTTCTATTTCTCTTTGAAATTTGGATTCAGGACGCAGAAAGGAGGCTTATTACCAAATATGTTTTACATAAATTTGTATTATTGAAGGGTGTGTTACCACAACATGTACTAAATGTGATTTGTTAATCTGGAAATAGCTTTGTGTCCTTATTCAATGCTGTCCTTCCCACTGAGAAAATTTGCAAATAGCGAGTATGCATTTTCTTACTGATTACTGACTCTGGTGGGTACTGTTCAGTTTAGAATGTCCTGTAACATAAGAATGATGGTAATGAGCTATATACTAAAGGAAACTCTTGACTTATTCTGGGCACACAAGTACAAGTGAGAATCACAAACATTGAGGGTCTGGAAATTCCCACATTCATTTTTTTATGAACACTTAGCACTTTCCTCTTGTCTCATTGCTAAGTAGCATTTATTTTCATGTGAAGACTAGTAGCTATTTTTAATTGACAGAATTGGATATATTGCTGTCCTATTTCATTTGCCACATTCTTACTTCCATTCTATTTCATTATATTTTGTTGTGTTTCAATGTGTTTCATTACATTTAACTCCTAATTTGAGTATACCAAAACCAACTTTTATCCAGGGCTCTACGTTCTCAGACACCCATGCCAAAATGAATATCGCTGATAAATAAGTTACTTATGAGCATTTTCCATATAGCGAAATATGAAATTGAATGACATAATTTTTCTAAAACAAAATGGTTTGAGTTTGTGTGTGTGTGTGTGTTTGTTTCATTGACATATAATTTAACAAAACAAAACTAAACTAAACTAAACTCACTGCAGTTGAGTTTATTTTGACTCACAGTGACCCAGTAGCTTGAAGTAGAACTTCCCCTGTGGGTTTCTGAAACTGTAACTGTTAAGGGAAGTAGAAAACCTCATATCTGTCCCTCTGGGCTGCTGGTGGTTTAAAATTGCTGAACTTGTGGTTAGCATAACAGTGCATAACCACTGTGCCACCAGGGCTCTAGATAACATTCATAGGCAATACAATTCAACAGTCCAATCATATTAAGCAGAGTTGTGAAATCATCAACACAATCTGAGAATATTTTGTTCTTTTTTTTTAGTTATTGTTGTTGGCTCTCTATTTTCTCTAAACCTCCCGTGCCATGTCCTTAAGTAACTATTAATCCAGTTAGTGTCTCTATAGATTTACCTATCCTGCATTTCAGATACAGAAAAAAACATACAAAATGAAATCAAGAAACAAAACCACCCAACAATGACAAAATAAATATATAAAAACTTTAACCAAAATGAAAGCAAAAAATATATCATAAACTAGAAAAAATTTGAAAACTGTCAAAAGAGATATCAAATAATATGTTACATTTTAAACTAACTAGATCCACTGTAATCGGATATACAATGCTCTTCATCTGATAGAAAGGCTATTTTTATATCATGACAAACCAATTCAGAATTTAAAAACACTTGGCACTAACTTATACTTTCATTTATCATGACCATAATTTAACTGGAGTTATGATGTTTGTAGATGTGACTGACCAAACCTGATTTCATGAAATCATAAAAAAAAACAAAACAGTTTTTTTCTGCTTCCAACATGCAACATTGATGAAATTCAAAGAAGCTCAAAACATAGTTGTTATCATTGAATTCTAGACACTGTGCTATATTATTGCCTAATGAAGTCAGTGGAAGTAACAGATATATAAATAGTCAAAATCACTAGACTACACAGTGCTCTATTATCATAATGCCTTGTAAAGGTATACTTAAGATGAGGAAGTGCATAACTTTCATGGAAAGGGGGTAAAAATGCACTTTAGGATCAGTAGGTATTTTCCATACTTCTCGTGCTCATGTGGAACTTATACATGGACAAAGAGGCAGGTGAGCGAACTGAACAAGGGAATATTGCATAGTTTAAAATCAAGAAAGGTCTGCATCAAGGTTGTATCCTCTCATCATATTTATTAAACCTGTATTCTGAGGAAATTCTCAGAGA
>NW_022111369.1:56948416-56949674 GCF_000313985.2 Echinops telfairi
GTAGCGTATAAACAATAACTAATGGTAATGGAGGAAGAAGTTCAAACTGCACTGGATATATTAGCCAAAATCAAGACCCCAAGAATTGATGGACTACCAACTAAAATGTTTCAACAAGTTTATGAAGCATTGGAAGCACTTACACATCTATGAGAGCAAATTTGGTCAATTGACTGGAAAAGGATCCATATTTATACCCATTCCAAAAGGAAAGTCTAATCCATGGAGAAGGACATGCTGTTTGGTAAAGTGTAGGGGCAGTGGGAAAGAGGAAGCCCCTTTAGGAGATTGATTGACACCGTGGCAAACACAATGGTCTCAGGCATGGGAATAATTGTGATGTTGGTGCCAGACCGGTGTTTCGTTCTGTTGTTCATAGGGTCGGTACGGGTTGGAACCGACATGATGGCACTTAACAACAATAGCAACTCTGTTCTGACATTAAGCTGGGCAACAGTGGGAATGTTAACTCCATTTATAGAAAAATTAGATGAAACTGCTTATAATATTTTTTAATTCATTTCATAAAACTTGTTATACTTTTGATGCAATGCTACACTGTTATTCCCTTATGCTTGTTACGTCATCAAACAAACATCAAATATAAAGAGAAGAAGAGTTAAACAACCAGAAGGTGACACAATGTCATCTGTTTCAGCTTTATGTTATGTCCCAAATTCCCATGAGATGTTATGAGTGTATGATAAAACTCCCGAAAGTGTTCAAAAAGCTGTAAGTTCAGCAGAAGCAGAAAGGGAATTTTCAAAGATGAACATGATATGTTCAGAGAAGAGAAGTTGTCTGTTTCTATATATCAAACTCAATGACAATTGTCTAGTTGGCCTACTTCTAAAGAAATGGGGACCTACTCCTACAGTGGAAAGGTGGTTAAGGATAAATCACCCAGCAGACCATGCTCAGATAAATGCGAAGAATATTGCTAGTGAGGACCCCAATAAAGAAGCAACATGAAAATATCTTAAATAGCAGTTTTGCTGGTTTTTGTTACGTATTTTTTACTATCTTTTTATTAAAATTCAAAAATTCCTTCTTATTACAATATAGTTTATATACCTCTTTTATGCATTGTTCTTATTTAAGTATTAACTATATAAAATAATAAACTACCTTTTGATATATTATTTTTTTATAGTTAAAATGATCATTAGGGCAATGAATAAGTTGTTAAATTATTTTAATCCTACAACTGACAAGATATCTTTAGATCACTGAAAAGAAAGGATGTTACTGATGCACA
>NW_022111369.1:56951762-56952809 GCF_000313985.2 Echinops telfairi
CAATCCTTCACGTTTAATATTTTATCTGTTTATAATAATATTTCCTTTGGTTTCAGTTATAAGGAATTTTGCTTTCTTTATATTAAGGTGTAATGTATACTGAAGGTGTTATTCCTTGACTTTTATCAGTAAATAATTCAAATCCTGTTCACTTTCAGTAAATAGGCTGGTATCATCTGCATTCTGCAGGTTGTTAATTAATCTACCCTCAATTTTGATGCCACATTCTTCTTCATATATGCCAGTGTCTGAGAGTATTTGCTCAGCATACAGAGCCAATAAATATGGCGAAAGAACGTTACCATGATACACACCTTTTCTGATTTTAAGCCATGCAGTATTCCCTTACTCTTGGTCTTTGTACAGATTCTGCATAATCACAATGAAGTGTTTTGGAATTCTCATTCTTTACACTATTATTCATAATTTGTTTTGATCCATGTAGTCAAATCTTTAAAAATGTATTTTATTGATGAAGATGTGTTCAACCAAATTGACTTTTATCCGCTGTTCATAACTCCACTTTTGGAAGGTCCTGGATCACCTGGATTATCTCTGGGAATGTAGATTCATTCTAATCAGAGAATCCGGGAAAGGGGTCTTCATGGTCCTTTTCTTCCTCCCTCATTTCCTGCCCTTTTTCCTTCCTTCCTTTCTTCCTAACCTCCCTTCCCTCTTTCTTTCTGATTTCCTTTTCCTCTTTCCTTCATTCCTTTTGTCCATCCTTCCTTAATTTCTTTTCTTTATATAGTCCTCCGTAACATCTCACTGATTCCAAAATCTATCAATTCTAGTAAAGCAATCAGCATTTGAATTGTAATTAATAAAATTAAACATATAGGAGTGAATATCTGATGATAATAGCTATAGATTATGCACCACGACATTCTGTCTATCTATCTATCTATCTATCTATCCATCTATCTACATATATTACTAAAACTAAGCTGTTCAAGAAAATGGGAAGTTACATCTGTAGTTTGTCATATTTCAAATACATTGTGCATTAGGGATGGCTTGATAAAATAACTACTCTGTGTGAATAAG
>NW_022111369.1:56953641-56955337 GCF_000313985.2 Echinops telfairi
TACATTTGTAAAGAATGAAATATCGAAGTTTTTGTTTTTTAAATAAAGATCACAAATTAGTAGTCCATTGCTTGAATAATATCTTCACAACTGCTTTAATAATCATGAGCAGAAGTTTATCATTATTAAAGCAATTATTTAACCAAGAAAATATGATATTTATTATTCAGACCTTGTGTTTTTAAAAATAAATTAGATTGTTTGGCAGCATTGCACATGTGTTCACTCCTACAAGCATGGTACTGACGGCTCGATACTCCACAGCTCAAACGTCTCCCAAACCAATCAAGGCTTCTGTTGTTTTGTAGTCCACATCGTCCCTAATTTTCAAAAATATATATGACATCTATTTTATCCTTTATGTTGCATGGCTCCCATATCAATTAAGGCTTTATATTTTGGCCTTACAGATTACTTCTACAGTGATGCCTTACCTTAGATTTTATCTCATCTTCAGGAATAGAAAACGAAGGGGATTTAAAAATGAAAGGTTCCTAACATATCATACTTTAAATGCACATAATATTAGCTGTATGCATAATTTTGCAAGCCACTCAACCTCTCACAGTGCCGTGTGCACACTATGTGCTTTAATGTGTATGCACACTATTGACATGGTTGTTTCATATGTGAACAGTACAGTACTGAGTAAGAAGAGATGTGGAATGAGGTAATTTTGCTCTATTTCTGTTATAATGTCACTAACAAAACAGGAATGCTAACACTCTATACCACTAAAATAGGGGAAATGCATGATGGTCATGCTATTTTCTTATATCAATCAACTGTTTTTTCTAGTTATGAGAATTACATAAATAGTCATGTTCTGGGTATGGACTGTAACTAGAACCCTAAGACTTAATAGACACATTCTCAAAGGTTTTATTGTCCTTTTTTTTCTACATCTATTCCTGTTGAGATTAAAAATGCAAAGATACCTAATTGAAGGTCTAAGCATATTCTTGTTTATATTGATACACAAGTCCCCAAGGTCTATCTCTAGGTGTTCTGTAAGCAACACATATTTAGCAGAGGCATATCCCAACTCCCTGCTGAAGTCAACCCTGCAGAGAAACTTAATTTTTAATTAAGTAAAGCAGAGTGTTTACTTTTTTTGTAGAGCTGATTAATTAGAACTTTGTTATTTGTGTTGCAAAAAGAGAAATGGATTTACTATACCTTTAATTAGACAAGTGGGAATTTAGTTTGCTGTAATACATCTAGCAAAAGCAAAATCATATGGCCTGAAATCAAGATATAAAGCCCACTACCACTGAGTCTATCTGACTCATACTGACCAGATAGCACAGTGTGAAATTTCCCTTTAAGGTTCAGAGATTGTAAATGTAAGGCAGCAGGAAGCCTCATCTTTCTTGCATGGATTGAGCCACTCACCATTTGGTTAGCAGTCTAAGACGTGGCTCATTACACTACCAGGGCTCCTGAAATCAAGGTAGAAGGTGCTTAAACTATTTCATAGTAAGAACATACAGTCCTGGACTGTATGTCCACTGAATTCCTTATGCCATCATTGTGTTGTTATTAGGTACCATCAAATTGATTCCATAACAAAGCAACCTTATGTGCAGAAGACCAACTCACTGCACAACCCTGCGCTATCCCCGTCATTGCCACAACCATTACTCGGCTTAACCCCCTGTTATAATTATTGTGTCAATCACCTCCTTGAGGGTCT
>NW_022111369.1:56956170-56957487 GCF_000313985.2 Echinops telfairi
TGCCTATTGGATGTTGATTGTGGATCCAAGTCAAACGGAATCTTTGATGGCGTCAATATTTTCTCTTTTACATGACGTTGCCTATTTCTCTGGTTGTGAAGATCTTTATTTTCTATATGCTGAGGTATAATCCACACTGAAAGCTGAAGTTTTGTTAAAGATTTATATGATATTACAAAAATACTTTGATATTTACAGTGATGGCTAGGTTTTGCTTTAACTTTGCTGCACTGGTGAGAAGATATAGGTGGAGTCCAACCTCTCAGTCAGGTCACAGTATTGGGAATGAGATTGGTTACTTGATTTCTACATTTGGCTTTCTGAGACATGAGCCAGCAGCCACCATTTGACCTTCTGACCTTTGGAAGCTATAAGTGACCTGCCATTTCCCTGCCTTAGATCCATGAAAGTCTCTGTCTACCAGCTTTCTAGCCCCTGCTCCATTTTCCTGGTTCATGGATATGCAGCTGCAGGAGTTGGGAAGGGTCTCCAGCTAGCATCTGACCTGTGGACTGGAGCTGCAAAGAGCTGGCTTGCACTGTGGCTGTATGGGCTCCTTTCTTGATATACTTTTTTTCTTATACATATATGGGTGTAATTATTTTCTTTCTCTAGAAGTTCTAGCTTAATGCACTTACTTTTGTATAAAGGATTTCCATATTGGCCATTAGATCAGCCAAAAGTTTTGAAAAGCCTGTGACAGGAGCTTGTATAGATTTTGAACCTGTTATTCTGGCAAATGTATAGAGAATGGGCTAGAGATTACCATTGTTACTTCTGTTGTTAATTTCCTTCAGAATGGCTCGAACTCTTTGTAACCTTATGTATAACAAAAGAAAATATTACCCAGTCCAGAGCTCTATTCACGGTGGTTGGTATGTTTTAATGCCTTGCTATTTTATCCAGTTGTCTTAATGATGGATTTGCTTGTGTTCACATTTATCAATCTGACTGAAAATGTTCTTTCCCAGAGATTGGTCTTTCCTGAAGGTGTGTTTAAAGTAAGTCCATTAAGGTTTTGTTATCCTCATGTCTCAGGAGGCATAAAATTTTATTACTTCTAATATGGATTTGTTTCTTCTTAGGCAGTCCAGGGCATCTATAAGAAAGTCGTCAAGGATATAATGAGTAGTAGTTAATGTTAGCCTGAATTTGGATGATGATCTACTGGCTGTACATGTGTATGTGTGGGTATACCCACAAATTTTAGTATCAGTTGGTAATTCTTGCCTAAAAATTATTACTGTCTATGTGGCACAATATTATTTTCTATTTCCATAATTTTTGTACATTAATTAATTTGAATTTTGTGGTAAA
>NW_022111369.1:56958684-56975193 GCF_000313985.2 Echinops telfairi
CCCAACATAAAAAGCAAAAAACACAGAAAATATTGAAAACCATATCAGGTCCAATGTGTATAAGAGAGGGGAGCAAGTGACAAGGATTTAACTATTTAAGTCAGGTTTATAATTTTGTCATTTCTCCAATACTATAGTCTTCTCTCCAATACTCTTTGTTTGGTTTAATTGACCTCTGACTGAGATGGCTGCTCATTTGGAAACAAGTCTTTCAGACCCCAGACGTTATTCTGATAGCTGAGCACCATCTAATTTCTTCACCACACTTTTCTATAGCACCCATATCTTCTGTGTTTCCTTTATGAGAGTGAGTATTGAGCACGACCATGTTGTAGAACTGATTGTTTTCAAATTGGAGCTAGGATTAAGTGTGAGCCCAAAATTTATTCCTGAATCTATGCTTTTTATCTGCCTCTGCCTCCCCTTAGAGACCTCCTTGTTAACTGATGGTAGAGAATATTATTGATCATCTCCCAGTAGCATAAGGATCTTCTGTTGTTAGTGTAATTGATTAGTCCATGGTACTAATTTTTAATACACCGTGGACAGAGGGGGTCAGTGTAGGATAACAATATATTGCAATACCTGAATTATTCACTTGTACAGAATAAATCCTTACAGAACTGGATGCTATTTACACAAACAGTGGGAGTTGGCTGTAAGACAATATTTGCAATATATTCACTAACAATTTCAATCACATGTCTACCAGACTAATATATATATGTTAATACAGGAAGTAGGACATTGATATACTAAGTCAATGTTTGTCCAAAATTATGTCAATTTTTATATTGCATATGGCTTTGAAGCCTTTAGTAAAGACTGGGTTATACTTTTCTTATTATCAATGTTGGAAAAATTTCATATCACTGGAAATATAGAGATCTTGACAAATGCATAATAAAAAATCAATACAAGAAAATTCATACCATCATCTACAAAACTTATTACTGTTTAACTTCCTAGAAATTAAATGCTCTACGTGTAAATGAATACTGATTTGGAAAATGTACTTGTTAATTTTGCTGACATGATTTTGTCCTCTGAGTGCACTAACTAATTAGTCTTTCTTACCTGTAACATTGATGATGAACTTGGAGTCGTTTCACTTAGTGGCATCTGCGTATCTGAAAAAAAAAATATGGATGAATTTTATCTTGACATATTACTTAAGAAAATCCGACCTCAGTGTAAGGGATCAAGAAGTCATTCAATTCAGAAAATAAAATAGAAGTAGAAGACAATGAGGAAATGTAAATTGTCCTGTTTCTGAAATGAACTTAGATGCTTTTTATTTTTCAATTGTTACAATGTTGCTTGAGAAATTCTCAAGGGATTACTTCTTGATGAAAACAGATTGTCTCAAGCGTTGTTTATTGATACACAAAAGCCTTTGTGGTTTCAGCACATTAAGAGCTGGAAAAATCTCATTACTATTTTAAAGCTGCATTGCAAAAAACATGTTTATGAATTCACATGAGACACTCCCTGGGTCTCCCAGAACCCAGACCTGCTATTGATGCTTAAGAGCTAAATTCTAGAGAAATGTGGAGACCTATGGGAAAAGGTTAAAGTTACCCAATAATGGTACATGCGACATGTAGCATATGTTCAATAGATAGCTCTATTTCTTCCTGGGTATATTCACTGAACATATCTCATGCTGTCTTGGAGTGGGGGGATAAGTTTAGCCAAGAGTTACATCTTTCTTTTTAATTCCAGTCCTGCTTCTATGTAAAGGGTCTACGTTTAAACTTATATTTGCAGTTGTGTCTTTCTCACCATTTTAGAAAATAAACTGTTAAATATATTAAAATTATGGACAATGAAGGTCATCGTTAATAATGCATGCCATATGACACTGTGTGAGACTATGTGGCATGTCTCCTGGAATACCTTTTGAAGGACGTGCTTTGTCTCTTGGCATGATTTGAGGTAAATTAGCTTTAAACTCCAAAACAGCTACTGCCATGCAGTTGACTTAACACATAACAGTGCTGTGGGTCAGTGGAGAACTGCTTCATCGAGTTTCTGAGACTAAATCGATGGGAACAGAGTCGCATCTTTCTGCTCCACTTGGTGATTAACAGCCGAATGCATAGCCCTCTCTGCCACTTCAGGAGCCTCGGCTTGTGTCTGTGGTTATGATGTGCCATCTATTCAGAACTTACCCATAGTAGTCCTATGAACAGCACACACAAACATATCTGAGGAGTCCCGACAATTGTTGCCATGCTTGAGCCCATGGTAGCCATCACTGTATTTATCAATCTCCTTGAGAGTTGTCTTCTCTTGTGCTGAACCTCTAGCAAGCACAATGCCCTTCTCCAGGGACTGGTCTTTCTTGATGAGGTGGTAAACTCTATACAACCAAATCTCACTACCTTGATTCAAAGGAGCATTCGAGCTGGACTTCTTCCAAGCCAGATTGGTTTGTTCTGGCCGTTCGTGTTATTTTCAATATTCTTTATCAACAGTATAATTCAATTGCAATGTTTATTACACATTGTCCAGCTCTCACATGAATATGAAGGTACTGCAACTACCTAGGTATGAGCAGGCATACCTTTGTGGTCAACGTAGCATCCTTTGATCTTCCACACTTTAAAGAGGTCTGTGCAGCAGATTTCCTCATTGCAATAACTCCTTTGATTGCTTCTTGTAGGAGCATTGTTGCGGTTCCCAATAAAATATAATGCTCAACAACTCTGCTCTTGTCATCATTTATCATGATGCTGTTGATTGGTCCAGTTGTAAAGATGTTTTCCTTCCACTGGGTTGTGATACATACTGAATGCTACAATCCTTGATCTTCATCAGCAAGTGCTTCAAGTCCTCTTCCCTTTCAGCAAGGAAAGTGATGGCATCTACATGTCACTGGTTGTTAATGAATCTTCTTCCATTTTTAATGCCATGCTCTTCTTCATATAGCACAGCTCTTCAATTTATTTAATCACCATATTAGTTGAATAACTATAGTGAAATTATACAACCCTGACATATACCATTCATAATTTTAAACCAAACAAAAAATAACTCCTTGTCTTCTTGGCCTATGTACAAATTATTCATAAGAAAATTTAAATGTTATAAAATTCCCATTGTTCTCAGTATTAATGAAGTTTGCTTCATTAATATTGTGCTCCACACACTTACGTCTTTGCATAGTCAATAAAACACAAATGAACACATTTCTGGTACTCTGCTTTCAGCCATCTTTCCTCTCAGTTCCAGTCCTGCTTCTATGCAAATGATCTAGATTTGCATAAGGATCCATCTGACATCAACAATGATATCCCTTTTTCTATGTTTTCTAATCCAACTTGAATGTCTGGTAATTCCCTGGGTGCTTTTTGATTTTTTCTCTTCAGCTCTTTGATTTCATTGATTTATTCTAGCTTATCTGCCTTTAAGAGAAAATTTAAGAGTTTCTTTTACGCACCCTTTGGTTCTTTTCCTTTTTTTTTTTTTTAATGCCATTTTGCTTTCTTTATGTACAACGTTCTTGACATCATTCCTCCCCCAACCCTCGTCCTGTCTGGTTGAATGCATCAAGTTTGTGCTTGAGATGGGCTCTTAACTCAAGATTGTAGTTAGTATTTGGGGGGGATTTTTTAGCTTTTTTCATCTGCTCACCTGCAACCTGAACTTGCCTATGAACAATTGATAGTCTGTTCCATAGTTGCCCATATCTTGTTTGGCTTATGATGTTGTGTTTTCTATCGCCTCTTCCCACACAGGTATAAATTTAATTCCTGTGTAGTTCATGTGGTGATGCCCATGTTTATAGTCATCATTTATGTTGCTGACAAAAAATATTTGTGGAAGTCATTGGTCTGAAACAAAGATATTTGAGAGTATTTGAAAAAAAAGGTATTTGCAAAAGTCATATGTTGCTGAAACAATAGTATTTAACAAATTATTGTTCTGATAAAATTATGTTATGTGATCTCAGACTTCATTTCTATCACCAACTTTGGAACATTTTTCAACTTTTCTTCACAAAACAATCACCAGTATGCCTTGATTGCATATTTGTTTAATCCATTTCAGATTTAAGATATTGATAAAATTCCTCAGTTTTTACATCATTGGCTTTAGTGATTGATCCAAAGATTGTATTAATTGGTCATTCTTGTAGGCATATAGATATTATACTATCACATGGCCATTTTGCTTTTTTAATTGTACTTCCATTAGATCTTGATATGCTCTTTTTGATGATGAATGCAACACTCTTTCTCTTGAATTTGTCATCCCAAGAATAGTAGATCATTTAACTGACTGATTCAAAATGGCTAATTCCAGTCCAATTCAATTTCATTTTGTATGGTTTCAATTTCCTTAGACTTATACTGTGTACCTTCTACTTTATGCTTACTAACGGATGTTTGCAGCTCTTTCTTCCCATTATGGGTCATATCCCATCTGCACATGAAGGTCCAGAATGCTTTGCTCTATCTCCCTGAGGAAGGAGCCCTGGGGGATTTTGTAGTGTGACATGGGGGATTTTGTAGTGTGCTACTAATCTCAAGGTAAGAAATTGGAATCCACCAACTCCTCTGAGGTAGAACATGAAGTTGGGGGGCGGGGCGGTTCTCCCATAAAGGATTACAGTCTCAAAATCCTAAAGGAGCAATTCTATTCTGTTTCATTGAGTTGTTCTGAGTGAAAATTCAATGAATAACAAGGTTTTGGTTTGGTCACATTCAGGAGGCATGCTTTCCCTAGTTAGATTTTCAGTGCCTTCATAGTTTAAGACTATTAGCTGCGCTGTGAATGCAATATGAGAATTTCTATGCCTGTAAAGATTTAGGGTTTCAGAAACCCAGAAGGGCAGTTCTACTCTGTTCTATAAAATTGCTTTTAGTCGGAATCAACTCAATGGAAGTCAGTTCGGTTTTCTGTTCATCCATGCTGAAGGATTCATCTTGTAACAGTGTATCAAGGGTTCCATTGATGATCCCTTAGAAGTGGATTGCACATTTCTTCTTTCCTGCGTGTTCTTATTCTAGAACCTCTGCTGAAATCTGTTCACCACGTGCGGTTCTTCTGTCTTGGAAATACTAGTTCTATAGCTTGTAGTATGACTGGCTTAACTAACCCACTGTCATTGAGTCAATTACCACTCATAACAGTTCTCCATTTCTGCTCTCTCACTCTCTCTCATTGAATATATTCTATGTATAGCACAATGAAATATATACTAGTCTTGCACTATCCTTACAGTCATTGCTATATTTAAACCCATTGTTGCAACCACCAGGTCAGTTTATCTGATTAAGGGCTTCTTCTTTTTCTCTGACTTTCTAATTTGTTAAGCAAAATATTCTTCTCTGGGCACTAGTTCTTCCTGAGAGCAAGTACAAAGCACATAGTAAGTATCTCCATGTCCTCCTATTAAAAAAGCATTCCAACTGTCCATTTTCTTAGACAGCTTGTTCACTGATCACATAGTCACTACTGTTCACCAGCACCATCATTCAAATGTTGATATATATGCTTCTCAGCAAATTCTGGTCACTAGTTATTATAGGTTGTCATCTTTGTCTCCAACCTTGAAAATGTATAACTGGTAGTATCATAAATGGAATTATTCATGCAATGAAAAGTAATAAAAATAATCGAGCATAGGTTTTCCCCCAATGAAAATATTTACATATCTATTTTATTACAGGCCATTTTACGATGACAATAAAATATGAGTTAATACTGTATATTGTGTAAAATATCTGTGATGTATGTAGCATTGTGAATGTGCCTTAGGGTGGCTTCCAAATTATCATTAAATATTATGTAAGTTTGTACTCCTAAAATAAGTATTGAAAATTGAATTCCCAGCGATAGAAAACTGAGTGCATGCAGAAACTCTATATCAAATGTATCAGATTAATATATAAATATCTGTGGACTTATATAGTGACTTAGGAAAATATGCATATAGCTATGATTTGCCTCAGCAGAAGGTGAAATAAATTATTTTGTGATTCTAATTTACAAAATATCATACATAGCTAAAGAACATGATTATGAGACTTACACCACCAATTTTAAGGTATTAGCATCCAAATGAACAAACTCTGGTCTTATTTAAAATATTCCAATTTTAGGACCCAAACCTTTTTATGAAAATTCATATTTGGTACACTCTATTCACTCCACATGAATATTTATTGGGTGCCTGAACTCTTTACAATGCAGAGAAATTGAGTTTTATCCTTCACAGTTGTGGGTTATGTAGACTCCAAATGATCTCAGTAATGGAAACCGTCAGCATTCCAGGCTTGGGAGACATAGAAGATAGATAAGCAGAGATGAACTCAGGGTAGAAAGTGGTAGGTACTGCATTGTGTGGCACTGTCATGCCCTCCACCTACAGATTGTCTTACTTTTGCCCTTGTTATCTAAAATCTACATTTTGCATCTCTCCAATATCATCTTATTGTGTCTATCTATAGATTTTAGTCTAAATTCATTCTGTTTATTTATACAGTGACACTTCCTGCCCAAAGCTCTTTGTGCACCCTTCTATAAGTTTCATTTATCTGGGCTCCTTTTCATGTGGAATGCAAATAGATGACCAGAATCCACCATCGGTAGCCCTCAAAAGAAGGTTCTAGAAAAGTAGAATGTTACTTCCTACCGTTACTGAAAGTGCCAGAGTTGTCTTATGACAGCAATGTGGTTGGGAAGTCCAATTCTTTACAGGAAAGTGACTGCGGTGGCATGCACATGTGATTGACTCTTGTCCTAGGGAAGCAGCAATATAATGTTCTTCCACACGAGGCCAGTTCTGCTGTGTGGTTTTACGGTTTGTTCTGGAATCTTGGTCTGAAATCCTGGTTTTCCATTTCTCCCACAGAAGTTATATTGCTGCAAGGGCTTTCAAAATTGTCTAGTAACCAACTAGAGTCAACTGACCTTGCTTGCAACTAAGAATTCTAATTGTTCAACACCTCTAAATGCCACCCAATCTGAAAAGTTTTCTTTCTCTATTCTCTAGCTCAAAATCTCCCATCTCTTTCAGTAACTATCAAACACTGTTTAATTTATTAAATTGATTTGAATTGAATTAACTTATGTCAATAAATGAACTGTATGCATCCTGTGGATAAAGATGTGTGGGAAACAGAAAGATTTCTCCCAAGTCATGTCCTACAAATGCATGTTAGACTTAGGACACTCTCAAGGCTAATGGCTAATGGTAAATGATTGTCAAGTTACCTCCCTGAAGGCAGTCAGTTGCCAGACTACTGTCTGGTCCCACCACAGGTAGACCCTACTCTCTGATGTAATGACAATGGGCTACTTTTCCCTAAAGGCTTGTGACCATTAGGGCCATTATTTAGGTCCCTGTGGGTGGGGTTTACACCCTACTGATAATGGTTTCTATGGAGAGCCTGAGAACAGATCAAACTGGCTCAGTGACATCCAAAGTTGGCTGCCATCCTGACTCTAGGATCCGCCCATCTTCTCACATGTATATCCCCAATCCCTCATCTTCCTATTGCATGGATACCCCTAGATCACCCCCCTCGCATTACTGTTTTACCTATAGCACAACCCTTTCCTGTGACTTATGTCTTCACCTGTAATTAGGGGGCTTGCAAGTCCCCAGAGAATATAAAAGCCTTGGTTAGCAATAAAGACCTCTCTCTCTCCACGTGGACCACCAAGTGAGACTATGGTGAGCATGCTACCATGAACTGTGTCTGATTCCATTATTTCAATCTCTCTACTATCTCTCATCCTCTCTATGACTTTACTATAATCTTTACTTATTATCGCTGTACAATTGTACCTACTAGACCCATGATGATGTGTTAGGGGCTGGTAACCGTGACAGAGATGCACTCTTTGTTATGTACCTGTACAGCATGAAGTACAATCCTTGACATTTAAGAACCATTCTATAAATGTTTATTAAACAATAACAAGCTGATGAAAGACTTCACTTTTTAAATGTTCTCAACTTCTATTGTTTGTTAAATGAATGAATGCATCAGAAATCTCTATCTCTCTTTGATTCAGCCTGGTTTC
Source organism: Echinops telfairi (assembly GCF_000313985.2). Lineage (NCBI taxonomy): Eukaryota > Metazoa > Chordata > Mammalia > Afrosoricida > Tenrecidae > Echinops > Echinops telfairi. The sequence continues at coordinate 56,966,728 of NW_022111369.1, forward strand.
CCTAGACTGAGTGGAGTCTGTGGCAAAGGTTTATGGTTATTTGTTCAAAGGCTGTTTGCTCAGTGATTCCAAATCATAGTGACATTATAGGACAGAGTAGAACACAGTATTTTCTATACCCTAATTGTTAGAGGAGTAAATGAACCAACCATCTTTCTCTCATTGATCAGCTGGTAGTCCTGAACTCTCAGATCTAGGTTAGCATTAAGTGCTTAAACATTGTGCCACAAAACTCAACAGTTAGCCAAAAAGTTGATACTTTGAATCCATCAGTCACTCCTTGAGGAGACAGATGTGACAGTCTGCTTCTAAAAAGATTTATAGCCTTAGAAAGCCTCGGACAAGGTGGAGAGGGTGTTCTACCTTCTAGTCCTATGGAGTGGCTGTGAATGAGAAACAGCTCTAGGGCAACACATTGAATGTCAGGAAGCAGAAATGAGATGGAACAAGAATTTCCAACATGGCTGGAGAGAGTGGGTCAACAGAAGGATGTACTGCAGGTCATTGAAAGAATCTGATTATTTGATATTGTGGGCCCGCTTGTTGGGTAGCTCTATCTATGTGTCTCAAGGCAGTCCATTGGGAGATGAAAAGGTTATAATCCATCCTCTAGCTCCTATCTTTTCCTAAACAAAGATGGATTTCATAGACTTATGGACTCTATATGGACATTCACAAACCTATGCAGCATAAAAAAATGCTCTTAACAATAGAACATCAAGGAAAGAAGATCATTCAACAGTATATATTAAGTGAAAAAGACCAAGATTTGGTCAGGTTATGTCCACGGGAAGGGGATTACAGCTCACAGAGAGTTCCCACCATCGCGGAAGGTGAAGCGAAGAAGAAAACTGGGAGAATCTTCTACACTGCTTGATATTATTCCCGAGTGATATGAACAGTTAAGAAGCACTTGGCTGCTAACTTGAAGGCTGAGTTCCGAGTCTATTGAGATGTGTCTCAGAAGACAAGCCGGGCACTCTGTTGCTAGAGTTAAGTGTCATAGAGTCCGTTCTGACTCACAGTAGCTCTGAGTATAAGGAACAAAGCACTACGTGGTCCTGTGCTGTCCTCGCTGACTCTGTTTTGTTTGAGACCTTGGTGCAGCCACTTCATCAATGTGTCTACTCCGGGCCTTCTACTGTTTCCCTTACCCTCCCTCTACTTCACTGAGAATGATGTGCTTTTCCTGATAACATGTCCAAAATACTTGTATATAGGGAGTGCTCTGTCTGTACTTCTTCCAAGACAGATTTACTGGTTTGGGCACTTCCTGGACTCATGACACTTTCGTTATTTTTAACCATTGCTGTACCACTGAAATGCATCGGTTCCTCTGTGGCTGTACAATTTTTGCAGGCATATGAGATGAATAAAAATGCAATAGCTTAGGTCCTTAGTCCTCAAAATGGCATAACTGCTCTTCAACATTTTAAAGAGATCTTGACCTAAATATCTGTCATTTGACTTCATTACTGCTGCCTCCATGAGCACTGCTTGTGCATACAAGTAAAATGAAAAACTACACAGATGTGGAAATGATTTCCTTGTGAAAAAGTAATACCCGACTAATCTCAAGGAGTTGGAGATTAAATGTCTAACTCTTCCAACATGCAATCCTGCTCTATTTTCCTCCCATTTCTCCCTTGAGTATCTTCCCTCTGACCACCGAGGCCTGTGAGTTGCTGCAGAGCCCGCAGAGACTCCAGGAACTTTGAGGAAATGCCTCACTCGCTAATGGTTGCTGTTCAATCCAAAATCCAAAGGTCAGGCAGAGTCAAATGAAAAACAGGGCCTTAAACCAAAAGTCCAAGATGTCCAAAGGTCCTATCAGGTCTTCTGGCTTCTGCTAAAGTTCCGGCAGGAAACCGAAGTATGGCTTTCCAGGTGAGCTGATGTGTGTTAGGACTGTATGGTAGAGCCAATCTCAGTATAACCCATTCAAGGAAAGCAAAGAATGATATCTTAAATCATAACCGCTACAAAGGTAGAATCACAAATATTCACAAGGACACAAAAGGTAGAGTTTGGTTCACACTTTCTACTAAGGTCAAGTCTTAATCACCCCTCACAGTCTTGCATATTAGTAGAGAATGGGATTCTAACAATAATGAGATACTATTTCATAAGGACACTTAGCAAAATTCAAAAGAACAGAAAATAATAAACACTGGAGAAGATGTGGAGAGATTGACTCCTCATACAATGCTGGTGGAATTGAAGAATTGTATAAGCACTATGGAAAATTGTGTAGTGATTCCTAAATGCAAATACAAATACCCTATGATCCTATATTTGGTATATATGCTAAAGAAATAAATAATAAAACACTTAAAGACATATGCACATCCAGTTTTATTGCCATTATTTCTATAATAGCAAACAAGGTGGAGATGATCAAACCCCCCTCTGTTGAGAAATGGATAAATAAACAGTTTGGGCACATACATACAATGTAATATTGTGCATTCTTAAAAAAGAATGATGAATCTGTCAAATACCTCAAGCCAGGGACAAAACTGGAGGACATTATGCTCAGCAAAGCTGATCATTCTCACACAGATAAATATTTCATGACACCATTATTATAAAAGAAGAAAATGATTTTCACACCAAAGGAAAGGACTTTGAATACTATGGTAAGGCCAGGACCAGAATGGATGAGGGAAGGAAGGGACAGATAGGTGAAGAAAGAGGTGGCTGGGAAAAGGGAGAAGGAGGAGGAGGATAAAGAACTCCAGACACAGGGGCTTACTAGGTTACCATCACTGTTTTGATGAGATGGATTGTGCAACTGCATGTTGTAGGTTTTCTCTTTGAAACTGCTCAAATCCATAAAAAAAGGAGATATAATCATAATGACTAAAATTAAAGATAGAAAGAGATGGTGAAAGCATTTAGAATCCTTCAGATTCCTTTACCCATCAAACCTAAATGCTGGTCTGAGTGATTATAAAAGGAGAGAAAGTAAAATTGAAACTAATTTAAATCGTTTTGTGACACACAAGCTAGTTTCAAACAAAAGAAAATAAAGCTTTTTTTTTCTACTAAAAATTAAGATGATAGCCACAGGCATATAAAGTCCAGCATTATAATGTACCACATAAGGAATTTTGACTACAAGGTCAACACTATTTGACTAAACTCAACAACTTCAATCTTTTCTCCATTGAACCCAATGCTGGACATCTAGCTCTGGCAAGTCCGACCTGGAAACTCCTAGGCAGCACCGTTCTACTCTACACATATATGGCCACCATGAGTTGGAGTTAACTCGACGGCAACTGGGGTTTTATTTAATATGTTTCTTTCCATTTACAGTGTACCTTGTGTCTGGCCGGATCAATATCAAGCTGGCTCCTAGCAGCAAGTGACTTCTGAACCTCCCCTGACCTGGTGCGGAGCTGACCAGAGCTGGCTGAAGCAACTAGCAGCAAGTGACCTTGAACCTCCCCCACCCACATGCGGAGCTGGAGCTGACCAGAGCTGGCTAATGTAACCTGTCAGCAACTTTGCAAGTCCTCCACCCCCCCACCCCCCCGACCTGCACGGCCCCTTTTGCTCATGGCCAGCCTCACACCTGCACGAATACACCCAGAACCAGGAAGCCACCTTACATTCCAGAAACCCGGACATACTTGAATCTCCCAATCCCTGAATAATTTACCTTATGTGGACTCAAGGCAGCCCAGTCACATGTTCCCCTGCAATATAAACCCCACTCCTGTAGCCTGGGGCGCAACTCCCTCCGCCTGGACACTGTGGACCCTGCAACTTCACCCAGGCTGGGTTGTTCTCCCTAATAAAGCCTGTTTGCTTAAATTAGACTGATTTGGTCTCTAACGCCTCTCGACCACCTTACACCTTGGGTACCTGATTTGATTGAAATCTTGATTGTGCATGTATGGAAGACACCAACTCAAAGTTCTTTTAGCGTCTGATTTTTTTGAGAATTGACTTTTTATCCAAATGGTCATAGACCTGGTTGGTGTTATTTGTATATCTGACCTAGATCTGTGAGGTAGAAGTCTCAGAAACCGACAGGGGCAGGCCTATCAATAGGTGTGCTATAGAGTCATGATGATTCTGAATTGACTTGGTGGCAGTGAGGTTATTTTAGAAGGGCAAGGATGAATGAGTATTTTGCCCTTCATCCTTGCAGGCACACACTCTTCTGATTAGTGCACACTTTCTCTCAGGGCTGAGCATGTGTTATAGCGTAAAAGGGAAGGGAGTATGGGAGGACTCTTGCATGTGTTTCTCTTCAGTCACAAAGCTTAGCTTAAACTGCATTTGCTAAATAAACCTTTCCCTATAAATCCCAAATCACAGTTAGCTTAGAGAAGTAGCTATGTAAGTGAAAAAAATAAAATGTCAAAACAATCAAGATATTAATTAAATCCATTAATTGACAGACTTCAGTTCTGATTTTATTTTAAATTGATTGTAATCCCACTAACAACTAAATCTACAGGCAATGTAGACTGTTGGAGAGAGTATTTTTGTGCAGCCATTTCTCACTTGCTCTAGGAATGTGATAAAGTAGCTACCCTGGGGTCAGAAATATGTAATCTTATTTTCTTTATTTCAAATGTTCCTATTACATTTTCAAGCCGCATTTATTAAGTGCGAGTTTAAATATTAATGTGTTTTTCAAAAAATATAGCTCAATATTTGTGAGCTACACTTTCTCAGAAAAACACTCTAAGTACCTGCACAAAATTTCCTCTCTGATTTAATGAAAAATATATATGGTAATGCAAGAAATAATCACACCCACAACTTTCAAAATATAGCAGTAATAATTAGAACAATGTGAATGAATTAGGATACCTATAGAATAAAGAAATTCTACTCTACGTCTATGTAGGCATGATAAGATATGACTTGGAAATTACTAGTATAGTTTTAGATTAGGAAATTTACATTCTGGTTTTGCCATTAATACACCTAAATTACTAACCCCCCCTTCTTTCCCCATCCTTAAAATGGTCTCCGTGTGGTTCCTCTGCTCTCTCTCACGGTCTCCCTGTTGTAGTTCTGGGGTCTCTGCTCCCTTCATCACTTCCACTACAGATCTCCCATGTGCTACGCTGATGATTCTTTCCTTTGTCCTGGTTGTTGAGATGACTCACTTATATACCAAGAGGAATGGCAAAATCGGCCAATCTCTCCTCTGTTGGTGCTACCCACATCCTGTTTGCATGATTCCATATACTCATTTAGTAGCAGTTAAAAAGACTCGATAAATGAACCCTACCAAGCAGTGTCACAAAGCCCAATGATGCACGCAGTGGCTGACAAATGGGAAATATCAACGTGATAACTGAAAGAAAGCAAACTTTATTGGAAATGATTCTACAATTGATATTGAAATTTCCTTAAAACGGTGTTATATTACCTTTCAAACACTAAAATGCCACTTAATTTTATTATCTAAATGTAAGTAACCTTTCAGTGCATATCATCTGATAAAATGGATAAAACATGAATTTAAATTATTATGCACAACTTATTAAAAGCTATCTAGACTATGTAAAGGCATCCAACTATGTGGCTCAAGACAAATTATGGATTACACTGCAAAAAAGAAAAAGAGAGAATTTCTCAACACAAAATCATGCTGATGCAGATCTGTACAGAGACCATGTGGCACATCTTTGAGCAGAACAAGAATATTGTGTGTTTTTAAAACCAGGAGAGCTATAAGTCAGAGTTGTATTGTTTCTTCAGCTTTACTAAACCTCAATTCTGAGTAAATAATCTGAGAAGCTAAATTATTTGAAGAAGAATATGTCATCAGGATTGGAGGAAAGCATTAACTACCTGCAGTATTCAGATGACACAACCTTGCTTGTTGAAAGTAAAGAAGATTTAAAGAGTTTACCTGGTGAAGATCTGATACAGTTAAAGTTTATTGCGTCAACCTGGCAGATAAATACATGTGATGTTAATTGAAGGGCGGAGAGATAAAAGGCTCGGGTGAGCCTCGCCTTTCTAGTTCTTGGGTCTCTTGCTTTGTGATGGTCAGACCAGGGTGCAGCTGCTTTAGCCAGTTCCCTGCTTCAGCTGGCAAGGCTCACTTTCTGTAAGACATCCCCAAGGAGAAGCCACATGGACCTACCCTGATGCAGCCCTGGGTGCTGGAACAGCTGTGTGGAGACCCCTGCCAATGCTGAGATGCTTACACATTCACTTACTCGGCTTTCCTCCTGCAGTTGGCATCATTGCATCTGTTTTGTGAGATGGAGGAGGATTTTGTGGATTGATGTCGGACATATGGGCTAATGTTGGACTTGTGGGCTTGGGCAGCACTGGGTTAGGATGTTTTCCTGATGTGCACTTAGCCTTTATATAAAACTCTCTCTTATACATGACATGAGTTTCTGTGGATTTGTTTCTCTAAAGTATCCGGACTAACACAAGATCAAAGACCACAGCCTTCAATATGGACTCTACCTCAATGTAAAGAAAGCAAAATATGCTCACAACTAGATCAATAAGAAACATCACTCTAAATAGAGAAAAATATGAAATTTGTGAAGGATTTTTGTCTTCCTTGGGTCCGCAATAAATATTCATGGAAGCAGCAGTCAATAAATTTAAAAAAAGATGTATTGGATTGGGCAAATGTGCTGCAAAGGACATTTTTTAAAGTATTAAAAAACAAAGGACTTACTTTAGGACTAAGATGTGCATGACTGAAGTCACCATATTTTCAATCCCCCTGTAGGCATGAATGTATGCATGAATAAGAAAGATGAGAGGAGATTTGATTTAAAGTGTTGATGAGGAATATGGAAAGTAACATGGAATGACAGAAGAACAAACAAATCTGTCTGGAAAGAAATACAGCCAGAATGCTCCTGAGTGGCAAGGATGCTGCGCCTTTGTCTCCTACACTTTCTACATGTAATCAGGAGGGCCCCGACCCTGGAGGACACCACCTTCGGCAGACTAGGGTGTTAGTGACAGACAGAAAGACCCTAAATGAGAGGAATGGATCAGAAGCAGCAACAATGAGCTCAATCATGGCAACGATTGTGAGGATGGTGTAGGACGATGATGTGTTTTATTCTGTCACACCTAAGGTTGCTATGAAACAGAACTGACTTGACAGAACCTCAGAAAACAAGTATCAGTTTAATGTTTGTAGAAACAGTAAACTTGTAAACGCCAAGTGCCTCCCCCTGCGTAAAATTACCCATTGTGGTAAATCAAAGATGTGTGTGTTGTTAGACAGAATGTTTTTCTACAATTACACACCCTACAGATGTATGTTTTTAATCACTGATTGTTTAGGACCAACCTCAGATTAGACATCTTTTCTTGATGAGCTAGAGGACATTTGTGACGATTGTGGGCTCATACAGGAACAGTTGTGAGGATAGCGCAGGATCAGGAAGTGTTTCCTTCTATTGTGCATAAGGTCCCGATGAGTGCAAACAGGCAATGTGGTGCCTCACAGCAACAACGACGATGTATACTTATCCTATGGACTGAAGGAACTCTGTCCACACAGTCTAAGTGTGGGGCTGCTAACGGTGAAGTCAGTGGTTTGAAACCACCAGCTACTCTTTGGGACAAGATGAGGCAGTCGACTGTTTCCATACAGATTTACAGCAGTGTTTCCTTCCCTAAGTGGGCCATTCTACCCCAGAATGCAGTTTTAGATTATTAGATATAGTGAAAAAGTTTAAATCTGTCAGTGAGGAGCTGAGCATTCCTTTTTTTTCCTTCTGAAAAGGAGACTGTAAATTTCGGAACCTATGAAGCTACCGAATCCCCCAGGAGTGGTGCTACTCAGTCAGTTCTACAGTGTTGCTGTGGATCAGAATTGAATAGATGGCAGTAGGCTACTCTGTAAAAATGAGCTCCTTCCTTTATTATTCTTTTCTTTAATTACTCTATTTATGTACATGTGTATATATGTGCTCTCTCTGTGCATATTATTTGGGACATATGGCCCAAAGGGGGCAAAGTTGTAAGTGCTAAACTGCCAATACAAGCGGATATAGGAGAAAGTTGTGACAGCTTCATCTTTATTGATCACCGCCTACAAAACGTGATAGAGCTGTACTATTCTACCTAGGCTGCTGCCAGGAGTCCAAATTAACTGGACAGCAACGTATTTTTTTTTGAAAATCCAGGAATCTAATAAAACACATCATCAACCCATCACAACAGACCTTATAAATATTTTCTATTAGTCTCACTGTTTTAGAGATTTAAAAAACACAATCGTTGAGAGTGTAAGCAATTTTACCATTTGCTATGTGCTGACGATCAATGTCACTGGAGCTGTCTTTCTTGGAGGAGAGCTCCCAAGTTTCTCTTGGGTGCTTTGCTGCCACACGAGAGGAAGACACACACACAAGACCTCCACACACAGCAGTAATCGGAGCAAAGTTTGAAGAAGCAAATGTGCTTCCATCATGCAGCTTGTCACCTCCTGATTTGAGGAAG
>NW_022111369.1:56975293-56983390 GCF_000313985.2 Echinops telfairi
GGGGGGGGGTATGATCATGGATTTTATAGGGCAGGACCTGATTGGCTAGCTTCAGTCCCTGTACTGATTTCCCATTGCCCTTATTCTTGCGTCCTAACTGGTTCTCATTCGAGTACAATGGTTATTCCCATATGCCAAGGTTTGTGCATCTCATTGCGACATGAAGTGTTGTTAGGATGTGTCATCTGAACCTCGGTGACCAGATTATGTGAGGCAGTTTGGGGTGCATTCTGCTTCGAACTGACCCTGGGAATATTCACATACTCCTAATGAAAATGTTGTATTCGATTTTAAGTTTTGAGCAATGCTTTTGTGAAGACCATTCTTTACAATGCAAGCCCTACATTCACGTTGAATGTCCACAGAGATTTAGCCTCCAAAGAAGTTCTTCTGGATTTTGATAAAAAATTCAAGCTCAAATTCACTGCCACCAAGTTGATTCCAAGTCATAGCGACCCTTTAGCACAGTAGAGCCGCCCTTGAGGTTTTCTGTTACCTGTAAATCTTTGAGAATAAAAATCCGTGTTTTTCTCCCTTGGAACAGTTATGCTGAAAAGTGGATTGTCGTGTCTCTCCATGTGAGCACGGGGAAGGAAGTAGCACATTCTGGACTTGCCTGGGCGTGCCCTTAGAAGAATTGATGAGGGTGGCGTAGGACTAGGCAAGGTTTCTTCTACACATGAACCACTAAGAACCAGAACTAACCAGATGGCACCTAACAGCAACGGCATTGTATGGTTATGGGTCATGCCCTGACCAAGATGGCATGAAGAAGAAACTCTGTCACGTTTCTACTGTGCTGTGGTGTGAGTGTCCCAAACATGGCCCCTTTCCAGGCTCTGTTGTCCGCCTTGCAGCTGTGATGAATTGATTTGTTGTCAGTCACGATTTGTGATAGTTTCCTTAGTTTTCTAGATCCTGTTTAAATAGCCATGTGACTGTAAACACTTGGACATCATTTTATCTGATGACCCTCCTCATTCAGATGGTTCTTCTTCTTCCTTTCTATTTGTTGTTCTGTTTACACTTAGTAAATTGGTCCCTATGAAATAGATTTGAATGTGGAATCTTTCCCCCACCATAACCCTGTTAATGCAATGAGGAAGGCATCAACTTCCTCAAATCATGAGGTGAGAAGCTGCATGATGGAAGCACATTTGCTTCTTCAATCTTTGCTCCGATTACTGCTGTGTGTGGAGGTCTTGTGTGTGTGTCTTCCTCTCTTGTGGCAGCAAAGCACCCAAGAGAAACTTGGGAGCTCTCCTCCAAGAAAGCTCCAGTGACAATGATCATCAGCACATAGCAAATTGTAAAATAGCTTACACTCTCAGCAGCAAAGTCTGGGCTGAGAAGTTTGTGACTTTTGATGATGGGCTCCTGGAGAGAAAAGACCACCAAGGCTGAGCCTCCGCCACGGTGGGGCTGGACGAAGGCCTGAGGGGACGTCCTGTGGTGCACGGCTCCCTCAATGTCCGTCTGAGTTCTACAAATGCTTGTAGGTGCCCAGCAGAGCTTTGCAGTTTGGGCAGTAGGGGTCCACGTCCTGCAGGGCATCCACGCAGAAGGGGATGAAGCAGCAGCCCAACGCACACCCCAGCAGCACAGGCTCTGGCAGGAGAGCCAGGTGAGGGCGCCGGCGTTATAGGACAGCCTTGTCAAGATCATCTTGCTGCAGGGAGGACAAACCTATAATTATTTGCACCTAGGTCCGTTCCCCCCTTAATCTTAAATATATTTACATATGTACATGTCTGTATTTAGGCTTGTATGTATGCCCTTTGCCTCCTACTTCTTTCCTCTATTTCTTTATGCTTTCCTCCAGTCCCAATACCATTTTCGGCCTTCATTCTGGCTTCAGTATTTCCTCGCGGTTGTCTTGACCTTGGTCACTCCCTACCGGTCCTCCTGTCCCCTCCCTACCATTAGTTTTGAACCATTTGTTGTTCCCTTGTCCCTAGGTTGGCCAACCCTCCTCCCTTCCCCTACCTCCCACACTCCCATGTCCCTCTGGGGCCATTGGTCCCTTTATTTTCTTTTCATATTTTTTTTTTGTCCAACTTCTCTTATCTAGGTGGGTGTACAGACATAACAATGTGTGAATAAAATTGGGATTGGCTTTGACAGCACAGCGCCAAAGCGGCTCATAAGAACCTGGCGACAACGGCTGCAGCACTGACAAGCCAAGAAACAAAAAAGCCACTGACATACGAAATTTAAAAGATGGGGGAAAAGGAAAAAAAAATTGCTTACACTCTCAATGATTGTTTTTTTAAAATCTCTAAAACAGTGAGACTAATAGAAAATATTAGCTCTAAACCTGTGGTGCACAAATTGTAGAATATTAAGAAATACATTTTAATAAGTAGTGCTAATATTGGGATGTAATATTACTAACTGACTTTCAAAGTAAAGTGGTCTCTGTTATTAAACATGGAAATCTAAATCTACTACGATGGGAGTGATATTTAATTGAATTACATTTGAAGCATCATAAGATCATAATAGGAGTTGTCCCATATGGGAAAGATTTCCTTGTAGATTCTGAATCCTAGCATATATTTTCAAACTGGAACACATTTTTTCCTTAACAACACTTGGGAATATAGTGGCCACCTTTTTCCATCACAAATAAGTTCACTCAGATATTTCAATGAGCAGGAAAGCAGGGGTGAGTAGTCAGAGGGAGTTGGCAATCTCAGGTGTGTCTCAGAGCAAACATTGGCAATTTCAATATTGCCCAAAGCTGTGCAAATAGAAACAATGATAGCAAGAGCTTTAAAAATACAGTGAATAAAGATGTCACATTTGATGCTAAAATGTTAGCACACTTTGGACAATGGCATTGCTGTTACTAATATTTCATTCTTGAATACAAGAAAATGCCCACTGTTATACTAAAGTATGGAATATGCAATCTTCATGAACTATAGTTAAAAATCAGAATATATACAATATCATGGACTGTAAGCATCAGACAAGGAAACTTTGAGACCATGATAGGTCAAGACAAAACAAGACAACTCTTTAATATTGAAGAACATTTAAACAATCCTCAAGCCACAAAATTCCTAAAATTGATTCTGAGTGATCAATGCTTCTTACTGATTGAAACTTTACTCTCAATATAATGTTCCCTTCTTCCAGATGAAAATTATTAAGATACCCTAACAAACTTGCTCGTACTTCACTACTATAACCAATGGATACCATTCTTCTTTAAAATCTCACTCAAATAACATATTCAAAACCCATGTCTTGTGGTGAATTTCTTCTTGCAACATCTTGCTGCTTTGCCCCACATTCCCCAGGATGTTACCTGTCCTTGGCTGGGATGTGTTAAAAAGCTTGTTTAATGCAAGGTGTTTTCCTGATAGTCTCAAACTGCAAGTTTTAGGCAATAGGTGGCTGTATTGACGTTGATGACACAATCCCCTGCCATCCAGTAGGTTCAAACACATAGTTGCCCTAGCGGCCGGGGAAGAGTTACTCCTGAGGGTTTCTGAGACTGTAAATCTTCTCAGGAGCAGGCAGGGTCATCCTTTGCCCTTGGAGTGGTTAGTGTGTTTGAATCACCTAAAAATTGTTTTGAGCAGCCTGATGCTAAACTCACTACATCACCGGGGCTCCTTATTGAAAACTCAAAATAAGAAAATTCTATGAGTAAGTTAAACTTTGAAATGGCAAATAGCAGAACATAGAAAATAGGTATTCTTCCTACTTTTCAATAATTTTAATCATTCTAATTAGGACCCAAGTATGAATCTCTACCAGTTAGTTGACCAGGCACCTGGCTTTCAAAGTTCTTGATACAAACTACTGAGTGCTTCCAGGGCTTAATGAGTGTTCTGAAATATTTAAGTTCCCGTCCCATCCATGCCTGTGGCCTCTGTGTTCACAAATGCATCTCTGCAACTTGCAAGCTGTCTTTAAATGCCACGAGTTCTTGATCACATGCTGTCTCTGGACATGGTTGAATATAGACGATTATTTTGCTACAATAATTCGGTGTTATTGTATCAAAAAGAAATTGGTACAGTAATATGATGTCTCACCACATGTGTGTCAGTTTGTTGTATTGCGGTGGCTGGTGTTTGCTACAATGCTGGAAGCAATGTCACTGGTATTTCAAATGTCATTGGGATCATCTAAAGCAGTGGTTCTCAACCTTCCTAATGTCACAACACTTTAATACAGTTTCTCTTGTTGGTGTGACACCCCCCCCCAACCATAACATTATTTTTGTTGCTACTTCATCACTGTCATTTTGCTACTGCTATGAATCGGGCGACCTCTGTGAAAGGGTCGTTTGACCCCCACAGGGGTCATGACCCAAAGGTTGAGAACTGCTGATCTAAAGTAAACAGGTTTTAGCTGAGCTGATAGTTAGTTGATGGACCTTATACAAAGAAGGACTCTACTGCACCAAGTAGCCACTGAAAACCTAGGTACAACCCACTGCCATCCAGTAGGTTCAAACACATAGTTGCCCTATAGCCTAATAAAACTGTCCGATTCTGAAAGCCCAACGAAGAGAATGAGAACTTTATTGCAGACAGTGCCAGAGGATGGGCCTATCAGGTCAGCAGGCACCGGAAATGTGACTGAGGAGGACCTACTTTCTCAAAGAAGAGTAGCCCGTGGTGAAATGAATGGAGCAAAGCCTGGGGGCGCGGAAACTTTGGGATCTTCATTTGCTGATGGGGCAGAACTCAAGGTACAAAGAAACAATTTAAAGATTTGAATTTGGAATATGTGATGTATGACTGTAGGAAAATGGAAAGTTGTCAAAATTGAAAGGGAATGCATAAAGATAGGTATCCCAGGCATTTGTGAGCAGAAATGTACAGGTATTGGGCGTTTGGAGTAAGAAAACCGTGATTTATTATGCCGGAATGACACAATGCCGAGCAAAGGCATTGCACTCACCATTAAAAAGGACGTTGCAAGACCTAGTTTAAAAAACCATGCGCTGGGTGATAGGATGATAGCGATTCGCTTTCTGTCTAGGTCCAAATACTTCTGAAGATGGTATTTCAAGCTTTCTAATTCCTCCTCAAAGAATTCTGCACTCTTCAATTTACAATAGGCTGAACCAATAGTTTTGGCATTCTCAAGATATTCAAAAAGCATGCTTACTAAACATTCTTTGAGTTTTCTGAATAAGATGTTTGGAGGGGAAAGGACATGGATGGGGTAAAGTTTCCTGTTGAAATTCTTGTTGGAAAGCTCATGCTAACCTGGAAGAAGGAGACGCTGCATTATCCTGTTGGGAGAAGGGGTGGTGGGACGAATTCCTCAGCACAATTTTCCTGGACTTGTCCTCAAAAATCAAGTTTTAACTTTTCATCAAACTTCTTCATGAGAAGCCCCTAGGACCATCCTGTGTCATTCATGATCGTCTTATTATCCTGCATGGTTGTGTGGTGCCTTCTCATCGACTCAGACTCCCGGCAACCCTGTGTGCAGCTGGAGGAAACCCAGCCCGACACTGTGCCCCACCACAATCAGCCTTATGTTTGAGCCCATTGTTGAAGCCACTGTGTCCGTTTTACCTGTCTAGGACCTTCCTCTTCCCACCTGCCCCTCTACTTCACCAAGCATGATTCTTTTATGAACCAGATGCAGGATCCACGGGCTTTAGTTTATCTGCGTCATTATGGTTCATTCTCCTTGGGGAAGGAATCTCTTCCTGAGTAGTAATTTGAGTGTCTTCTGACCCAGAAGGCCCATCTTTTGGCACTCACTCTAACAGTGTTCTGCTTCTACTCATGGCATGCTTCAGGATTTGATATTTTGATGCTAAACACAGGGTTTTCAGTGGCTTAGTCCTCTGAAGTGGACAATCTCTTCTTTCTTATGAGTCTGTTTTTAGTCTGGAAGCTCTACTGAAATGTGTTCAGTTTGTGTGACCCTGCGGGTGTTTGAAATACTAGTGGCATAGCTTCCAGCAACAGCCAAGCCACCACCCTGCAACAAACTGACCCTCAAGGGGTAGTTGTCTGGTGAATCCCCACAAAAGAGTATCACAAATCCAGGCCTCTTAACTGAGACTGAAGTCAGTCCCAAATACTCTGAGACAAAACTCAAACCAAATTCATTGTCTTTGAGATCATTTTGACTGATAGTGTAGACTGGGTGGAACAGAGTAGAATTACCCATGTCACTTTCAGGGACATTAACTCTTCACAGGAGTAGAAAGCCTTGTCTCTTTCCCTCCAAGCCACTCATGGTTGTGAAGTATGGATCTAGTGAGCAACCCAAAACGGAACTACTGCACCCCAAGGCTTTCTTACTGCGAGACATGATTTGGCGTCTTACTGTGAGAGTTGTTTATTTTGTCTAAGAGAAAGTTTAATTTGTGGGCTAGCTAAAGCAATAGAGGCCTAGGATTGGTTTTTCCAACCGTCTTCCCAAAGAAATAAAAAGGGACTTTTTATACTTTTGAAAAAAGACAGACTTTGGAAAGGAACACTAGTAGTCTTGTAATTGAGTTATGGGGTACCAGTTAAAAATATTATGTCTTCTTCCCATTCCTATGGTTGATAGTCATTGCCTTTGAATCATAACAGAACAAGGAATGAATTACCTTGCTTTTCTCCATGACTCAAAAGAATAAGCTTTAATCTGTCTATTTCCTAACAAGTACTCCTGTTTTCTGACTTAAAGTCACAAGATATTTGCTTCAATTCTTAATGCTAAGGATATTAAAACACATCGTAAGGTAACTAAAGCTATAATAAAATCACAAAAATCTCCATAACTCTTAACGCACTTTCCACTATTTCACTATGTATATATTTAATATCCTTCTTTACTTAAACCATTTTGATAAGAGCGACATTAATTCTTAACGTCTCAAAAGAAACAGCAAGGGAAAATTAATTCATCATAAGTTCTAACAAATTTGCAAAGCCAAACTACTAGAGGCAAGCAAAAATCACACAGGCCTGATTCATCTTCAACCATAATCTTCTGAAATAATTTCTGTGCCTTGAATTTCCTCTGAGAAATCCATGCCTAGCAGCTCCTCTCAGAGGCCAATCTTTCGATGGATGGTTTTTATTTTTATTGTTTTTAATGTAACTTTACCTTTTGTAAATGGAGTGGAGGTCATTAGAGCTGATCATCAATTTTGCAACCAACACTTCATACACATTTTGCTTCCACTCATTAATCCTGCTTTCCCTCCACATGCCGTCACTTATTACACTATGTACTTGTGTTGCCTGTTTCCTTTTCCTCTTTCTTTCATAGCCCCTGGATTTGTCTTTGGGTAAATGCTGCCCCTTTGACCATAAATGGTTGATCATTGAACTCTGGTGGTGAGGTCACATACAGACCTTGTTTTGACAGCAACTGCATGAGACCAGGAAAAGAGTGTGAATGAATGTACTTTTCTCCAATAATCTGATCTCATACCTATGCATAAGCACATTTTATTTGGACTAAACCTATGTTTATATGAACTGAAAGTTAGTAATGATATTTTTAACATATCCATGTATGTTGTTGCCTTTATGACATATAAGGTGACCTAGTGGTGTAATAGTTAAGCCTCTGGCCACTCACTAAAAGGTTAGGGGTTCAGTCCTACCAAGTGGCTACCCCAGAGAAAGTCCTGAAGACTTGTCCCATAAAGAATAATTGGTGGGACCACTTAAAATCAAAAGGGCAGCATTTACTCAGAGACAATGTTCAGAGTGTTAGGAAAGAAAGAGAAACAAAAACAGGAGACACAGGCAGAAAGTGAAATAGAAAAAGAAGTAAGCAACAAAAAATGTATACTTCTAGTGTTTACTATGACAATGGAAATAAAAATAAATAATAGCCATCGTTAACATTCTACGACTACTTCCAATGCATACAATTTTAAAAGTTTTTGAACTAATATAACTGTTATAGAGCATATTGTGGAATAATTTCTTTCAAAGGATGGCACCGAATCTGCAGCTTTGGGAGAAGGATATATCTGACCAGAGCACACAGGAACAGATGATGGGGGAGGAGGTGAGACTGAAGCACATCCAGGCCCACCAGGCCTTGAGGATGATGACCCCAATTGGAGCAGCCAGTTCACAGAGAGGACCACATGGCCAG
>NW_022111369.1:56985070-57011564 GCF_000313985.2 Echinops telfairi
GAAAGTGGGTGAGGGGAGACGTCGGACAGGGCAAGATATAACAAAATAACAATCTGTAAACTATCAAGGGCTCATGAGGGAGGGGGAAAATGAGGACCTAATGCAGGGGTTTAAGTGGAGAGAAAATGTTTTGAGAATGAAGTACATATGCGCTTTACACAATTGATGTGTGTATGGGTATAATGAATGAACATGCTACCAAAGTCATTGCCATCACTCTGAGTCCCTGGCCACCATTGCTAATAAAAGTTTCCTACCCTGTTCACTACCAAACACACAATTCAAGGAGCCAATATAAATCAAATGACTTTAATTTTCAGTCAATAGTCATGTGTTAGAGATGTTCCTATTGTGAATAAGGGAAAATCAGAGTCTTAGAAAATGCTAAAAAGGCCACATCTGACCTCCTCTGGTGTCAGTAGGGAGAAGGAGAATCCAACTCCATGACAGCCCAAGGTTGATCATCCAAAGGCACAGGTCAGACAGGGTGTTATCTTCTACCCTTTTTTTAGCCTATTTGACACAAATCAGCCCTCCCACAGTACTCTAATTCTCTGCTGGGTTTGATAATCCATTCCATTGACCACATAGTCATCACAGATAATAGTCACACTTGGAGAAACTTAGTAGGGAGGTTAATTGATTACCAGAACCCAAGATTAAAAAAAAACAGCAACAAATATTAATGATACAGTAATTGATCCACAGAAACACCGTTTCTCAGAAAGCAGCCCATTTTCTCTCTAATCCTCAACCTCTCAGCCACAGTTCCTTGCCCTCCGCTTCAACGGGCCAGGAAGGCTGCCTGCAGCTCTGCCTGACTGCCCTGTGATCTCAGAGGCACACCCCCTGGGCTCTGTTTCAGCATGCTTCCTCTGCTATCTCTGCCACTTCAAGCAGGGGCCTTGCACATGCTCTCCATGGCTTTTCTTTCCTGACAGACACAGGAATCTCATGCTTGCTTCTGAGATGGTTCTTTGATAGCCAGAAGAATGAGAAAACTGGCCCGTGCCCAAGTTCATGTCCTCTATACTTTATGTGCACAATCCCACTGAATCATTTGGTGGGAATTATGGACAAATGGATAGAAGAGTCATAGCAAGAAATTTCACTGCACCAGCAGGAGCAAACCAAAATACTTTTGCAAAATAACTCAACCTACAATTACCAAGTTGCTGTTTGTATTAATTGTCTTCTAGCTAATTTTGACTCCTGACAACCACATATGTACGTGACCAGAATTTGATCAAGGAACTGTTAGAAAATAATGTCTAAATATTTTATGTAGTGTTCTCTTAGCACAAAAAACTTCTATAAGTCCTTTATATTTTTCTAAATCAGCCCATTCTTGACTATAAGTATCTCACCCAAAGAGCAAGAGAAAGAGATAATACAGTCTGTAGTTCAAGTGCATTGATAATCTTTCTTTTCTGTGATTTTGAATTCAGTGCCTAGATTACTGTCATAAAACACCAAAATGGGTCCTGGTGGCAGAGATTTGTAACAACTTTCCATTATGCAATATATGCTTTGTCATCTGAAAGAAAAGGGATCAGTTCTTCCCCAGCTGTGTAGTTTGGATCACTTAAATTGTCCTAGATGAGTGATGTTATTGATATAAAAAAGGCTTTCTTTTGTTGGTTAGACTATATGTTTTAAATAATTAAGCATGAAATATATTTTATTATAAGTTATTTCTTCTAGTTCAGTGCGCCACAGTAGTTAGTACTTCTCTGCTTATTTATTTTAATGTGAGATGAAAAGTATTGTGAGAAGCTACATTACTAGTGATTTCTAATTGGTAAAATTGATACATCAGTACAACCAGGCTCTGGGGTAAAATAGAAATAACTAAAATCTATGTAGATGGAGTAATATTTATTATTGAATATAGGAAATGAGAAGATAGTTAACTTCTTATCACTTTGAAAGATAATTCAAATGTTCAGCCTTTATTTTGCATTTCAAGGAGCAATGGGTTCCACATCAGGCTCCTAATTGAAAAGTCAGCAGTTTGAACCCTCTGGAAGATCCTTAGGGAAAATCTGGCTTTGTGTTCCCATAACGATGTATGGTTCCACAAACCCAAAGAGGAAGTTCCACCCTGAGATATAAAGTTGCTGTGAGTCTGAATCAACTCTATGACAGTGAGATATTTAGTCATTTTTTACTTATGACTTGGCCCTGCTCAATGCTCCCCCGCATGAAGAGAGAACTGAAAATCTGTTATAGTAACATGGGCTTAGACCTGTTATATCGAATTAGCACATGTTTATTTGGGTGTAAAAAAACTTTGAAAAACCATCCATAGTTTATTAACCATACACAGTTTCCATGAAAATTTTAAAAACTCTTCTTATAAGAAATCAAATTTTATTCATTTATTTTTTCATTACATATTTATTAATAAATGTCTCTTTGGTTCATTGGTAGAATTAATTGGTTTTGACACAAATAATGTGTGTTGGATATTTTCTCACCCTCAGCACTATTTCTGCAGGTGTGCTGTGTTGCACAGTACCCGTGGGCATATGTTATTTGGTAAAAATTGCGTGGGTACATCATTTTCTAAAGGCTATGGTATATATGCTGCAGAAGGATGAGGCTTTCTATTCTAAAGGGTTACAGTCTCAGAAACTCACAGGGGCAGCTCGACCCTGTCTTCTAGGATTTCTAGGAGTTGGAATCAACTCACTGGCTGTAAGTGAGTTTTATATATCATTTGTGTTTGTGTTTATAATGCTAAATAGCTAGAATTAAAATATTATCCAGAAATAACAGGAAAAGAAATTATTACAGAAAACAAATCTTGACATAAAATGATTGGGCATATCTATTTATCTGAGTTATAGAAAATTACCAGTATACATCAAAACA
This sequence comes from Echinops telfairi, assembly GCF_000313985.2. Taxonomy (NCBI): domain Eukaryota; kingdom Metazoa; phylum Chordata; class Mammalia; order Afrosoricida; family Tenrecidae; genus Echinops; species Echinops telfairi. The sequence goes on from NW_022111369.1 coordinate 56,987,948, forward strand.
ACTCTCAGTTTTACTCTATTTAAATAATGATCTAAGGCATCATGGCAGATGCAGAGAAACACTGCCTAGTTATTCTTTCAATGATGGGTAGAATGTCCACTGTACTAAGAGAGTAGGAGGATTAGGTTCATGCTTATTTTATGGAATTTATATGTACTTCTCCTTCTAGAAGTGATGGTATTAGAACACGATGCTCCATTTCAGATTCTGTGTTCTCATAAATGCCCACTCCTGATTTTCAGGGGAGCCGCTCAGTGAACAGTTAATTGTCCGGCTCCAGCCATTAGGTTGACCTGTGAGTTGAGCGTGAGGAACTCAGAAGTAACTTTCCCAAAAGCGGACATTGGATATTCCATTGAACACTATGTGGAGAAACTCAGCTTTGGCGTACACAATGTCTCCAGCAGTCAGAATCATTGCAGGGAAAACTGGTTAATATTGCTCTTGAAATACACATGAACACGTGTGTGCATGCATATATTGAGAGAGACTTAGAAAAACCGAGCTATTCTCCAAAATTCCCCAGCCTACCTTGATTTATCTAAAAAATCACATGGTTAGCAGCTAAAATGTCTTCATTCTGATATAATCATCTTTTCCTTCTTAAGAGAACATTTAATATAATAATAAAGCAGTAAACTAAGATAGAGATTAAGTGTCATGTGATATTGTAATATTTAGATGTTAAATAATTGAAATTTATAATGCAAATTATTCATCAAGAGTTAAGTATTTTACATTTGTTTTACTATAGACCAAGCACTCTAGATTTGTACTGTGCACTACCAAAGCTTATCACTGCTAGTGGCTACTTAAGATTTTTTATTACCTTTATTGGTTTATAGCTTTTAAGACAAACCCTTTTTAAGTAGACAGTTGGATAAATCTTGAGAAATATGCACACATACAGCAAGCATCACTATCAAGGCAAATTATATTCATTATCCACAAAAGCTTTCTGTGCCTCTTGCTTTAGAGCTCTGAAGTTTTAAATTGGTATGAATTAAAGTTAAATGATGGATTTCAGGAGTAACTAATGAAGACAGCAGGCGGGAGGGAGCACTAGAACGGAGTGTGATTGCATAAATCATCTTAAGGGCAATTTAGTTATGGGGGGTGCTCTAAAATTGATGTGAGGGTGAAAAGAAAAAAATTCAAGTCCTTGGTCACACTGAACACATATGTTTTAAAGTGTCATCTGAGAAATAACTACCCAGTTGTAGAGTGAATATGTAGAATATCCCCATCACCACAGAAAGGTCTTCAGCATTTGTGTGTCAAGTTATCTTTCTGTGATAGCTTGTGAATCATTGTGACGGCGAAAGCTCTGTCACTGGCATTTCAATTCCTAGTAGGCCCACTCAAAGGGAACAAGTTTCAGAAGAGCTTCCAGACTAAGAACAGATTATGAGGAACATATTGGTTGTTCCCTTCAGATAAATAAGGGGGAACAAGGAATATCATTGGTGATGTCAGATGCATATTGGCTGTAAGTAGAGAATATCAGAAAGATGTTTTCTTGTGTTCTATTGACTATGCAAAGACATTTGATGTGTGGACAACAATACAATGGATAGCTTTGAGAAGAACTGGAATACCAAGACACCTTGTTGTGCGTATGTGGGACCCGCACATCGATCGGGAGGTAGTTGTGAGAACAGAACCAGGGCACACTGCATGGTTTAAAATCAGCAAAGCTGTGTGTATGGGTTGCATTTCTTATCATATTTATTCAATCTGTATGCCAAGCAAATCATCAGAGAAGCTTGATTATATAAAGAAGAATGTCGCATCAGGATCAGAGGGAGGCTTATTAACAACCTTTGATATAGAGGTGACAGAACCTTTCTTGTTGAAGACAAGGAAGACTTGAAGCCCTTGCTCATGATCCAGTCTTCAGTGTGTAGCACAGCTCAGTGTAAAGAAAATGAAGATCCACACAACTGCACCAGTAAGTCACATCATGGTTAAAAGAGAAAATATTGAAGTTATCAAGTATTCCATCTCACTCGGATCACAGAAGAAATAGTCAAGAAATCAAACAGAGCATTAGCATTGGGTAAATCTGTCACACAAGACCTCTTTAAAATGCTTCAAACAAGGATGTTACTTTGAGGACTATGATCCACCTGAACCAAGCCATGGTCTTATCACTCACCTCTTATGTATATGAAAATTGGAGTCAAATAAGAAAGACCAACAAATAATTAATTCATTTGAATTATGGTGATGTTGAAGAGTATTGACAGTACCATGGACTGCCAACTAACACCAATGAAACACTAAATATGTCTCTGATCCTTTGAGGCTTCCTCACCCCCTTCTATCATGACCCTACTCCTGCCTTCAGGTTTGGCTATACCGGATTATGTGCACTGGTACAGAAAAGAGCTCATGACACGGAATCTAGGTCAAATAACCCCCTCAGGAATAGAATCCAGAGTAGTAATAACAAGAGGGTAGAAAGAAGGTTGGGGGAGGAAGGGAAGAAGGGGAAACTGATGACAGTGATGATGCATAATTCACCCCCCATCCCCCAGGGGGATGAACAACAGAAACGTGGGTGAAGGGAGACAGGGATTGGTGTGAGACATGAAAACAATAATCATTTATAAGGTATCAAGGGGTCTTAAGGGTGGGAGGTAGGGATGGAAGAAAAAAAGAGGAGCTGATACCAAGGGCTCAAATAGAAAGTAAATGTTTAGAAAATAATGATGGCAACATATGTACAAATAAACTTGATACAGTTAATGTATGGATTGTTATAAGAGCTATAAGAGCCCCCAATAAGATGATCTTATAAAAAGAAAGAAAGAAACCTGTCTAAGAAGAAGTACAGCTGGAAGTCTCCCTAGAAGCAAGGGTTGTGAATCTTCATCTCACCTCATTCAGACATGTTTTCAGGAAAGACCATTTCCAGGAACAGAACATCATGCTTGATACAGTGAGAGGCATGGGAAAAAGGAAGACCTGGATGTGATGGATTGACACAGTGGTTACAACAATGGGCACGACCAATCGAAGGGTTGTGAGGACGGCGCAGGGCCAGACAGTATTTCCTTCTGTTGTACACAGGGTCATAATAGTTGGCATAATAAATCTATCACCCCCCTCCCCAAATATATGTATGATTGCATAGGTATATTCGTATGCATATAGGAAAGCATTTGTAAAAGCATGCACAGGCATGCATAGGTGTATCTGTAGGCACTGGTAAATACATATTTAAATATAACCATATGTAGAACTAAGTGCATAATTGCATATTGGGGCACAGTTAGGAAGAGTTCTTAAACATATTCAAACAACTTACAGAACTGGTTTGCTGAATTCAGAAGCTTAAGACGATAGTCTTGTAGAGAAATCATCAATTGGCATAATCCAGTTCATAAAATTAATGGTCTACATCTGAGTTTGGAAAGTAGTATCTGTTGGTTTTAAGAGCTTGCCAGAGCCATTTATCTATGATATAAATACTAGTGTCTACCCATCTGTAGCAAGGGAGAATGACGGAAACCAAAGACTCAAAGAGAAGTCAGTGCCAGGACTATTAACCCATAGGAACGACAAGCCCTACTGACTTCAGACCAGAAGAAGTAGATAGTGGCTGTCTACCACCACTGACCATTCTAGCCAGGAACACAACATAAACACCGAGATAGAGTTGGAGGAAAATGTAGAACAGAACTAAATTTTCTTTAATAAAAAGAAGAAGAACTACTGGTATAATAAAGAGTAGAATAGCCCTGAGATGCTCCCACAAACTTGGTATCGAAGCTACTTCTGGAGGTTGCTTTCATCCAAATAATAAACTGACCCTAAAATAATGTATATCACATGTGAGTAATACATCTCTTTAAAAATCAGCTATATAAAGCCAAATGGCTTGCATTTACTAAAATCAAAGATGAGGATTCAGAAACTAAGCCAATTCTCTGCCTTCTAGTCTGTCACGAATCACAGTAACCCACCAAGAGTAGACTGGAGAGTTTCAAAATACTCACTATGTAAGGCTGCTCACTGCAAGGTTAGTTGTTGAAACTCTCCAGTCTACTCTTCGTGGGTTACTGTAGTAAGTATAGTAATACTCACTATATAAGTATATATAGTAATTATTATAGTATCTATATATTATAGTATCTATAGACAGTATCTATAATATCTAGTATATATATATCCAAATATATAGTATCTATATCTATATATATAGTATCTATAATATCTATATTTAAATATCTATATATTTATATAGTACTCTCTCTCTATATATATATACCAATACTCCTTAATATAATCCTATAATAGCACTAGCAGTTGAAAAGCATTTTCTCTTATTGTTTAGTCTCCATTGAAGACTATACTAGGATACTTAAACCAAACCCACTACCACTGAGTCAATCACTACTCATGGTGACCTTGGTTAGGGTTTCTGAGGCTCTAACTATTGATGGGGGTAAATAGCCTCATCTTTGTTGCAAAACAACTGGTAAGTTTGAACTGCCAACCTTATGGTTAGTATTTCGGTGCTTACCCAATAATGAGTATCAAATAAAGAAAAAGCTTTAGGTTTTGAGAAACACTGTGAGTGAGAACTAGAAAGATGGCAAGTAATATATGACTCTGTAATTAAACTTCGATCAATTGATTGGTCTGAGTCTTCCCCTTCTGCTCAGTAATGAAGGCTGCTCCCACCCCCAAACAATGCTAAGAGAAATGCCAATCCTGCTTTGTAACTGACTTTGACGAGACATTGAGATTCACCTTCACATATGGTTTGACTCTTACATGACTGACTACTGTTTTGTAAACTTCCTCACGGATTTAACCAAATGTGTTCTCATTCCCTTTTGGAAAATTGGCCGTATACACGGTAACACAGGGAACAAACGTGAATGACTGAGTTAGGAAACAGAATCTTTTAGATAAAGTATTTTGAATTAAGAAATCTGTCATTGCTCTCATGTTTATAACTAGCACATATTTTCTGGATCTAGATTAAAGAAGTGAAAGAATCGCTGTTGCCGAATAACAGATAATCTTTATTTTAAAAATTTTACAATTAAATGGCATTAATAACATGTCTACTTAGATAAAATTTTTAACACCTATCACATAAATAATTATACAATTTCAGGTTTTAATCTCTCTTATTTGTTTCCTCCTGACAATTGGCCTCCTTTGGATCCATATAATTTCTAAATAACATACCTTTTTTTTTTAACAAGCATGCAATGTTTTCACTTTATTTTTAATAGGCAAATGAAGTTTCTGGGAAAGAAAATAATTTCAGCTAAATTTATTTGCTGCAAAACAAATGAAAATGCAATTATACCTGAAATAAACAAAAACTATATATTTCCATACAGAAAGAGAAATCCATCATAGAACTTCTGCACAAAGAAATATTAGAGCAAGGAGCAGTTCATTATGAGACTGTGCAATTTCATTTTACTGCAAGTAATTTAAATGATTGTAATTGAAACTCATCTCTGTATCACGGTTCATTTGGGTCATTTAAATGTATCACTAGGAAATCCTAAAATTATTTTGATGCAAAAGAGGAGATCATCACTCTTTTTCATCTATTTCAGGTATCGTCAAAGATCCTACCAGAGTAAGAAAGTGCACTTGGGAGCTGCCCTGTCCTTCTTCCTGTTTGGGATACCTTTGCTTCAAAGAGAAACTTCAATGTTACTACAAGGGGAAGTTTTCCTAAGGACTACCTCATCCCACACAAGAGACATGGACAGGTCTTGAAAATTATGCTTTCTATGTGGCCCGAGATGTTCCTTAAAACTACTTTTTACTTAACAAGTGACTCTATCTATGTACAACTATACGTGTAATATATGTTCCCATTAGCCTACAAACTACTGCAGGTAGAAACCATCACTCTGATGTTGATACTTGCAGCTTTGTGAGTCACGCATTGGGCTTCTTAGAGCCAGGTCTGTGGCTCAAACCCGCATGTCATTCCGTGGGAGGCAGGTAAGTGTGTCTGCTTCCATAAAGATGACCAGTTTCAGAAACCCTATATAGTAGGAATAATCATAGGTTTGGGTTTTCAATTTAGTGGCAAACATAATGTCCCATGAGATGTTAATTGTGCAGGATTATTCAGGAGACAGATAAGCAGATAGATGGTAGCAGGGCATATATTTTGATAGATGTTGATAGCTACTACACAAATGTAAAATTACAATATTTTAGTCATTTCATGATATCTACTGACTTTGGATTTTGCACGAAATGCTGAATGATATATATTTAATATTCATATTAATAGTGAAAACAGGAAATTTGCTGTAATATGTTATTAATATGACCCTGAATTAGATTAAAACAAGCAAAATATTGCCACCAATGATCTGAACACTTATTATTTACAAATTATTAAAACGCATAAAGCTGACAAAGGGCTTGGGTGGAAGTGCGCTATGGAAAGTATGCTGGGGGAAAGAACAAACAAGGAACATGAGCAGGTGAGACTGGAAAATAAAGCCAATAAAATGTCCATTAATGAATAGATTGATTGATTTGAGCAACCAGTGCTCAATTTCATGGGAGAATTCTAAAAAAAACAACATTGGAATGTGTTCTCACAGGGAGACTACAACATTTACTTTCCACCGTCTATCCACCTATATCACCAACTGATTTGTTGAAAATTCAAGGAAAGTTACCTGTAGCCCCATCTTTCACTATAGTTGTAAATTAGGTGGAGAAATTCTATCAGCTCATTGAGATAGAGAGTTCATCATTGGGTCTAGAATTATGAACTGTCAGTGAAGGAGAAATTAGGTGTTCCAGGGACTAGACTAAATAGAAAATTTCAAATGGCAGTTCAAGAAGACAGAGTCAAATGTGATCATGAAATACCTAAAGACCTAGAGTAAGAAAAACAAAAAGGAACAGCACACTTCTCTTAAATTGAAAGAACTCAAGAGTTCTTTCTAGCCATGTGCTGCAATATTGAAAGATCCCATAGGCAAAATATTGAATGGTGAAGGAAGCTTCCAAAGAAGTTGGGAAGAATACAGAGTCCTTGTCCCAAAAAGAACTGGTAGAAGTCATTCTTTGTTGAAATCATACTGGTTCAATAAGTCTGCTGAGCAAATCATTCTACCACATCAGAAGGTCGAGCAGGAGCCAGTGATACTGAAGGAAGACCAAGCTGAACTGAATACATTAATCAAAAACAAGGCTCCAGGAATATCAATGAAAATGTTTCAATAAGACAATGTTGTTCTAGAAGCACTCCTCTATGCCAAGGAATTCAGAAGACAGCTACTTGGCCAACTGCCTGGAAGAGATCTATATTTGTACCCATTCCGAAGAAAGGTGACCCAACAGAATACTTAAATTTTAGAAAAATATCATCAATATCACATACAAATAAAATATTTCTGATGATCATCCAACAATGGTTACAGCAGTGGGAGCTGCCAGAGGTTCAGGCCAAATTCAGAAGAGGTTGTGGAACAAGGGATAGCATTGCTGATGTCAGATGGATCTTGGTTCAAGGCAGAGGATAAGAGAATATCAGAAAGATGTTTACGTGTGTGTGTGTGTGTGTGTGTGTGTGTGTGTGTGTGTGTTTTGACTATGCAAAGGGACTCAAAGGTGGACCATAATAAACGTTGGAGAACCTTGAGAAGAATGGAAATTTCAGAACACTTCATTGTGCTCATACAGACCTTGTGTATGGATCAAGAGGCAGTTGTGAACAGAAAAAGGGGAAACTGTATGGTTTACAATCAGGAAAGTTGTATGTCAGGGTTGTATTCTCTTAACATATTTCTTCAATATGCCTGCTGATCAAATCATGAGAGAAGCAACCTCAATGAAGAAGAATTTGGCATTAGGATTGGATGAAGACTTATTAAAAATGTGCATTATGCAGATGATACAACTTTGCTTGCTGAAAGTAAGAAGGACTTGAAGCACTTGCTGATGAAGATCAAGGATTGGAACCTTCAGTATGGATTACAACTGATTGCCAAGAGGACTAAATTCCTCACAACTGGACCAACAGGTAACATCATGATAAATGGAGAAAAGGTAGAAATTGCAAGAATTTCATGTTGCTTGGATCCATAATCAATGCTAATGAGAGCAGCAGTCAAGAGATGAAAAGATGCCTTGCATGAGGTAAATCTGTTGCATGAGACCTCTCTAGAGTATTGAAAAGCAAGAATGTTGCCTTGAGGATTAAGGTGCCCCTGACTCAAGCCATGGTATTTTATATTGCCTCATATGTGAAAGTTAGACATTGTTAAGGAAGATCAAGGAAAAAATCTACTTATTTGAATTGTGGTGCTGAAGAAGTATATTGAAAGATCATAGACGACTAAAAGGACCAACCGATATTTCTTGGAAGATATCTGACAAGAGTGGTTCTTATAGATAAGAATGGCAGGATTATGTCTTACATACCTTGACTATGTTGTAAGGAGAGGCCCTCGGTGGAAGAGGATCGTATGCTAGATCAACTGAAGAGGCAATGAAAGGGAGAAAAGCCCCTGGTGAAATAGAGGGACATGATGATGGCTACAAGGGGCTGAGGCACAGGAACATTTAGGAGGGTGGCACAGCACCGGCACTGTTACACTCTGATGTGTGAAGGGTGGCTATGGATCAGAACCGACTTGATGGCACCGAACAACAGCAGGGAATAGGCATGAAACAATTAGCATCCGCTACAGAGTATTATTTAAAAAAATAGATTCAGAGATAATGCATTTGGAGCTAATGGTGGAATGATAATGTTTCACATAGAAGAAGCCCAATAATATAACTAAATGCCAACTTGACTGTTGTAGCCAGAAATTTTAGGCCATTATTTACCCTGGAGGTCAAGACTAAGTTATTGGAACAACACTCTAAATTATTCTCCTGAATCAGACTAGATTTTTGAAGGGGTGAGGTTTGGAATTTTAGGAAAATATATAAAACTTGAAGAATTAGTCCTTGTGGGTCTACTTATATTAGGATCCTACTATGTTCCCGGTGGTGTAGAGCTCATTTAGAACAAAATGTTAAGATGTAGAATAATGATTGTCCCTTAATATACAGTGTAATGAGATGTCTGTCAATCAGATGATCTGCTGGTCTAGTTCCCATTGATATTTATCTTGAGTCTTAGAAAGAAATCTAGGAAAAGTTTTAGAAAAAGCAAGTGGTCATCTAGCTCAGAAGCAACAAAGCCCAAGTGGAAGAAGCACATCAGCCTGTCTGTGTGATCATGAGGTGTCAATAGGATCAGGTATAAGGTGTCAAAGAACAAAAAATCATATCACTGTGAATGATGGTGAGTGCACAGTGGAGACGCAAAGCCCATCAGTAGGCAACTGTACATCCCCTCACAGAAGGGTCACGGGGAGGAGACGAGTCAGTCAGGGTGCAGTTTGGCACTAATGAAACATACAACTTTCCTCTAGTTCTTTAATGCTTCCCTCCCCCCTCCGCCACTATCATAATCCCAATTCTAGCTTAAAAATCTGGCTAGATCAGAGGATGTACACTAGTACAGATCAGAGCTGGGAACATAGGGAATCCAGGACAGATAAACCCCTCAGGACCAATAATGAGAGTAGCAATACCATGAGGGGAAGAAAGGGGGGAGGGGGAAGGAAGGGGTAACTGATTACAATGATCTACATATAACCCCCTCCCTTGGGGATGGACAACAGAAAAGTGGGTGAATGGAGACATCAGACAGTGTAAGACATGAAAAAACAATAATTTATAAATTATCAAGGATTCGTGAGGGAGGGAGGGTATAGAAAGGAGGGAGAAAATGAGGAGCTGATACCAAGGGTTCAAATAGAAAGAAAATGTTTTGAGAATGATGATGGCAACAAATGTACAAATGTACTTGACACAATGGGTAGATGCATGGATTGTGATGAGAGTTGTACAAGCTCCCAATAAAATAATAATGCGGGAGGAGGGAGCGGGGAGAGAGGGGAAAAATGAGTAGGTGATGCCAGGGGCTTAGGTGGAGAGCAAATGTTTTGAGAATGATGACGGCAATGAATGTACAAATGTGCTTTACACAATGGATGTATGTATGGATTGTGATGAGTTGTATGAGCTCCTAATAAAATGATAAAAAAGTCACAGTAAAATTTAAAAGTTGAACAACTAATTTCCCTAAAACCCCAAATAGACATTAACATTATAGTGAAATCAAAAGGTAGAAATGATCAATTTAGTTGATTAGCAAAAACTCTTTGGACAATTCAGTTTGGGCAATGACAGGCATCTATCTGGATGTAACTCGTATGCCCGTTGGTCCTTTCAGTTGAAATTGGAGCCTGGCGTATGGGTACTATGAAAATGGAAATAATAAGGAAAAAATGCCAGTCATCACTAGTCAGAATAGAATATTTCTATAATAATATTAAAGACAAGTCCTATATATGTCTAAAACAATTTAGAGATCTATTAGAGGACACAGTTCAATTCAGGCCAACTAAAGGAAGGGAGGAATGATAAGATGATCATTTTTTTCTGTAAGTCTTCTGTGACCATCAGATGGTATGGCCTGAAGAAATCCCCTTTTGAGCTCATTCCTTGCTGCTGTTAGGTGGCATCAAGGTAGTTCTTATTCATAGTGGCCCTATGTCCACCATAAAGAAATGCTGCCTAGCCATCTACCATTTTCACAATCATGGTTATGTTTTTATCTACAATTGCAACCACCATGCCAATACATCTTATTGATAGACTTTCTCATTTCTACTGACACTCTCATATACCAGGCTTGATATCCTTCTTCAAGGACTGATCCTTCCTGATACGATGTCCAAAGTATGGTAGAGGAAATCTTCCTATACTTCTAAGAAACATTCTGTCTGAACTTCTGCCAAGATAGATTTATTCATTCTTTCAGAAATCTAGGATATATTTAATAATCTTTGCCAAATTCAAATGCACCCATTCGTTGTTCGGCTTTCAGATGCATAAAAGGTGATTAAAAATGCCATGGCTTGGCTTAGGCACACCTTAGTCCTAAAAGTGACATTTATGTTGTAGTGTCTTAACTACTGTTTTCTATTTTATTTCTCTGGGTTCTAATAACCACTAGAATGTCTACACAGAAGTAACAGACAAAATTCGTAGTGGGTTTACTAAAGAAGTTGAGTTTCAATGCCAACGCGAAATGCTCAAGTTTAAATTGTTTATCAGGGCATGTTACCGAGTTGTCAAGACTGCTAATAAATGCCAAAGGGCATACCACTTCAACCAGAAGGCACTCAGTTTAAACTCTATGTGTCAACAAACACGGATCTCTGAATTAAGCGGCCAGAGGTACCCCACTCCAGTAAGTCTCAGTCCAAAGGCACTGGGCTTCATTTATGTGGCTCAGGAAGTCTAACCTTCCCAGTTAAGTGCCCAGAGGCACTCCACTCTGCAAGCTGGTGTTCTGTACAAAACACTCATCTTAACTTGCTCCACGGTTTGGGAAATCCATCATTCTACTCAGTGCTCTGGTTCCTAGTTCTTCTGCTGTTCCTCGGACGATGTAGCTTTCATCAGGATACAGGAGGTAAACTGAGCAAAGATCCTGGATGCACACTACGCTCTCCACTCCTGGCTCTTACTGTTAATGAGATCCCTCCTCTGCTTCTTGGAGGGCTAAGTACAAAGCAGGAGGACACTCCAGGGAATCCTATTCATCCCAGGTGAAAACTATCAATATCTGCCTCCTGCCTTCTGATCAGACCCATGCAGGGAAAGTTTGTTTAGTGGGAATTAGAGACTTTGGATAGACGATCTACATTCAATAATTCACTGCCCCTGCATATATTACCTCTAAAAATAATTTGTTTGTTTGTTTTTAGCAGATTCATGTAATTTCCTGGCAACTTCATTCATTAAATTTGATTGTGGAACCGAGTGAAGTGAAATCCTTGAACCCTGAGTCTTCTCTCCATTTATCGTGATCTGCTTCCTGGACCAGTTGTAAGGATTTTCCTTGTCTTTCCTCACTGAAAGCTGTAGTATTTGACCTTCATTAGAAAATGCTTCCGGTTGTCTTAGCTTTCTGCAAACAAGGTTGTGTCATCATCATAGTGGGGTTTATTAATGAGCCTTCCTCCAGTTCTGATATCTCCTTCTTCATATTGTCCACATTTGCAAATTATTTGTTCAACATACAGATTTAATATATACTGTGAGAGTACACAACCCTGACACTCACTTTTCCTGATTTTTTCAGGATTTTTCAGCCACTCAATTATCCATTGTTCTGTACAGACAACTGCCTCTTTATTTCTGTACAAATTCCACATTAACACAATTAAGTGATCAGGAATTAATCTGTGAAGTATTATCCATAGATATTTATAATGTCAATAGTCCTTTGATAGTTGCAGATATGAAGTATAGTAAGATCAGTCTTTGTAAAGGATAACACATAACCTCAAAACTGTATCAGAAAACTTAATTTGAGTTGTGTGAAAAACAACTAATGTATGACTTTTTGAGAAACTTGTGTCAGGTAGTTTGAATTATTCATGTTAGCATGAGTAATCATTCCAGAAATAGGACTACTTAATTTCGTTGGCCTTGCTGGTTTTGTTTAGTTTTGTTTTGTTCCATTTTATCTCAGAGCATTTTTTCATTGTGATTTTTATTAATATCACCCTACTTTGGTTATAAAATAAATTACTTGAAGTGTTTTGATAAATATCTTATGTATTTTTATCTTCAAATAATGCAATGTATTGAATGTATTCCTTAAAAATATATGCGAGAAATACAATTATGTTTATATTTTATTGTTATATAAAATGAAATATTACATCATCACCACATTACAAAAATGTGCTATTGTTTGATAAAATATTTAAATATACATTACGTTTTTCAAATCATTTTATTGTGGCCTCATACAACTCTTATCACAATCCATACATCCACCCATTGTGTAAAGCACTTTTGTACATTTGTTTCCCTCTTCATTCTCAAAACATTTCCTTTCTACTTGAGCCCTTGGTATCAGCTCCTCATTTTTCCCCCTCCTTCCCCGCTACCCTCTCCCCCAGTATTTTATCATTCAGAAAGTTTTAAATAAATGTCACCCATAGTATTTGTCTTTAGAAAATTTAAAATATAACGGCTATTGCAAAAGACAAAAATATTGTTAAATGTGGCAAAATTTCCTATACTGAGGAATTCCCAAGATCTTTGAGTCCACAGGTCACCTTTAGAAAATAATACAGAGACCATGGAGAAAGTTTCAAAGCATCAAAAAGGTGCTTAATGAATTGGAGAATAAGAGCTACAAGGCAAGGCTGGGGAAACTAGGCTTTAGTTTTGGAAAAGAAGTGACTAACATGAATTAATATTCAGTGCTTCAACTCTGTTCTCGAGATGTTCCCTGAATTTAAATGGGGTCTAATCAAGGTTGAATTTTGACTCTCAGTACTTTACTTTAGCTTCAATCTCAAATTGTATGCAATCAGTTATTGGTCTCTTCCACAGTCATCCTATGGTGTTTCTTGAGATGATGATACTAGCTATTGGTTTTCTCAGATATGTAGTCAATTCAATTCCTGTATTTTCCATCTGAAGAGGTTCATGTGTATTGTCAGCATTCATGTTCTTGGGCAAAAATGAAATTTCAATGAATAAATAGTTGAAAAATTCTAGCTTACAAGCTCCAGCTTTACTTCGTTTTTACAAGGCGATGATTTCTAACTAATGATCCTTCATCTTTGGTACCAACTTTCATAGTATTGCTGGGAGACTGGTACAAAGAATACCACCTGTGAAGAAGGACAAGCTCATTAAAAATAGAGAAAAGAACAAAGTGAACGTCCAGAGAGACCCTGGATCCTTCCCGGGAAGATAGTAGCTAAATCTACTGGGGAAGTGATGAAGCAAAAGAGAGGAATAGAAATAAATCTTAAAAGCAACCCAGGAAGATAAAGAAAAGTGTAACACAGGAATGCAGGACAACAAAGGGGAATAGCACACGTAGGACAGCTCACGCTCAACTAACCGAGGGGGAAATGAAGGCTTCCGTTACCATATTGAATAATTCTACGGGAAAAATGTGAAATCATGCAGAAAGTACCAAGATAAGAGAGAATAAATACAGTGACTGGAACAAAAAGAATTTTCTACATTTAATCGTTTCAAGAGCCAGGTAGAATATGATCAAGAACATATGGTATTGAAGGAAGAAGCCCAAGCTGCACTGAAGGATAATTGGGAGGGGGGAAGAAGGGTAGGAGGCTTCAAGAATTGATGAAATAGCAACAAAAAGATTTAAACAAATTTATAAAGTACTGAAAGCACTCATAAGTCCATGGCAAGAAATTTGGAAGACAGCCACCTGGGCATATGTGTGCCATTCAGTAGGACAAAATAATAATTTATAAATTATCTAGGGCTCATGAGAGAGGGAGGAGCAGGGAGGAAGGGGGAAAATGAGGAGCTGATGCCAGGGGCTTCAGTGGAGAGCAAATGTTTTGACAATGATGAGGGCAACGAATGTACAGATATGTACTTTACACAATTGATGTATGTATGGATTGTGATAAGAGTTGTATGAACCCCTAAGAAAGTGATTTTAGAAAAAATAAGATGATCTGACAGAATGCAGACATTATTGAACAATATCATTATTATCACATATAATTTAAAAGTATTTACAGCTGTACTTTGACCAGGAGCTGCCAGAAACTCAAATAGGATTCCGAATAGGGCATGAAAGAAATCTGATGTCAGGTGGATGCTGGCTGAAAGCAGAGAATACCAGAAGGACGTTTACTTGTCTTCTTGACCACACAAAGGCGTCTGGCTCTGTGGAAGCTAACAAACTATGGAGAGCAATGCAATGAAGGAAATTCCAGAACACATCATTGTGCTCCTGGAGAACTTGTACAGAGACCGGGAAGTGGTCATTTGAACAGAATAAAGAAATACTGCCTCGTTTAAACATCAAAAAAGGTGCCCGAGGGTTGTAATTTTGCATCCTACAAAGCTGGACTATAATGGAGAATGTGGCATTAAGATTGGAGGAAGGCTCATTAATAACCAGAAATATGTCGATAATACCACCCTGCTTCTTGAAAGTAAATGGGACTTGAAGCACTTACTAATCAAAGGCTGTATACTTCAGTAAGGATTACACTCAGTTTGAAGGAAACAAAAATAGGATACATCATGACAAACAGCATATATTAAAGTTGTCAAAGTTCTCATTTTATATGGGCCTGAAATCAATCTCATGGAAGAGCTATCAAAAGTCACATTAAGTATCACATTGGGAAATTCTGCTGCACACAAGCGCTTTAAAGTATTAAAGACAAAATTGTCACTTTGAGAACTAAGGTAGCCTGAACAAAATATTTTTAAAAATCTTGTAAGACTATCCTTAAAGCTCTTGCTGAGGAAGATCAAGGGTTGCCGCCTTCAATGTGGATTAAAACTCAATGTAAAGAAAACCAAAACCCTAACACTTGGACCAATAGGTGACAGCATGATAAGCAGACAACAGACAGAAGTTGTCAAGGATTTTGTCTTGTTTGAATCCACAGTCAATGCTCAACGTCGTAGCATTTAAGAGATCAACTGACACACACATTGGATAAATTTGCTACACAAGACCTCTTTAAAGTGTCGAAAACAAGGAGGTTATTTGAGGGCAAAAGTGGACACGACCCAAGCCCTGGTATTATCCATTGCCTCATATGCATATAAAGTTGGACATTGAATAAGGAAGACTGAGGAATCAAAGCACTTAATTATGGCACTGGCATGGAATTTTGAAAGTACCATGGACGGCCAAAAGAGCAAACATCTGTCTTGAAAGGAGTATCGTCAGAATGCTCCTTAAAGGCAAGGATGGTGAGACTTTGTCTCGCGGGCGTTGGACAGGTTATCAGGAGAAACCAATCCCTGCAGAAGGATGTGCTTGGTAAAGAGGAGGTACATAAGAAGGAGGAAGGCCCTCGATCAGTTGGTTGGACAGAGTGTCTGCAACAATGGGCTCCAACGTAAGAACAGTGATGAAGCGGGCAGAGCCAGATAATAGTCCATCTGCTGTCCAGAGGGCTGCCATAGGTGAGAATGAACTCGATGCCACCTCACAAAAACAACAACAGTAGCTTATGAATGTGAGACCTCTACAATGAATACGGCTGACTGGAAAATGATTGATGCATTTGAATGATAGTATAAACTTAAAATGCATGATGACCAAACACATCCATTTGGGAGAAAGTACATTGGGACGTGCTGTCAGAAGAGAGCAATCGTAGAGAGGGACATGGTGTTTGATAAGGTCCGGGATCACTCAACAAAAGGAAGACTTCTGAGATGGATGACAAAGAAGCTGCAACAATTGACTAAATATGGCGAGAACGTTGAGATGGTACAGGAGGGGTCAGTGTCTCATTCAGTTGTTCGTAGGGTTCCCAAAAATGTTAGTTCACTTAATATCATCTAACAAGAACAAGGTCAGATGAAGTAGCCTTTCAGGATAAGTAAGACCATTTTGGAGCTGGATGCGAGCTAGTGTAAGAGTAAATGGGTTCAAATGAGTGAAGAGGGATATTGTTAGAGATGGTACTTTTGAAGCACGTTGTTGAATGACTTGTTAAACATGTGCGAACTTGAAGTAAATAATAGGAGGCATAATTTAAAATTGAATAGCTCTTCCAGTAGTTTCTCAATTTTCTTGTTTATATTGAAATATGAAATATAATAAATGACAGTTAAACTTGTCTATACTTAATAAAAACAAAGACCAGTCACTGCCATTGAGTCTATACTGATTCATAGTGACCCTATAGGGCAGGGTAGAACTACTCCTGTGAGTTTCTGAGAGTGTAACTCCTTCCAGGAGTAGAAAGCTCCATCTTTATCCCAAAGAGCAGCTTGCGGTTTTGAAAGGCTGATCTTGCAGTTAGCAGCCCAACTCATAGCCGCTACACCACAGGGGCACATTGCTAAAGTGTTACCGATTTTTTTCAGATGAGTTTCTTTTATTGAATTCAAATTTGGATTAATTTCCTGGATTCTCAGTATAGGAAATAGCTGTTACATATAGGAGGTAGAAGTCTAACTAGATCAGTAATTTTAAGACAATGTTTCTTTAACATAGTATTTACTTATTGGTCAATTACTGGTCAATTTATATAAGCAGAACAACTTTGGTTGATCTGGGAATTAGGGTCGAGGAAGGAAGAGGGTGAAATCAATTCATGTTTGTTCATATACAAGTGCCTGTCATTAATACTTCCCAATTCGAGCAACTCTAGGGACACCACAGGGCAATCCCTATGGTCTCTTAAACATAGTTAAAAATCTCTGACCTAAGGGATCATGACATATTTTTCTCTTGGAGTGTTTCATAATTCTCAAAATCATTAAATTGTATCCTAGGTTCTTCTTGCCTTAACATTAAAATGTCATTTAGATATAGCATTTAAAAGCACCCAGAAATGACATTTTAAGGATGCCCATGATTCTAGTCACATTAGGAATTAGAATACTGAAGAAAGAAAAAAATAGCTTGACTTACAAGGCATTTTTCTTTCTATGAAAATGAAAGTGGAATTTCTATTCCCATCCCTTTAAAAAAAACGTAAGATTAAAAAGCCTTTTACTGACTAAACCTACAATAGACCATTCTACTACAATTGAATTTTGTTTGGGGCTCAGGGCTGATTTTTCCACTCAGCAGAGAAGACAGAAGGCCTAGGGCTCCGCATACTTTTCAGGGTCTATTAAAATGTTTTCGTTCATTTAAAAATCAGAATTGTAAATAAACTAGTTCAAATAAATGGTTTCATATATAATACTAGCATCTATTGTTTTGGCTGATTCATTTGCTCTCTGTATTTGAAGGAGAGATCTCTTTCCTACAGTTCTGGAGATGGATGAACATATGATGCTGGATGGATGATATCAAAAGCATCAATCCATTGGTTGCATAAACAGATCGCGTGGACTGGGAGCACACGATGGTATTTGGTCCATTCAGGAACAGAATAAACAACCAGAGACTATGGATGACAGCCTTTGTAGAATCAAATACCTGGTAATGACTTTTTAAGAATGATCATAATCCCAGTATTATTACATATCATGAAAGAAAAAATGCTTAATCTAAAATTCAGCTGGTAGGTGCCCCCTTCTTCCCACAGGATGATAGAATCAGGTGGCTTGCGTAATTCCAAGGACTAGCAGGGACGAGAAGCCTCTGACTTTGGAATAAACAGAACTGTACCTAGATTTTTGTATAAGGGATTCCATTCAATAAAACAGAGCAGGGGAGAGAATTTGTGGCTTAGGACCTCCAGATTTCACCAGATGGCAAATACTAACTTTTGTATCACTTCAGTCATAAATTATATGTTTCATTTACTTTCAACATAGGAAATAAAATAGAGTCACAAAGGGGACAGTGGGTGGAGCTCAAAAAAGTCCATATGAGACTGTGATTAGAACTGATGCCTCTTGTCTGCCATTGTTACACTGACAAAATTAAGGCCTTTAACCTCAAGCTTCTTAATACTCTTGCTTGGTTCTTCATTTACAAAATTAAAATTGATTGAATTGCTGCATTAATAGTTGCATCATGAAAGCAAAGTAATGTTGTAGGAGAAATTTTGATGGTCTGAAAAAGACTTTTCTCATGAGACACTATAAGTAATCTTGGACAAGTTCCTCAATCTCTGAATTAAGAATTTCTATGCGTGATGCATGAGGATTCGGTCAGTAAAGCAAGTGGAAGCACCACTCAAACGGTCTGCTGGTGTACTGCTGTCCGGTTCCCTCACATTGTTTTCACTAAAGAGTGAAGCTGTGTACAACCAAACGAAACAATACCTGCCCTTCACTCCTCTCACAATTGTTGTATTTCAGCACGTTGCTCCAGCTACTCGTCGAATTATCTCATTGAGGTCTTCTTATCTTCGAAGACCCGTACTTTACCATGAAGATGTCCTGTTCCATGGACTGGTCTCTTTTGATAGCATGTCCGAAGCACCCGAGAGAAAGTCTCACCCGCTGCTCTTCATCGTTCTGGCCGTTCTTCCTCCCAGAGACATCAATTTGTTCTTCAAGCAGAAATGAGAGTTTCTCTGTTCATTATCATTCAATGCATCAATATTTCTCCAGTTTCCAAGATTTCCTTTCCATCTTTCACATTCATATGAAGCGGTTGCAAATGCCATGGGCCAGGTTCACCCAGGACATCTTTGTCTTTAACACTCCCAGAAAGATGTCTGGCAGCAGGTTTTCCCACTGCAGTACGTTGTTAGATTTCTTGACTGCTGCTTCCATGAGCCTGGATTATTGACCGACCTAAAATGAAATCTCTAGTAGGATGTAGTTGAATATAATTTTGCATTGCAAAAAATCTTGGTTGATTTTCATATTCCTTAACATTCCATATCAATATCGAATTTCATAGAGTATTCAAAGGTACACAAAACGTATTATGAATGGCTGTAGAGGGGCCAGAGAGGCTTTTTTTTTTTTTTTTTGCCTAGCATATACTTCCTCTCCACTCTTCTGTGCTTAGACAAGTTTTGGAGTTCAATGATTTTTAACCAAACCTATGAATTCTGGTGGTGCTGAGTGTTGGTCCTGAACTGCAATTTGTGTGGTTCAAACCTCCCAGTTGTTCCTTGGGAGAAATTTGGTCGGCCTGCCCCAGTAAAGATTGGCAGTCTCAGAAATCCTGTGTAGGATCACATTAAATCCGAATTTTAGTCATTCCCCATCGACCAAGGAGGGCCTGGAAATATTTTTTCTATCCATTACATCCTCAAAATAAATGTCACTCTACTTTGAGTAGCCAAGTCTTATCCACTAGAACTGTGAGTCCCTTCCACCTGAGGGGTGCACCCTCCAGCAATGTTCTGACCCTTTCCTACGGCTAGTCACAAGATGGTCACCAGCTGAGCCCTCAGCTGTGGACAGCTCTTTGCGACGGTGTCTTACTCTGGAGGCTTCACTACAAACTGTGACCCATGAGGGACTCTGCTGGTATTTGAAATACCAATGGCATCGTTTCCAGCATCCCGACAGCTCCACACAATCACAGTAGGACAGATGGACAGAAGTATCACCATCCTTGTCTCTCAGGAGTATTCCCGTGTACTTCCTTCAAGGGAGATTTTTTTCATTCTTATGCCAGTCCATGGTATTTTCAGTATTCTTTGCCAATCCCACAATGCAAAAGGATCATTTTTTCTTCTGTCTCCCTTATTCATTGTTCAGTTTTCACATGTATATGAGGCAAGTGAAAATACTGTGGCTTGCGCCAGATACACCCAGTTCTAAGCATGGTACCTTTGATCCTGAATATTTTTTTAATAAATCATTTTATTGAGGGATCTTACAACCTTCTAACAATCCATACATCAATTGTATCAAGCATATTTGTACATATGTTGCCATCATTGTTTCCAAAACATTTTCTTTCTACTTGAGCCCTTGGTATCAATTCCTCTTATTTCCCAACATTTTGAAGATGTCTTTTGCAGCAAATTTGCCTAGATCAATACATGTTTGAACCCTGTACTTCTATTCCTTGGCCATTAATTGTATAACCCAGTAAAATGAAGTGGAACCCTAGTGGTATAGTGGCTACGCATGGGGCTTCTAACTGCAAGAACTGCAGTGAGAAACCACCAGTTGCTCTGTAGGAGCAAGGTGGCTCCCCATACTCCTGAAAAGAGTTAGAGTCTTGAAACTCACAGAGGCAGTTCTACCCTGTCCTATAGAGTCACTATTAGTTGGCATCAATTTGATGGCAATGAGTCTGGTTTGGGCTTGGTAAAATTAAATCCTTGACAACTTCAATCTTTTCTCAGTTTATCATGATGTTTATTGGTTTGGCTGGGAAGATTTTTGGGTTTTGTAAATTGGGTTTTAATTCATATTGAAGGCTGTACTCTGAACTTAAACTGTAAATACTTCAATCCTTCGCGTTTTCAGCAAACAGAATTGTTTAATCTACCTATCACAGATTGTTTAAAAGCCTTCCTTCAATTCTAATGCCTGTTTTCTTCATATAATCATGCTTTTGTATGGTTTTCCCAGTAAATCGAATAACTACGTTAATGTGTACAACCTAGATAGACATTCTGAATTTAAGCCACTCAAGATCTGAAATTCCTAGTCTTTGAAATGTTAGCCATGTTTTGTTATGGACCCATACAGTGAAATGATTTTGCTTAGCAAATAAAATTAAATTTCTGTTCAAAGTGTCTATCCATGAACTGCCTTTTAAGTAATACCCCATTATTCTAGATTCTGTTAAAAACTTTTAACACTTGTATTAGGCTGGGTTATCTAGAGAAACAAAACCTGTGGCACAAACAAATGCATTAAGAAATCACTTAATATCAAAAAATCATTTTATATCAAGATGGCCTGCCAGCTCAGGCCAGCTCAACTCCATGTTTCTGTCACGAGCCCGGCCCTCTTTAGACTCCTGTACTGCAGGTGGATGACACAGAACGCTGAAGTGGGATGCAGGGAGCTGCCATGCCAGTGGGCACAGAGTTGTGGGGATCCAAGAATGGTGCAAACCTGGCAATGTGCGGACAGCTCTCCAGGTTGGCAGTCCAGATGGGGCCACCTCTGAAGGCAGACGCGAGTCCCAGCAAGCAGGAAGGCAAAGGGCAAGAGAGGAAAGGTTCTTACTTTTCTTTGATTATAAGACAGCAACTTCAAGGAGGCATCATTAGGCTATAACCTGATTATTAGGTAGGACTCCACCCCTACACTTTCACACAGGTACAAGTTGACACAATACCTAACTGTAAGCGCTTTTATATATCCATCAAAAAAGTCAGCACTTTTTTCTTACTATGGTTTCTAATTTATAAATGTTTTGTCCATACACCATTCCTAGAATTTTTACAATTTAGTGTAGAGTAATGAATGTGTGTGTGTGTGTGTGTGTGTGTTTCTTCATCTCCTACTAGATGAAGAAATCCTATCTGACAAAAATGAATTCCATATTCCATCCCCCAATAATATTTATAGCCATGCCTTGCCCAACGTGAACAATAAACAAATGATGGTTATTTGAAAATTTTTCCCTAGAATAAAGAGGAAAAACCTCTATATTTAGTTCACAAAAAATTCAGTTATTTAGGTCCACATTAAATAAAGCAAATGTGAATAATAAACTGATTTTCCCCAATTAAAACATTTTTTAAATGCTCCACAGACAGATGTTTCACAGATAAAGGATTCCACTCGTGTTGGTTAAACAAAGTTGAACCAATCTCTTTGTTCAATCACTCCAATATATTTTTAATAAATTGTAAATATCAAACAAAGAAAAATAGTACATAAAATTCCTTCAGCACACTGTTACACAAATACTTTCCATGCAGAGCATATAGTATATTGATGGTATGGTGTCCAGTTAAACATTTTGGGAAACAATAGTCATGGGAATAAATTTACCATGTGAGTTCATCATTTTTGAAATAGATAAAATACTTAACTACCAACGTACTCAAATATAGAAATAAACCAAAAGATTTGTCTGAAAATGTTTTAATCAAATAATATAGCATTTACTTACTAACAACCCCCAATAGGATTTATGGGATAAATTGATCTGGATAAAACAATCCAATTCTTGGTTTAAAATGGCATCCACATAAAAATATTCCACAATATACAACAAGTAGGCAATTTTCATAAACAGGAGTCTTTTCATATATTTAGATTTCATAGATGTTGCTGAAAATCTAAAATAATTTTTAAGCATGTAATTTTTTATATGATATTTTTGTTTCCCATAAATTCAAATGTATTTCTAAATGTCTGCATTCATGGAAGTACATAGATTTTTGTTTGTGTGTGTTGGTTATATACTAAAAAAATATGACATTTTTGAACACAAATTAGTGATATAACAGCTCCGTTATAAAAATACAACTCTAAAATAAAAATATTTTTGGAAAAAAATGAAAACTACTCGATATGAACCTAATAGTCATTGAAATATTTCTTAATATTTCTTAATAATATTCACCATAATATTTACTTAAAATTGATAGGTGCTCGTTTAAGCTTACTGGAGAAAACTTGTTAACTTATTAAATCTTATTAAACTAAATGGGAAAAATGATTATTTGATCATCTAGTGCTGCCATGACAAAACTGAGGATGTATTTAACAAACAGGAGTGCATTCTCTCACAGTTGGGGGCCATGAGTCCCCCATGCAGTGTCAGTTAGCAGTGTCAGTTCGTGGGGCTCCGGGTGGTTGATTCTTGCCTCCACTGTGGCCGTGCCATGCGTTTTTCCACTGTAGATGGATCCTCAGCTGGCATGTTCCCCCAGGTTATTTCAGTTTCTATTCCAGTTCTTATTACACCACGCAAAAAGGATTGAGTTTGGGGCTTCCTGTCATCCAGTTTTACCTCATTAACAGAAAAGAAACATCTTATATCCAGGAATTAGAACTTTAGTGTAATTTTCTTGAATGACAAAATATACTCTTTTTTTTCTTCATTTAAATAAAAATTATTTTATTAGGGGCTCATACAACTCTTATCACAATCCATACATACATCAATTGTGTAAAGTGCATTTGTACATTCATTGCCCTCATC
>NW_022111369.1:57013062-57019003 GCF_000313985.2 Echinops telfairi
TGACAAAGAACAAATTAAAATATACCAAGAAAGAAAAGCTTGTGTTTTCCAGTCTAGCCTGTTGGGGCACCACGCCCTGTCCCCAATGTCCACCCTCATCATTCCCTGGAGATGTTTTCTTGATGTGCACTTAAACCCTTTATATAAAATTCTCTCTTATCCGTATCAATTTTTGTGGATTTTTTTCTCCAATGTACCCAGACTAACACATGGAGGTAGCAGTTAAAAGATAAACAGCACATTGCATTAGATAAATGTGCTTCACAAGATCTCTGTAGAGTACTGAAAAGTAATAGTGTCACTTTGAGGACTGAGGTGTGCCTGAACCATGCCATGGTATTTTCGGTTGCCTCATATGCATGTGAACTTCGCACATTGATTAGGCAGGATGAAGAAAAAGCAAGCATGTGAACTATGGTGTTGGCGAAGAATATTGAAAATATTGGGGGCTGCCAAAGTGAGACAAACATCTCTCCTGCAAGAAGCAGAGCCAGAATGCTCCTTTCAGGCAAGGATGAGGAGGGTTTGTCACCTCTGCTTTAGCCATGTGATCAGGAGAGATGAGTCCCTGGAGACAGACAGCAGGCGTGGTAAAGTAGAGAGACAGGGCCTGGACCAGCTAGATACACATGGGGGTTTCCACAACTTGGACAAGCATAACAACAAGGGTGAGGATGGCACCAGACCAAGCAGGGTTTGGTTCTGTCGTACACAGGGTTACTACCATGAGTCAGAGCTGACTTGAAGGCCCCTAACAATAATGAAAAGAGGACAACATAGTATAGTAGTAGTAGCCAAGGAGCACTGATAGCATGGGTTAGGCTTTGGACTGCTACCCTCAAGTTCAGCAGTTAGAACCCACCATCTGGTCAAAAGATTAGACTAAAAGCCTGAAAGATTAGGCTTTTTGCTCTTGACTCAGAAATCCAGAAAGACCGTTTGGCTCTGTCCTATAGGGTGGCTATGAGTCAAAGTGGACTCAAGTGCAGATGATTGCTCTGTGTGGTTTTGTTTGGGGTGGGGGTTTAATACGAGTAGCAGCTTCTGCTCTGTTGTTGTGGTGACGCTCTATCTCTTCTATCTTTGACTTTGCATCTTTGCGTTGATATATGTATACAACTCACTGCAGGATTGGACAGAAGATGTTTCCTTTTGCTTAATTGGCAAAAATTACATTTTCTCCTTTACTGCAGCATTTATCAATTTATTCATATAAAATTATTTTTATATATCACTTGCTGGTACATGTTACTAAATATACAAAGAAAAATTAGACAGTTACTGTCCTTAGAAAATATAACTTTTGTAGTGGCTATGCAGATACATGAACTTTTTAAAAAGCTTACATATGGTCTTATAAGGGAAGATGATTTATTTGAGACATGATAAAGAGAAGTAAAGATATTTAGGAAGCTGAAACAGCAATATAAAGGCAAAAGGTTATAAAAAGCAAGGTAAAATTTAACATCATGTTTCTAAGCTAGCGTTATTGTAGTGAAATGTGTTTATAGACCAGTTAAAGTCATAACAGAATCCATATATCACATACAAATTAGGATAGTTTGAGAAGGTTTATGTTTATTCTTATTCCTCAAAGGTAAGATTTATAAGATTGTATCAGGAAATCCTATGAATAATACAGCAATCTACTAATAACGTAGGAAAATCTGTTTCAGCCTCTAGTCCCAAAAGGATGAGATGAAGAAGTGATTGTCAAGTTGCAGAAGGCGGGGTCTGGGAGAGAAAGTTTCCTTGTAAGGAGCAGTGAACTAAGGAGTGGGGCCATAGCAAGACCAAGAGGGCTGGCAAGGAGGAAGTCAGAGGAGCCCTGGGTTGCACCTTGCTCTGATATTTTACTGGAGTTCCAACTGGCTGAACCCACAAGGAAGACCGATGACACAGGCTTATGAGCATGGTCCAGTGGCTCATTTAATATGGCTGTACTGCATACAACCAGGTGAATGGGCACAAGACAAATCGGGATAGAAAATAAAAGATGCCTAGTACAGTGGTAGAAGTGTTTCAGTGGCAAAAACCCCAATTTCCATATAGGGTACGAGAGCCTGCTTTTTGGCCAATGTACCTGAAGAGTAGTCCAGCACCCTTTTTTAGTGGATGTTTTCATGTTGCTATGATGCCAAACAAGTTTCAGCACAGCATCCAGAACAAGATGCATTAGAAATAAAGACCTGGTGAACAACTTCTAAAGTTCAGTGATTGAATGGCAAGGGTCCAATGCTATTGTGCCTGGGGGTCCCAGGTTCCCTCTATGGCATATAGAAGTGACTACAAGTAAAGGGTGTGGGCAGAGAGGTCGTCGAAAATGCTTCAGGTGAGGTGAGTAGTGGCACAATTGTCAAGTGTATCTTGAAAGGATAAGTTCAAGGGTTACTTCATCTTGACTTGTTTAGAGGAAAGATGGAGGGTTCTTTGTAAACAGGGGAAGACCAAATCTGTATTTTAGATCGCCCACTGTATCAGTTGTCTAGTGTATTGCCAGAATCGGACTGGATCCAGGGAAACTAGTCAGAAACATCCACAGTAATTCAAGTAAGAATGTTGAAACAAAGATATTAGTAATGGGTTTGGAGAATAGAATTTTGCTTTAATAAATATGAGGGCTATTGCAAAAACAAAAAAAGAAAGAATGAATGAAAAAAAAATATTGCCTCATTTTTTAGTATCAAAGTCAGAGAAAAACTAAGGAATCTTTCCAGATTAAATAAACTAAAGAGACCTGAAAACATAAATACCATATGTGGTTGCACACTGGTTCATTTTTGGATAAATACATTAGTGAGGCCATTGGTAAACCTTAAAGGGTTCTTGTGTTGACATTCCTCCATGGCTGTTCTTACTAATTGTAACCCTGGGTTCAGCAGAACAAAACACTGCCCAGTCCTGCACCATCTCATAACTGTGGTGATGTTTGACCCCACGGTTACAGACACTGTCAATCCATCTTATCTAGGGTCTTCCTCTTTTTCACTGCCTTTACTAAGCATGAAGTCCTACTCCAGTGCCTGTTATCTCATGATAATACGCCCAAAATACATGAGACAGAGTTGTCATACTTGCCTCTGAGGAGCATGCTGGTGGTCCTCTTCGGAGATAGATATGTTTGTTCTTCTGGCAATCCATGTACTGTCAGTATTTTTCACCAGCACCTTGATTCAAATATATCAATTCTTTGGTCCCCCTTATTGAATGTCCATAGTCACATGCATATGAGACCATTGAAAATACCATGGCTTGGGTCAGGCACACCTTACTTCTCAAAGGAACACACTTGCTTGCAACATTGTTAAGAGATCTTGTGCAATATATTTACCCAATGCAGTGTGTCATTTTATATCTTTTCTGCTGTTTTCATGGACATCGATTGTGGATCCAAACAAAATGAAATCTTTGACAACTTAAGTCTTTCTTCACTGACCACGAAAATGAGTCTGGATTTGAGAGTTGTTGTGTTCTTTGCATTGAGTGGCAATCGATATTAAAGGTTGCCATCCTTGATCTTTATCAGCAAATTCCTTGAGTCCTCTTCACTTTCAGCAAGTTCGGTTATATGATCCACATATTGCCAGTTGTTAGTATCTTTTCTTCCGATTCAAATATTGCAAGCTTCTTCATAAAATCCAACTCCTCTGTTCATTTGCTTAGCACACAGATTAAATAAGTATGGCGAGAGGAGGCACCTCTATCACATGCCTTTCCTGATTTAAACCGCGCAGTAAGCTCTTTCAGTGCTACTCATGGGGTTTTCAGTGGCGAATTCCCCCCAAGTGGGAACCTCTTCTTAGTCGCCTGTTCCTAATGTGGAGTTCTGTTCAACCCTGTTCACGTGGAGTGACCATTTGGTATTTATTTCAACACCAATGACATGGCTCCCAGCAGAACAGCCACACGCAAAGAGCCACAGTATAAGAAATGGACAAATGCGTGGTGGACAATATACTGTAGACATTTTTATTAACAAAGATATTAAAATGTAAAGAATCATTTCATGATACATCTTCCTTATATGGCTGCACGCTCCAGAATTTGTTGTTTATCCTTTGTGCAAAATTCTTCACTCTCCACTTTACATTGTGGCTAAACAGAAATTCTGGCATCATCAAGGGATTCAAATACTGCTCTTTCTCAAGGTTCCTTGAGTTTTGTGAAGGGGGTGGGTGGTGGTGTAGGGAATAAGTTTAAAGAAGCAAAATCCAAGCTGTATTGTGGATGTGGTAAGGTTTCCAAATGAAATTTTTGTTTACAACCCCTGCTACCCTTGAAGAAAGAGCAAGTGTGTTGTAGTGAAGAAAAACAATTCCTTGACACTGATTCTCTGGTATTTTCCTCACCCGCCAGTTTTAATTTTCTTGAAAATTCTTCATAAGAAGCCCCTGTGTTCATCCTTGCTCATTGAAGAAAATTAACTCAAACAACCCCTTTGGAGCCCCCAACATTGTCGCTATAACCTTCAGAGCAGAACTATTTGCTGTGCATCTAACTGGCCCAGCAAATCCCCTCAGATTGTAGTGTGTATTGAATTTTTTTAAGGCAGCTTATTAAAATTAAGACATGCATATTATGAAGAAAACTTGTCTGCAGTCATTCATTTATCATAGACACATCTTAAAAATGTTTTGTTGGAACAAATCCATGTTTATATGAACAGAAACACTGATAGCAATACTTTTACTTACCCCACATAGATACATAAACTTATATATCCATTTGTATAAGAAAACAAATGGAATTGTGGGCACCATTCTTGCAATTGGTAAGAAAGTAGTTAGATAGGACTAATATGATACAGAAAATCAAGAGCCAACCTCAAATCTTAAAATAAGGCTGAAATGTGGATTGATATAGATTTTAAAGGGCAAAAAAATTAATGCAAAATTGTAGCTTAGTTAAAATTTCCAACAGCTTGAAAACATGAACAGGGCAACATGAGGGACTTTATAATCATCTGTTATAAAAAGAACATACAATGTAAAATCAAATGTCATGTTTTTCCCATAGCTGGTAGTATAGTAGCCATCTATCCCCCTCTATTACTAAAAGGCTGTGGTAAAACATCATGGGGTGGCTGTGTGCTAAGCCCCACGTGACAGCCCTGTAATAATGTCATATCCTCCCTGCAAGCATTAAAATATGGGTGGAAATCAAGGAAAGTTCTATTAGTTTGGAAGACTTGGTGGTAATGATGAGGATGGGAAGAAATGAGTGCCCTGTTGAAGACAATTCTTTCTGTGAAAATGCCTTTGAAGCACTCTGTCTGCCCATCTTATTTCCTGGAACTTGTCTTTTTACAGTTTTTCTTTCACCGTATCTCTTCATTAGGTGGGTTGATTCTTTTAAGTTTCTAAAAGTTAGTCTGAAAAGCAATAGAAAGTGGAACTTAAAGTCCAATTATGTATTCCACATACTAGATGAGGACTTGACATTAAATTATGCATTCAGATCTAGAAGCCCATAACTCAGCTAGTACTTTGGGGTTACTAGATTTCTACCAAAATGTCCTTCTGTGAATTTTTAACCCAAACTTCTGTTGATCAGTGTCCACAGGTGACACCATCTCTTAATTCACAGAGTGATCTCAGATATCCATTTTTTTCAGTGAGGAGAATCTCACGTGTTTCTAGCCTATTATTGCGAGAGAACTTAATTTTTTTTAATTGGAAATAAATGGCATTGGATTTTTGTGAACTTTTTGAAGCCACACTGTATTTTAGATTAGTTACTTTTCAAAATACACATGTACTATGTTTACGGAGTGATAAAATACACCACATTTTTGTTGTTGTTTTGCTAAGATTCTTTTTTTATAGTTTTATTAGGAGCTCATACAACTCTTATCACAATCCATACATACATCAATTGTGTAAAGCACATTTATACATTCATTGCCCTCATCATTCTCAAAACATTTGCTCTCCACCTAGCC
>NW_022111369.1:57019861-57026211 GCF_000313985.2 Echinops telfairi
CAAGCCAGTCAGGGTGCAATGTAGCAACGATGAAAAATACAACTTTCCTTTAGTTTCTAAATGCTAAGAGTCTTATAGCTCACCTGTATAACAATCACCAGTTTGCCTCTGAAGCATGAAGTCTTTTTTTACCTTCTTAAAGCTGTTTTGGTCCTCCTTACAGATAATTGTCTTCTTTGTTCTGAATTTCCTACTACCATAACCTATTATCTGACTTCATCGCCAATTTCTAGAACAAACGAATGTTATTGTTATCATTTGCTATTACATATAGGTCATCTACCTATTCTTTCTTGAAATCAGGATAATTTCCATCAGTAGTTCTTTACTTAACTTTTAAAACTCTTCTTTTCATATCGCAATCTGAAATGTCAAGCACCTAATAGACCTTATATCACAGGTACTCAACTTACGACAGGTTTAATTTCTGCTTCCGTATTTAATGCGCTACTTGGTTCAGTTGAGCTAAAACTATAGTGGTAAATCAATAGCTTTGTTTTTGTTTTCTAATTAAAATATCCCTGTCAATTCTGGCTAAAGGAAGTTCTGTGTTTATTGACTTGTTTAATAAGCAGGATATATTTGGTATGAATTGGGCATTTATTGAGATTCTTTTTTTTAAATAGGATTGGTCATGATGCTAATTACGGCAAATAAAACAAGCGTGGAACTCAGAGATAAACTACACACTCTGCTTTTGCACAAGTGTTCATTTTCCCCCTGGTCACACCTGAAGAGCTCATTCATAATCCAATCTGCTTATAGAAACATTTTTATCTCTTCTTCCCATTAATTGATCAAAGGAGTAATGGCCAGGAATAGAAAATCTCCAATGGAACATGGGAAGAGAATACTTGCTCCTAGACACATGAGACTTGACTGTTCCTGTTTTGCTGGTGGGCTAGGGCACTAGCGGTCGCTTTCAACAGACTCCCTCCCTCTAAACGGCTGTGGAACCTTCTCTGGAGGTTGAAGCAAAGTAAATTCTTCAGCTCCTATAAGAAGAAAGCCACATAGCACCCTATAATATGATACGTTCGATGGGTGGGCCTGGCTCGTAGACTGGCATCTTCTTTTGACTGACTATCTATGTCATAGATCCTGAATAAGTCTGGTGGATTCCCTTTTCCAAAAAAGGTCACATCATGACTTCAGGTGACACACATTTTTTCAAAACCTTGCCACTACTCACAAAGAGTTAGGATATATTTTCTTGAATACAGTTTATTGTGGCTACAAATCGAAAGGTTCATTTCATTGTAAGAAAGACCTTCAGCGGTGCTTCAGAGAGGGAACATCCATGAAAACCAGTGCTGCTTCCTTCTGAAAGATATGAATACACCATGCATTGACATCAACTGGGTACCCTGTATGCATGCATGTATGTAGTGGTGGAGGCTCATAACTGCTCTGAACAAGAGTACAGCATAAGCAATGCTATGTGATTTATGGCACAACTTACATATAGCTCTTTTTTTCCTCTATTTTTATGAGCTAATATATTTATTTAAGTGCACACCGACATTTGTACCTCTATCCATGGATAAAGGTATGGATAGCTCTTTAATTTTGTAATACTCACGTAGTCTTCATGCAGTAAGAAAGTCCAGAGAACATGGGAATACCACATGTAGGCATTCCATCCAACATCCCTGTGTCATGTCTCCACATCCTGCCAGTGACATGTACATGCATGACCACTTGCAGTAAGAACCTCGCCTCCACCTTTGACATCTCAGCAGATCTCAGAAATTGTGAAATGGAGACAATCCATTCCCTCTTCTGATGTGCTTAAATGTGATACCCACCGAAACCTTGGGCATAACAGGGTGTGCTGCACACACACAGTACACCCAAACAGTACAGATTTATTATGGTGGTGCACACACGTGTGCTTCATTAAAATTTCATATTGCTCCTGTCAGGATTAGAGCACACAAGATGTTTATCTGACTTGAAAGAGATAGTTAGCAAACAGAAAGTAGATAGCAAATGATACAAAGCAATATAAATCAATGTTACTCTTTGTCATGGTGTTGGCACATCTTTTGAACTTCCTCTGCCCCCTTCACTATGGATTCCGCTTTCAACCAGCAGCTTTGGGACCGTGGCACAATAGCTTTTGAAACAAAACTGCTCTGAGAGCCACCCCTATGAAGCATGATTCCAGCATCAGTGCACAGGTCCTTTGAACCTCTGTGGGCGTAGCCTCTGTAGGCATCAGCAAAACTCCCCTTGCATTCATATAGTCGACATTTGTGACTCAGACTGGCCCCCTTTTGTGCCTTTTGACAGGTTCCCTTTTGTACCTGGGACAAGCTTTCTTGTGCTTTCAGACAGGTTCCCTCGCACTCCGGATTGGGTTTCATTAGGCTGCCTGATCCCCCTTGTAATTGCTCTCACAGTCCAAAGCAGCTTACAGTGTTCGACGCAGTTCCCTCAGATCTCTATGTTGAAACTTCTCTGTTCATCAGCCTCTGACTTCTTTTTGCTACCTTTGCTCCCAGATTCATCGTTTTTCAGAGTTTCTGCTACTCTTGGTGAAAAACCTTCTGATAAATGTATAGCCTCTTATTCCCCTGGGTTTATATCTACACCCTAGAACAAGGAAGCAGGGGGAGTTCTTCAGCACAGAGTTTACGTGTCCTATCGGGGCATGCTCACTTCTCTTCTGAGAGTGAAATGTCCGCATTCTCCAACCTGAGCAATATAATTGGGTCTTTATTTTGCTGGGTTTTTATTATAACCTTACTGAGGTCTTGCCACCACCTGCACTGTCCATTTGTGATAGATGGTAGTGTGACTGTGATGCTGTTATGCTGGAAACTATGCAAGAGCTATTTCAAATACCAGCAGGGTCACTCATGGCTAACAGATGTTTCAGGGGGATTCCAGACAAGAAACAAACAAGGAAGAAGGACAAGATGATCCATTTCTGAGGGATTAGTCACTTAACGCCTTATACATAGAAGCAGAATATTGTTTGATATTGTGGCAGGAAATAGGCGTGCCAGGTTAGAAGCCATTTAAAATATATCTGGAGAAGACCTGACTCTTCAAAGTATTCAATAATAATAATAACAATAAGATCCCCAAATCTATCATCTATCTCTATCTATCTATCTATCTATCTATCTATCTATCTATCTATCTATCTATCTATCTAATCTATCTATGTAGCTATCTATCTATAGATAGATAGATTTGGGGACCTTCATCTTCTTAGGGGGCTACCTGAAAATGAAAAGAAATAGCTGCATATATCATTAATAATAAAAACATGGAAGCCCTAATATATGAATTTAGGAAAATTGGAAATTGCCCAAAATAAAATGAAACATGGAAAGACTGCATATAATCATTTAGTGAACAAAAACTGAATGCCATTGGCTACTTTTATTTGGACAGTGATTTGATTTAATAATCTAGCAATGGCAAGTTCATGAGCAATAACGTCACATTCATAGTCAAAAAGAACACTTGGAGATCTGTCTTTTCTTAAAAATCTTTGAAAAATTTTAACAACTTTACTGATATATAATTCACATATACTGATCAATAATTTAAGCATGTTTTAATAAATTGTACAATCATCAATATGGTAAATTTTGGAGCATTTTCTTAATATTTATTTTATGCATTATTATTTGTTCACCAATTACTTTCAATCTCTCTTGTCATAACCCTAAGGAACTATTAATGCAGTTACTATGTCTATGGATTTATCTTTCCTAAATTTCATATAGAGTAAGGCATATAAAAGCAAAAACAAAAACAAATATTCACTAAGAAAAACAAAATAAAACATAGAAATACCTTAGTTGAAAAGATAACATTATGTGGTAGTTACATAATATGGTGTCAATTTGAGAATTAAGAGTGTAGGGGTAGAGTCTAGCCTGTCAATCAGGATATAGCCAATGAGGCCACTGTGTGGTCATGCCTTCTCCTGGGGATTCTGGGAACTCCGGTATTATACCTTGGATGCAGGAGACACACTCTCTCTGAGCTCATGCCGTGCATGACATTCCTGTGGAGAAGACACATGGAGAGAGGCTGATGGAGCCAGACCTCTGGAGCCAGAGAAGATACGTGGAGGCCCCTGCCAGCGCTGAGATGCTTATGTTGCCACTGGATCCACAAGACTTCCCACCCACTGGGCTGTGATCTTCCTGCATTCAGCGTCATTGCATGTGTTTCGTGAGTCAGAAGAGGACTTCATAGACTGATATCAGACATCTGGGCTAATATTGGACTTATAGACTGGGCTGGATGTTTTCTCAATATTCAATTGCTCTTATATATAAAGCTCTTATACACATATGAGTGTGTCTATGAATTTGTTTCTTTAGTCTACACAGACTAACACACATTAAATATTAAAAAACTAGGACACATTTTTGAAATGAGTTAAAAAGGAGAGCAAATGATAAGGTCTAAAATTTAACCTAACTACATCTGTATTAGTCCGCTCTGTCTGATGGTAAGGCTATTTACATCCCTGGTCACTTGTCAGAAGAAATTCACAGAGGCTTAATCTACATGTGGACCCGGCACATGCATTTTTGGCTTTCACTGTCACCCATAGCCTTTTGTAAAGTGGGTGCTAAGAATTTAAGTTCTAACCCTGTTCCCTTTTCCAGTCTTAGATTTTATGATTTATAGTCCTTGGAATACAAAGACTGATGTTTTTCTTCTGTGTGGACTTAGCTGTCACCTTAGTTAGATGGCTGCTTGTTTTAAGATGAGCCATTAAGACGCCAGAACCTTTTCTTTCTACCACCAGGGCACCATCTGATTTCAAAACCTATCTTGAAATACAATGCTGTATTTGATAAATAATATCCAAAGGTCCACCAGAAAGATAAATTAGTATAGGTACTGTTCACATTTATTCAGTAATCGCTGAAACCAATAATGAAGAAATTGAAGAATTAAATCAAGTTCTTCTATCTGAAATTGGTGAAAGCACAACAAATAATATTGATAATTATTGCTAGTGTGGATGTTAAAATTAGAAATAAAGAAGAATAATGAGTACTTCTTCATGTTCAATACATGGCCTATGTGATAAAAGAAGATGGATATTGCATGACAGAGTTCTGAAAGACCGTGACTTTATTTCACATACCTTTTTGAGAACATACGTGGCAATTCTATGACTACATCTAGAATCAAATTGACTATATTTGTGGGAAGAGATGATGAAGAATCTCAGGATCATCAGCCAAAAAATGGCCAGTGGCCTGCTGTGCAGCAGACCATCAGTGACACGCAGGCAAATTCAGGTTGAAGCTCAATAGAATTAAAACAAATGGACAAGAGGCAAAGTATAACTTTTTGAGCATATACCACCTGAATTTAGAGACTATCTCAGGTATATATGTAATGCATTGGACACTAATGAATAAAGAGCAGAACTGTTGTAGAATAATATCCCCAAAAATCACACATGAAGAAAACCCACTTAAAAGAAAAAAACACCAATGTGCATGTCAGAAGACTA
Source organism: Echinops telfairi (assembly GCF_000313985.2). Taxonomy (NCBI): domain Eukaryota; kingdom Metazoa; phylum Chordata; class Mammalia; order Afrosoricida; family Tenrecidae; genus Echinops; species Echinops telfairi. Next base: position 57,025,368 of record NW_022111369.1, read on the forward strand.
GCTCTTAAATGTTGAATAGCTAAAAGAAATGGAAGGAATGATAAAGTAAAAGAATTTAACTGATAATTTCAAAATGCAGATCCAGTTGACAAAGTAACGAATTATACTAAAGTGTGCAAAAATATTGAGTTAGAAAATCAAAAGAGAAGAGCTTGCTCAGCATATCTCAAGATAAAAGAAGAAAAGGAAAAAAAGGAAGATAAAATTTGCAATATTGAAAGATTCTTTTGAAAAATACTCAATGATACAAGAAACATAAAATGGATACAGAAGAATTACACAGTACTTAATTACCAAAAAGTACCAAACATTTGAAGAAGTAGCACAGAATCAAGAACAGATGTTATAAAAAATGTTCAAGCTGCCTTGAATGCATTAGCCAAAAAACCAGGCTGTGGGGATTGACAGGATGCCAATTGAAGTGATTTAACAAACAGATGCAGCCCGGGAGCCCCGTCTGCTTTTGCTGTTCTAGGTGCCATTGAGTCAGTTCCAATCCATAGTGATTCTATGCACAGTAGAACAAAGCACCGCCCAGTTCTGCATTCTTCTCATAATTGTTTAACGTTCAAACCCATTGTTGGAGACACTGTTTCAATCCATCTTCTCCAGGAGCTTCCTCTTTTCCACCATCCTCTACTTTTCTAACAAGCCTGCTGCTTTTCCAGGGACGGATCTCTCCTAACCACATCTCCAAAGTGCATACGTTTTGCCATTCTTGCCTCTCAGGGGTAGACTGGCGGTACTTCTTCCAAGACAGATTTGTTTGTTCCTTTGGCAGTCCGTCAATATTCTTCATCCTGAGGTATTCAATGGGCTGAGCAGCTAGCTTCCTAAGAAGCTT
>NW_022111369.1:57027229-57049152 GCF_000313985.2 Echinops telfairi
TCCAATTTTATAGAATGTAGGCCATTCCCCTGAGGAAATGACATCAGGACTGTGACCTGAGTCAGGTGCTTGCATTCTACTCTCATTTTCTTACAAATGATTGGCTATAACAGAGCCCATGGTGGCGTTGATTACCTTGTGTGAGGTCACATTGTAGGCATTACTACTAGGCCTTATTGCCAAACTATGGAGAATCCCGGTTACAATCAAGTTGATACCCAACCTGTTATAGCTAGTGATTGGAAAATTTCAGTGAAATTGTTAAATAAATAAAGGAAGTCAAGAATTAGTATGCAAAAAATGTACATGTACAGTTGATCTTTATTATCCATGGAAAATGTTTGCTATTTTACCTGCTCAGTAAAATATACTTATAATCTCTAAAGCAATACTTGTCAGACTTTTGTACTTATTCTCAGAAATGCACATGTGCAGAATTCTGGAAAACTAGAGTTACATGAACACAGAATAGTTTAGTATTCATTAATTGAATAGCCATAAGGAATTTATATAACATTCCTCACTGACATTCCAATTCAAATAAAGTCCATATAGGTGTTCTCATGCTGGAAATCATTATAATAACAGATAGTGTCATCCTTTTCCTGCAGAGTGATTAATATGTGTGAATGACTGGTTTAATAATTAGCAATTCTTTGTAGAAAATAACTATTAGAAATAATAAGAATGTAACCCCCCTCCCCCCTAAAAATGGAGGTAACCACTGGGACAATAATGAGAAGCAATTCCATGTACACATAGATATAGATACAAATGCATAATTTTATGTACTGATAGAAAATTCCTAGAAGGATGCATAGAAATTGTTAATATCAGTTCCTCAGGAGAAGGTAAGTTTTGGCATTGGGAAAAAAATCCACTTATGGAGGGTAAAACAGGATATTGTTGTGGATTTCATTTATTGAGACCAGCTGTATAACTAGGTACAATGTTATCCCTTAAAACAACAACAAACATCCCTCCAGAATCCTTATCCCTGAAATTTAAATATTTGTCTGAGTGGCTAAAAAAATTATTTTTAAAGAATAAAAAGTAAAATTGAAATGAATTTGGCTTCTTTAGTGACAAACAAAAGCATTTTAAATATATGGGGAAAAAAGTAAAAGGAAAGTGGAAGAAATCATCTTCACCATCTTACCTTTTTATACCTCTTGTGACACATGCACATATATAATAAAATATTTAAAAATAACCCTCAGTCCAGGTATATTTAAATAAACTGCCTCATTTATTTAGCATTTTGGCTGATTCGAAGCATTAGAATTTTCCTGTTCTACCTACTGTGCTTCCTCCAGATAGAACAAGCTCACCTGGTTATGGAAGAAATGCAGGTGGCCTCTACAAACGTCAGGATAGAGCCACGGTCCACACCGCTGAAGACACATGGGAGCCTTGAACATAAAATTCTCACCTGGCAGCCTTAGAAAGGCTTCTTTGATGACATGCAGTTTATGTTAATCCTCCACACAAAGACAGGAATGTGATCTCCAATAGTTAGAGACAAACAATAAGAGGTATTCTTTACACAAACTAAAAGAGGTATTCTTGTAGCACAGACTGTCTTCTGGAAACGCAGAAGCCTGGAGTGCCTGAAGCAGGCTTGCCAGTGGGGTGAGGGTGTGCGTTTAAGAGAAAAGGTCAAGGATGCTAGCTTGGTGAGCCTGAAGAAGGGGTGACAGGTGTTCATCTCGTTAGTGCAAAGGGCTTTGTCGTCAAAGCTTGATGTGTTTTAAATGATTGATGACCAGTTGGATCATGTGGTTGCTTCCTACTATAATTCTTTATCACTTTGCTAACCGGACACCATCTGTGGCTTGGATGACACATGCTAGCTGTTTGGAATAGGGAAATGTAATTCAAAGTAAGATTGCTAATGCTATCATACAGAGTCAAAAGCTATTATGTCAAACTCTGAAGATAAAAAATGAATGCATTCATCTGTTATTTTTAAATAGATTAATTCAGTTTATATTTGCATTTTCCAATCGCATCTCTCTATTAAACACAAATTACCATTTATACTATTAACATCTGGTGTTTTATAGTGCAAACAATCCTCCACCCTGTAGTTGTCACCCAAAAGTTCATTTGTGAGTTTGTTATATTCCCATAGAAATAAAGGACACATAAATTATCAGGCCAGTTTGTAGAGAACAATTTATACCATGATTTATTTCATGTTTTATCTGAATGGTATTCATTCACCTGTACAGCTTCATTATTGGCTATACTTTGTGTGTTTGACAAAATAAATTTTGATACTGAATTTGTTGGGTTTTTTGTTTTTACCATAATGGACCAACAGCCATCTGTCCACCTGTCATAGTTTGTACATTGTTATGAGGGTGAACGTGATGCCACAGCGATTGGAAATGCCAGGAGGGTTATGGTAGTAAAATGATGTCATGAGAGATTTCAGATTAAGGCTAACTAGGAAGAAAGACCTGGCAACCGATTTTTGAAAATTGGAAATGGGAACTCCATTGATTGCCACAGAATACTGACAGAGTGGTGGAATGAGTCTCCTGGGTTGGAAAACACTCAAAGGACACAGTTCCTGCGACAATGAAACGACAGCGTCCCAGTGATCTTTAAGATGGTACAGGGCCAGGCAATGTGTGATTCTGTTGTCCCCGGGGCACCATCGATTGGAGCTTACTTGAGGGCAGCTAACACCAAAATCAGAGATCAAAGTACGGCCTCTGAGAATAAGCAAGTTTGTAGTCCTTTGTACTTTCTACTGACTGCATGTGTAGAGAAAGGATGCTAGTCCCTGGGTAGTGTACATAGTTTATATGCATGGCTGTTGGCCAAAGGTTTAAAGGTTTAAGTCCATTCAGAGGTACTTCGGAAGAAAGGCCTGGCAATCTCCCGCCCCCCAAAATAAACTACTTTCTATATTATCAACCTTGTGTTAGAAATGTAGCCCTCTCAAACTTTGCTGCATATTAGAATCACCTGAGACAGTTTACAGTTTCAGATTTATAGATCCTACTCCTTATCAGTTGACTAGGAAATTCTGTAAGTTAAAACTCAAACATGCATGTTTTTTAAAGTTCCATTCTGGACTTCTGTGATTCTAAGTTAAGTTTCTGCTTCATCATTTGTGAAATAGGGCAAATTATAGCTCTTGCCTCTCAGTGAGACTAATCAATTAAGAAATATAATACAGGTAGAACACTAGCACAGCATGCACATGTTAAGCACTTTTACCCTTTTGCTCCTATGCCAAGAAGTAAGCATATCAGTGAAATTACCTTTTAGAAAATAGAAGTATTGTCTACTGTTACATTTCCCTCCTGCACTTCATTTGTATTCTATCACAGCACCTCTCCTGCGTAACACATGGGGCTCAAGAATAGATACATTGGTTCCCAAGCCAGATCTCCCTTAATTAACTCTGTGATATTGGGTTTAAGTCCATCTGTGCTAGAGCAACCTCTATATTTCTCACAGCATATGCCTGTATATTTGAAAAAAATAAAAAGGGCATTTTCAAACTCAGGGAGCTTTGACAACTGAGTATCAGGATCCCTGGGCTCTCCTAGATCTCTGGGTAGTACACATGGTTTGTCTTGGACTACTGACGAAAAGGTTTGTCATTTGAACTCAGTGAGTGCTACCACAGCAGATAGGTCTGGCAATCTGCTTCTGAAATCTTGCAGCCATTGAAAACCCTATGGGCTAGTTCTATTGGGATATACCCGAGGTCACCATGAGACAGAAGAGACTCAATGGCAATGGGTTTGGTTTGAGCTTCCTGAGGACAATAGCTTTGTTTCCTGGAGGGAAGATTAGCAGAATATAAGAAAGACATAGTTTGCTTGCACCTCTTGCATCCTATCTCCTCAAGTTCTAGGATTGCGGGAGTAGGGTTATATTCTGAACCTTTCTAAATTGTTTGTCTTTAAAAATAAATAACTGAGGGCTAGTAGAATTGGATTAACTACCATATCATATAATTTAACAACTTTGTTTTGCTGAAGACCAAAGAGATATTGAAAGGTGGTCTGAGTTCAAGGAAATGTTTTATAGTACAGTTTGTACTAAACTCAGTCATTATTGATCTTTATTCTCTTAGCCACAGGCTTTTCTAGAAAGAAAGAAACTAAATGTTCTAATAAAATAGTTGGGCAATACTCTGTTAGGTTTTTAGGGAATTACATACTCTATTGAAATACTACAGTTTGACTTCACTCATCTCTCAGTCTGTATATCATGAAGAAAATAAATTTCTTGGGAATATGTTAGAATGCGATGATCTTTCACTAACTTTTCTAATTATCTTTCATCAGATACCTGCCACATTTTTAATATAGTCAACTATAACAACAACCAGAAATCTCAACCCATGACAAATCATTGAGAAGGATTTCTTAAGAACCTTTTCTGTTAAGAACTCTTTGAAATAAAACTTTGACATGTGCTCCTAACACATGTGACCGAAAGTTCTTTCACAAATTCCTTATCACATTGTAACCAGGTCCTTGGATCAGCACGGACTTTCCCTGTTCCTCGAGAGTGAAGGTAAATGAGACATTCGTGTGGTTACTGGTTCAGCTCTTCATCAGTGCTTAATCTAGGAGAAGTTTAATGGGGTTTTCCAAGTCATGTGCCTTCCAGTTAATTAACGTTGTGGATACCCTAATATATTAGACAGACATTACAGAGAATTAAATGTTTTCTTCTCAGGCTTCAATCGAGGGAAAAGCACAAAATCTCTGTCCACAAAAGCCTTCAGTTAGTAACAATCATAACCATCACAGTCATCCTTTTGTGAATCCCCTGACACTTTCATTTAGAATATCAACACAAGTAAAAGGTGAAGATATTAAATGCACATATCATTGGGGACAGGAAACTCAGAACTCAAGGCTGCTGACTGATACTGGCTGGTTCATAGCCACTTCCAGAAAATAGTAGTTGTCTATTGTTGTTTCCTTCCCTCCACAGTTATTTAGTGTAACTCATGCTTGGCAGTGATTGAGGCGCTGCAGGAGAGCACTGAAGAAGGGATGGTTAGTCCCCCTCCATGTAGCATTTGGCCTGGTGGGAAGCTGTGCTGGTTGGATTTTATTTCCATTTGAGTTTATCTGAAGGGGGTGAGGAGGAGCCCACCTGGTCAATCAGGTCAGAGCCTGATGGTGCCTCCTTGGTGAGGACCTTTTCAGCCAGGAGAGACTGAGAAATGCTCACTCTCTCTCCTCCATTCCTCCTACCTCATGCTGGGACTCTTTGCCTACAAATCCTGAGAGCTATCGGGGTCCTCCCAGGTTTCCCCTGACCTTGGATCCATGGGACTCTGCACCCTCCGGGTTGTGATCTCCCTGCTTCTCTTTACAAATTCTGGCCTCAGTTTTCCTGCAGCCAGATGAGCCTGAAGAGGCCCAGGCTGGTATCTGACCTAAGGGCTAGAGTTGGCCTGGAATGGGGCCCCTTCTTGATGTAAAGTGATTTATTTCTTGATGTAAAGTTGTTTCTTCTACATAGATGAATGTCCATGGATGTTCTCTAGGCAAGCCAGCCTAACACATTACACTTTGTTGTTGTGAGCTGCTAGTGAGGTGGCTCTGATTTATGACTAAACCGTGTGCAAAAGAGCAAAACGTTGCTCAGCCCTTTACCATCTTCACAGGCTTTGATGTGGTCAAGGCCGCTTCTGCAACTGTTGTGTATTTTGAATACATTTCATTCCATGAGCTCATCTTGCTACATTTATCAAACAAACTTCTACTGCGAACATATGATTATCATTGACTGACTTTTAGAAATAGATCACTAAGCAAACAAAGTAAATAAGTATAACTTCAAATGTGTGTGTGTGTGTGTGTGTGTGTATATATATATATATGAAGCAGAAATTTATATTTAACAGAAATATATACAATAGAAATATATGTATATAATAGAAATCTATATATCATATAACAATAAAATATATATACAGAAATATATATCTGTATAATAGAAATATAGATAACAGATATGCATATATATAGCATACACATGTATAACAGTTATATATAAAATAGTTATAGCAGTTATATATTATATATCATAAATATAGATCTAACAGATTTAAGTATATATAAAATATATATAAATGAAAAAATATATAAAAGATGCATATATAATGGATATATATATATCAGAAGCAATGCAATCTGGACCAGAGATTTAGGATAAACCCTCAGAAAGTGAGTTACAATCAGAGATGAAGATCACGCAGAGGACAGATTGGTAGAGTACAGGGAGTGAAGAATTCTGACCATACCAGAGCTTCAAAAAGACACCCTTCCAGTAAACACTACAGATCATGGCAAGAAGAGCAATTCATAGAGTCATGGAACAGCCTGTCCATCTGTGCTGCTTATGTTTGATATCTTGGAGATACTGTCATCCAGATATAAAGTCATGTAAACTACTCTGAAACTTTAAACTGAAAGTGTCTGAAATCCCCTCACTCTTTCAACTTTATTCTTTTTGATCATTACATTGCTCCCTGGAACAGTATGCAATTACATTGTCTTCAGACAGAGATATCTAAGATTTTAATTTAGTACACTGAGAATGGGAAATTAAGATCAAAATGGAGAATGTTGTTCACATCCCTGGACTTGTCCGAGGTGAGTCACCGGAGGCTTCATCCATGTGGAGACACTGCACACAGAAAGCGTTGTAAAGCCATTTGCGGTCGAGGAAGCCAGGTTAAAATGTAATATGTTATCTTTTACATCACCCCTTTGACCCATTCAAAAGTCTCCGTTTTTAATAGTTTTTGCTTTCTTTTTGATTGAGAGTTTTCTTTGTCCTCATCCCACCCCCAGTCATCTTGTTGGGTTTTGTATTGTTTGTTTCCTGTTTGTGTTTTATATGAATTTCTGTCTATGAAACCTTGGAGAAGTAGACCTACAGAGATGTGACTGGATTTATAATTGCATTGGCTATTGCAGGTGAGCGCTGGGGAGGAAATGTAGAACTAACAACAACGAGTAGAAGAAAGTGTTCTGAAATCAATTGTCAAGATTATTGCACCATTTTCATAATACGATTGAACAATGAAAGTATATGATATGTGAAGTAGATGCCAATTAAACTATTTCAAGAACATAAAAGCCAAATGAGTAACATGAAAAAATTAAGAATGTATTGGCCTGAAGGAGAAGAGCAGCTTCAGGGATACCCTGGAAATGGCTGTGCTAAGCTCTGAACTGCTTGAATTTAAGTGTCCTACAGATTGAAAATGAACATTTTTGTTTTTATTTGGGTAAATTTTATAAAAAAACAAGAGACATAAGCTGTTATAAAATAGTCACAATCCAGAAATTAGGATTTATCAGTGTTTCATATTGTATCAGTTTGTCACTGCTTGTGTGTTGCTGTGTTGCTGGTCACTGATTATAGAGGCTAATAGGATGACCCAAAATGAACAGGTTTCAGTAGAGCTTCCAGACTAAGTACAGACGATAAAGAAGGGCTCATTCCCCACTTTGCAGCAAGAAGCCTCTGAAGATCTTATGCATAGCTTTAAAATATTGTTAGATAGGAAAGACCCAAGCAATGTAAACAGAACAATGTCGGAGCTATGGCCAGAGTACGGGCCTCTCAGGTCCCATAGGCTCGACATGTGAGTGAGGAGGAGATGATTAGAGGAGATAATTTCATGGAGCCGAGTTGACAGTGGTGACTTGAATTGGGTAAATCCTGTGGAAGTGGAGCATTAAGGATCTTCATTTGTGGATGGTGGGCTGGGAAAGGAGAAACAGCTGCAGAAATCTGCTTATGATTAGTGCAAAATGTGAATCTAGGAAAATTGGAAGCAGTAAAAATTGAAATGGAATGCACAAAGTTCAATATCCTAGGTATTAGTGAGCTGAAATAGTGAGCTGGTGTTGGCTATTTTTAATTAGGATATCTTATGATTTACTATGCCAGGAATAACACAATCTAGAGGGACCGCATTAAAGGACATTGCAAAATCAATCATGAAGTACAATGCTCTCTGCTTTGGGATTATATCTACCCAACTGCAAGGAAATCCGATAAATACAACTATTATTCCAATGTGTGCACCAACAAATAATGCTAGTGATAAAGAAATAGAAGAATTATTTAAAAATTAAATCATTTTATTGGGGCTCATACAACTCATCAAAATCTATACATCCATCCATTGGGTCAAGCACATTTGTACATTTGTTGCCATCATCATTCTCACAACATTTGCTTTCTATTTGAGCCCTTGGTATCAGCCCCTCATTTTCCCCCTCTCTCCCCCACCCTCCCATCCTCCCTCACCCTTGGTAATTTATAATTTTTTCTTCATGTCTTGGAAGAATTCTTCCAGCAAATTCAGTTGGAAATTGACCAAACCTGCAATCAAGATGCATTGATAATTATTGGCTATTGGAATGCAAACTTGGTCTAGTGTATGGGGTGCTGAAAAAAGGAAGGCCCTCAGAGAGATGCGTTGACACAGTTGTTGCAACTCTGGACTCAGACTTACCCTGTTTCCCCAAAAGTAAGACATCCCCCAAAATAAGACCTACTTACAGTTTTGCCTCTCGCTGAAATATAAGGCATCGTCCTCCAAAACAAGATCTTCCTGAAAATAAGGCCCCCCAAAGCTACTATAACTCTGGATTCTGGACTATAGTGGCGGGCACCACTGCACAGCTCACTGTTGGCCGCACTGCAGCCAGAGCAGACAGGAAGTGCGAGGTATCTTTTTTTTTTTAAAACCTGTTTTGTTTTTTGTCAGGTATTATTTAATATTTTTCATTAATATTTTAAAACTCTTTCTTTTAAAAAAATCATTTTATTAGGGGCTCATACAACTCTTATCACAATCCATACACACATCAATTGTGTAAAGCGCATTTGTAATTCATTGCTCTCATCATTCTAAAACATTTCCTCTCCACTTAAGCCCTTGGCATTAGGTCCTCATTTTCCCCCTCCCTCCCCGTTGCCCCCTCCCTCATAAGCCTTTGATAATTTAGAAATTGTTATTTTGTTGTATATTTTAATAAAACAATAAACAATAAATGTGTATCATATTATTCTTCATGGAAAAATAAGACATCCCCTGAAAATAAGACCTAGTGCATCTTTGGGAGCAAACATTAATATAAGACACTGTCTTATTTTCGGGGAAACAGGGTAGAAACAGTTGTGAGGATGGCACAGGACGGGCAGTGTTTTGTTCTATTGTGCAGAGGGTTGCTATGAGTTCCAACAGATTCAATGGCACCTAACAACAACAGCAAATATTTTGTTATGTTTAACATTAAAAAAAAATCAATAATACATTACAAAATTAAAATGGAATGTCAACTTTGTATCAAATAATATACATCAAGCTGAGACCCAACAGTTGAAGTTGGACACATTGGAAGTTGGAGAGTGGAGTTCCTATCACTGGGGAGACCAGATGCTGCTGTGAAGTAAACAGTGAGACGAGAGCGACATTGGAAAATAAAGTGAATAATTATGTGCTGGATTGAAGCCACAGACCCAAACATATTAAAAACCGGCAAGCTCAGGTAGACAATGGCGTTTGACATAATGTAAGAATATAGGGAGGCTAAGGGTGCTGGCAAACTGAAGAATACAGGGCTTCTTAGAGCATTCATATAATAATATTTATGAAATAATTTTGGCTAAATAAAATAGACTGATGTAATGTTCTGTATATTCTCTTTGACCGAGTTTGAGAGAGGAGTGGAAGACGGTACAAAGTAGAAGCAAGTACAAGAGGGCTTCAAGAAGTTTTTCACAAAGTTTATTTTTAGAAAACTTGTCAAGTTTAAGTTCTCCTGTAGAAGCTGACCTCTGTACTACTACTGTAATTCATGGTTCATTGATGTTGTAGGTAATGTGTGTAATCTCAGTTCTCATCAGAGCTGCAGTATCTTGGTGGTTGTGAATCCTTTATAGATCCAAAGTTTGGGGGAAAGGGTCAATATCACCATTTCACTTGGAAATTCAAGAAAGAAATTCAGAGGACAAGATATTAACATAAAGGGGAATGGAAATGATACATCCTTGGTAGGGTGCTTCATTTACTAAGGCTGTCTTAATACAGTACCACACAGTGGGTGGTATAAAACACAGGCACTGAGCCTCTCACAGTTTTGGAAACTATGCATATGAATTCAACCTTGCAATGCAGTGAATTACTTAATGAGGCCCTTTAGCCATAGTCTTTGTAACTCCTACCTAATACCTGGAGCTCTGATGACATAATGGTTAAGCATTGGTCAAGGTCAGCAGTTCAAAACTTCTAGTCCCTGGAAGGGAGAAAACAGGGAACTTCTACTCCACGTTGAGCGCTACAGTCTTGACAATCCACAGGGGCAGTTCTACCCTGTCTACCCTGTTCTACCCTGTCCTATTGGGTCACTATGAGTCTACATTGACTAGAACGAGGGAGTTTGGCTTGGTTTTACTTATGATTGTAAAAATGTTGAAGTTTTACAAGGGGATTGGTCAAGTTTGTCATCCTGAAGGCTATAAAACGAACCATCTTAGAAGCAGGAATTGGGGGTCAGGGAGTGGGTGATTTTCCTTTCATTAAGACAGAAGAGCCAGGAGGGAAGTATGCACCTTGTACTCAGGTACTCCTGCACAGTGAATCTTCTGGAAATAAAGACAGAAAGGGGTGACCCCAGAGAAGCAGCAGAATATAGGCAGCAACTGAGCCAAGAGCTTAAGCAGAAGATAGAGCTGTGGGCCTCCACACCCACAGAGTGAGTCAAACTAAAAGCCTCACAGGAGTCTTGCTTTCGAAGTGGACTGCTTCTAGGCACTTAATTGGGTAACTATATTTGCTGACCCACGGACATGGAGCTCAGCACCTTCGGAGTAAAGTTTGTTGTGGAGTGGTGTGCCATTTGTAGTTATCAGAAGTGCTAAAAGGACTCTGTAAAATGACCTAAGCAAGGCAGAGGACTTGGGTCTATATGGATGAGATACCAAGAACCAGAGAGGGACATACCTGTGGGCACGACGGAGGGATGGCTGGTGTCAGAAATGGTAAGGAGGGTTGACGTGTGCAGGTTTCCTGACCTCTGCCTCATAGGACTCAGCCTTGTTCTAATGTCGAGATTGACATTTTTTCCCGTGTGAAGTCAAAGGAGAGACAGTCTTCTCCACAGCTCACACACACATTTTACAAGTCTATTGGTAAAATCATGCTCTGGAGAGTCATAGTCTGAAGGCCTAGGAGTTATAACTTCATATACATTTTTTGAAAGATACAATCCAGCCATACCAATAGAAGTTTGGAATATCCTGTAGAATTGGCCTATTAGGTACCTGGAAAGCGCCGTAGAAAGGGAAGGGGATGAGGAGCGAAGGGAGGACATGAGATTAGAAAGTAGAAGGAAGAAGAGCAAAATGGGAGGAGGAGAAAGAAGAAGACAAGAAGAGGGCAGTGAACGAGAAGGGAGAACAGGATTCTCTTGGTCAGGGAAGAGTGGATAACAAGAGAAGAGAGGCGAGCAGTGAAGGAGAGATGGCGAGAAGAGGAAGGATGAGGAGGGAAGAGAGAAGCCAAGAGAAAGTGAAAGAAATGCCAAGATGATGTTCCTTTCCAAGTCATCGAGGCTATAGGACTTCACAAAGAAAGGCTAGTTGAAATTTTGTCAATCTAGAGCGCATTTTTCAGAACCTGTTGCTACGTGTGTGTTTAAGTTAAGCAAGTTATCTAGGATTTCTGAACCTCAGTTTCTTCCTGTCAAAAATGGCATAATAATCGTCTCAGATTTATTGTGAAATTCATTAAGGTAATATATATTAAATAAACCTAAAAACCTCTAAAATACTATAAAACTGTTATGTTTATATGGTAGTTAGATAATCTGGCAACAAATTGGGACTTGATAGGGTGAGGAGTGAAGGGGTGGAGTCCAGTTTGTCAATCGGGTCACAGCCAGTGTGGCCTCTGTGAGGACATGGCCTTCTCCTGAGAATTCTGGGAACTCCTGTATTTTCTTCCTTAGAGGAGGGAGAGACTTCTCTCTCTCCGCTCACTTCCTTGGAGACTCTTTACTGACAAGGCTGACATCTGAGACATCTCTGAGGAGAAGACACATGGACCTACCCTGATGCAGCCAGAACCCTGGATCTGGAGAAGGCATATGGAGATCCCTGACAACACTGAGATGCTTACAATGCCATTAGAGCTACAAGATTTCCCACCCACTGGTCTATGATCTTCCTGCATTCGGCATCACTGCATGTGTTTCCTGAGTCTGAAGAGGACTTTATAGATTGGTGTTGGACATATGGGCTAATATTGGATTTATGGTCTTGATCTGAACTGGGCTGCCATGTTTTCTCAATATCCAACTGCTCTTGTATATAAATCTCTTTCTTGTACACATCTGCGTATTTATGAATTTGTTTCTCTAGTCTACCCAGACTGACACAGTCTATTGGTGACAGTAGAATTGTCTTTGCGCTCGATGGTGATCTCAAGTAGCGAGATGAAATGTTAGCCATTCTTGTAGCAGCTTCATGATCATTAGTATGTAGCATCCATTGTTGAAGTTATTTTGTAGCACGCTGAAACTTAGGAGGCTCACCTTCCAGCCTTTTACCAGACAATATTCTCTGTGATCCATACACTTTAATTGTTTGATTTCAGAAGGAGATCATCAAGGTTTCCTCTTAGTCTGGAAACTCCACTGAAACCTGAACAACCTGCTGGTACCTGTAATACCAGTGTGTACCTTGAGACACCCTAGCAACACACAAGCCACCACAGTGCAACAACCTTGCAGGCAGGTAAAACAATGTAGTGCCCTTAAACTTTATCATGAAATTCATCTTAATAGCATAAGGATTTTGGGTGAATTAAGCATGCAAGCCGCCTAGCTAGAGAGAGAAAGCTGATTTTTGTTAGTAATTTTCTGATGTGTAGTTTTCTAGGTACATAAACTGTAAATGCTTTCAGTGTTATCTTTTCAAGGGCAACTTTCATAAAAACCACACAAAAAATATGTATAAGATCACCATAAGGCCATATATTTAGATTCTCTGCAGTTTAGAATTTGAAAATTACATGTTGGGGATTAATGAGAACTCAGCTATGGGCCTGTGCTGATCATAAATTTTTCTTCAGCGTTTGCAATTACATTAATTCCCAGAAGAACTCAAATATTTAGTATAAAAAATTGCCCGTGCTGTTAGAGTAGCATTCACACTGAAGTGTGGCAGTTGCTTCTCTTGCCTGGAATTAAATTGTCTGCCTGCTCTGTCATTGAGGTGCTTTGGCATTATACCTCCATTTTATCATAATCATTTATGCCAGTCTAAAATATAGTTTTTCTCTACCTGTCAGGGAGCCTAACATTTTATATATTCTGAGTTATTCTCCAGAAATCTCTAGCTAAAAAATGTAAATATGCTTGCAAGTGAAGGGAGATAATATAGCAAGGCATAATAAATTGTTTAAAACCATAATGTGAATGTGTTCATCTTGTTCATTAAGTTATTTGGCAAGAGGGCATGTTTCATAAGATCAGTAATTTGAGGTATGTTGTTTTTGCTATCTGGTCAATGCTGCTTCATAAATACTTTGCGAATATCATTTTCTTTCTTTTCTCATTTTCCATATGGTCTCTAACCTGCACAGTAAGTAGCCTTCTAAGTAGGCTCTAAGTTTGGGTCCAGTGTTTTTCAAACTTCAACATGTTAAGAAATATTTGGATATACCTGTTAAAATATTCATTATTTCAAATCCCATTTCCAGAATGATTCATTAAATATGAGGTTAGGGTCATAGCGTTTGCATTTTAATAAGGCTCCCAGGTGGTTCATAGAGCATCATATCCTGAGAAACACTTGACTCTCTTTCACAGTTTGACCTCCTCCCAAGCCTCACTGAAGTAATTTTTCTTATAGCACACTGTTTATCTCCATCCTACCCAAACAAAACCAAACTAAGCGAAAGGCAATTGCCTTCAAGTCAATTGAGACTGAAGCCAAGCCCAGTATGCATTTCAGAGTAGAAATACATTCTGCAGTCTGTCCTGGCTGTGACGTAGCCATGTGAAGATAGCGGGCCTGAGAACGGAAGAGAGTGCTTTGCCAAAAAAGCCATTTATATGCTGGGTATGGGCCACAGTCCCACGGAAACTCCCCCTCCAACCATTCGGCTGCTAGCATCACATTGTGAAATGGAAAGTAATTTTATAGTGTCTGCCAAACTACTGAGAATCAGAATCTAGCCAAGCTGACACGTAACAACCATCACAGACCACTTGGAGACACTGAAATGTGAACCTTATATTTGGGAAGCAGCAAAAGACTAATGTCTAATTTGTGTTTGAGGAAGCTACAATGACCCATATGGCAGGAAATAGGTGACAGCCCACTTCATGCATCTGTTAAAGTAAGAACAATTTGAGAAATGTATAATTCCAAGCTACACGTTCTGATCAAAGTAAAGTAGATCACAAGACTGTGGTTCTTATCTAGTGGAACTCTAGAAAAACAGAAGTGGATAGGAGATACTTAGGTCCTAGATAAAGGAAAACATTCCTTTTCTATGCCAAGGAGCTGAAGTTGAAATTCTCATTGCAGTGGAATTTCACAGTTCAATAAAGTACCTAAGAGAGTGTGAACTTTTAATATCAGCCATCAAACAAAAAGCGCCACTGAGCCCATTTTGATTCTTGGTGGCCTCATGTGTCAGAGTAAAACTCTTCTCCATCGGGTTTTCAATGGCTCATTTGGGGAAGCAGGTCCCCCTTGTCAAAGAGCACCCCTGCTTCCACTTGAATCGTTATCCGTTCAGTTACTAGCCCTGTAAGTTAACAATTTGCTTCACTGAAGGGATTCCATGTAGAGGACTCTGATTCAGAATAATGGCACACTTTATGAGAAAGCATTTCTGCCCCAATGTTTTACATGAGAGAGGAGAGAAACTCACAGAACTTAAGTCATAAAGTATTGCTACTGAGTTTCCAGTTCATATGTGCATGGATGTATTCCAAGCAAAATGTGTTGAACAGGCCTCTGTGATCAGCAGGTTGCTGAAGATAAATCTCTCAGTCCCATGAAAGGGCCTAAAAATGGGGGAAGGACCCCATCCAATCTGTGGCTTACAAGAGGACCTGTAGTGGCAGTTTAATTCAATTCAGAGTGTGAGTGTGTTGGGAGATTCTTGATGGATAGTCTTCATTGGTATGTTCAAAGGATGCAGGATAATCATTTTGAAGATGCTTTCATAAAATTGATCATTGGATTGTTGAGAAAAAGGCTAGGATCCTTTGATCCCCTTCATCATGATAATTCACCTGCTTATTCATAGAGAGTAGCAAAGTCTTTCCTACAAGAATTTAACTAGGAAACCTTGCCTACCCATCCTACAGACCCAGTTTGGCCCTTTAGACTTATTTTTGTCCACTAGGCCCAAAGACTTTTGAAAAGGAACATCATTTAAGTCCCTAGAGGATACCCAAACTGCCTTTTTGACACGATATAAATCAAAGAACACAGAGCTCTTTGGAAAAGGCTACAGAGATGGAAACACTGCCTTCAGAAGTGAAGGACTTAGACAGGCTATGTCTAGAAACAATATAGCCTCATTTTGAGAATTTTATTTAGAGTCAAATGATTCCATATCATATGTTTGATTTACCCTTGTGAGGTAGTTAGTTTATTGTGCCAAACTGGCCGATAAACACATGTGGGGTCAATTGAAGGGCGGAGGGATAAATGGCTCAGTGAGCATCGCCGTTCTAGTTCTCAGTTCTCTTGCTTTCTAATGGTTGGACCAGGGTGCAGCTGCCTTATCCAATTCCCTGCTTTAGCTGGCAAGGCTCACTTCCTGCAAGACATCCCCGAGGAAAAGCTGCATGGACCTACCCACATGGAGCAGCCATGTGGAGACCCCTGCCAGTGCTGAGATGCTTACATGTTCACTGATTTTGTTTTCCTCCTGCAGTTGGCATCGTTGTGTCTGTTCTGTGAGGTGGAGGAGGACTTTGTGTATTTGGTGTTGGACATATGGGCTAATGTTGGGCCTGTGGGCTTGGGCAGCACTGGGTTGGGATGTTTTCCTGATGTGCACTTACTTTTTATATAAAACTCTCTCTTATGCATATGAGTTTCTGTGGATTTGTTTCTTTAATGTACCCAGACTAACACACCTTGTTTAAGCAAGCCAGATAAGATTAAAGAATGGGAATACTTAAAAGAGAAGCTTACCACACATTTGTTTTAGGGCTAAAAGTTTATGTTCTCTTTATTTGCTGATGAATTACATGTAGGGCCTGAAACACTTTCAGATTGAGCATTCTAATGACAAGTTGAATAAAATTAAAAATACCAAGAAAGATAAACTAAGTAGATAAATGTCAAACCAAAGAAACAAGACAGGGCTCCTGGTGCGTTTCAGGATTTCCAAATTTTGACTTATGTACATACTCCTGCTATAAACATGTATGTATACATATTTGTCTAAGTGTCTTTTTTTGTAATTTGGGGCATATACTTAAGAATAGAATTTCTAGGTTGTATAGTACTTTTTTTAAACTTTATTAGAATTACTAAACAATTTTCTACAGAAACTGAACCATTTTTTAATTATTACTAGAAAAATAGAGCAGAGTTCCACAACCTCCTTGCCAACAATTTCACGACTTTGAAACAATTCAATCTAACTTAGTCAAGGCCAACAAAGTGACACTGGAATCGACTCAAAATGTTTAAATGTCGGTGACCTGAAATGGTAAACCGAGTGAGGAAAATTACGAGTCTAAGCCCTTCTAGTTAATCTCCGACTGAAAAAAACAAGGTCCGTATGTGTGTTACACAGCAGCAAACTCTCTGAGTAGAACAAGTGGAAAACAACTGCGCTGTCTAACGGTGCTTCAACAGGGCAGCCCAGGTGACTTCTTTGAATTTGTGCTGCTCTCCATGGTTCTGGCCACAATTCACTGCTGCACATCACCTTCTGAAGGGATTCATTACACCTCTTCTGAGTCCCCCATTCCAGGGGTTCAACCTGCACTTATTTCCATAATAGTGTTCCAGATCACCCCATTTATTTTTTTATTTTCACTGCTTCATATTTTCACTGTTTCTGTTTAAATTCATAAACCAAGACTGAATTGATTAAAACCAATTGTAATTGCTAATCATTTAAAATCCATAAACTATGACTGAATTGATTAAAAACCAATTCTAACTCCTGGTTATTCTTCTCATTCTCACTCTCGCTCATCCACCTACATATAATAGCCTCCCTACTGGGAGAAAACTGGCCTATTATGTTTTAATTTGCAACTCCTCCGTGTGTCTTTCTAGGACTATAGATTACTTTCCCATCGTCCTTAAAAGGAACCCTGGTGACATCGTGGGTTAATAGTTGCACTACAAACAACAAAGTCAACAGTTTGAAGCCATTAGCTGATCCTCTGGAGAAAGATGAGGATTTCTATTCCCATCAAGATTTAGAGTGTTAGAAGCCCGCAGTAACAGTTCTGGTCGGCCCGATAGGGTCACTACGAGTGAGAACGGGCTCAATGGCAGTGAGGTTTTGTGTCTTCCTTGTCTACTTCAGTCACTCTCCAGGGTGTGAGAGAGCTAGTTGTTACTTCTGTAAAAGCTTCTCTGTACACAAAGCTTTCAATAAGTCTTTCCATGCTTCACCCTCAAATAGAAACAAAAGTCCAAACATAATCGTAGAAAGTGTCTATTGTGAAAGATCATAGTGAATTAGAAGGAAATAAGACACTGCAAGTGAAATCAGAGAAAAGTTAATGAGTGAAAGAAAATAGTTAATATAATCACAAATATTAAATATATATATATATTCAGTCTATAGTTCAATAGACTTCTCATGTTCTATGAAGGATACTAGAATTAGATGCCACCCAATATTCCTCATGCACAGTCATCAACCATTTGTATGTGGTGGCTTGTGTATTCATGCTAAAGTGATGCCAGCAGAGCTTTCAGACCAAGCTAGGCAACGAACTGGTCCTATCAATCCATTTCTGGAAATTAGTTAAAAAGCAATCTATAGATCACAATGGCCCATTCTATAACCAATAATGGGAACGGGGCAGGATTGAGCAGCATTTTGTTCTATTATTGATGTCTCCGTGGGTTAGGGTTTGATAATAGCTAACAACAATTCACATAAAGTTTTTGATTTAGTAGTAGACACCATGTTTCTAGCACTATTGTAAAATTATGATATACTAAAATATGTAAAACTTGGTTTTGAATTCTGTGAATTCTTCTGGGAAGCCAAATTTATAAGCATTAAATGGAGAGTAAGCTATTGTTTGATTGTGTGCCTAAATGTGTGGTACAGAAAATAGATTATTTAGGGAGGAAGAGAGTAATGTCTGTTTCTACACAAGAATGATGACTGTGCCTATTACAAAATGATATTGATTCTAGCCGGCAGTAAAGCTCACAGATTGGGAGTCAGCCCGCAGTTGACCTCGTGCAGAGAACCATATGTCAAAACTAGACCTTTTGTGAATAATGCAGAGCCTGTCTCCAGTAAAGCCTTTATCACAGACAAATATTTTAAAGATAATCCTAGAATTGAAAAGTCATTTTAAATTTTATTGTATATGAACAAAAAGCAGGCAAAAATAAATTCTGAGTGCCCAACAATATTGCCTCACCAATCTGCTATACTAAATATAATGGGGAACTCAAGTTTACACAGAATAAACTAAGATGTCAAATATGTCTATTTAATGGCTTTGTTTCATTTTTATCCCAGGACTATATATTGCTTAGGAGAATAAGGTAGTCTTGTTTTCCTTCAGAGCCATTTGCTGATTGTAAATGTATCCCTAAATTACAAGAATAATAAAAATGAGGAAAAATTATTGCAATAGATATGAAAATTCATTAAATGACATGTAGGATTTTAAAGTGTATTTGAAAGACATTTGAACATCCTTAACAACCATTAAGACATTTGTCTGCCTTGAGAGAAAATACTATAGATTTCCACTTATGCTAAAGATTAATGTAAAGGTTTAACTGATCAAAATTTATTTTGGTTTCAACACTCCACTTTTCCCAGTTAAGTTGTGCAATTATGGCATTTCAGGAATTTGCCAAGATGTGCTGCAGATCTCTCAGAGCAGCACTTTGTACGAACTAAAGAAATCTCACCAATGGCAGGAGGTCAGGTCACATTCTGCTGGTTCTAGATCGGTTGGCTAAGGGACTGCGTCAGTCTGCTTCCCCCTGAAGTAGAAATATGCATGCTAGAGCTATGTCCACTATTACTGAAAGATTGTATAAAACAAACAAGTAATATCACTATGGTGAATTAAAATTTTCCTTCTGGTTCTACTTATAATGATTTCTTGAAATATTATTTGTTGAATCAAAGACAAATCTCATTTTCTTTTAATAGTATTGTTGTGAAACCCAAAATTATAACCATCAGAATCTTACATCATTAAAATTGAATTTCCAGTTAGATGGTTGTTGTTGTTGCTGTTGCTGTTAGTTGTCATCAAGCTGGCTCCATCCATAGTGACCTGATGAACAAAAGAAGAAAACATTGCTTGGGGCTGCCCTTCCTCACAATTGTCACTATGCCTAAGCCTACTGTTGCAACATGTCAATCCACTTCCTTGAGAGTCTTCCCTGTTTTTCTGTCCCTCCGCTTTACCTAGAAATGTCCTTCTCTAGGGACTGGTCTCTCCTGACAATATGTCCCAAGTATGGAAGACTAAGTCTAACCTCTAAAGAGAATTCTGGACATACTTTTTCCAAGCCAGACTGGTTTTTCCTTTAAGTAGTCTACGGTATTTTCAATATTCTTCTTCAGCATCACAATGCACATGCAGTGAGTCTTCTTCAATCTTCCTTATTCAGTGTCCAATTTTCACATGGAAGTGAAGTCACTGAAAACATCATGGCTGGGCAGGCTCACTATAGTCCTTAAAGTAACATCGTTGCCTTTCAATACTGTAAAGAAGTATTTTGCAGCAGGTTTACCAAATGCAACACATCTTTTGATCTCCTGACAACTGTTTCCATGAATATTGACACTGAATCCAAGCAAGACAAAATCCTTGACAATTCAATCTTTTCTTCATGTATCATGATGTTATCTGTGATATTTTTTGTGCCAACATGACACCCGTAAGAAGATATGGGTGGATTTTAGCCTGTCAGTTAGGTGGCAGTTTGATGACCTCGTTTGGAGGTGAGACAAAGATAAATGGCTCTCTGAAGACCGGCTTCTCTCTCTTTCTCCCTGGTGGTCAGACCAGTATGCTGCCTCGGGTAGCTATGCTGCCTCACCATTTGTGTTGCCCGATCCATGGACCAAGCTAACCCATGGACGAGCATGGACTGCACTGCTCTGCCCTGCTGTTCCAAAAATGTGGAGCCACCAAGCCTTGCCCTGTCTGTCTCCTGCTCTCCAACTCAGCTTGTCTTGCCACCACTCCGGTCACCACACCTTCAGCCAGCCATTCCGCCTGGCTACACTGTGAGGCTCCAATGTGACCTGCTTTGCTATGCTGCACTAATGGCCTCCGCGGAACCTCACCACTGCAACTTCCTACTGTCTGCTTCCTTGGCTGTGTGAGTTGGAAAGACCTGCAGAATATTTACTGTCCCATAAAAGTGAGTTGGACTGGGCGCTCTGCCCCTGCTGTGGGGACTAATTTGCTGTTATATTCCTTTTCGCTATATAAACTTATCTATTGATCGATCGATAGATAGATAATCAAAAGTGTCCTGGTTTTGCTTCGCTAGAGAATTTTGCCTAACACATTTTCTATTGGTCCAGTTACCCTACCACATGATTAAATATTATGAAAATACGATTCACCCAAGTGAATTGACAAGTTAATATAAATTTGAATATTTGCAGAAACCCTATTTGAGGCAGTATAAAAATAAGTTTTTCAAGTATTTAAATTAACTGGTAAGTAATTCATTTAATAAAGTATGTAAAATAGTGGCAGCAAAATTTTAGTCTCTATCTCTTTTGTTTTAATGTGTTTACGGTAAATTTTTATTTTTAAAATGTTCAAGGATATATTTTTATTACTTAAATAACAAGAACCCTACTTTGCCGTGGAGTCAATTCCAGTTCAAGGAGATCTTGTGTGAAGCTGTGAGTCTGTAAATCTTCTGGGAAGCAGAAAGCCTTATCTGTTTCTGCAGCGTGGTTGGTGGGTTTGAACCACTGACCTTGCAGCTAATAGTCCAGAACTTAACTGGCACCATCAGCAGAACTTCTTATTTAAAGAATATTAAAATGTGTAAAGAAAACTAAAATATATGTTTATAAATGAAATGTTAATTGATATTTTTGAGTTAGATAAGAACGCATTCTAACACCTTCGTGGAAAATGAAGTTAGTGAAATTGAGAAATGAAAAAAACAAAAACAAAACTCACTGATATCAAGTTGATTGTGAAACTGAGAAAAGGGATGAGAAGTAAAGTGAATTTGTGGGGTACCTGTGAGATTTTTCTTCATCACTATAATCGATGCAGCAACAGCCATCTCAAGAGTGTTTCCTGCTGTGCAGATCTTGTGTAAGCCACTTGCCAAGCATATGGTCAAAAAGTACTGTGTCCAGACTAGCGCAGTGACCCAGATAGCTACAAGCTTCCTAGAGTTCTTAGCGGCCAAAACAAATCTATCAACAAATCCTGTTTGCATGGAACAGGATAAAAACACTGAAAAACCAAACATAAGAACCTTCAAGCTGTTTTCTAAAAAAGCCCAAACCACAGTTAGATTTTTTTGCTAGCATGGAAAATGACAAATGAGATTCTTCAATGGATAAGTCTATCTATCTATCTATCTATCTATCTATCTATCTATCTATCTATCTATCTATCTATCATCTATCTATCTATCTATCTATCTATCTATCA